>NC_031773.1:36225501-36858198 GCF_001522545.3 Parus major | reverse complement strand
CTTTTCTTTCTTTTATTTTATTTTTTTCTTCTCTATGTCTTCTTTTTAAAAATGCATGGGAAGGTGGGAAGTCTTTATCTTTAGTACCATCAAGTCATGGATCAGGATGCCTCCAGCTAATACATTTTTTATATCTTTTGCTTAACCTTTTGTGTACTAAAATATAAGTTAGAAAGGAAGACAGAATATGACAAAAACAACTATTTGACAATAAATTCAGACTTCATGCTTTTCTTCATTCTGCCTTTTCTACAGGAAACTTGGTTAACCAAATAAAACTGGGAGATAAACTAAATATTTAGGGGTATATTTCTTATTTCACCATCTTATGCCATCCCATCATTGATGATTTCCTTATCAAATGAAGATAAAACCAGATTGGATATTTCCAACATGCTAAGCTGAACAACTTTAAAAAACAGCAGAGAAAGGGGGAAAAAAAAGGAAAAAAGCATGCTTCAAATGAGATTTTTGTCAGTGTTTGTTTGTTCAATTGCTGAGGCATTTCACCATTGCCTGCAGCAGGTACAAACCATATATGCATAATATGGTAAGCACACCTGAACTCCTCCAGATCAATTTTCACTGCATGTCACAGGAAGTCATGAACAGTTATCATTGCTTTGATTTCCAAAGACCTTTTAATTTTCAAAATAGTTATCAGTAAATTAATTCCATATGTAATTTCATATCTATGAAATATATGAAATATCATTAAGCATTCGGTAAACTTAAGCAAGAATATTTCATTGGTATGGTCTGTTTGCCAGCACAATCTAGTCCTAATATTCCACCAAGACATAATTTACAAACATTTATGGGATTGATCCTGCTTGAACAAGAACTTGGTACATCAAGAACAATTTTCCAAGGAGCAAATGATTGCAGGTCTGTTTCATAAAGACAATGACATGAATATGAATGTATGTAATCTTTCTTGCTCTCAATTCAAAGCAATCTATGCACCAGGAAAGATAATTATATCTTGAATTTAAAATCTGAGAAATGAGAATGAGTGTAGACAATACTTTGCTGTCATGTGGGAGACAGAATCATTCAAGTCGGAAGGGACTTCCAGAGGTCACCTTATTCAGCTCCTGCTGCTTCTTCAAAAGCAAGGACAACTCATATCAACTTGCTCAGGGCCACGTCCTGTTGAACTTGGAGTATTTCCAAGGGTGGACATAATGCAACGTATCTTGACAAGCTGTTCCAGGGGATGATCAGCCTCACTGTGAAGTTTTGCTCCTGGCACCTAATCATAATTTCCCGTGTTTCAACTAGTATTTCTTCTCATTTTTTGTTTTGGCAAGAAAGACATCTAAAATGAAAGTCAGTCTTTTTTCATGTCAGTTCCTTCAAATGTTAGTCTGCTACCTCTTATTCTAGAGAAAATGTTGAATACTGGAGATACTTGGAATTCCCAAAGCTAGAAAGGAAAATAAAAGTTTCTAGGAAAAAACAGAAACAAGAATGGCTTTAAATCCAGCTCTGTATATTCAGAAATGAAATATATATGTTCTGTGAATAAACAGTCTTGAATTTTTTTCAGTGTCTCGACAGAAAGATAAAATATCCAAAACATTGAAACATTCCTAAGGAATCTACAGGTATCACAAATGAGTTCAGAAACAGACTGCATCAGGTACATGGCTTTGTTTTTTACTCCAGCTGGCTGATTACTCAGCTTTGTCTGTCACTGTCAGCTAAAAGAAAGGTCAGTGAAGATGGTTAACACCATTTTATGTTTTCCAAGTAAATTAAGGGTTAGTGGGGTGTTTTGTTCTTTTTATTTTGTTTTGTTCCTTTTTTTCCAAAGAAGTAAAATTAAGTACAATTATTTTTGTAGATCCAGTAGAGGAGGCTGACAGAAAATATACTTCACGTTTTCTATGTCTTATTGAAAAGTGTTTTTGATCCAGGTGACTCAACTGGTATTTGAGTTTACAAATACACAAGGGTAAAAGGATCATCCAAGCCTAAAGATGCTACAAAGAAAGTTATTTATTCTTGTCTGAGCAAAAATAATTACAGTCTTTTCAGATTAGTAATTTATTCATGCTCATTCAAGTTCTTTAATAATGCAAATGTTTTAGTGACAAGAATATATTTACCCATGCTTTAACAAAAGATAAATAAATTACCTATCCTTTTCCAAACTCAATGTTAACAGTTGAAAAATTAAAAATTGCAGTGACCTCCAGTCACCTGTGTCTGGCAGAAATCAAGATTTAAGCTGGCTTTTCTAATGTTTCTGCACAACCTTAACTGTCCATTAAGTTTTTGTGTTGTAACACAGAGATGGCTGGGCACAGTAAAACAAAGAATCTAAGGAAATGTATCCACTGTGCTATTAACTTCTTTTAAGAAATGAAATGGCATATTTCAAGCCCTGCAAGTTGAAAGGACCACTGCTTACTAAATCTGCACATGATCTAAAGGTGAAAGAATGACCATCTGCACATCATCCACAAAACAGGAAGTTACTTGCTGAGAATAAAGGGACAGTTGCTGGCAAACAAGTAAAACTATGAGCAGTTATTTTTGAGAGTGACGTAAGATTAATCTCTTATTGATGCATGCTGAGAAACCTTCTTTTGCAAAATTAGAAGCTGAGCTGGAAATATATAAATCATAAACCAAAGGATCTACATGCTGACCTTTTAGTGATTTGCCACTGTCTTTGAGGATCATGGTGGATGTAGGTGGATATAAGGGGCATACGCTCTACAATAGAAGCCAGAAATGCTAAACTGGTCAATGGGATCTTATAATCTACAAAATGATTTGGGATCACCACCCAAGGCATCTCAATCTTTTATGAATATCTGCAAATGCCTGCTCCAAGTCACACTCTCTGAATGTCTATGGCTATGGCTGAGTTCTCTAGGCTGCATCTTTGCTCCCCTGGAAAACTCTGGTGACAAAACTGGCGTAGGGAGTAGAAATTCTCCACATCCAGCTTCTCTTTATTTCGTGTTTCTTTTCTCTTCCTGTGTAGGAGACCCTCATCTGGCATAAGGCTTTCAAGCAAAATTGACTCAAAATAGTTGCCTGAACCCCTTAACTCCCGAATGTACCTGCCAGGAAAGGGCAAGGGGAAAAAGGCCCTGGGTTTCTCTGTTTAGCCTGCAGTGCAACCTCTACCCCAGAGAAAAGAGATTTCCACAGTGAAAATTTTGCTCTTACAGATTGAAGACAAGTCTTAGGATACAGCTAGGAATTAGTCAGTTTTTTTGACCTGAGCTGTTAGTCTAGAGGTTGAAGTTTAAAATGCAAAATTCTCAGAAAAGCACTGCATACTGGGGAATTGGCAGATCTAATTTTTCCTGCCTGCTAGGAAGAAAAAAGCTTGCAGCATCCTTACAATGTAGAAAATTTCCCTCCTGAATGTAATGACTATGTCTCATATTGCTTTCAGTCTACTAGTAGACTAAAATACCACTATAATAAACCCAAAGGCCTTAACACAAGGGAAAAATAGATGGATTCCAGCTGAGAGACTTAGATTTCTCAGATCATTACAGGACTAGCTATTTGCACTTGGCTAGCAAGTGCTGGGTTTTTCTTACATCTGTTTCAACTCCTGTGAGTTCTCTTTAATACTGCAGACTCACATTGTATGTGACAGGGTCCAAAGCATAAATTGATTGAAGATTTTGTCTATCCAGGTATCTTCATCTGTGTTGAGGTAGAAAGTGATACAGGTCTAACAGAAGAAGACTGTGAGTGCTGGTGATCACTCATTTGTATGGAAGCGCTGTTGGCAGCTCTGCAGAAGAGGCAGCCTAGCAAGGGTACCTGTAACTAATCCATCAGTCAGCTGGCAAAGCAGAACAAGGGGTTGTTTGTCAAGATTTTTTTCAAGGGCTTAAGGATTGTTGTTCTAGGCAGGAGAAAAGACAGAAAAGGAATAAGATGTGGAAGAAAAATTCTGCCTGAGTAAAACTTGGAGGATTTGGACTGGTTCCTTAACAAAACACCACAAGAATCAAATAAAACCATGCTGGGCAGCAGAGAAAAGTAAGAGGCTGAAACAGGGAAAAGCATGTAGGCATTTTACTTTTCTGTCTCATCTACTGTGAGTTCTTCTCCAAGTTCACAAGTCAAATTCAATAGGATAAGGTCTCTTGTTTGACATGGTGGTCTGGATTGATCTTGAAGACTGGTCAATATATATGACAGCATTGACAGCTATTGACAGCTGTTGTCAAGGCTTCAGCTATATAGGATGTGGAAAAATAAGAACCTGCAAATTTATGTTTCTCCCGTAATCCATATGACTGGAATATACTCATCATCTCTATGTTGATCCCTCTGTTACTTTAGAATCATTCTATTTTTATTTATGTCCTTGGAAATATGAAAAAATGGGGAAAATAATCAGTGAAAAACTCCTTTTCAGCTGCCTGAAAAAGGAATTAGCTGAGCAAACTTCAAATTCTCTCTAGATTCTTTCTGCACCATATAGGTGCAGATTTAATGCAAGCTGTTTCAAAACTTGACACTGTTTTCATAAATGTGTACCAGGTGTAACAAGTTGCATTAATACTATGCTCTATTCTTCTTATCTATAAAGTATAAACTACAGCTCAATGCAGTTAATACAGACTGAAATTTGAATAGTCCACTGGATTCTTAGTAAATTTATTTTTAAAATAGGTCTACTTTCATTAAGATACTTCTTCAAGGCTCAAAGAAAATCCAGTGTTACTGGACTGGTAATGGGAGACAATAACTTCCTCTTGGAGTATCAGTTCAAGTCCAGCCCAGACCGGTAGTAAGCTGAAATTTTTTATCTTCTTGAAGTTACCTGGTCACATTATTCCCTATAGGCAAAGGTGACCATTAGAAATATGCAACAGCTGGCATAAATTGGCTTCTTGCTGGCATTTGCAAGACTGAGGATGGGGTAAGAGTGTGGTTGGAATCTAAATGATTCCTCCCTCAAGGTGGTCTGGCCAACACGGATAGAGGCATTTTAATTTGAAAGGGAAACTTGAACTTTGTAGTTAATGGATGAATAAATGGAAGGCTTCAGTCTGCAGGACTGTCAGATTGGTAGTTTTCACAAACACTTAAAACAAATACCACATCTGAGGGAAAGAAATGAAGATGTAAATATCCAGGAGCCAGTGCCAAGACCAGTGAAATCAGAAAACAGATTTGCACTATTTTGCTTCTGTGCCTCAAAATATAACAATACATCAAGATCTTATTGCCTGTAAAGATGATTTGTCATGTTTTAATAAAAGTACAAAGGACATGAAATCTTTATCCTCTGATCTGTCAATAAAACAAATTTTTAAAAAATGCACCTAGAAATGGCTTCTCTAAAAATTCAGGTATTTATGTAAAGAGGGGTTAATTGGACACTACCATTGCCATCAACAACAATTTCTCTCTGCTGATCATGAGCACTTTCCTGAAAATAATAAGCAGCCTCTCCTGTGTCTGTTGTGTATACTTACTGATGAATCATGCCAGTCAGACAACTTATAGAGAGCTCTTAGTGAACACTGGACGAGTCTGAAAAAAATATTGGACATTCCATAAGTTTACCCTGAACTATTTTTAAATGCAGGAGCCAAGGCGTATTTATACCAACGTAATCTAAACATGCATTGAACCTCCTGAGCTGGTAAGGAAATAAGTCTCTTGCTTTCTGGGCTGTCTGTGCAGGGCAGAAGCTGTGACTCCAGCAGGGTCAGCTGCTAGCACAGGCTTCACTGACACCCAGGGCACTTCATGGTTTAGGAAGGCGAGCTGCATTAGTCTACACCACGGACATGTAGTCCATATTGCTAACAGAATATGGAAAGCACCAGCTGTAAGGAAACATAAATTGTACAGTTGGTTTGGTTTTGCATATCAAATATGTGCAGCATATTATTCACGGATTCTGTTAATTAATCCTGATGAAATCATAATGAGAAAAACATTAACACTAATCGATTTGGATGAGATGAAATTTCAGACCTCCCTGACATTCTCATTTGTGACACATACCATAATGAAAAACAACCAACCAGCTTTCCCCTTGCAATGCAAGCATTAGCTTCCCCAATGGTAAAACAGAAGGTCAGCTTAAAAGTCCCATTTTCTACAATGAACAGCAATTCTTTAAATGACATAGAAGAGCATGCAAATATTAGAGCTACTATTTTCATAAAGCTATCCTGCTGGTGACTATTCATAGCCACCCTTTGCCACGATTCCTTTCCTAAGCAGCTTTCCAATTTAGGTTTCCACAGGCTACGGTTTGACAGAGTATCTAGAATTCATGCATGTATACTACGAAGTTTCGTTATCCTTTTATCTTTCATGAACATCATTCCTTAGAGGATGTGTTCTGTGGATACTCTGTGCCAAGGCAGCATTATTTGCTCTTCTTGACTAATGAGGGTTCACCACAGAGAAATAAATCACAGGGCTGTGCAAAGTTTTTTTCAAAGGCTTGACAGAAAGCAACTTTTGAAAGCAAGCAGTTGGACCTTCATGCAAGTCCCCCTGGCAAGCAGTATGAGCTAGCATGTTTCCTGGATTGGTCTCAACCTGGTCACTGATTGCCGTGGAAGGCCCCTGGGAGCTTGCCACAGTTCCCTACTTGCAATGCTTGTGAGTAGCTGCCCTTGCCAAACACCAGGATTGTACAAACAGAAATCATAATCCTGAGCAAAGTCAAGACCATAAGACATTATCTCTCATCTGAGTTGGAAAATATTGTGTAATTTCTCACACAGAGTCTAATCATATTCATTCAATCAATCCTTTCCTTCAGAGTGTTGGCTACTTCTGAAGTTACCCTTTTATCTTTTCTCTCTCAAACAAGACCACGTATTTCTATTTAAAATGTAAGTGACAAAATCAAAATGTACTTCTAGCTTTTCATATCTGCATTATGATTCTGTAATACCTCCAACTGACTAGGTAAAGTGGTGAGTAAATCAGAAATTTTCAGCAGAAAATATAAAAGATGCAGTTTCATTATGCAAAGGTAACACATTGCTTATTGCAGGGGGTTCTGCTGTCTTCTTGAAAGTAAAAAAAAGCAGCAAAGTAACATTGGAATAAAGTATCCATCCCTGACTACCCTAGAAGAGAGTCCTCTTTGGTCATTTTAAAAGGCTGTGAAAAAGTGTCTACTTTACACTTTCCTCAAGTATGCACAAATAGGGGACTTTTACCACAGTTTATCTTTTGTTCTCTGTATATTTGTACTCACGGCTTGTGAAGGCCTAGAAATGAGTGTGTATCATGGCCAAAGTTTATATCCATCTGTCACCAGCACTAGAGGCTGCTGCATTTTAAATCACTTTAGCATACTGCTTGCACAGTGACTCAGCCCTGACAGGGGTGTCCACCCTGAGGATGAGAAAATGATTCAGTATTCATTAGTCTAACTTAATGCAGTCTCTCCTCAGCAGGAGAACAGCCAATCATGTGCCTTATCTCTGCCTGCTCCTGTGATTTATCCACTGAGGACTGACCTACAATCAAGAACTTTACTTAAAACCTTTTGACAGGCAGCTAGCTGCTGGTCTGGAGATAAAGCTAAGCTAAATACACCCGTGCTAATTTCAGACTTTGCTTTTCTTACAGTCTGAGAGCTCTCCATAAAATTTTTGTATAAAGTCAGACATACTGCTTATATATGTTTGTACAATTTTCATAAATCAGATGTCACCTGTTTTCTTGTGGTTTTTGTTTTTGTTTTCTAAATATTGAAAGAATGACACTGCTCTTAGTGTATCATTCCAGAGATGTGTGCTCCAACCTGTGCAGATTTCAGAATGGGGTTGAAATATAAAATGAAACCACTAAACACCTCGAGTCTTTGGAACTTTTTAATTTGTGAAGGTGGGAAAACAGTCTGCTTGACTACAGAACAGAGAAAGAGAGAGTGGGTCTAATTCCAGCACATTCTTCTCAAATAAACCTGAAGTTGAAACATTTGGAAACTCCCTGCGTCACAAAGCAACCTGAAATGCTTTCCATGGGTGTCCGATTTGATAAGAAGATGCAAAGAGGAGGAATAGAGTGACAGAACTGTCAGTCAACCTATATAAAGAAGTCTTCTTTCTATTCCCTGTACTGATTTTCCCTTGTCAAACTTTCCTTGTGTTTGCAGGTAGAAGGGTAGAAGAGCAATAAGCTCTTCTTTGTTTTTCTTTGTTTTGCTTTCAATACACTCCCAAATATAATTTTT
Source organism: Parus major (assembly GCF_001522545.3). Classification (NCBI taxonomy): domain Eukaryota; kingdom Metazoa; phylum Chordata; class Aves; order Passeriformes; family Paridae; genus Parus; species Parus major. The sequence goes on along the minus strand of NC_031773.1, from coordinate 36,849,989 downwards.
TTCCCCAGCCTAGGTTAAGCTGCAGTTGTGGAAACAATATTTCCAACAAACATTCTGAATCTCAGTAGATTTTTCCCTGTATCTTTACAGAGCCTTTAATTCAGTCAAGTGACACTTAGTTTCAGTTTAGAGAAGGCAGGACAGAATGCCTTGTCCCAAAGCAGAGAGAAAACCAGAAGGATCAGCCTTGAAGAAGGCCGATTTTTAAAGGATTCTTTGGCCTTATGTAAATTTAAATTCAGGGAGAGGAAAAATTATTAGTTTTTTCTTGCCTCAGGGTGAAATTATTGGACTCCCAAGGAAGCTGGATAGATTTAGAAGATTCAGGTGCTTTCAACCACCTAGTCAATTTATAGATAGCAGTTTTTCATATAATCCCATGATTGAAGAATGAATGAATCTGACAGCCAGCATCTCAGTAAGGCAAGAAATCAGACTAATTTTTTTTTCAATGTCAAGTCAGTGTCATTTTGGGAAATAGCCTTATTTGGGATCAGTTTTCTGAGTTACTCCTGGCTTCAAGAAAAAAAGGGGAGAGGAAGCAGCCCATAATTAATATAAGCATAAACATGTTTTGATTAGTTTCAATATCTCTTTCTTCTGTCAATTCCAAGCACTATCAGATGGAGTTAATATTAGCCATGAGATAATTCTCATAAATTTTTTTTGTCTACACATCATGTAAGTTAAAAGATATTTTCCAATAATCTTTTCTTAAATTTGGCAAAGTTTCTCCTGTCTCAAGAGTTAATATAGGGGTTTTGTTCTTGCTGTTTTGGCTTTGAGATTTCTGTGGTGCATTAGAGAATGAAGTAAACCCCACAGCACTGAAGATTAATGATGGAGTTGTATTCACACTCTCCCAATTCTCTGTATTTTTTAATTTTACTGAATTTCTACTGAGTGTCATACATTTGAAGTAATTTAGGGCGTTTCCTTGTAACTAGCACAACTTATGTTTCAAGTAGCTATTTTAATGTGTGTGTGTGTGTTTGTTTGTGTATGGAAAGTAATTTTCTGTATTGTATCAGATGGAGAACTGGTAACTCCCAATGTCCCAATGACTCCTTGAAGTCCTGGATTTGAAAAAAGTTTTAAAAATCTTGCTTAGCAAGAGTTTACTTCTCTGTAAAAACAACAGATGATTTGTATGCACCTGAACGTTACCATTTTTAAGACTGCCAGACAAAGCCGGTAATAATGATTTGTATGTCTGGTATGTATTGGTATTTTTGAACCTTCTGCTTTTCAGATAAGCAGATGGGAAATGGATGAATGCTGTGAAGCTCTATGGAAGCATATGAAGCATAAAGAAACATAAATAAAGTGGTGTAAACCAATGTGTTTTTAGCTAGCCGCCAATTTTAACTCCTGCAAGTACTACAGCAAAGAGATTGGTAACACATACTGATTAAGGCTCAAAAGCAATAGTCAATCCATAAACTAAGATCAGTTATGTAGAACCAGGATTTTTATTTTAAATTGAAAATATGTAATTGTTAGCAATTAAAACCCTAGTAATATTCAAGTCAAAATCCCAAAGCTGAGAAACACCAAAGTATCTTTTTGCATTGCTATGTGTTTATCCTTGTTTATATGTAAGTGCAGACAGTACGTTTCTATTTTTATTTAGGTCAAGAACTGAGACAATTGGGGTGCTTCTTATGCTTATTTCACCTCAGTATGACAGAAAGTTGTGGATATTTGATTTTGTACCCATGAAATAGCAGAAAATCATGTGTGAAGTCATTTATGCAGCACCTTTCACAAATGCTCTCTATCACTAATGTCATGTGAAAATTGCTCACAAAATACTGCAGAAAAATGCTGAAACTACTGGTACTGCAAGGTCAAGCTGGATCAAGAAAGAACAACTACATTTTTCCTGCTTTACTTTCATAGTTATGGAGATTTTTTTTTGCCATTACCTGTAATTCAGTGTTTTGTTTTTTTAACCTGACAGAAGCAAGTCAGACTGTGCTACTCCTACCACCATGTGAGTACAGGAATGGAAAAAAAGAATTTCAAGATGAGTTTTCAAGTGCCCTCAAACTGACTTTTTTTTCTTCCGTTTGTGAAAATTAATTAAACATGTGGGCTGTTTCCCACTTAAGTTCTTTTTCCTTTTATTTTTTTTCTTTTTTTCCAGAGCTGCAAGAGTCAGGCTGTTATTTGAGTATTTAAGAACACTGTTTCTGAATTTCACCTAATGTCTAGTCAAGTTACCAGAATACCTATGGATGCTCACTGATATCATTTGAACCCCATATTTTATCCACCAAACCAGTGAAGTTGTGTGCAATATTTCTCCTTGCAAATTACTGCTAAGCCATTTAAGAAATCTGGGGTTTTTTTGTGGATTTAGTGCTTCTTCAGAAAAGAAGATATCACTCTAAAAATCTATTGAGAAATAAAGCTCACACTGATGTAAGACATCTCCTCTCTTCTTGTGAACACTCATATTTAAATCTAAGCAATTTCCTTGTCATATTTTACAGAATCTTTTCACTCATGTGACTTTCTATCCTGTCTCTCTGTATAAAATTTTAAGGTGGCCCACAATAACTTAGAAGATGATATAATTTTGCAATGCATTATGGAATCAATTTTCATGGCTACTAGTTTAGCAATATTCAACTCCTTGCTCTGAAGACTTTCATTCCTGCTGCTTAGGAGAATGAGGTTTGATTCTATGAGAGGCAGACAATGTAAAGGGATTTTGTCATCCAAAAGCTGTGAAAGTCATCTCTGTATTCAAGTCAATATAAGAAGAATATGATGTTAAAAATTTAAAAATAGTATTATGTCAAAAATAAAACCAAAGATGTAGAAATAATGTTAATGTAGCTACTTCTTTTCCTTATAAGAGGAAGTTAAAGAGAAATATTACTTGACCCAAACTCTTATTTTAATATTTTAAAATGGTAGTTTAATATTTTAATAATACCATTATAATTTTTATAATTTTTATAAATTATATAATATATAATTAAATATATAATATAGATAATATATATATTTTATAATTTATAATATTTTAAAATGGTAGTTAAAATACTATATATATATATTATATATATATACACACACACATATATAATATTACATTAAAAAAAGAAAAAAAGACAAAACTCTGAAAAACATATGTATTCAAAACAGATTGCAAGTATATCCTGAGAGTTCTCTGATCTCCCTTCATGACTGCTGGTGGTACCAACTGTTATCTTGACCTCCATGAGAAATACTTTTTTGCATGAAATCACATTGGCCTTACCTAGCTGCTTTCTGTAGCATGTTCCTATCTAAAGGGGGAAGGGAGAAAACCACATATGCACCATAACTGCAACTTTACCTTATGAAATATATTCTGTTTTCCATATGGATGAATTGCTTCTTGGAGTAGAAAGTTCTGGAATGTGCATTAAGTTGCAGATTGAAAAGGATCAGTTCATAGTATATTCAGCATTATTATATTTCCCAGAGATCTGTATATAAATATCAATAGCTATCAGTGACTCTCTTAGATGTTTGTAACTTCTTCATGACTACTGATAAAAAAGTCTAGCATTCAAAATTGGGCAGATACTTGATAAGCTTTTCCATTTCCTTTTTGCAAGGGTTTAATTTCCTTTACTCACTTATCTGTATTTCAAAACTTTCAACATCATAGATTCTCTTAAAGAGAGACTCCTCTTAAAAATAGATTTTCAAAAGCAAAGAAAATGACTTCAGCAAATTTTGCACTAACCTGATGATGGAATGCAAATGCACATATTTTAAGACAAAACAAAAAATTCTTTTGCCACTAGGTATTCTGTTTGGTATCTAAATGTTAAGAATTCATTTAGAGCTCTAGCTCAGATTTACAAGAGCCCATCAGCAGCTGTTTGGTCTTCACAGGACAGGGGAAATCAAAGTCATCTGATGAAACTTGACAAACTACCATGATATCATACAAATGGCAAGGATCATCTTTCAAATAATAGTAGCTTTTGAGTGCTTTGAAGACTGAAAAAGTTTGGATCCACTTGTCTGTGAAAAATTGCAGCAATGAGGTCTCTTTGCAGAGCAAAGATGTGATACAAAGAGATAAAAAACATTCTTAACATAGTGGATGAGAGTGTTCTCAATATGCATAGGTTTTTTTCATTTTTGGGTTACAAATTCTTTATGATAGTGAACAGAATCTCCTAATAAATGTCAAGAAATCACATGGCTGCAATATCATTTAGTGGTTAACAGCACAAAATGGTCATATAAACGTTGTGGTTCTCTTCATTTACATGGTTATTACTGGTAAAATAGCTGAAACGTAACCAAATTGATAATTTCATATTAATAGATTCTGAACTGATGTTACATGGGGTACTTTCACTCTCCATGGTAACCATGAATAGAATGTATAACTATTAAAAAAAATTGCAATTAATTGGATTAAAAATCAAAATTAAGAACCAGAAGTAGTGTTTATTGATATATCAGTATCATCTGTGTGATAAAAATGAGTTATTACTTCTGTGATTAGATGAAGGGAAGACAGGATGTGTTCATGGACATTCTATTTTATTCAATCTATTTTTGATGTGTACTCATATAATGAAAAGTCTGATTTATTTTTAAGGGGGATTGTCATCTCTATGAATTCAGATATGAACCTAGATGATAGCCAGCAGAGATACAAAACAAAAGCAGTTATGAAAACACTTAAAAGGAGTTTTAATTTGGACCATGTTCTACTGAACTATGTGATCCTTACTGACTCTTTTCTCCAGAATTATTCCTTTTTTTCTATGTGTTATATTTTTCTACACCACATCTACACCAAGAAGGTTCAGACTTTCCATTTCCTCACAAACTATCTGCAGAATGAAAGACATGCCATCACACTCTTATCATTTTAATTAATAATGTATCTAAAATATGTAGGGATAAATAAGGCAAAAATAATCACAGTGTCCAATGCTCTCCTTTCTCCTGGCATATATGTTCTTCCACAGTTGTCTTTCCACCTTTGACACCCTTTTCAAGATTTATGTTCTGCTCTTTTGCTGTTATGACTGGCTGTAAATAAACTAGATCACTGTATTACTGTCAGAAAATAACACCTGTCCTGATGACTTATAACTCTCAATTTTTGTTTCCTATAGATATTGTGTACTCTGATCTTCTACACAAACACTTTTCAAGTGACCAGCTAATGTTGGAGCCACAGCCACCACTTCAGAGAGCACAGGGAGCATGGAGTCAAACACCTGCTAATTTGACTGGGTGGGTTTGCATCTATTTTTGGTTTGCTTTGAGTGCCAGTCACCACTGTCTAACCTTGCTATCAGATGGTGTTCTCAGTCTCCTCCTAGGCTGCCTCTGTTGGTCTCAGCCAGGACTGAGTCTGCAGGGAGGGCTGGGAGACATTTGGGCCTCCTCAGCTGTGGAGGCGCCCACCCCACGGCGCTGCGGGACCCCGATGAGGCAGGCAGGCCTCCAGTGCTGGCCCCTCTGTTTGCTGCAAGAGCTCTCCTGTGACAAGGTTTTGGTAATGGGTGAGCTACAGCAGTGGCTTCTGTGAGAAACTGCCAGATGTTTTCCTCATGGGCAACAAAACCAGTTCCAGCCAGCTCCAAGAGGGACCTGCTGCTGGCCAAGGCCAAGCCCCATCAGTAATGGTGGTAGTGCCTCTGGGATAACAGATTTGAGAAAGGAGGGAACTGCTGGAAGAGAAGCCAGAAAGAGGAGTAAGAACAAGTGAAAGGAGCAGCTCTGCAGACACTAAGGTCAGTGCAGAAGGAGGAGCAGGAGGTGTTCCAGGCACTGGAGCAGAGATTTCCCTGCAGCCCATGGTGCAGCCCATGGTAAGGCAGGATGTGACCCTCCAGTCCGTGGATGTCCATGGAGGAACAGAGATCCAACTGCAGCCTGTGGAGGACTCCCCACTGGAGCAGGTGGAGGCTGAGGGGGGCTGTGACCCTTTGGGAAACCTGTGCTGGAGCAGGGTCCTGGCTGGAGCTGTGGCCCCATGGAGAGAGGAGCCCCCACTGAGCAGGTTTGCTGGCAGAACTGGTGACCCCGTGGAGGACCCAGGCTGCACCCTGAGAGAGGGACCCACACTGGAGCAGGAGAGCTGCAATCCCTGGGGAGGACCTACTTTTGGAAAGTTTGTGGATGACTGTCACCTGTTGGAGGGACCCCCACACTAGAACAGAGGAAGAGTGTGAGGAGTCTTCCCCCTGAAAAGGAAAGAACAGCAGAAGCTATGTGTGATGGATTGACCACTGCCCCAATCCCTCATTCCCCTGCTCCACTGGGGAGAAGGAGCTAGACAAAATCTGGACTGAGGTTAAACCTCGGAAGAAGGGAGGGATGGATAAGATTTTAAGATTTTGTTTTTATTTCTCATTACTCTACTCTGATTTGACTGGTAATAGATGAAACTAATTTCCCCAAGCTGAATCTATTTTGCCTATGATGGTAATGGTGAAAGATCTCTCCCAGTCCTTTTCTCAGTCCAGGAGCCTTTTGTTCTATTTTCTCTCCCCTGTCCAAAGGAGGAGGAAAAGGATAGAGCAGCTTTGGTGGGCACCTGGCATCCAGCTGGAGTCAACCCAATATACACCACTGACACAGACACCACTTTCAAGGCAGACTTCCTCCACTGTTAGCAGCTACTAAACCAAGGCAGACCTTCCACTTCTGGATAAACAACTGGCTGCATAAACCTCTTACAGAGACCCAGTGTGCTCATTCCATCCAGCTGAGCTGCCTAAACACCTCCTATTGAAAGGGGCTGGTTTCCAGCTAGCTGTTTTCAGAGAAGCATCTTGGTTATTCCATGTACTGGGAAGCCTACCTGTCCCAGGGCATATTGCCCTGCTGAAAACACAGAGCTGCTCTAATAGGAACTGTGGATGGGTGGGAGCAGGTGGTGGCACAGCCAGATGTGCTGGTACAATGCAAGAGAGGTCACTGGCTGTAGGGCCTGGCTATGACCCCAAGCAGAAGGGATTTAATGAGAGGACAAAAATCGTACCTGTTTTCTTGTACAGTGCAAAAATAGCAACCAGCAGTGGTGCTAGCTATCCTTCTTCCACATTATTAACACTTCATTTTTCCCTGATAGCAGGAGACTGTACAAATGTAAAGTTTGAATAGATTGTCTCATGAAGACTGAAGTTAGGAAACCAAGTTTCTTACCACCCTATTACAGTCCTATATACAGATAATGATCTAGTCCTCAGACAATTTTTAATCCTCTTTTTTTAAGCACCGTGCAATGCTTAAACTGTCTTTAAAAATATAATGCCTACTGTTTGTCTGAATTAACACTATAGAAGAGGATTTATCCAGCTGTGGTCAGTTTTAGTTTTTAATTTGGCATCTTCCAATGAAGATGGCAAAGAAATGAATTCTTACATTTGCTTTTACTAGGGATCTGAAATTGTTACATCCAGAGTAAGAAAGGCCCAACAAAATCAGTGAGAAAAATAATGATTAAAAATGTGTTTTATTCCTGACATCTAGAGTTGTGATTCTCCAAAAACACGACACCTTTTGCTCTTAAAAACCCTTATTAATTTCTTGATGTTTTAAACTCTGATTCCTTTATTGACTTCATTCCACTGTATTTTGCTCAAGGATAGAAGGCCTGCATAATTGTGTAGAATGATTTTGATGATATCTTTGAGTAAAAAATCAGTAATTTTTCTTACTTTTTCTGAAGGAAAAAGAAAAAAATGCTTACAGGCTTTCTGTGCTCCAATTGGCTTATAATTCATATGTTTGCAGAACTTTCCTCTCACAATCTATGAAAATATTTAAGTGCTTCACTTCCCTATAGAAAGCATTCTTCAATTCCACCCAGTAGGTATAAATGACAGTGCTATCTGAACAGGAATTTATTCAAAATTTCAATTCTGGATTAGCTAAAAAAGCAAAGATGAAATAATGGTTCCAGGGAAATATTTAATAGTTTAAAAACTGATTTTGAAGCACCAGGTTTTATTCCAAAACTTAATATTCATATGTAGGTGAAATCAATATGCTAGGCTGGAGCCTCACGTCATATTGCTATCGTCATCATCTGTTTGTATTACCTGAGAGCCCTGGAGTCTCCATTCAAGGTTAACCAGTGTATAAAAACCAGATGTTCCCTGCCTCAAAGGATGGCTACAGACAGGATGCTACAAAGAAGCAAGAGAATAGTGTTCAGCAGGAGACATGATGGTATCAGCACAGCACCACCCAATGGATATGATATCAATAAAAGCACTTGGAGGAGGACAAACAATTAGAAATAGCTCTGCAGAAGATTCACCATAGTCAAAGGGGGAGTACATGGACTAAGCCAGAAGTTTGAAAGCATTGTGTGCAGAGGTTGTGTCAGATGTATGGGAAGAGCAGAGTCCAGAAAAAATCAGAACAAAGGTACTCTCCAAAGTTTATGAAGATTTGTAGTGATCCAATATAAATTTAGAATGGAGATCAGTGCTTTTTGTTTTACTCAAACTCTATCAATTCTGATCATCATCAGTACTCAGACACTGTTAGAAGAGATCACAGAATCATAGAATCACAGAATGGTTGAGGTTTTAAAGGATCTGTGGAGGCCATCTGGTCCAGCACCCTTGCTCAACAGGGACTCAAACAATCCTTTGCCCAAGAACAAATCCAGATAATTTTTGAATACCTCCAATGATGGAGACTCCACATCTCTGGGAAACCTGTTCCAGTACTTGGCCACCTTCACAATAAGAAGTGTTTCCTGATGCTCATAAGAAAACTCCAGTATTTCACTTTGTGCCCATTGACTCTGGTTCTGTCCCTCGCCATCATGGAAAATATCCTGGCTCCTTCTTCTGTATGCCTTACCTTCAGGTATTTACACACATTGAGAAAATCCTTTTGAGTTTTCTCCAGCCTGAATGGTTTGTAGTGTCTCAGCCTTTCCTGATATGAGAGATGCTCCAGTTTGAGTCCATTAATCTTCCTTGTGATGATGCACTTGACTCTTTGCACTGTGTCCAAGTCTCACTTGTTTTGGGGAGCCCAGCAATGAGCACAGAACTCCAAGTGCAGCTTCTCCAGTGCTGAGTAGAAGGAAAGGATAATCTCCCTTGACCCGCTGGTAGCACTTCTAATACAGCCCTGGACACCACAAGTTGCTTTTACAGAGAGGGCACATTGCTGTCTAATGTTCAATGTTTGACAGTATGAAGAAAAAAATAACGTGCTTGAGATTTTTACTTTTAAACTTGATTTTTTTTTAGAAAAGAAAATAAATTAATGAGTTTGTGAGGGGATGATATTAAACTTATACCAGACCAAGAGGAGGTCCTTAGATACTGGATTATAAACCAGTCCTTTAAGGGGACATTTGATAGCAAGCTGCCACTTCATAATAGGTTTTTATCAACAGTTAAAGTATAGAAAAGTCATAGAATTATAGACTATGGTGAGTTGGAAGGCACCCACAAAAATAATGAAGTCCAAATCCTAGCCCTGCACAGGATACCCCAGGAGTCACACCATGTGCCTTAAAAGCATTATCCAAATGCTTCTTGAACTCAGACAGGATTGTGCTGTGACCGCTTTGCAGAATTGCAAGTGCTCAAACACCCTCTTTGTGAAAAGCCTTTTCCTTTTATCCAACCTAAATCTCCCCTGAAACAACTTCAGGCCATTTCATTGAGACCTGTCACTGGTCATGAGAGTTATCAGTACCTGCCCTTCCACTTCCCTTGTGAGGATGTTGAAAAGTTAAGTGAGGTGTCCCCTCAACCTTCTGCTGCATAAATCAAGTGCCCTCAGCCGCTCCTCATGGGACTTCACCTCAAAGCCCTTCACCATCCTTGTAGTCCTCCTTTGGGCACTCTCTAATAATTTAACATTTTTCTTGAATTGTGGTGACCAAAACTTCACACAGTATTCAAGGTGAGGTCACCCCAGCTCAGAGCAGAGCAGGACAATCCCCTCCCTTGCCCAGCTGGCCATGCTGTGCCTGATGCCCCCCAGGACAGGGTTGGCCCTCCTGGCTGCCAGGGCACTGCTGGCTCAGGTTCAACTTTCTAGGTTTTTCAGGTTCCAGGACCCCCAGGTCCCTTTCCATAATGCTGCTCATTCTCTCATTCCCCAGTCTGTGCACACATCCAGGGCTGCCTCATCCCAGATGCAGAATCCGGCACTTTTCCTTGTCAAACTTCATATGGTTGGTGATTGCCTGTCTCTGATTTGTCTAGGTCTCTCTGTAGGGCCTTTGCTCTCACGGGAATTGATAGCCCTCCCAATATAGTATCATTGACAAACTTAATATTCTTTTGAATACTAAGTTACATTAAGAGAAAAAGGAAAATTCTGTTTTTGTTCTTATCCATGCTGCTTTTATTCTCAACTATACCAAGCATTTATCGTTGCATTAATCTCCTATGTTAGAAACATAGACAATGTGTTAAAAGGTGAAGTGGATTATTCCTGATACAGAAAATGTTTTCAAGACATTTTTGAAATAATAAGTGTCTTTCATACCTCACTGATCACAGTTTTTGCAAGTAAAACTAGTAGCTTTTAGGTCACATGAATTAATACACTGTGGTAGCTTTTACAAGTTTTTTATACTTTGCTATATTTCTGTCTCCAAAATATTTCAAAATGCAACACATTCAGTTGTAAATGTTGATCTCTGTTTAGCCAGAATGATTAAGTGACGGTCATTTTAGCATGACTCATTGCTTCTGAATAGGAACATTTTCACAATATTATCTTTGTTATGAAGTGCAGTTATGATTCACATCATTCCAAGCCTTCTTCAAGTGAGGATAGTTATGATTACATTTGGAATACTTCATGCTACTTGGTGATTTACCGGTAGTGAGCTCAGTACTTACGCTGATACTTTCTAAAGAACAAAAATAAAAGAAAGGTTGACTGCATTCCTTAGAGATTGGTGCTGCCAAAACCATATGTTCTCATTAGATGAAAATGAACCTCCGTAGAGGAAAATTCTTCAAAAAATTGTCTCTTAGAATCTTTCTGCAAAGAACAGGAGGTTGCTGACTCATTTGGTGTTGTACAAGGTTCTGACGAAGACATAGGTTAAAGTCATAGGCAGAGCTTCACTCTTCAATGGAGCTTTGATTTTACCTATGTTACTAGCTCTGAAGGAAGATTGCAATAAAAGAGTTACTATAAAACATTTCCCTATTAAGCTGAATTATTTGAGCTGGTGTTTGAAATAGAACAGCTGAGCCCAGCTTGTGTACTAATATTGGTATCTGGGATTGTGTTCTTGCATCTGTGTGTGACCTAACCTAGCTTATTGCTATGTTGACCTTGCACACTATGTTCAGTGTTTCAAAGGTAGCTCAATACCTAATCTATTTCTATCCCTCAAAATGGTGTTCTAATAATAAAGAAGAATAAAAACTTCTTAATTACTGATTTTTTAATAATATGAGCCAGTAGCATCAACTAAAGTATATGTTTTAGACAACCCTAAATAGATTAATTTTGATTATTCTATTAAAGTACATAAATGTAAATATGCTATCAATTTTAGAGCATACTGATCTACACATTCATTTTTTTGCGAAGTAAGAATGTGAGTCATGAAATAATCAAAGCATTCCAGGTGTGCTTGAAAAGGAAAGGTTCTGACCTTACCAAAAAGCAACATTTCATCTTTTTCTTCCTCATAACAAACAGACACATTGACAGACATCAAGGGAACTGCTGAATTTTAAAGATGTCATATTCTCTGAGTAAAAAATAACATCCTTGACTGCAGTTTTTTGACCACTATTCCTTCAGATCTTTTAATGTGCCCTTTTTAATGTCATGGAGATGCCTCTGTTTGCCTTATGTAAGGCATGCCTAATATACAACTTAGATATCCATTAGTTCTGCCTTCAACATAATGAGTCAATCAATAAGGAGCTGTATTTGTCATTATATATGTACCAGAAGGTGTGAGCATGGACTGAACTCTCTGATTCTTTCCCAGAATCATGTTCAGCTTCTCTTCAGTCCACTTCCATATCTCTTAGACAGTAACAAAATTTTTGCAAATTTCATACTGGGCACATCTTACTTAACCTCAGCCAAGTAATGGGGAGCTACCTAATCAGCTTAGCTGCCTCAGACTTCTATGGGAATGAAACTTTTGCTTCTTCAGTTGTTTCCATTAATTAAAAAACAAAAACAAACAAACAAAAAAAAATCTCCCTTTTGAACACACAGAAAGAGACCTAGTCATGATGTTGAAGCAATCAAGAAATTCTTTTGCAAAGCAGTCTGACAGCAGAAAGTCCACAGCTTTTTTAACAGCATTCAGTCTACAGAAAGTATTTAATTTATGTAGGGCAATAAATACAACTACACCTGCAGCAGTTCTGGACATCTCATTACACAAGAAACAGTGACAGACTGAAAGAAATCCAGGGTAGCAAAACAGAAGTGATAATTCATTTGCAAAACAGACTTATGGAAATGTTAGCAGGGCTAGATACATACCAGTTAAGCCAAAGAGGAAGTAAATAGAGACAGAATTCCTCTGCTATTTGAATAATGCAGACGTAGGAGATGGGCATATGACGTATTTTTTTACCTGGTCTTAACCTTGACATAATCACATTGAATTTAGAGCCACAAAGGAAATATTTAGGACAATGCCAGGAGAAGTCCTCAGCTATGTCACTCAAAGTACTGGGCTGTACTGAACTGGGTATACCACATCAAGGTGCAGAGCTATAACAACATGGACTCCAATATAACCAACCCTCCCATCTTCAAAAAAAACACCACAATTCAGAAGCAAAACAAGGAACTGCAGAGCACACCTACTTAGCTGCACAATGAGGGCAATTTCTTGCTCATACAAATTAATTTCTATCACCTAAGATTTTGTTGTGGTTGTTTTCTTAAAACATTAATAGCATGGTAAGGTATGGTAGTGATCTTTTCTTCTGTTGATTGGATAAAGCTCCCTTCTCAGGAGGGACTGATAATAAAATAGCAAATAAGTTTTTATTTTCTGGACAGCCCTCAAACTCTCATTTACAGAGTGAAAAAACTGCACTGTTGGGACATACACAATAGAAGAGCAAATATGACTGCATCCTGAAAGTTTATCCTTTCATATCCCAAAACTTTATTCCTTCTAATCCAAATGCTAGCTGCTCTGAAAAATTTGTCTTAGTACACAGATGTTGACAAAGGTTTTCCAAGAGGAAGATACTAAAGCTGCACATTATTCCTTATACAGGATTTATCTAGGAGACTTTCTGGATCCTGAAAAATTCAGAAACTTCACCAGACTTCTGGAAACATCTCCAGAGTTCTGGAAAGATCTAATTTTCAAAGCTTCATCATATAGTATTTGCTGAAGTATAATCAGTACAACATCAGTAAGAATACTTTTTTTTAAAAATAATGTTTTAAAATTTTTTCTAGTAAGAGCCATTACTTGAAAAGAATTGTCTCATCATGAGGATGTGATTAATTCCTTCTATTTTGTCTCTCAGGGAAGAATTCATAATTTCGTATTTCTTTCCAGGGAGTCAGAAAGAAAAAAGAGCTAAATCCTTCCCATCTTATTGCAGTCATGGGACCACGTGCTCCAGGAGGATAACAATAATCTGATCCATAGTGGTGCTGATTTCTTTTTCAGCAAGTGCTCTCTTGTTTGTGGGATATACCAAAGGTAATCAGTAAACATTTCAGTGATCCTAGATTTGTTTTCTTTTTTTTTTAAATTTGTTTTTGTAGATATATTTTCTTACTAGGTGAAGCATAAATCCTAATAATAATTAAAATTATGCCCTATTCCAATCAGCAGTTTGTAGTGATGGTGACATTTATTCAAAATATACAGAAATGTGACTCAGTTCTCCTTGCTGAGAAGTTCTGCCATGGTTATTAATGGTTACTGTAACATAACAGGAACTTTAGCTTAAAGCAAATGTACAAATTAAAGCCCGGATATTGAAGGAAGATGCCATAATGACGAGAGAATTGCACTTAGAGGCAGGCAGATGGGAGATGCTCAAGGGGGCTGCTCAGCAGGACAATGTACAAGTGAATCCTGCTTGCACAGACTGGACATCTGTGTCTGGCAGCTCAGCTCTGTCTTTCCAGAAAGGAGGCCCTAAGCTAATGAAAACTGCTGCCAACAGCAGCCCACACAAACCCATTTGACTGCCAAGCTGCAACAACATCAGGCTGTGAAGTTGTTTTTCCCTGTTGTTGCCAGACTTATGAAGGGACTATCACTTTAATGCCTTTTTTTAATTATAATTTTTTTCTAACCACAAATTAGCAAATATCTATTTTCTTTTAATTTACTGTGACAAGACCTATGGGGCACCAATGCCAGCAACACATAGAGCTCTATGTCTGCATTTTTATTTTATAGAGGAATAAAACCCAAACAAAAATAATAATCAGCAAATACATATTTTCCTGTTACAAGCTAGGTTGGCAGTGGTCTTGTTTTCTATGACAAGCCTTCATAAACAGTCAGGAGAGACAGTTGTGCTCAGAATTGTGCACCTGTAGCATAAGTCCTCTCCCTCTTCCAGCTGATTGGAGGTAAGAAGATTTAAAAAGGGAAAAAAAATTAAATATTGGCAATGATTTTTAATTTCGTAGAAAAAGAATAGAAACATTAAACATGCTGAGCACTGTCTCAGAGCTTATTAGAAAGAGTTATCAGCTTGAAAGCAATTTAGAAGTACACATATTGTACAGTACACTCACTGTCAACAAGCAATCATACTGCCTCAAGTTGAGAAATTATATAAGTGAGGAACATCAGTGGAGAAGTGAAGCCAGCTAGAGAGAGGATGAGAAAGAGAGTTAAAGTCAATTTATAACCCTCTTAACTGAGAATTCAACATCTGCATTCATCTCTAAGATGTTTAAATGCAAATGCCATAGGTTGCTAGCCTACGTTCTTTCAGGATGTGACTATCAGTATGGATTCTGTTACTGAGGAGCCTAAATGTTTATAGCATCCAAAGAGGTACAAATACACCTCTGTAGAACTAAATTCATAATGGTCATTATTACTATTAGGTCGTTGAGGTGAGATGCATGTTAATTTTTTCCCCAGAAGTTCTATTTTTTGTTATTTTTAAAGAAGTGTGTATTAAAAACTGTTATTCTCCTTTATAGGGTTCCAGTAGAACTACCTGTAGTCTTAGCTTTTCTGGGGAATAGATAGCCTATTTAAAAAGAGATCTCTCTTTCTTTGACTAATTTCCCCTATGCTACAGAGTTTTCTTTATTCCTTCTAAGAGCTCACATAATACTTTTAGTCTCTGGATTGCACCATCTTGTCTTTTTTCTTAAGACCGCCTTAAATCCGGGCTTTCTTAAGGCTGAGTATCGGACAAGGCTCCTCTGCATTTCCCATGTGATGCACGTATATGTCCCTAAGTCAGCTGTGAGCCAGCCACGAGCAGGCAGAGGCCACTGTGCCACTGAGGTGCTGCCAGCAGACTCACACAGCCCACCCAGCTGTGCTGCTCTTGCACTTTTCCTCGGTGCAGCTGCTTCGTGTGCGAGCTTGGCAATGTGCACTGCCCCAGATGACAAACCCTCCCTCACTGTTAGTCCCTTACCTCACCGTGCAGCTTCTCACACCTGTGTGGGTACAACGACTGTTGAAGACCTCCACAACGTTATAGCTGCTCCCCATACCAGCTTGGCAAGTCAGAGTGCAACATGCTAGCTTTGATGCAGCAGAAATTCATCATGCTCAGGCAATGCAAATTGGCACTAATAGGCACAGTGGTTCCCTCCAGCTCCGTGTTCAATGAGGGTTGAATAGATGCTTCTAGCTTCATAATAGAATTTTTAACTGCCACTTCCTGTCACTGGAGTTTTTCTGAACAGCAGTGCTGGAAAATCTTTACGGGGGAATCACACCTCCACGAGTTACTTTTGGCTGTGGCCGCTGCAGAGCTGTGCACCATCTGTCATGAAGGCGGCAGAGAGGAGCACTGGAATAGCAGCCCAGACTCATATGGGAAACACTGGCATTGGCTACGTGACAGAGCAACTGGGAGCTTCACAAGGCAGGCAACAGCTTCCCATTGTAACCTCCTGAGAAATGACAGGCAGAGACATTGCACAAAACAGATCTGGGCTCTCAAGCAGGTGAAACAGCAGCACAACAAGAAAGAAGTTGCAGCAGGTAATTCTCCACACTTGTACGAGACCCCTAATCTGTTTTTACTAGCAAGAGCAGAGCTTATGCCTTGAAGTGCTTTTTCTCCCCAGACTCTTATACCCTGCCATTAATAAAGATGACAATATGTGGGTAAAAATATATTTTGGCACAGAGCACATGTTTGTGAGCAACAGTAAGGCTCTTGGGCGCTTTTATTATTAATGGAATATGGGAGAAATCAAGTGTGCAACAAAAAGATACACATGAAGGATTTGTGGTAGCTTTAAGCTCTATCTACTCAGAAATCTAAGAAAATAAACTGTGAATTTACAGCTAATGTCTCCATTTAGTATAGTTTAGAAAGATGAGATTGAATCTCACGTGCTGCGTTGTATGTATGTCAGGCTTCATTATCTATGCAATGGGAAATTAGCAGCAGTTACTTAGTGCCCAGCAGGATATTTGGCAGCTGTTTGAATCAGAAGCTGATCATCATGTTTAAAGGGTAGACTAGAGAAGGGAGTAGACTAGAAAAATCCTATAGGGCCACAATGTAAGAAAAAAGACTTAGTTTATACCCTTGTGAAATCAGAGAGAAACTTTCAAATTATTTCATAGTCAATTGTGTAAACCTTTAGTAAAGATTTGTATGATCTGAGTAGGAACTAACAAGGAGAGTGAAATGGCTATGAACTATAAAGGACTGGACAAGAGTCTTCTTTCAACAAAGAAAAAAATCACCTGGAGGGACTCTGGAGTTTTGTAGGGATTGGAGGAGCAGCTGGAATCCTCTCAAGATTCACCAGAGGATGGTAACTTTACAAATAGGATTGATTTTATTAAGCTTCTTTTAGTGAAAGATAAAAAATGTACTGGCCAGTCATAGATTGTTGTCTAGGTTTTATTTATAGTCAGGAGCAGCCATAAGGCAATTCAGCCCCTCTATTTTCCACTAACAACAAAATAATACAAGATGGCTATCTTATGCTGCAAAGAGTCCTAAAGGACTAAGTTTATGTACAACAAGTGCAACTATCAGTTGTTATTAAGCAGTGGCACTCGAAAGACTGCTTTGAAAAACTCAAAAGATAATCCAGGATCTACTTTTTGGAACCTGTTGAACATTGTCTTTTTACAGATTGAGCTGTGATCTTGTAATTGTATCTCTTTTAAATAACCGCTTACTTAAAAGAACAAAATTACATTAAATTGTACTTTTATTAGATAAAAGGAAAGCCATTTTCTGCAAAAGTGGCTATTTAGAAAACACTGATACTATAATTGTCTTTGTTTATCCTGGCTGGACAGAGCTTGACCAGGTGGAAGCTTCCTAATGCAAATCGCTATGATGAGAATTGTTGAACACTTCAATCTAGAAATTCCTCATAACCTGTCTCTACTGTTCTGAGAAGGCATAGCAGGAAAAAAAGATCTCATAAATGTAAAGCAAGGCCTTAGCCTGGGTATTTGGAGTGAGGGCGGTGGAAATTACCTATAAGAAGTGATAGAAAATGCAAGAGATTTCTTAGGGGGGTGATTGAAGCGTTAGCATTGGACATTTTTGGAAATTACATGTTATTGGCAACTGATCTTAATTTTGGACAGATGGATGACTCTTTAAGGGTCAGAATCTTCCATCAGAAAGGAGCACTTTGAACTCAGGATAGTGACCTGGTGTAGAGACAGTGTACAGCCTTGATTTATTTTCCAACTATCAGCCAAATGCATATTAGACAATTGAGTCTAATAAATACAGATAAACCGGTATGATGGGTTACACAGAGCACTTACTTGTATCTAGAATTAAGCTGTTATAATTCTTGGATAAACTAAGCTTTACCTTGACTATGCAGTTTGAGAGTTCTCTACCATGCTGGGCAGATGGTTGCCTTGCTAGCTTCTGTTCAACCAGCTCAGGTTATCAACTACATCTCAACAATTTTTTAATAGTCACAACTGGTTTTTAATGTTACAGGCTCAGGCAAATAAATGGGTTTGATATTCTCCTGCTTAGATACCAAGACAACAATGAAAAACCACTTGTCTTGCCAAAAGTTATGTCATAAAAAATGGTATATGTCTTGAGAGATATTTGAAACTTATACTTCTTTCAAATGATCTTCTAACTATGTTCTTGCATTTATGTCTTGAATATGCATGACATATTGCAATATCTTGATATTAAATAGCTCTTTAACGGGCATCATTGCAAGGAGAAAGAAATAACTGTGTCCTGTTTAAAGACCTTTACTAATTTACATGATTTGGCAAGAAAAGGGAAAATAATATTTAAATGTAAAATGAAACAGCGGTGTAGTGGTTAATAGTTAAATTATATTTTAAAAAATGTATGGAGTTGAATGTCTTGTAAGTCTAAATGGCTAAATTTAAGCTACTAAGTGGTTAAAATACTAATATCATGCAACAAATGTCTGCTGTAATGAAGGAGGGCAAGGGTTAGGAATTAAAAGAACCTCATGAAATAGAAGCTGTTTCCACATGCTATGATGATATAAGGCTCTGTGAGATATAAGGTGCTCTGATAATCCTTGAGGAGTGATTCCACTTAATCCTACTTTATGCCACTTTATTTATATATTTTCTTGCTTAACCTGCTTGTAGCAAACACTAATACTTAGAAAAAACTGTATTTTTGATGCAGTGCATCATGATCAGAGAAAAGAACACTGTTAATAAAGTTCTGTAATTGAAATGGCTTCTAACAGTTACATTTTTTCCAATGTGACTGACCTGTAGCATATACTACACTTCTAAAATTCAAAGGTGCTGCAGTATGTCTTCCTTACACTTTTAAAAGATATAGTCACTGGAATGATAAGGCTCATTTAAGTATAACATCCCCCAAGAGTGGTAAAAATGCTACATGAAAAACAACTTCAGAAGTCTGAGGATAAAGCTTGACACAAAGAAAGAAAATTAAAAAATCAGTGTAAATTTTACATATGGATCTATTTTGGAAAGAAAGTCACCTTTTTTTTTCAGCAACATAATGAATCTTCATGCAAGTACTTTAGTGTGACCATCATAAAATTGAGAGCAAATGTATCTGCTACACTGAAAAATGAAGAGCTAACTGGACCAAACTATTGTGAAAGTGAACAACTGCCAGTTTTGGGGCATTGTGGCTACATGTCCTATCTCACCCTTCCTGCACTCATGGATCTTCAGTCTGTTTATTGCAGACAGCCAAGGACAAAACTCAAACTTGACTCCTACAAAGTGCTTCAGGCAGCTGAGCATGGCTTGCTGATATCACAGGGGAACAGAAAAATGACGTTTTTTAAGCCTCTCTTGAAACAAGTTATTTTTCTTCTTTAATCTGAAGTTTAATCAAATCAAACCATATTAGCGGGGATATCTTCACCAGTTCAAAAATTGGACTTAAAGACAGGTGGTTTTCCTTAGAAGCATGATACCAAAATAGACACTCCTACTCAAAGATATAAAAAAGTAGAACTTTTTCCACATGTGATTTTGTTATATAGATCATGCAATATAATTAAATTAAATAAAGAAGTCTAAGACATTATTACATTGCTGGAAAACATTGTTAGAGGATTTTAAAAATTTAAATCTCTTGCTAAAGCAGAAATTTGATGGAAATTTTACCTGGTTGTAAAATTTGTCTATGATATTTCCAACTATTTATTTTTGATAAAAATACCTCCTGAATGCTATCAGTACTACATATAATCTTTCCATATCTGCATAGATAAACTAAATACTGACAAAAACAGGTTGAGCTTCCATGTTTTTAGGCCAGGATTTACAGCTCCAAGACAGGTGGTGACCTCATCTTGAACCATGTAGAAGCATAAGTGAGATAAGAGTCCACAGGTTATCTCCCAGGTAGTATTTTTAGTAAATTAAGACATGCCATAGAACAGAAACAGGGGTGAGATTTGCTAAACCCACAATACTTAAATTGGTCCATTTTCTTCCTCCTAAAAATCTTTACATGAAAGGTCTGGTAGATACCACAGGTACTTTAACAGTGATACACACTCTCCCTTCCCTCTGGGAAAGTCTGATCTTTGGGTACAGCCAGACAAATGTGCTTTTGCAGGAGTCATTAAAGAGTTAACTTGTAACATGGCAAAAATATGCATGACCTATATTAAGACCTACTCCATGGTAATTTATCACAAAATTTTCTCCTTCACTACCAGATAGGAGCTCTTCAGTGTGTAAGGTGGCAATTACTGACATGCTGGTCTCATGACGTGATTCTAAATCAGCTTAGTCTGCAGAGACTCCTCTCTCTGTGCCAGTGCCAGGCCGGATGCTGTTTAAGTGCTAAAGAGAGTCGCACAGATGATATTTGGGACAGTGATCTGCCTGCTATTTATATTTCAAACTGAGTCAAACTAAATGGATTTCTGAAAGCCTCTTAAGAAAGATTTAAAGTAAGAAACAAAATGAGTAGAAGAAACAAAACAAAAAGAATAGGAAAAAAACAATGCAGAAAGGTGGTAGGCGTTTCACCTGAATAATAGTTATGTGCCACAGTTTACTTATTTGGTACTACGTTGGACAAAAGAACAAAACTTAAAGATAAAAAAGGAAGGAAAATGGAACTATCTTCACTTGTGAGATTCTCACTTTCCCGATTCCAGCAAGGATAGCATGATTATTTTGCCTTAAGCCTATGCCTCAGGGTTTCCAGCAGTATAGACATGAAAGAAAGATATAACTAATAGAAACTGTAAGTGAATTTCTAACAAAGTGCTAGCAGCTAAACACCGCAGGAATAGTCTTATGGCCCCAAATCAGAAACAGGGACTGAATTGTGCTAAACTTATCAAAAACCAAGCCAGGAAAGGTGCTCTGTGAATTCACATGGCCAAGGACAGCATATGCCTCTGTAGCCAGTGCAATTCTTTTGACTGTTATATCTTCCTTCTGACAAAGCTGAACAGTGAACGTTTTCTGGCCACCAGGTAAAATAAATTGCTTCTGTTTATCTGAAAATAGAGGAATGGGCAGCAGGGCTGAAACCGTAGTACAGCACTGGCTGTGTTTGTCAGGAGAAAGGGTGTAGTGAGAGTCTGTAGGAGAGAAGGATGTAGCAAACTATCTTGCCTTGAAAAGGGCAAACACTAACTGAGAGATTAAATCTTTAACATGGCCAGCTAACTATAAACTCTCTGACACTTGTTGAAAAGTTGCACTGGCTGTCAATTTGAAGAAAAAGGCGGTGATGCGCATATGATTTCAAAACCTAAGGCTCTGTTTTAAAACTGCTTAAATAAATATCAAATATCATCTCTTGAAAATGTGCTTCTTGTAAAGAATACTGAAAAGTAACTGCATTTACAAGTACGATTGTTTGATATTTTTAAGAATCCTGAATGCTGTACCTGCAGATCTTCTTACATTTCATAGGAAATAAGGTTCATATGCTGCTAAATGCATTCCCATTAAAACTGAGTAATATTTAATGTATCTGGAACATCATCCTGGTTTTACCTATATATTTTTCCTTGAGTAAATGTATTTAATTATCATTGTGAGTCAATTACTGTGAGACATAAAAGAGAAAATGATTCTCAAGTGATTACCATTAATGTACCTGAGTCATCAAAGGAATTCCCTAAAAATAAAGGTATCATAAAGCCACAATGCCTTATCAATGAGATATTGCAATGGGGTCCTTTGTTGGTTTAAGACTTATTGATTCCTCTGTGTCAATTCCATTTCTTAAAGAGATTCAAGTTTCCTCAGAATACTTAGGTTATTTATATGATGCTTAAATCTCATCCACCCACAAGTCACCTTTTTTCCTAAATCCTTAAGCAAGTGTGATTTTGAGGGTTTTCTTCACTGCTCTTTTTACAGAAGTGGGCAATGTGCATTTAGCATTAGTGCCACTTAGTCTAAGGTTTGCTGAAGCACAGCTTTTGCCCGCTGAAGCGTATACAACCTTTAAAGTTCAACTACCAGCTTTTGGAGACTGTTAAGGACAGTTCCTGCTTAGCAAGAGTTTTGCTTAACATCTCACATTCTTGGCCATTTCTTTCCCTGACACTCCTAATGCTGAATTTCATGGAATAGCTCTGTATATCAGTATTTGAAATAGAATTATAACCACAGAATCAGCATTACAGCTTCAGACAGAAAAGAAATAGGTGGAAACTCACTTTCCTCTGTTAGGGAAGAATGGAAGCATTATGCGCTTTGTTCAACCAGCCACTTATGAATATACCATTGATTTAAAATCAAATCAAATCAAATCAAATCAACACCAAACCATTTCAAAAGACATTGCAAAAATGTAATATTTCTACTGATAGTTTAGGATTAAATTTTTGAGCAACATCCCCTGTGAACTCAAAAACCAGTTCAGCAGCCACCAGACCAAATGGTCTGTCTTCCTACAGCTCAGTGCCCTGTGGGTGATTGTTGTTTGAGAAGATACAAGAAATACCAAAGCATATGGAGGCTGTTTATTAGACCAAGCATTGCTTGATGAACTAACATGAGACTTTCTTTAATGGGCTTACTGCAAGTGTCACAGCTCCGTAAGACTTGACAAACTTTAATTGTCAGAGCTTCAGTTTTCTGACACTTTAGTTAAAACTGATAGCTGCTACTACAACTACTACTACAACCACCACTACTACTACTATTACTACTACTCCTCCTATGACTAATAATCATAATAAAAAGGCTGAGATTTCTTTTTAGTGTGAGACCAGGTACGAAAGACAAAGCAAAGGACTATATACAATTTTCCAAAGAAAATGTGATTTAATTCCCTTTTCCTCCATCTGCCCACCAATGTCTAAAACTCCATCCAGAATGATATTATGGTTAATGTCAGTGATTTCACAACTGTTAGCAGGCATGAATATTACAGCTACTTTCAACTCATACTGTTTGATTTCCATTAATACACTATCATCACACTGTACCTAACAGAAGGTGCTGAAATCTCTTTCAGTAATTCCTCATAATTTTTGCCCTTATGCAAATAAGAATACATCTCACAGGTGAAGCAGTGTATCCATTTTCCCATGCATCCTGCTAAAGAATTCTCAACTGGTCTAAATACTGCTCCACTTCAGTGTAATTATTTGCATGTATGCTTGGCAAGTAAGTGCAGCAGACTTTTCTATTTATCTAACTACGTGGTATGTACTTTATCTTCACCCGCTCATATTAAAATATTATCTAAAAATATATTTCCAGCTCTCAAACTAACATTTCATTAATTTTCATAGACACTGAGAATTTATTAAAATCCAACTTTATGCATAGAGAATAGGATTTTTCAGTTTCTCAGATTTTTTTTTTTTAATGGAGCTTTTCTATTAGAGCATGAAATACCATGGGGGGCTGCAATGTCTTTAATTGTGAAGCACTATTCATATGTGGTGATCTTTGCTGGCAGTACACAAAACACGTTCATCCCTTGTCTAGATCAAAGCTTTCATTTCTGCCAACATGTACAGGTCATATATTTAAATAGGTCAGGAATGAAATGACATGGGTGTAGATTAGGGTCTTGGGACTCAAAAGTGGAGGAAGAAAGACTCCTGCAAATGTACTTACCCAGACCTCAAGAAAATGAGCCGCAATATTTTTACAAAGTCCTTTGCGGGTATCAGGGTGGAAAAACAATGTGTGGACAGAGAGAGATGCAGTGAGCAGCACCAGGGCACAGGCCAAACAGCACCTGGAGACAGCAGGTCTGAAACCCCTGTGCTGGAGCTCTCTTCTTGTGCATGCAGAGCTGCTCTGGCCTGGCACACACAGGATGGTGTCACACCTTGTCCAAAAGAAGGGTCTGCAGAGGTTACCAGCTGTGGCTGCTGAGGTGGCCCCAGCTGTGGCTCAGGTGACACCTGAGCAGCTCAGCTTAGAAGATATACCTTCCCTTGGCCATGTGAAAAGCTCCAGAAGTGCCTTGTTAAGTGGAAACAGTTTCTCTTAGAAAGAATAAATTCCCTGACAGGAATAGATATTAGAAAGGATTAGGTGTCACCTTTTATTGCTTCTCACTTTACCACCAAACATGTTCCCAGACTGGAGGTGAAGGCTTGTGCAGACATGAGGTGCATTTTGTGTGGTTATACTGGCCACGATCTGATGGTGTCTTCCTAAGTGGCAGGAACAACTGAAGCCACCCAATAAACACCATGTCCAGTTTGTTGGGTGTTATAGGTGTGAATTGGTGTTAGGAATCTACAGTGGAGCCAGCAAGACTGAAGCCTTTTCCAGAAAATTACATGTTTGTCTAAGGGCTTGAAAGTAAGCCAGGTACACTCTTTGTGAGGCACTGAATGGAAGGTCAGAGGCAGAAGCTGGGCACAGAGTGGAATAGGGACTTTTCTCCCTCTCTGTCTCATTATTGCTCCACTGGGAATTTCATAGTTTAGCCAACACTTTTGGGTTTTGTTTAAAAGCTGACTCTGCAAGAAAAGTGGTATTTGAAGATTCTCAGTTATAATAGATCCTATATAAAAGCTTCATCAACAAGCCTTCCTCTGATATATTCCTGACAATTTGTATTTAAAACTCTAAATTGGTGTTTCTAAAATTCAATAGCAATATTTTAGCAAAGATGCAAAGTAAGAATGACAATTTTCTATAGTTGACCTTATGCCATATACCCATTACATTGAGGTGCTGTGCACCATGGAGGATCACTTTAGTACTTACTATACCCATTAAGCTGAGGGAAGAAAAAACTAAAATAAATCTCACAATTTGATCTCAATATTTCATTGGAATAGAGCACATTTTTATGTATGTTTATTATCGGTCCTTAAAAAGAAATTCAAACTTGTTTCTGTAACAAATCAAGAATTAAAATACTTTGTTATATCTTCTTCTGTCCTTCCTAGAAGTAGCCTTAGATAATAAGGGAAAAAGAGATATTTCATCCTGAGATTTTCAAACTAAGGTAGCGTGCAGAATAAATGGTCAGAATATTCTGACAAATTCACAAAATTCTACCTAATTTTTTAAAAAAGAGATGTAATTTGATACATATTTTATCTTCTATTTTTTCAAAGTAATCTCAAAACAAAAAAAGAAGCTAGAGATTAGCTGCAAACTAAATCTCTTTGGTAAAAGATAAAAATAATATTGCTAAGGGCTTCAGCACCTACATATCACTCCTGTTTGACCACTGTCTTTTATGACACACTCTACAAAGAACTTTTGAGCATCTATATTTTCAAGGACAGGAAAAACACTTAAGTGATGTAAAGATCCATAAATAAATAGCCAGCATAGTCTGCCACTAAACACACACATTTCTACTTTGCTCCCCTAAAGAGTAGCCTTTCCTCATCCAGCTAAGGAAGCTTGCAGCACTTCTTTTTTCTCTATTGAGATCAATAAGATATATGAAGTAAAACTAGTTTATGAGTGGCTAGAAGTTCTGGGTGAAATATCTTGAAATGGGCATGTTTTTCCGTTCCTGTAATTTGGATTTTATTATAAAAAATTGTTATGAACCTATCTAAGCTTAGACAAGCCCTAAATAATTAACATTTTCTTCTTATGTACTCCTTCACTGGACTGACTCTTCAGAAGAGTTCTGCATAAGTGAGTTAATTGATCAGAAATGTTTGCTTCTCACATCACAGAACCGTAAAATCATTTAGATGGGAAAAGACCTCCAAGATGATCAACTGCCAACTTCGAAGAAAAACCACTGTGTCAACTAAACCATAGCACTAAGTGCCATGCCCAGTTGTTTCTCAAACACATCCAGGGATGGTGACTTCACTTTCCTGAACAACAAAAAGACACAAGCAGTGGCACCAGCTCAATGCCACAACTTTGCACATTCATCCTCTGTGGACACGCCTACTCCCCAGAATGAAAGATCCAAAACTGTGCTCTGACATCCTTATGCTGCAGGTTTCTGGGAATCAGTTTGGGTCAGCAAAATGCACATACTATAAAATCCTTCCACATGTTTAAGGAACTTTTGGACATATGCATGCAATCCTGACAATGCTTTCCTGGTCTCCTGTTACACAAAAACAAAACGGGTCAGCACAAAGCATAACAGGAAACAGCTGTGACGAGCTGTGCACAAGGATCCATCAGACAGACACAGTCCTCCTGGAAAGGAGCATGAACATCTACTAGGATGGATATCTTTCCAGAAGAAGTTATCTTCTAATTCTTTCCCACATAAATATAATTTTAAAAGAAAAAAAAAATCAGTAGGAGCATTAATGTATGTTGCTGCTCATTTCTATTGGCAGGAAGAGAAAGAGTTACTCCATTTTTTTTTTTTCACTTTAGAAATCCTGCTAGTTCACAGACTTGGAGAAGAAGTGAAAACTGGTTTACTATGAAAGTAAAATATCGTTGCAGTAGTTCTCTACAATCTACACAATGACAAAATCAGGACAAAGCTGCAAATGTATTCCCAAGGCAATGTGAATTCTAAGCAAGAGCATGTGGGAATCAACAAAAAACCCTAAAAACCAGTCATAATAGGAAGGGGTAGGATACATACGGTTTAAACTGCAGCTCTTGATGAAGACACAAAAGCTTTTAATGACATTGTATTATCTGAAATCCCTGCAATACTGAATTTGAATTTAAATCTCAGCAAATACATTAAGGATGATAGTGTACTAGCCAGAAAAATCAAACTGTTCCTTCCTGGTTCTTGATGAATCATGTGGATGATGCAGCAGGACAGATAGTGCACTAATGGCCAATACTTTATGGAAGGCTGCCTTGGGATGACAGCAGTACTCCATAATGGGTATATTACTGTTCAGAAGATTTCGGGGAGATACAAGGGGTCTCCAAAAATAAGAACAGTCCTCAAGCTCTAGAGTGGGCCCAAGCAGATATTTTTAACCTCATTCCCAAACAGCTGTGATTCTCAATCAGTGTCTCACAAATGCAGAAATCAAAACAGGAAAAGTAAAAGGAGGAAATAATTGCATACATGGGGGGAAATTCAGGTTAAAATGTAAGGAGATGAGGGTGCAAATAGACTCACATAATGAAATCACATGAGTGTTTTGCAAGTGAATGTCATGAATGATAAAAAGTTAGGGCAGTTATGTCTAAATATAGCTGGTTTATCAAAGTAATATTTTCACTATTAAAGACAATATAATAGCAATTCTATATAGTGTAATAGAGAACTTAACACCTAATGTTAAACACTATAGGACTGTTAACTTGCTGCTGACCTTTGTCTCTGTCTGCTTTGGGCTACTTTTATATATCTGAGTAATGATTTATTTTTTTAAAACACATAATCTGAAATTTTACATTATCAAATTCAAGCATATTTTATGGAGAATTCTGCTCACCAGCTAGGATTAGCCTACCAGAGTTAGAATATTTCAAATTGCATTCATTCCTTCTATAATTGTTTTAAGTGACTTCTAATCAGGATTTGAGGACCCTGCCTATACTCTCATTTCTAATTATCAACTGAGGTTTGAAGGACTTGAAGATGACTTAAGTAGCCCTGATGTATGCAGCTCACGATTCATCCATGCCAGCCCACCAATTATTCCATTGTGGTGAGGGAAGAGAAACCAACCTCTCTTTTAAAAGAGAAATCACAAAAATGCACTTTCATAATGGCAGCATCTTGAAATCTGTATTATATAATGTGATGTTTTAAGAACAAGCCAAAACAACAAATGATTTTGACTAGGTCTGCAAATAAATGCATCTGATAGAGACAAGTTTTCATTAATGAGAGAAATGCTACTGACTAAAGAAAGATCTCTTTAACCTAATTTCCAAATTAGGCTACCTGGCAGAATTAGTCTTAAATTAAAGCTCTCCAGGAGATGCCTACTATCAATACCGAATTTGGAAGCCATAAGCCTATGAAAGTTACATATTTTCCAAGAAAATTCTTAGGCTGTGGTTAATGCAGAGAGAAGAGACTGCTTTTTAAATTCACCCTATTTCCCCTCTAATCTGGGGGGACTGCAGGGAGCTGGAGCCTGTCAGAAGGTTTGGTGCAGGGAGTGATGGGCTGAGGGAAGGCAGGAGGAGAGAACAGCTTTGCCTCCAGAGCACCTCCCCAGCCCAGAGATCTCAGGCCCTTTGCCCAGACACTGCAGGGCCACTCCCAGCGCTGGCAGGACTATCTTGCCTGTCCAGGCAGAGCATGAACACAGCACTTTTCCCACCAATCTGAAAGTCAGGATATTTAAGATATTTAAAAGTAACCCAAATTTCTTTTAAAGCAACCATTTGTACACAAGTCATATATATATAATAGATAATAGATAATAGATAATAGATACATAAAATAAACTTCCAAGGTGTTTGTTATTTTTCTATGACCCAAATGTACTTCTAAAGTTATGCATTTTCTCAGACAATGATTACTCCAGCTAGAAATTCTTGAGTTTGGGGGTAAACCTGATAAAATCTGTGGAACTGATTCAAAGTCATTACAAATATTGGGTGATCTTGACTTTCCTTTCATCTCATTATATAACAAGCTGAATTAGAAAGTCCATATAAAGAAGTAAGAATTGTTCCAGGACTTGTCTCCTTGTCTGTGAATGATTAATATGTAAAGTCAGATTAAAAACATTTTTTTTCTGGCAGGTGAAAACAGAGATACCAGGAACAAATTCATCTCCAGTGACAATTCATTAGGCTCCATACAATTTCACTAGGACAGTTTCTAACATTGTTTCAAAAACAAGACAGAGCAGAAATCTCTCTTCTTTTCAATGAATAAATATTGAACAGGTACTTTTCTTCATTTACCTAGATTCCTTTAAAGGAAGTTATTTGAAAAGCTATGACACATTTTCTATTTATTCAAACAAAGAAAGCTTTTATCCTCACACACCTGTGTCTTCTAAGCTAGGAAATTAGTCAGCTGTATTCTGCTAAAGTAGTATGTTTTTAAGTAATTATGTTGAATGATCCAGCAAAGTATCTCTGAATAGGAGAGTAAAGCACTATCCCATTTAATATGGTAATGAACAGAAAAATAATTTACTGTCACTTGCTGCAGGAAGCCACTGGGATACATCTACCCTGCAGGACATGACATTGGGGATCAGGACACTGGGCTTATTTTTTGAGTTCTTTGAAGAAACTCCTCTCATATCCTGATCGGATAAAACTGTCTGTTTGAGCTTTTACAAAGCTTAACTAATAAGAACCTTATTTTGATAACCCAGTTGCCTCTGAGCAAACACAAAACATTTAAAAATGTGGCTTGGGTGCTTGCCACTGCTCTAAAATTAAAAAATTCTTGCCTATCAATGTGACTGTGAGTTATGCATTTTCCCACTGTTTCAGCTCAGTTTTTGTTTGAGATGTAGGGAAGACAGGAGCTCAAATAATAGTCTCGGTGAAATTCCCATCCCAGCGTCTCCAATGGAGGCACACCATGCTGAGCCAGCAGAACTCCTTTATTCCTGACAGCACCTGGAGCAGGGGTTCTTTTCAGCCATAACAGAAAAACATCCTCACTTATTCTGTGCTATCATGTAGGGTGAGCAGGGGGTTTTATCTTCTTCTTTTGAGCAAACAATTCAATAGTGCAAAGAAATAGATAGCACCTGCAAGTCTCACTTGGTATAAGCCACCCTTCACCATCTACACACTCTAATAATGCACTAAGAATTGTGCAGTTCAAGTTCAGCTACAGATGGGAATTAGTAATGAAAATTACTAATTAATAGCATAAAAACTGTAAAACTAGACAATTATATAGTGAAACTATACACCCATGCAGGGCATTTGGAATTAGATGATCTTTAAGGTCCCTTCTAAACCAAGTCATTCCATAATTCTATAACATATTACAATTATACTCTCAGTTGTTCACTTTCACTTTCTAAGGAATTATCTTAATTGGCTGATGGACATTTAGGAGGATTATTTTTCACAAAAAACAGTTGACATTCTCTTCCATTTTTATCTGTTATGAAGAATAGAGTGCTACCTATAAATTCCTCCTATTAATACATATGGATGTAATTATTAGGAAAAGTTTCAAAACTAATCTTGAGATTCTTGACTCAAAAGAACTTGACTTGAGACTAATTGAATAATCAAGAGATTATTAGAGCCTCTTAATTTAAATTGGGTTTTCTTTGATGTTATGAGTAGTCAGGGAAGGTACAGACCTGAGGACTGGCTGTGAAGGGACTTCTGCTAGTCTTGGCGTCAGCATTGGTGTCCTTTTAATTCTTTTTCTGGTTTCAAGAGTCATTACTTAGATGACTACCCACACAAGTTACCAAAAAATAAAAATCTAATGTGCCAAAGGAGAGTTAGTAAATAGAGGCTTTTTGCTGGCTTGTCCTTTTAAAGAATATTTTGCGTGTTTAGAATATGCCAGAAAAATTGAATTTTCAGAATTCCCCTAGTGAAAATGATGTTATACAAGTGTTCATGTCAATATAATATATAAGCTTTGTGAAGGATAGCTTAATATTGGACAAAGAAGCAGCACATTCCTGCAGTGATTTTCACAACATGATTAAGAACATATTTATATCCTATTAGAATGATTACTTTGATAAAATGTACCTGGCCTGAAAACTAAAGGGTGTCTAAAACCAAAAGAATTTTTATGTTAATTTTTGTGGTGTTGTTGAGCTACAGTAGGCCAGTTCAGCAGTCTTTAGGATAAAATAAGGGATCAAAATTCAATAGACAGTGTGGTTGTGTTTGTACAAATCTTTTTGGCATAGTCGGTTTTCTTATTGCCTCTACACTAGATTTAAATTTTAAAACCTATTTCTTTGCTAAGTAATGGATATTCCCCCTCTTTTCTGACTGGTCAAAGCAGTGTTCTTCTTATTCATATGCAGGTGTTCCATTGTCCTCCTGGGAAAGGGAAGAAGACAGCAAGCAAACTTATTTTTCTACTTAACTTCTAAAAATATTGAACATTTTGATGTTCATGTCATTATAAAGCAATAAAAAGGTGCCTCTTAGAACTAAAAAAGAGAAATGAAATTTCAAGCTGCTCCAAATTTTGTTAGTGCAGAATATACAATTTTATACGCAACTACATCAGGTGCAGAGAGCAAATTTTGATCCTCTTTTGTTCAGTCTGTAATCAGAAAAAGCGGTTTTCATTGTTGTTGTTGTTGCTGGGGGTGGATTGTTTACTTGTTTTGCTGTCAGCTCTCACTCAGCTGAACAATTTCCCTTTGCAGTGAGAGGAACCTCTCTGAGGTCACACCATCCACCAACCTACTGAAGCTGAGATACAGCAAGGTGAATTTAACTGCATGATGGTCTGTGTTGTTTCCTCTGTCTTTCAGGGACACATCCCAGCTCAGAGGGACACTTGAATTCAATTAGGATTCTATAGAAGGAATCTTGTTTAGAGCCCTTTGAGCAGTGTTCCCTTATGAAAGAAAGCTGCTCCCCAAAGATAACAGGTTGCCATGCGGAAATCGAGTTCTTAAGAAAATTTTGTATTTTTTCAAAATCTTGTGTGTGTCAGTTACTAATGCTGTGGCCAGGAAGTGGAGGAGAAAGACACACATTATTCCATTTCTTATTCTGAATATGTATTCCCCTTTTCAGTCATCTGAAAGACAAAAAATGACCCATGATTTTTATAATCATTATTTTTTCCAAAGTTCTGCAAGATTTCCAGTCTGAATAACATACTCTTTTCCAGCACACCAGACTATAAATTGTTTCTGAGCACCACTTTCTTTGATGTAAGAATTTTAATATATTTGTATCCACTTACTAATCCTCAGTATTTGTATTTCACCACAGTAATCCTTATTGTCACAGTCAGACCCCCTTCAAGCACTGCCCAGTACTTTCTCATGCTCTTAAAAGATACATCTACAGCATTAGTCAAACCTAAATGTCTCCTAAGAGCTGCATAATTGCAGTCCTAAGACTCCTGTCATCATCAACAACCTTGTCTTCTCAAGTTATGAACAGGGTCTCTGGGAAAATTCAAACCCAAAAAATGTGAAAGCTATGTGAAGATTACAGCTGAAAACCAGGAAAAATAGGAGAAAAAGTTAAAGCAGATATATTATGGAAAAATAATACAGATCCATCTTATCTGTACAAGTCCTAGCACAGTTTTTCTTTCAATGCCAAATCCCTCTGGGTGATCAGCAGCAGAAATGCAGCAAAACTCTTCTCCTCTAAGCATTTTCTATTGTTTACACTGTTTTACTTCCCCTCACTCCAAACCTTACAAGTCTGCATTAATATTCATCTGTATTTATTGATACAGGCTCTGTTAAATGTTTCCATTTATTTAATTGGTTTGGTGTGTTTCAGCACCGATTGACTCAAGTCCCAGCTTCCATTAATCTTCCCTGCTGACCATGACGAAGCTCTCATAAATTTTTCCCACAAACACAAGTGGCAGATCATTTTTCAAATTCATTTCATGTTACCTTGTACAGAAGAAACTTCTTGTTCCCTTGACCAAAGGTGGCACTTGTTAAACAAAAAGGCAGCATTTAAGGAGTGACTGCTTCAGGTTTTGTTAGATCAGGTAGCCTCCAAAATAAGCTGATATAGAGCAGTCTGAACTAGGCTGCCAAACAGAATACAGTTTTGGAACAATGGCAGAAGTGTGTTTGTCTTTTGCATAAATTCCTTTGTTATCAGCTGCAATATTAAGGTAAGTTTGCAGAGGGTTTATAGACATTTTTCATCCAGATTGAAAAGAACAAGTGAGCTGTTCAAAGCCACACAATAGACAATTTCAAAAGGAGTTCTCAGCCTGCCAGTGGAATTCCTTGATAAACATGATTTTGAAAGAACAATGCTAAATGGTTTTTGGAGTCCTACAGTGCTATCCACGGTAAACACGTTTTTGGCTGGTCCATTCAGGGGAAACTGTTTCCTGTCCTCCCTTCCAGCTTCAGGAAGCTGAAGAAAAGACAGAGCAGATATATGTATTTGTCTACATGGCAGAGGGAAGTTTGAAGACAAAGGCTGGACAACTGTGCCTTGGGATGAAGGAATAATGAAACCCACAAGGCAGCTTTTGTTGAAGACTGTGGAGACTTTCGAGAATGGAAAGTGATATTATTTCTTCATTAGGTTCATTTTTATAACACTGCTTTTGTATAGAAAAGTTTTATGCTGTTGAAAGAAGAGAGAACACAACAACGGAGACGTGGTTAGGACAATTAGACTCACAATCTGTCATTATCCAAGTAGTAGATACCTAGTCGTAATATTCAGGGTATCTCTTCTCTAATAAAGGACAATAATAACTAGCCTGTGTGTATTAAATTAAAGTAATCAAATTTCCAGCTCCTACTTTTCTTCTCAAGTTGTAGAATACTGTTTTCTCCACAATACCACATCTCTCTACACAATTACCAGCAGAAGGTATTGTGAATGTCTTTAGTTGTCATTAAATAAGCAGGGTTGAATTTGAATGCTTCCATAAAGCTATGAGCACCTGAAAACAGTATCAGAACAATAAATGTTTTCCAAACTTTAACTGGAATAGGCATTACACACATTGCTGCAGTTAGGAAGTACATTTTTTTCAAGAACAGGTAATCAAAGAAATGATGTCAAATTTCACAGTGCTAATAGAAATTATTTTTTGCCAAGATTATCCCTTGCTAGTTATCCTGTTCATACAGCAATGCTTTTTTCCTTCAGGCAGCTCCAGGCACATCAGGAGGACTGAGAACAGTTCATGTATCAGCAGTCTTGCCAACTGGACCAAAACCTACATGTGCTAAGTTTACAGAGGAAAAAAGGGTCCAGACACATGATACAGAGAGAAAGGGTATTGCAACTGGAGAGAGGGAAGGGAGGGAAAGAGAGGGGAAAGGGGAAAGGGAAAGAGGAAAGGGAAAGGAAAAGGGAAAGAGAAAGGGAAAGGGAAAGGGGAAAGGGAAAGGGAAAGGGAAAGGGAAAGGGAAAGGGAAAGGGGAAAGAGAAAGGGAAAGGGAAAGGAAAAGGAAACGGAAAAAGTCCCAGTCATACAAACTGAGAAGCTCTCAATTTCATTGGTTAACTCCAAAGACAATAAGTAGGCAGGGTCAAATTTTGGGAAGCGTGATTCTCTCTGACTAACCTTATTTAGGGCACTATTTCTGGAGTTAGGCAATATATGTTAGACAAAGGAAGATTTTCTGTGTGGGATGTTTGGTACCCTGGAAAAAAAATGCATTTGATTTCAGAAGGTAAACATTTTCCTTTTTCCTTTCACATCACCTAGACTTTAGAAGTTAATCCTTAAGCTTTTTACTAAGTGTTACCTTGTCTACACTGATCAAATGTTTTTCCACTCCCACTGATACAACCATTTTATTAAAGACTGGATGCTTTTCTTCTCTTTACTGGTCAGATAGTATCTCCATAATCCCTAGTACCATCTGTATTGTACACAGTTGTGTTGATGGTAGCAGAGCTGACTGACTTACTGCATCACATGCCTTTTGATCACACTACACAGCAACTTCAAATGTTATGCTGGGAGAAAGGGAGAGAGACACAGTCCAAACGAAATATAATTTATCCTGTCCAAGTCCAGTCTTTCCCTGAGGCAGAACAGCAGGATAACACAGAGAAGAGCTAAGTCCCTTTTCCAGAACCACACAAGGCACAAATAGAAAAAGCCCTATGAAGTCATACAATCCTCTGACCTATCACTGTAGAATTGTCTTTTGCATTATACTGTATGTTACAGTTTTAACTTACACATCCATTGAAACAACCAACATTTCCCTTAGGCTTATATTCCAAAAACTACTAGGTCACATTCTGGGGAAATAAAGGGATAATAATTGCAAAAGCTTCCCATCTGTCAGGTTATGTCATATATAAAAAAATAAATGCAGAACTACATTAACAGATTGTGACGTCCAACACTCAAAAATTTAGAAATGAAGAAATTAATGCTAGAGTAATCATTATCATGCACATCTACAAGATTATATATTATCCAATTTAACAGTTATATACTCTTCCCACCCCCCACCCCCCCCACCTCACTTAATGAGCTGATGTGACTGTTTTCCTTCTCCTCATTTTAAGGTTTCAGATTCAGGCACTACACATAAAACAAACCTTTCTGAAGTTTAATCTCCTTAAAGGTTTTTCTCTGGTGCTCTTCAAAATACAAATTGGATGTTTCACACACACTATGAGCAGGGCAGCCTTGGGCATTGTCAGGAGTGGTGTTAATTCCGTCTGACAGCCAAAGAGTCCAGACATGGAGCCCTCACAATGTTTGGGTGCTCAATCTGAACCCCAGAGCCTAAATGTTCAAAATAGTCAGACTTATGCATTGCCATATCCACCCCAAGTGTAGCTGCTACTGCATCAGCTATAGAAGTTCATAGGGTACTCCTGGAGATCAAAGCACGTGTCCCAGGTCAGGCTCTGGAAACCAAGGGATGAAAGCACCAGTACAAAGCAAAGCACTGGTTTAAAGCTGGATAGACCACCATCCCAGACTCCATATTCTGAACCATTTGTAGGTCCATTTGTAGGTTTCTATAGCCTCATGTTCCCTGCACAGTATCCAGGAGTAGAATTCACAGACTTGCTTAAATTCAATGGAAACTATTTCCCATTGTGTGAAATAAACATGTATTTGTTGAACTAGAGAAGCAGAAAAAGCTTCAGTCTTAACAGATGGGCATTCATGGACATGCACTTATGGGTATTAGGTGCAAAACCTAGGGAACAAGTTCTGATAATACTTCAACTGAATGTTTTTACTGTCTTAGTCAGAATTGAAGAGAGTCAGCAGTAATCACTGAGTTTTTTATGCCAAAGAGTGACATTCAGTACAGTTATTAGAGTACAGCTTCTGGTTTAATAATTTCAGCTGAGTTTCCCACATCTAAGGGGATATTCTAGAGACTGAAATTCTGGAAAAGTACTGGTGGCAGTCCCTTTGCCAGTGACATCCTATGCTGTGCGAAGCTTAATCTGATAGTCTTTGAAACAGCTAGCTAACAAAAAAAAGATAGGCAAAAGGATGGTAATTTGTGAATTTTGACAACATTTAGTTGAAAGATAGGTTGCTATTTAGCATTGTCAAGATTTTCAAGACTTAGCTAGATTAGGAAAGTTACTATAACAAGCAGGGGTGTCTGGGGGCTAAGGGTGAGGTTCACCACCAGGGTGTGGAAAAGAGGCA
Organism: Parus major; assembly: GCF_001522545.3. NCBI lineage: Eukaryota > Metazoa > Chordata > Aves > Passeriformes > Paridae > Parus > Parus major. The sequence continues at coordinate 36,813,708 of NC_031773.1, read as the reverse complement.
CAGTTGGACATGGTGCTCAGGTTGCCACTCACCCACCCCACCACATCTAGACCTATTGGACAGCATTCTCCTAATGCTTTATTGCAATCAATGTATTTTTGTGTATGTCACTGGTGTGTCCCCTGTTTTATTGAAATTAAACTATCTCAACAATCTCAGCTGCATATGTGAGAGCTCTCAGCCAGGTCAGAACTGGACCGAACTTTTGACTTCTTATGTAGATATGGTGATTTTTTGACTTGAGAATTGGTCCTGTCTATCACAGACCACAAAAGCAGTGTCTATCAAACAGACACCGGTGTGGAACACGCCACAACGTATTTATATACTGTAATATGTTGTAACACAGGAGCTGTAATTTAACCCTAATGTTTATCTGGTGCCAGAAGTCTTTGTATGAATCGAGCCCTTCCTGGGTCTCTGAGCAGGTGCAATGACATCTAAAGGAGATCAAACTGCCACATCCTTATTATTGTCTAAATTGAGAAAACTGGCATGGGTGACATCTGTTGATTCATGCACACCTGGCCTTTATTGGAAACAATAGCATACTATTGTATATACCTTGGATCTCAGGTCCAGTGCCAGGCTCTATAGAAAAGTGCGCTTTACTGGGAACCAACATTCCCCACCTTCTCCAAACTTGACTCAGTATGCCCATGCTCCTCAAATGCCTCTGCTCCACTCCTGGTTGCTCCTAAGACACATCCTCTCACTTCATTAGTCCCAGAGAAGTATTCTAATTTCTCATCCTACTCCTGGTTCTTTTGCATAACCAACCCTCCTCTACTTTTCTGCACTGCTGCCCACTCACTGCCGCATTGCCTTCTCTCTCACCCAGTAGTCTTGATAACTAGTCTCATTTTCCCTTTCTGGTAGCTCGATTATATTTCTCTTGTCTCACTAGGTATTCAGTTGTCTTCTAAACTCTCTGTCTGTTCCTGTTACCTCCTTCAGCTTTGCTCCCCACTAGCACTGCCTAAGAAGTTGCTGCTGTCCTGCTGGCCCTGAAGCTTCTTTTCAGACCCATTTCTCCTTTTTTTTTACAAATTTCACCAGTTCGTACATCACTGTGCAAGCTGCTTAAGAGATCAAGAGCATTGGCTACTCTCAGAGGTACCTGGTCTTGCCCAAAAACATTTAAAAGTCTCTGACAGAAGCTCTATTCCAAATTCCCAATTTTGTCCCCCTGTCCAACTCACAGTCTAAGTTCTCACTTTGTTTGTCATGCACCTTTCCAGCATCTTTGCCTCAGCTCTGCCTTCCCTGTGCATAATATCTAGTTAGCTCTTTGCAAACTGCTGGATTAAGGGACAGAAAGAAAACTGGAAAAGCACACAGCTCATCCAGTGTGGGGGTGTAGACCATGCACAGTCACAGCAGCACAGAGCTGCAATGGCAGGAAGATACCTCCTTCCACACCACATTCAGAGAAAATGACATTTTCAGGGCATTTATATTCTGGAATTTCAAAATGTGTGATCTGTCTACATTGACTTATCAAGCATGTGTGGGTTTTCATGTATAAAGAAGTTGCTCCTCACTAAATGTAAAATTTGCCTCCAAGCCAAGAACTACTGGAGTTTCTAGGCAAAAAGATAGTTCTGACAATGTGTTTTCCCTCCAAACTTTCTCTACTCCGATCTCTCTCTTTAAAAAAGGGAAGTTAGTGGCTTATAAGAGCCTTAAACATTCTTAGCATTCTTCCAAATTCATCTACCGAACAAAAAAACAAGTGGAAAAAATTCCAACAATCTGCAAATGCTTTCCACAGAGAATAGTCATCTGAGAACTGGAACCTGAAGATCAAACTAGAGAACCAGATATAAGAAAAAGCTCTCCTGACATGCTTATCAATGAACCTGTTATCAGTTCAATGGACCAGTTGGCAATATGATGAGTGCTCAAAACAATGGAAACCAATCCAAAGCACAAATGCTGGAAAAATAAAAAAAAAAAATCAAGTGGTTGCTGTCTTTGGTTTGTTCTACCCCATTCATATAAGTTGAGGACTCAATGGAAAATACAAAAGTTCTAGTTCAACAGAATGGCCTGTGTGCTGAAGATGTATGTGTGGTATCTCACTCCCACAGACATGTTTATCTAGCATTGTTCCTACCTTTCTAAGGTGTATATACCAGGCTATTTTAAAACAGCAATTTCATTTCCCTTGTAACTGTTTTTTTCATAAATTTTAATTAAATATAACAAGAAAAATGGCAGTTGGATTAAATAATGTGCTGTGAGAATAAAACTACCCAGTAGTCAACGATAAATAATAACATAAAACCAAAAATGCTAATGACATACTATGAGTGCAGCGATCAGCTGATTAGCCACTCAATTTCTCATTTGAAATCAAATTTGCATACCTAACTTATCAATTCAGATGTGACAGTAACATTAGAATTAAATATGTGTTTTTGTATTTCAGTAAATGACAGCCATTGGTTAAATAGCAATAATACTAGCCTTTGTGACAAACGTGGAGAACGCATTGCCTAATCCATTCATTTTCAAATGAACAAAGAATGACTCTGAATGCTCTGCTCCCCTACAAATATGCCTGGAGGGTTTGTTGCTAACTCTGGAAACCGAAAGATGGTGGCTGCAAAAACTAAGCACCATTTATAATGTCAGCACCCAACCTCTGGAGCAGAAGGGTACTGTTCAGACATCAGCTCCCCACACAAGGTAAGTGTTTTGGATGTGGTTTGGACATAGCTGCTCACCAGATGTATAAGGTCTCCATGCAACAGTCTTTCTAGCAACTAATATCAACTCTCAAGAAGGAAATCTGAGATTTCTAAGGCTTTTTAACAGAGAAAAAAACCCCCAAACATCCCTCACAATTAATGGCTTATGTAATATTTAATTACTCATCTTCAGAAAAATGACCACCATAGATCACACATCCATGACATTTTGATCAATGTCTGCTTTACCGATGAAGATATTGAGTCACTTCAGGGACATTAAGAACAAAATTTTGCAGAAAAAACCCAAAAAACCTCTCTTCTGATGCATTTTTCAGTACTGTTAATTAATGTGTTGTTTATCAGAACCACGTGTCTGAGATAACTATGCTGTATAACAACTTTTGCATTATAAATTCCTATTTATAAATCTGGGAACAGAGACACATTGCAACCCATTGTGGATGGATTATCACTACCTTTTAAATATGACTGAAAAACAATAAGAAAAAGTAATTTTTTTTCTTTTTGACCAAGTGACAAGAATTGAATTTCACCACACACAGGTTGCCTTTTCTTACATTTTCTGTTTGTGACAAAGATACTTGCCTGGAATGTTAATTCACAGAGGATAGAGAAAAGAAAAAGAAGAACCTGGCAGAACTCTATCTGCTACTGCACATTTGTAATGATGGAAACACAGCCTAAAGAAATGAAGAAACAAACCATAGTGCAAGCTGTGTGGAAAAATCTGCATGCAGAAATGGCAAAACTATAAAGACTCTTATATAAGACTGTGGATTACCACATGATCATCTTTGTTTACAGAACATATATATATATATATATATAATATGTAGTGCCCAGATACCTTCAAGTGTGGGAAAAAATATTCTTTTCCCTGTAATGTTTAAGGCTTTTATTCACTTCTGTTGCTACGTACCATGATTATTTGTCCCATCTGCATAGCGATGTTCTGTGTGTCAATTTGTGAAGACTATAGGAGATCACCACCTACATAAATAAGTATATAAATGGCAACATTTATGGATTGAAAGAAAAGATTGAAATGCTGCATTAGTTTTGTCTTTATTCCTTATGGAGTTTCACATACCTGTTTTCCCAGAATTTGGTGTCTTTCAGCACAGAGCACTCCTGGTGTTGGCAGTGTCACAAGCAGCCTGCAGTTTCAGAGACAAGGTTTGTTATAAGCTTATTTCATTTCATTTCTTAAGTTCTTAGGAAAACCAAACAACATTTCTATCTGTCAAACATTGCCATGCCATGAAAATTAGTTTGGTGGATGTGGGCATTAAAGTGCTTCAATTTTTTGCATATATTTATCTCAAAATGGTCCATTTGCAGAAAAAGGAAAAACCTGTCTTTGCAGAGGTTTGGAGGATTAAAGAAAACATTTAAGAATAGAAAGTGAGGATGCCCAAAGCATGCAGAGTACCCTGCCTTCTGAGCCCTGCACCAGAGACCTCTTTTGGCATCAGTTATGAAGATAATTTCATAAAGAAAATGCTGCCAAAAATGGTAAGACCAATGTTTTTTGAACAGGTGTTGCTCTTTGAGGCTGTTACACAGGACACTGTTTGATCTTCTTGACTACCTGTCTGAACAAAATGTTGTGGGAAGAATCCATACTCTGACTATCAGCTCCTCACATAACAGCCCCAAAGGGCACTATTTAGTAAATCTAAAGATTATACTGACAGAAAGGAGTTGATGGCACATACTTCATCACAAAAGAGAGTTAAATTTGGCAGCTAGTCTGTCATTTCTATGAAGGATAAAGGCAAAACATGTGCTTTTTGTTTCAGGAATATTCAAATTGGAAAGTCTGTAGACATGGCACTTTTGTTAAATCAAAATCCAATGAGTACATTCAAACTCTCTCAGCCAGATGACAAGCCTCAGTTTCCAGTTTTTATTTGCTTTATAAGCAACCAACTTGTCACCATGTAATAAAAGAGCCATGGTTACTTCTATGCCATGCCACCCCTCCACAGCTAAGCCTCCAGAAAGTGCTGAAGAGTCACTCCATTCATCTTCTCTCCAGCAGCCCTAATGGCACTTCTGGAGCAGGCAGACAGCAAGTGTGACAGCAGCCCTGAAGCTACTTTAATGTGTTTCACAGACACAGCCTGGCATTTGTTACCTGAGGTTCAGGGTTCTGCTTCAGTGTCTTAATGTCTCTTCCTTCTGGTTCAAATTTGCTTTAAGCACTATTCTGCTGTCCCAGAAAAACAAGGCCAAACTGCAAGCCATTAGTTACTGCCTGGAGTAGGAGCTAGCCACAGGCAGTGCAGGATTAAAACCTTGGTCTTGGGATTATTTTGCAACAACACTGAATTAAATTGATTTTTGCACCAAAAATATTTTTCCCCCTCCATTTGTTAACTAAATTTTTGCTGTAAATATATGCCAATGCTACTTTTTTAATAAATAAAGAACTCTTGATGGATTTGAATACAAAATATGAGCTAATTCTATCCAAGGAAATTCGTATTTCTTACACTGACAAAAACACTCCACCTAAATATTTTTTAGTAATATTGGGTAGCGTCCCCATTCCCAATCAATGCTATCAGATGTGCAGAGAGACAAACATAACTGTTGCTGAATCCTCACAACAGAGATAGAAACCAGCATCTAGAAGGTGAGTGATTTCTTTAAGGAACTGTAATGAATCAATGTCATTGCTTCTGTTAGGTTTCTGGATCCCTGGTACCCAGTCCTAGAACTGAGAAACAGAGCTTTGCTGTAATCATTACCTTTTGTTCCACAGCAAGATCAGAAGTGTTGAAGGAAACTTGTGTTGAAGGATGATTTCTTGGTGTATTAACAGAAACAAAGGACAGCTACATCCTTTTATAAAGCCAAGGATCTCCACATGTTCTAGGACAGCCACATTTGTAACATTTGAGTTCCTCATCAAAGTCATAGCACTATCAAATCTCCCTTTTTATTTGTTTATTCATTTTATATCTTCACTGGGAGAGTGATTTTTTTTTTTGTCACTTATTTTTTACTTACATATATCTATGACCACAAGATTCATGTGTTGATATTTCCTCTTCTAACCCTATTGCCTTTTGTTTTGACAGTACACATCTGGCTGCTCATTTTTTAATTTTTCCTGGGGTTTTGGCAATTCTTCTCTGTCTCGTGTCGACAGCTCTTGTTGCTGACACCTCACTGATCACGAGTCAGAATGGCAGGAGAGGCTCAGAGGAGGCTCAGAAGAGAACCCTCTCAGATGGAGGGTCTCGGACTCAGTGCAAGTGGTCAGTGTGGCATTTCTTAAGTAGTCTTATGCTGCTGACTGAAATGACTTGGAAAGTGATTTCCGTTTTTTTTGCAGTGTAACTACATCTGCTGCAGGCTCACAGGAGAAGGAAGCAGCTCAGGAGATAACACTGATGGATTAGTGGAATGAGAAACTTGTTCCAAAGGCATCTTTGCTACTGATCCTGTTTGTCTCACTTAAATGAAAAGGAGGTGGGAAAATATTATCTTTCATCACAGCTGCTACAGGTGGAAAAATCATGCTCCAAGTTTGGGGGTTGTAAGAAACTGGTCCCTAATCAAATTTGACTCTAATTCTTTTATCATTACTAGTATACTTCTCAGTTTCTGTTTCTACATTTTGCCTAATCCATCTTTTTTTTGTGTTTTCACCTAGTTCAATCCCAGCTCCTCTTTCTGTTTTGCAGCCATTCTCTTCACCATTTAAATGACATGTCAAATGCAACACTGCAGGAAAAATGAGTAGCCGAAATGGGAGAGAACTGCAGCTCTCCCCACGCCTGCAGCGATCTGCCACTCCCAGGGTTGGTGGCAGTGCCTACAGCAACTGCTCTCTTCCACTTGCTTGTGACTCACGATTTCTTTTGCATAACTACAATGAGCAACACCCACACAGAGCCATCAGTCAGTTCAGCAATGGCAGCAGAAAAAAAAAAATCCTTTATTTCTTAGGAAATACTACATTTTTGGAAAAAAAGGAAACCAAAACAACACAAAACCACAAACCATTACCTGACAAGGGCTTAATCATTCAACGTTCTGTTTTCAAGGACTATTTAAATGAATTTCTCAGAGAAATTCTCTTGCATAGCCTATTGAGGAGTCTGTAAAACAATTTGATTTTAAGGAATTGCTGAGATTTTATAGATTTTAGGGAGTCAAGTTCATTGTAATCTGCTAATGGAAGATTTAGAAAGAATAAAGAAGATTGAATGTCACAACAGCTAAATAACTGACATCTCCTCTGTGCCAAACCTTTTACTGTCTTCCCTATCATACATTACTCTATCTACTTCAAATGGAATCCAAATAAATTAATAAAAATATAATTACTTGAGGAACTCTGAGAAATATAGATATAAATTACCAAGACAACAGAACATGCCTTACAGTCCAGCTTCAAAAAAAGAGAACAACCACGATTGCTGGTTTGAATGCTCATGTCTAGGTCTTTTGGTTTTCTAAGTTTAGGAAGTGTTTAAAAATGCAACTCTACTGCATAAAGGCTGTGAAGTCTCAGTGGTCAAACTATTGTCTTTAGGAATTGGAGGCACATATTTTTTTTGCTCTTTACTGAAATCACATAGATGGAAGCTAAGTTTAGATCATAGTTTTGTGAACACATTGCTGTATGCTTTTGAAATAAGCAGAGTGAGTAAAGCAGAACTTTATCTTCAGGAGTAGCTTAGAGACATGGGACAAAGTAAGCGTATTTTGTCCTTCACCCATCACTTCACTTCTTTTAAAGAGCTAGCTAATGTACAGTCAAAGGGACAAGCTTTTAAGGAATTGGAATTTAAAATTATTTTTTTTGCTATTTTGCTTTAGCTTCTAAGCAACTTCATGTAGAGATGGGAAACTGCATGATAAAGCACCTAAAATACAGCACAGACAGTATGCTCCACCTAACTATTTTTTGAAAATAAAATCAATTTTCTTTTCTATGTTTTTTTAAAAATAATAATGAATGCATTTTTTCTCTGGACTGACTGAGATACCAAAGGCTCCAGTTTAATTTACTTGATAATTAACTTTAGCAGGGCCACAGTACGTATGCTCAAAGAGGAAATTAGCATGTCACTGAACAAGACAATGTTCACTAGATGTGTGGGCATCTTTTGTATTCTTCTCATTTCTTGGCTTCTTCACCTCTATTCTCAGCCCTTTATACCAAGAGAGAAACATGAATACTTATCCACTAACACACCTTTGTAGCTCTCATTTCCCATATAAAACAACAACTTGTTACAAGGGACAAGAGTGGTAATATTTTCGTGATCCATGCCCTCAATTAACTCCATTCCAGTGGCATCCATGATGGGATGGATTTTTTCCTGTGTTTCTGTTAACAGGGTCCAGAGTCACAAACCTGAGAAGTACAAAGCCACACAATGATTCTCCCAAAGCTTTCATTTGGCCTTTCAGTAACCCTGTCCAAAAATCTCTATTAACATTTCATGTTTATTATCACTTGCAGCAGTATCATCTATGGGGCAGAAGGAAGTTCTTAAGGCTGAGGTTTAGAAACAACTAAATCCAGGGGGAGAAGATTCCTGAGTTAGTTCTGTCAATGTTCTCAGTCTTGAAATGTAGCTTCTCCAAAACAAGGACTGCTGCTGCTGCTGCTACTTGTGCTCTCTGTGGAGATATTCCCTGTCCTGCCACTTAAGCCAAAGGATCAAGGATGAGCAGTTCAGTGCCTGCCTGCATTGCAGGAAGCCTCTAGTGGGCCAGAAGTTTTTCACAATGCACTAGATGCAAAATTGAGGACCACAGCTACTAAGGCGCTTCCAAGTGCAACTACCTCTAAAACAACCAATCTTCAAATATTTTCCTAAAAAAGCCTTTTAAAAGGCTGTATTAGTTTCAAAACTTTATGGTCCTGTGGCTGTTTTCAAGTAGAGAGTTGATTACTTTGGATGAAATTTGAATTATTTTCTTTGCATTAATGCCCAGAAATAATTAGCAAAAGCACCGTTAGCATGTGACCTCACTTACAGAATGGTTTGGCTTGCTTGGTGATTGCTATTCTAAATAGAAAAAACATTTTTCTTAAGACAGTCTTAGCTGCAGAGGTCATGTGCTGATCCACGCAGATGAGGGAATGCAATTGTGTTCTGTCTTATACCCAAGGACCTCTAAAACATTTCAGGCTAAACTGGCAATTAATTTGTTGAACTGAAATTCATTAAATGCTCAAATTGCAAACATGCAACTGAGTATTAACTGTATATGAATCATATTTTTCTATTTTATGCAACAAAATAAATTTCCAGTTGAACTCAGTAGGACGAGTCACACCGCCTAAGGGAGCAATTTCTTAACTCAGGGGACTGAGTCAGATTCCTTTATTATCATTATACCCCCAAGACAGAAAAACACAGAATGAAGTTGAGCTAAAATGATGATTAAAATTAGAGTTCTGGATTATTTAGTAGAGGAATTATTGTGTATGTGGTGACTTGCCCTCCTAATTCAGGTGTCTAAATAAGAAGCCAAAAACTGGTATGACCACACACAAATTACACAGTCAGCTGGGTCAAAAACCTCTGTACATACGGGCATGGCCTGGCAGAAGATTTACACAGTCTCCAAATTTTCAAGGAGCAGCAAGAGCTCACTGTATGCTGCCATGATCATGCTGCTTTCCCAATTTCGGACCCCTCTGTCATGGCAAAACAATTCCAGGATCCCCTGCCCTTCACAGAGAAAACACACATTTCCCTGTATGCTTTGCACAGTGGCACTGGGTGACATTCCTAAAAGTGACAAGAGGAAGGATCTGGGGACTTACAGGTCAGCCAGGCTCACCTCAGACCTTGGAAAAATCACACAGCCTGTCTTTTTGGGATGCATTAATTAATTAATAAAAAACTTTACCATTTTAATCAGCAATCCCCAGATTTACCAGGGATAAATGACATTCAGCAAAACTGGGTGCCTCCTACAACAAAGTGAAGTTTGTGGATGTCATGTGTCTCAGCATTAGGAGAGCTTTTTACTCCATACTCTGCCAGCTGGCAGTTGAGGGATTGTGGACTGGAAAAAATGATGTTTAGATGGAGTAAAAATTAACAACACCTCTGGGCTTAAAATTCATCAGTGAGTAGCGCAGCATCTGCTTGGTGGCCAGCAGTGAGCAAAGCAATCTAATGGTTGCTCTTTCTCACTGTTGGATGTCTTAATCAATGACCTAGGTGATGACCTAGGATGTACCACCTGCAAATTTATGAATTATGCTGAATTAGAAGGAGTTACTTGCAAAATGAATGTAATAAGTTGAATCCACAGGGATTTTTATAAACTAGAGAACTGGGAAAACAGAAACTTCATGATGTCCAACATGGAGACAAGCAAACTTCTGCTCTTGGAATAGTATAAGCTCATATCTGATTAAATAATTTGTAGTAATTCTGCTGAAAAGAAGATTATTGTTGGACTCTATCTTGAATACTCTCCCTCCCTGTGAATAAGGTAAAATGAAGTTTACCCTATGTTGAAAAGAGTTCCCTAAATGAGATGAAAAAAATGAGAAAGTTGATTTTCCCATCTGCCTGCAGCTTGGAAGGCTTCATGTGAAAACGTGAATCAAGTGTTGGACAACTTACACAACAATCACAATGAAAAACTGAGAGATCCTTAGACTGCTGAAAAGTCTTAGGCTTAGTCTAAAAGCATGCAGCAACTACTTGAAGAGGAGTTAAAATAAAAGGACTTAAGGAAAACTTTTCACTAGGAGGAAAACTTTTGCTATGCAGCCCTGTCAAGCTATGCAGGTAAACCCAGAAATTTTCATCCACTTTTTGAATTTGGTTTTCAACATACAGCTACACAAAGCCGTGGCTGATCTGACTGAGTATTTGCCTTTTTGGGTGAGCAGCCTCAAAAGCCTTTTTGAAATCCTTCTGTGATGAGAAGCTTTATGTTTACCCTCCATTATTCTATACTGCCTAGGGATTTCTGCATCTACACCAGGAATCCTGTCAGGTCCACAGGATTTGAAGATTAATAGGTTGGACAATACCTTTTCCTTGGTTGCCTGGAAACCCTTAGCTCTGCCCTTCTGCATGCAGAATGCATTTTTACCAAGACCTGGCTCCTGTGGTGAAAGCTTTATGAACTGTAGCTATCCATAGAAATGTATATGTAAATTGCTAATTACAGAAACATCCTATATTTCAGAAGCTTGGCCTTTCAATTTAAGTATGGTGCACTTTTTCATAGCAAACCCAGCATTTAGCCTGAGGACTGTTTGGACTGCAGAACAGACATTTTATGGCCTATCTGCTCACAAGCAGCTGGTGAAGGAGAAGTCTGTTGCTCCATGGAATGGTGCCGAAGAATCAAGTCCAACAAATAATCATTTGGGACTTCTCCTGCACTTAACACCCATACACAGAGAAGAAGTGAGGAATCTGGAAACTCCCCATGATGACTTTCCTCATCATCTCACCACGGGAGTGGGGCTGGAACCAGCTGCAATCCCAGAGACCTGTGTGTATTTTCCTCCACCCAGCAGATATGAGGGAGTGGGAGGGGTGACCCATACAAATATGAAACAGTGGCACTGGTGATATATTTTGAGCCCAGAGGTATTTTAGGACACAGTAGGTGATGCAATTGGTGCTAGAGATGCTGATTAAGCTAGTGAGCAAGCTTCAATAGAACATTTTTAGATGTTAGTTTTAACACACTGGAGACTCTTTCTAAACAACACACATTACTGAAGGCAATTAATTATTATAAATAACTCTCACATCAGTCAAAACTGAATGTAATTTCACTGTTCAAGAATAAAATCTATCCCTGCCTAAGGATTTTCTACCTTCAAATTCCAAAAGCCCCCAGGGAAGGAAAATAGAAAAAACCTCAGAATTCCTTTCCTGACTGAGGTTTGAAGTTGATAAAGTAAAACAACATGTGTGATAGAGAAATGCCTTACTGTCTGAAGGATTTATTTTTAAGACTAGAATTTTCAGATTTTTGAAGTAGATGCAGGTGCTCCCTTTTTGTGTCAATGCCAGAAAAATTGCAGAATTTGGCACAAAACTAACAGAAACACAGCCAAAATAAAAATATGCTTTAATTATTGTTCTACCTTAAAAGCTGTATTTCTAAGCCACCCCAAGAAGCTCTACTTACAGATTTGTTTGCTTTTCTTTCATTTACTCTCACCCACTGTGCTTTATTATTCTTGCTCCTTAGACCCATGTTTAAGAAGCAGGAAATTAATTGCCTCCATATTGATGGGTGCTCATGCAACTTGTTTCATGTAGTGCTTCTCAGTGTTGCAGAGACCATTTTAAAAGTACATATTCAGGCTGTAAAATAAGCACAAAAAAAATTAGAGGAAAGTAGCACTGATAGCTTAGCTAGAGAATCTGTCAAGCTATGTGTGCAAGCACTAAAGGAAGGCAACAGGTGGAGCTGAGGGGTTTGAAAGGCCACAGGTATTAGCCCAGTGCATATCTCTTTCACTCTTTCTTCTCCCAGACCCCTTCTCCCCATGTCCATCTCTAGACTGCTGTTCACATTTCCTGTTCTCTTTCCCAGACTACATTCTTTGTTAATCTCTTTACCTATGTCATGTAGCAGAAAATATTTATCTAAATTATTGGTACCTGTAGATGATTTGCAACTGGCTGTTACGAGCTGTGAGTTTTGGGTTATGGCTCATCTAAAGGCACTTTTCCAGTGCCCCTGGGTTGGGTTTGCCCTGTGGGTGCAGGGCTGTTGATGGTGGTAGCTGCACTCCAAACCATTAGCCAGGTCATGGGTAGAGGAACAGACATCTGTCCATCACTTCCTCTGTCTGTTCTACCATCTGACACTTCCTCAGATCTCAGCTTACCCCATTTCCCATTTCCCCTAGTCCCTCATTTACCTGATGAACAGGTAAAGAGGGGAATTCCCAGTACTCAGCTGAATCTCACTGGTTCCCTTTACTTACCCTGCTGATCTTGAATGCCTCAGACCATCCTTAGAGTCTTGTTGAGCTGGGGAAGGTACAGAACTTGTCTCATACTCCCCATCACCGTAATTCCCAACCCAAATCCTCAAAGATACATCCTAAAAGATGACAAGCAGAGGCATCTCTGTGATAACAGCCTGATGAGGGTTAATATCATGGTGTAACAGTTGCCAGCTATTTATACATATTCAATCTATACTGTTGGAGAGCCAGTCTGAACTTTAAAATTTACATGCCTCAAAGCATTTGCCTTAAATAGATATTTCATTTCCCCCAGTAATGGGCAAGCTCAGGCTTGCTTGTTATATCCCACTCTCTTCAGTGAATCCTACAGCACGAATTACAAATCTTCACTTTCTTTTCTTCTGAACAAAGCAGTTGCAATGTCATTTATAGTGGGGCTCTGAATAGAACTATGGTTTATAGCTAATATGTTCTCAACACCCCACACAATTGTGTCAGACTCCTCAGAGATGAAATTTCCACTTTCTGATGCTTTTTGGAAGAGCTGAATTTTCTTTTGCTGTAAAAAATTACAAGCCTAATTTCACTATTAGTCACTCTAACCACAAAATTTCTATATACAACCATATTGTTCTGGAAATTGCAAGAGTATCTTATCCTAGCTCATCGTCCAAATTGTCATAATACCAGTCAGAATGGTTGAAATCCTAATTTGGTGCTTTCTGAGGACAATATATACAGTGACACAATGCATGTATACTCCTTCCCAAGCATGTATTTTTTAAACTAGTTTACAGCCTGTGTAGAGCCCAAACAGTTCTGCTGGTAGAAGTTCTAGCTTTCCTCTATAATTTCCATTAACAGCTGGACTCTCTGCCCTTTCCTACCTTGTAAGTGAAAGAGCTTAGGAAAACCTGGCAGGTTCCTTGACATGCAGTGAGGCTTTTTTAATTCTTCACTACAGTTTAAAAATCCCTACTGGGGAATGAATTTTCTGATCATCCAAACTCATGCAAGTCAGGGAGTCTATTATATTAATGGCATATTTTATTGCTTTAAAATTCTAAAGTGACAATCTATGACACCAGTTAGGAATAACGGAGAGGGAATAAGCCCAACAGCCAAGGCAGTGAATAACAAACTGCTCTGTGCAGAGCTCGTTTCAATCCTTGAGCACTGCACCTTCCTATGTCTGAAAGTACTGCCACAATGGAAAATTTATTGCAGTAGAAGGAAAAGACTTTTTCTTGTCCATAACTGCCAGTATCTGCCCAATAAAAGAAATTGCACATTCTGGGGGTACTAAGTATGATTATTTTGTCACTGTTGTGCCACTGCAGAGTTTGGGGAAATCCTCCAGGAACCAGAAATAAATGATTTGGAGGAATTCCTAAGGAGAAAATGAATGGATGTCATTGTTATGAGAACTCTCCTCTCTCTAAATAAATGCTCTCAACAGCAGTGATAATGTCTTTCAGTAAGGTAAGCTACATCTGAAAGAGTTGAAACTATGGTCATAACAATGATAATAAATCCATGAATGCCATCTGAAATGATTCATAGAAACTGCAATAATTTATGTTTAATCTAAATTGTGTAAACACATGGTAGTACAAAAAAAAAAACCAAAACAAAAAACAAAAAACCCAAACCAAATGAACCTCAAACCTAAATTCAAAAATATATACAGAAAAGTTCATAAACTATCAGTGATTTTTACTGCACTAGAAACTATGAAGAAACTGATGATACAATCTTAATTATTTTTGTTTGATTTTATGAACTCTATTTATTCCTATGACCTCTGCTTTGCTTTAAAGCTCTTTTTTTATGATAGAAAAAGGCAGTATGTTTGAATCTTAAACAGGAACATCAAAGACTGTCATCAAAGAGACAGGCTCTTCAAGAAGAACAAAAAGAGACGAATCACCAACCACATCAGAGGTGTGAGCTGAGCAAGAGAAGGACTGGAAAGACATGTTCTCCCTAAGGATGCTGAAAGGTATCCCAGTAATGGTAATGATACAAAAGGGAAGAATTTGCTGTCAGATACTGTTTTTTGTACACATCTGTAAATCTCCCCAGTTGTCTACAAGCAGAGCTACTGCAAATTTAAGATGGGCTTTAGCAGAGCGGACTGGTTTACACCTTTTATTTGGTCAAAGAAATAAATCAAGGATCCTACTTCAGCAACTCTGAGTAGCGAATGCAAGGGGTTTACAGTTATCCTGCAGTAATGCCAGGTCCATCACTGGTATCAAGAGTCTGGGGAGTGGCCTGTAGCCTTCCAATAAGGGGCCATTGGAAAGCAATATCATTTTTCCCCTGGAAGGTGTTCCCAGTATGCCAAACCTTTGTGTGGTGCTTCTGCTCTCATTATATGGCATTCACAATGTCCCAGTTGTCAACAACAAAACTCATATTCCATACCCATAGAATTTGTTTTCAGTGCTCTTTTTTTTTCTGTCAAAACCAAAAAATGATACTTTGCTTTCTATCAAAACTTGAAGCATTTCATATGCCAGCAGATGACTATCACTTTCAATCTTTCTTGGACTGGGCTCAGTTGTGACCAACAATACAGTTCAGAAAAGGCTCCAAAATCTTGCACCCATTCCCACTGATCTCCCCTTTCCCTTGATCTTTCTATTTCAGCTTCTCCCTTTCTTTTTAATAGATACAGATTTACTTCTCTGCCCCTTGATAACTTCCCAGGTAAGTCATTCATTGCAACATAAGAAAAAAATGCCCAAGCCAGATAAAATCTGACAGAAACACTCATTGTTGGTTCTGTCATTTCCTAGAATCTGAGTTCATATCTTAGCTGTCTTACCAAGCTTAGAGCAAAGTCTTACTTATGCAAGTTTGAGGGGGAGAAAAAACCCTTAAAATCTAAGGGATGAATTTCTACTGAGATGTATGAAGAGCTGCCATTTCAGTACGTTTTGATATACTAATTTTGAATCTTGGATCTTGCCTACCTCTTTTCATCCTTTCTCACCACTGCCTATCTGTCATCATGTCTAAGATGCTCCCCATTCTTCATTGCCACTGAACACAAGCTGGCTTATTTATCATGCCTTAATCCCTCCTTTTCAAAGTAACTCTCCATTCTTTTGTTTTCTTTCCTTACATATTTTCTGTTTCAAATTAATTTTTCCCAGTTCTAGCTCTCACTATTGTCCTCTGCTCTGTCTTTCCTTCTGTACATCTCCTGTCTCCATTCCCTCACTTTGTGTTTTGGTCCAACTTCTTCCCACTGAAGAGAAAAAAAGCTGTTTTCTAGCAAAACTTAGAAGGGCCAGCAGATGAAGGTTGTTCCTTGGACAAGGAGACAGGCTGTCTAGTCCAGGCCATTTTCTGGAACACATCAGAATTTTGCGATTAGATTTATAAGTTACTATTTACAGGAACATAAACGTGTAGTTTTGGCTCTCTGTAATTGATTTTTACAAAAATAGCAAGAAACTCTATCCTTCAAAACTGCAGTCCATGAGGTGGTGGTGGCAGTGACTGAGATAATCCCAGAGTGAGTGTTAGATCCAGCTGTGCAGGGAGCTCCCAGCATCACTCCCCAGCCTTGTCAGGACCTGGGACCTGGAAACCCTTGTCAGAAAACCAGGAGATCCACAGGAGATTTAGACAGCTCTAGGCAGCACAAGTTTATACATGTAGTAAAGGCCCCACTAGAGGAAAAAGATACTAAATATCTATAAAAGAATAAAATATAGATTATTATAGTTATAAATTATAATTATTATTAGACATGAGTAATCAATAACAAGTACAGAATAGGATACAACAGAGTGATTTTCAGTCTAACACCTTACCTTTAAATGTGGAAAAAATATCCTTTTGTAAGTAATATCAATCCTGGAAACAACTTAAACTTTCAAAAACAAATAAAAGATGCACTTGAGCAGAAAAAACCCCACTCTTTTTAACCATCCAAGTTGTTTAATGTTAAAAGCATTTAATAAGAGGATCTCACAGTAATGTGTGCAGGTTTTTAGTCTTATAGGTGCACCATTTACCATGGCAATAATTGCCCAGTATAGCAGGGAGTTGAATATAGTCCTTGCAAATTTAGTACAATATTTTAAATGTGTTTCCAGAAAGCACAAGTCCTTGGTGGTTGTAGGCTGTACATCTCACCACTCTGTGTTCTCATCATGTCAAATCCCTCAAGTGAAGTGACATTACACTCAGTCTGCACAAAACAGTGCTGGTGATTCACTAGACTGCAGTCCTCCTTTTAAGTCTGTTCTGAGTCAATACTCTGATAGGGGTTTATTAAAGAGCACCCTGATGTTGCAGGTCTAATCCTTTGATGGGGCCTACTGTTGGGATGTGCCCTCTTTTTGATCGTGTAACACCTACAGTAATTTTTCTGAAAGTCACTGTTTGCCTCTTAACCTGGATATCTTGGATAAATTCCAGATCAGGGACAACATGCTGAAAACTCAAATCCCTTGATAGTTTCAGTGATAGAAACCAAGTTACTGCTTGAACTGTTTATTATTGATGAAGACTTGAACTAAGTGGTGGTTCTCTGCACCAAAGGTAATCACCTCTGGTGATTCCATCCTTAACTGAGTATTCATTGTGCAGCTGTGCTCTGCATCTTAGAGCTGTTATAAAAAATAATCATTTCAGTCGCTGTGAAGGCACTGCAGACTTTTATGCAAGAGCTGCTATGTAAGAGTTATGTATTATTGTGTTCCTTGCAATGTTATCATTACATTGATTTTGTTTTTCAGTAGTGTCCAGCTATGTCCACACATGTTTAAAAATACAGTTCACGGGCAGCTAGGAAGCAATTCTTTCCACTTGGCAAACAGCGTATTAAAATATTTTGATTTAAAAACCTGGCATATAAATGCATTATCATTTGACTTATCTAGGAAACAGAATTAAAAGAAGCTTGTTATATTTCCTATTTTGTATGAAATGAACACTATCTATAGATCACATTTAGAAAATGGAGATGTAAAATGTCTTTTGGGAAAAAAAAAATAAATAAAGAAAGCAGAGCTTTCTAGAATCTTTAAAGAAGACCAGTCTTCCTGAATGAGAATGAGTCATCTATAATCACACATCATATCTAAGCAGTTCTTTGTCAGGTGCATAGGTTTAATTTCCTGCCAGATTATTAATTCTGTCAGATAAAGTGGGGGAGGAAAAGGAAAGTTGCTTGAGCCACGAGAATTTTTTGCTGTCCTTCCTTCCCTCCCCCTTCTCTAAACTGTCATTTGGATGGCTCATATTATATATATATCATATATTTTGGTCAGTTACAGTGCCAGACACTGAGAAGCAGCAATAGTATTTTTTCAGTATTTTCCTTTTTCTTTACCAAAATTCCAACACAATTTGGTGTGGTTTTTTTTCCAACATTGTCCTAAAAAGCAATAGAACAAGTAATCTGTTAGGGAATCAGTGCAAGCTATACACTCGTGCTCTCTGGCCACTTTAAATCTCTGAACCAGAGGAACCAGAGAAGTTGTTGCAGGGAACAACTGTAAACAAGTTTGTGACTGCACAAAGCGCAGACACTTCTCCAAATATTAGGAAGGCATAGGAGACAAAAGTTTGGAGGAACTCTGGTTAAAGCCTCTCCAAAAATCAACCAGGGAAAAATGATGAAAGGTGAGTTTTCCCTTCCTCATGCTGAAGCAAAATTTGTAACTTAAGTTATGTGCCTCTTAGAACTTTTGTATGTCTTACTTAAGACATACAAAAGTTCTTATTAAGAATAATAACGTTTCTAAAGAAGAGGAGTAAAATCAGGCATTGGTGCTGCAAATATAACTTCCTTTGATCCTGAAAAGATTTAGAATTTTCTAAACTGACAGAAATAATTGACTGAATGAAGAGTTGATCTTTCACTCATTCAGACTTGGATCATGACTAGAGTTTTCCATATTCCCTGTCTGATCATCAAGGAGTCAGATTCTAGCTGCTGGGGCAGCCCTGATTTTCTGTCTAACAACATTTTCAATAACTTCAATTATAACCTACAAATAGAGGTATTTCTGAATTGCTCCTTGTTCTTCGCTCCTATTTTAAATTTTATAGCTCCAAAAGCAATGTCTAAAATCTGTGTCTGTCTCTCACAATGCACAAATGAGAAAACACTCAGCAACCTGCATGGATTTAAATAATTTCTAAATACTCCCAAGGCATCCATCTTCCCTCTACGTACCTGAAAAGGTGCTTCTCAGAACATTAGGGTGTCTAATCTTCTTGTAAGTGCTAAGTAGGCTGCTATTTTTCAAGCAGAGCTATTATTTTCCCTCCCCCACATTGCCCTCCAAGAAACGTGGTTTTCATAAGAACAAAATGGAGACTCTATTTGAAGTCTCTATAAAAGAACACATAGAGAATGAAAAAAAATAAATCAATATGAGCCCCTCTGGTAGCTGAAATGAGATGCTTCATAATGCTGTGCCAATCTCCCTGAGCATCATGTACTTTAGCTTCAGTGTTTTTTCACTTGTTTTTGTCAATTACCTGTGGGAATAAAATAAAATCTTAGGGTGTTGGTTTTGTTTGGGGTGTTATTTGTGCCAATTTTTAAAATGCCTTATGATTTTTTTATTAATTATTAGAAAAAATGTCACACCCCAGATCAATGATTGGAGTCCCTTTGTAACGAGATGCTCCCACATTAGGTATTCCAAGTTCAGTTAGGCAGTGAGCATGTTCTTGTTATGTCCTAAACAAACTAAATCAGTAGCTTTTATGAAAGCCCATTGCTGAGGAAGACACACAGAGCAGGCAGAAATAGTATGAGTGATGTGCTGCTCTGAGGCTGAGGGAAAGTGATTTTGAGATATTCCTAAATATATTAGAATCGTACTGACGAAGTCCCTCCAGAAGGAGTACTAAATTTTCAGTGGCTGTCTCAAAGTACTTTTGGATGGTCAGCTGGAAAGAGCAATATAAAGCCCATCTTAGGATACATTTCTTTACTGAAAGGGTAGTCACACACTGAAATAGACTTCCTAGAGAGGTGGTTGATGCCCCAAACCTGTCAACACTTATGAGGCATGTGGACAATGTCCTTAAAACCATGTTTTAACTGTTGGTAAGCCTGAGGTGGTCAGGCAGCTGAACTAGTCATAGGTCCTTTCCAGCTGAATTTGATTCAATTCAATTCTATTCAATTGAATTCTATTTCTTAAAATATGCTGTTTAAGACATTCTATCTAGCAGTCTAGCAGTTCTTCAGAGGTGCAAGCAAACTACAGTTTTTTGGTTTTTTTTTCCCTAATATACCCATCAAAAGGCAATGCTGTTGAACACTCCTATGGGAGAAGTGTGTTTTAGTGGTTATCCATGCCCTTTATTGACCTTCACAATCCTGATTAAGTCAAGAGGCCAAGTACTCCATCTTGTTTGAAGTGCTGACTCACTGAAGCAGAGTAAAGCAGCAGGAGAAACACACAGAGAAATGCCCCAAAGTTTTTCTGCTGGTTTGGGGAAAACAGCAGGGAAATCCAATTCAGCTCTTCATTAGCAGAGCAGCTTCTGCAGGACAAGGCAGGGAAAAAGGCTTAAAACTGGACATTCTCTCAACTCCTCTATTAATATGCAAAATTTTCTGAGTGAAGAAAAGTTCAGCTGTTTTATGTACAGAAACATCTGGTCATTGCCTTAACTTCCTTTCTATTTTCTCTTTTCTTAAAGATGAGAATATTACCAGGTTGAGTAAAGAAGGATGTAGCAGTTCTGCTCACTAGGGATAACAAAGAAAAACCCACAAAGAAGTTGATGCTAATATGTTAACATTCTAATTTATTAAATTCAGCACATTAAACTGTTTAATAACATCTAGGTTTATTAACTGGTGGTATCTACAGCAATGCAAGCTAAATTTAAATCCCTTATTTCAATCAATTAATGGGTGCTGGTGTTCTGAACTGCAGGCAGGACAACAGGTGTACTCCCTGCATAGCCTGTACCCCTGCCAAGGGTTACAAAATGTTGAATTCTGCATCTGTGACCTTTATGTAATGAAGAAGGTCATTTTAATGCTAGGACAGATGCACTAAGCCATATGGTGAGCTAGAAATGGTGTGATCACCACTCAAAATATGTTTCAAAGATATTATTCTGGTGCTGCGTGCCCTCTGGTATCCTCAGGCAGAGTCTTATTTATCACAGAGGAAAAGCATAATCATTCCAAGAAAAATGATCTGGAGTACTTAAAAAAATATTAAGTACTTAAACAGAAATATTCACTGCTGGATGTGAAGATCATCTCATGGACATTGCTCTTACATGCCCTCGCCTTTGGCTTGGGATGCACACTGCGTTTGCCGCAATCCATCATAGGACCAGCGAAGCCAGGAGCTCTCACAAGTAATGAATTAATGAGGCTAATTAGAGAACTGTGGGTTATTTCTGCTTCTGTTTATATGGCATCATGATTTAAGCCCACGATACAGCCCAGATGCCAGTCAACTGGATGAGAAGACCCTAAGTGGTGAGCACACAGAAGAGGAATGTTCCTTCAAATGGTTGCTGTCCAGCACACTGATCATTGCTCAAATTAGAAGGAGCCAGCACAAATTTTAAATTTTTCCATGAACATCTCTTTGTATAACTTTAGTGGTGCAAGAAGACACCCCCCTATGTGGATGGAGCTAGTTTTTAGGTGAAATGAATGTTGGAAAAGTTATTCAAATCCCAAATAAAAATGATTGTGTAAGAATGCAATACTTACTGGCAGGAGAGCCAGTCTGTTTGTTCTCAAAAGCTGCCCTACTATTGTTAAGAGTATTAAGATTAGAATCAGGATGTGCTGAACACAAGTGAAACACCTGTGATAAATGCTCCGAAAATAACTCAGCAGTAGAGAGCTCTTACTGGGTCACAAATTACTTGATTAAAGCTAGAAAAGCCAAGGTTATTTTTGTTTTTCTCTATCAAAGCCATGACATTTTTTCTTCCAGCAAACAATGCTTTAATGTTGAGTTTTAATGGTATTCTTATCATTCAGATGCAGAATATAACACTGTAGGGATTGTGTTGGTTTTTTTTTTCCTAATGTTATTCCATTATTATATTTGAAAAGCTTGATGAATGGATAAAAGGAAAAAAAAAATATTAGAGTGTTTCACATAAACAAAGAAAGACCATGTCCAAGAGGATTTCTTGATTTTAGGAAAATTGCCCTTGTTATGTAAAAAAAGAAAAAAAGTTTTGAGAAAAGAAAAAAGATCTGCAGTTTCTTTAGATTAAGTGATTGATAGCTTTGTTTCAGTAAGGTAATTTAAAATCAGTTCTGAAATAGGCCAGCAAAACTATCACACCATTTTTTTCTGAAAGAATCAGATGTAATGAAGGAGTTCACAAAACAAGGATGTATGGTTATGATGGGTGTCTTTCCTTTTCCCAAAAAACAAATTGCCTGGTAGGTAATTAATAATTAAAAGAAATTTGGGCTTGAGGCACATAAATACTACTTTCAACATCATAATGAAAGGTCACAAATAGAATGTTTTTAGAAGAATAATTTATAAACAAGGTTAACTGAAACTAAAACCTCTGCTCTACTACTAAGATTCCTCCTGAGCTCTCCAAAGATTTACCTCTTAACTAGGGACAGGGTTTTGTCCTAAGCAATTGCACATCTGAGGAGTCTTTCTGCTTGTGTTGTCTGCCCCTACAGTGGAGGTATGAGGAAGTCAACCTGTGCACTCCCCAGGCAGGCAGAGTTAAAAAAAAAAAAAAAAAAAAATCCAGCCGACTCCCTGTGGTTATTTTTTCAAATGAAAAATCAATCGAGAATGTCCTGCAGCTGCAATGTGAGCCCAGCAGCCATAGAAGGAAATGGGGAAGGCTGTTACTTCCACCAACTCCTTCCTTTGCAGAGTGCTTTTTCTCAGAAAACACTAGTGATCTCCGGGCAACACCTGCAGACTTGTGGACAATAGGAGTGTACTATGGGGAATCTGCACTTTGATATTTCTCCTGAACTCTAAGAGAAGCCTCCCCACACACCAGTTGAACTACAGGATTGTATTCTCAGCATCTGTGCAGTTAGTCTCTAGTGAAATACTGCATTCGAGTAATACTCTCTAATTTATTTCTGCTCTTGCCAACTGATTTACCCTGCATATTAATATTAACAATCATGTTTGTACAAATGGGTCCATTAATTCTAACTTCATTTCCTTTTCAATTGATAATATATGTAAAGAACAATAACCAATGCAGCATAAATTTACCCATGGCTATTATAAAAGAGTACACAATATCACATTTATTTTCCTCTAAAAGCATTGCTTTTAAATGAGAAAAGGATATTGCAGCAGTGTTAGTTTTTTTCCTTACTTCAATGCATTGCAACAACGTGGGAGGGTTGGGGAAGGAGAAGCCATTTAAAACCAAAATGTAGTTTGAGAGCTTGATCCAAAGTCAGATTCCTCCAAGGGGAATGTTTGCTTTTACTTTGTGAGGATTTGGTACAGGCCCATAATGAGCATTAACAAAGATGCCCCAGCAGACACAGAAAGAGAAAATGTTCTGCAAACTTTGCCATGATAAACAGTATTTAACCGAGTCATTATGGAAAAAGTAAGAAACCTATTACAAAGCATGGCTGAAAAACATACTGGGAATTTCAACACCAGAAAAACCTGACTTCACAATCCAAATCATGCAAACTGAGAAAAAAATAGTAAACATTCTTTCATAAATTAAATTAGGATGATTTTTCAGATTAGGAGCACAGAAATAGATCAATTGATAGTTGCTATCATTATTCAGTGTTAGATTATACAACAGGTAAGGCAATCAAGAAAGTTAAAACTACCTTTGGACAACTCAAGCAGTAACAAGGAAAAAATAGAGTTGTACTAGCTTTTGAGTTTGTATCAGGCAAGACCCTGAATAATCAGGAAAGAGAAAATTAGCTCCTTCATTATGGAAAAATAATAAGAGGATCAGATGATCTTGTTTCTGTGAGAAGGAGGTGGTTTACTGAAGAATTCTTGGTGGTATGACTAGAGCTCCTAAGCTCATATAGATTCTCACATAGACTATACCAGGAAAAAGCACTTCAGTTCTACATCAATATTGTCATTTTGCATGGTCAATACCTGTACACCAAACTCAGCATTACATCCCACGGCAGCTGCTGCCATGAATCTGACAGAGAAATGTTATTTTTCAATTGAATTTTCTAAAGACTGACTGTATTTTTAAAACTTTTGTTAAAGAGGGGCAAAACTCACGAGTTTCTAAAAAGTTTTGCCACTTTCTCTGGGAAGTATTTTTACTATCTCCTATCAATTCTATCCTAAGATCTTCTTACCTGAATGGGCTAAAGCATCACAGAGTGTACATCAACACAAATTTCCCAATAGAATAAGCATTTTCAAACAACTGAGCTGGTGTTAGTGACTGGAAATATCCATCACCACACAGAGATCTCACACAGCTATGCCAGAAAGAAGCATTGCAAACATAACATAAATGAGCTGATTGATTGTTTTCCACAGCAATCTATATATTTTACTTTTCCATGTTGTTTTGTGGTGATTTATTAGATAATTTCTGAGAACCACCTGTCATGTAGGTCATAGCCCACCACAATATTTGGTAGCCAATAACAAATTAGGATCACCTTTCAAGTTATCTTGGATTTTTTTTCCCTTGGAACTCAGAGGAATTATGATTGATTATTATCAGTTATAGAGGAGTATAGAGGAGTTGTGATTAACATTAACTCTTAATGTATTGGATGGCAACTGATTTAGCCTATTTACTTTCATAAACATTAAGAGTGGATACAAAAACCTGACAAGATTGCATGATACAAAGACCTGGGGATAAGAGTTTTTCCCTAAGGCGTGTCCAGCGCTTCACAGGGAGCACGCTACAAGCTGGCATGTGATTTCACAGCAAATTTTTCTCTATGTGATGGTATTGGTTGCCATTAGGTGGTTTGTTCCTCCAACAGGTTAATATCCCTCACTGACATGGGCAAACACAATAAAAATTATTTCAGAAAGGTCTATGGGATTACATAAACCCCGAATACCCTAAGTGTACAGTTAAACAGTAAAAGCACATTATTACATTGTGTAACAAGTGCAGGGCAAAGGAGATCAAGGGTCTCTGTAACAGGAAGAAATTAGTGCAGTTAAATTCCTGGACCATCTGTGGTAATGCCCCATGAAATTAGGCAGAAATAAAAAAAGGAGAAGAAATAAAACAAGCGTTGAATGTCCATGCCATGGAAATACTCCTTCGTTCCCACAAAGGTACTCTTCATCTCTTTAAACCGGATCAAGCCAGAGTGATCAAGCCCCTGAGAAATTTTTGAAGTAGTAGGAGTGCTCCTGTGATACTCCCAGAAGCCTGTCTCCAGTTCCTGGTGCATAAAAAGACAACTCCTCTTTCCAATGCTTCTGTTCCCCTTGAACCAAATTATGCATCCAGAGAAAAATTTCCCAAGCATCTTTTTCTTTCTCATTCTCCTGGCTTAATCTTCCGTTTTGGTGTCCCTTCATAATAATTCTTTTCAGAAATACCCTCTGCATTTTGATTTAATTTCCCAAATCAAAAACCCACTCTGCGTAAAAACTCTCTTTAACACAAAGTTGGCAGGCTTTCTCCCTTGCTGATAACAGGCATTTAGGTTTATTGCCAACAGTTACTTCAATAATAGTCTCACTGTCTTACTGACAATTAACGTAGGCTTCCCTGTTAGACTGGTAATTAGGCCTTCGAAATGTCAGAATCTGGTCCTGGTTGAATATCCTGCTAATGTGAATAAATAAATAAAAATATAAAAGATAATAGAAATTGCCAATATCTGGCTGGAAAGCCATCCGGATTGCAGTGTGATCCTGCTTCCTGGTATGGGGGGCTGGGCTGGCTCAGTCTTGGGAATTCTGGTGGATGGCTGCCTCTGGCTCACTCAGCCAAATCAGTGGGGTTGCTCACCAGGTACTTTCACATGAGTAAAGAAAACAGAATCTGCCAGTTTGCAAGACAGATAAAGATCTCTTTGAAACACCCAGTGCCACAGTCGTAATGAATACTGCAATTAAAATATCTGGAATGCAACACGTGCTCCAGCTGAACAGTAGGTGATGGCAGAAAGACAAAACCAGGAGCGAGAGGATTCCCAGTTATGCCAAGTTATGAA
Source organism: Parus major (assembly GCF_001522545.3). Taxonomy (NCBI): domain Eukaryota; kingdom Metazoa; phylum Chordata; class Aves; order Passeriformes; family Paridae; genus Parus; species Parus major. Next base: position 36,787,874 of record NC_031773.1, on the reverse strand, counting down.
AGAGGATCTGCAACAACTCCCCTCCTACTCAAACCAGGAGAATTGGGTAAGAGGCATAGTCCATGGACTTTTGGCCTTATAGTATAGATATTTACAAGATACGTCACAGAAGCAAAATAAATGTTCCTTATAAGTTCACCTTCCTTGGGAGGATCTGGAGAGTTAAGCCACTGCCAGTTGAGGTGCACAGCCTTCCTGTCCCAAATGTCTCTGAGTCACTTCCTTTTTTAAAAACACTGATTTGTCAGAAGAAAGACATTTAACCAAGTTCTGCCAGCAAAGCTCTATAACACAGCTGACCTTTGTGACCTGTGCAGTTAGACAGAGGATTTTGGTTCAAAGGAAAATATAAGATTAGACTGATATCTCTCCTATGCAACCTGTGTATTTCTAACTAAGAAATAAGAAAAAAGAAAACAATGTGTACAAGGAAATTCACAGCCTCTTTTTATTTAGCCCTTTCTCCTAAACCCCATAATGTTTAGTTTTCTTCTAATTATTTTTTTTTTTTCATATACTCTTCAATGTCTTTTTTTTCCCCATATTTCCCTGAAAAAGAAGGAGAAACCATATCCCTTTATCCACATGTGCCCTGCAAGTATGCCAGGGATGGCTGCATCCCAGAAAGTGTTATAACATATTGGTCTTAAGGAGAAGACACCAAACCTTCTTAATATTTTTTACATTGTTTATTAATAGTAAAAGAGATATAATATTAATGTCAGGGTGATTTAATCCAACCATAACAACAAGTATTGCTACTGTCTTCCAATTAATTTTAATACATTGGAAAAAAAAAAGATTGTATTTCCAAGTTGTGTCAAATGTAATTTTTCAGTACCTATATAAAAGACATTTTAAAAAGCAATTACAAATTTTCTCTTCTATTTTGAGGGAAGAAGACTGTTATGGGTTTTTTAATTTCAGATAAAATATATGTTTTCAGTAAACTTTACATATTTAACATTTAAATGAAAAATATGTTGTAGCCATAGAAAAATCATCAATTTGGCAGAAAACTTATTCTAGGAAATGGAAGTATCTTTATTCTGAAGCAGCAGTAACATTGTTTATGTTTTGTGTTGGTTTTCTTTTGAACTGAGAAATCTGGTTATTTAAAAAATAAACCAATATTATATTTCAGTCTGCCATATTCTGCAGGCAAAAAACATCAGACTTGCAAAGTGCTGTAATCACTGGAAATAAGAAACTGGAGTTGATAAGCTTGGCTTCCCATATAATCATTTCAGGTGAATTGGTGACAGCTGAAATCAAATTCTGGGGATGAGCAGATGTGTCTTTAAATGGCTGAGATTACTGAGTTCCTTTTCCCTCTTTTCTGCGTATGCAGACTTAAGGAGGAAAAAAAATATTTTAGGGGTTTGATAATACAGTTTTTAAGACAAACTGTCTTTTTCCTATTTGCTCATGTTTTGAGAAACAGAAGGCTTTTGATTGAGAAAATAGTACAAAATCCAGCCTCCATTTTGAAAGATAACTTCTTCCCCCACTGTTTCAAATGCTATGTTTATTGCATTTTATTTACAGATGTGTTTATTTGTTGGCCTATGTGTGTGGTGTAGTGATAAGGAGGTCCTGGTCTTCCCAATAGGGTAGAAAGCTGAGTGTTTCCACCAGACAAAAAGTTGCTTATGGGTTTGATTTTAAGGTTATTTTTTTTAATCTTAACTTTTAAAATTTTTCTCTAAGCTCCCTATAGCTAGCAGAGAAGAATAGAGAAATTCCAGCTGTGGTAGAGCTGAGAATGCACAATCTATGTTTGATATCTCTTCATCTTAAGTAGGGTGGTGTAGTGATTTAGATGTATTAATTTCTGAGGTCAGTGAAAGAGGTGGGCATGGAGGTGATGGGTTGGAAAACATGGCTCTAGACATAACAGGAATTTGAGGTGAGAGGAGATGAATTAGAGAAACCTGGAAAAGGACAGTAAATATCTCCTTCCTGAAAAGGAAGGCTTTTTTTTTTTTTTTTTCCCTGTGTAGAAAATCAAAGGAAATAAAAGAGGATAAAGGAGGGCTTGAGAATGGAAGCTGTGACCCAAGCACCATTAACAACACAGTATCTGCTCTGAACTAAATCTGCATTTCTCTTATCCTATTAACTGGGAAGGCCAGGTTATATTTACTGCTTGCTCCAATTAAGGAGCAGCACAGGGCAGCACCACCTCCAGATGAAGCCTCTGTGGCAGATTCTTTGTGTGGTTACTGCTGTCCTCCCCTTCTTCCTCCCTGCTCAATTATGACCCAGGGAGCCCCCTTGTCCTTCTCTGCCCTGGGCCTGTCAGGGGAAGGGCAGAGCATATCCCAGCTCTGATTGCATTTAATCTTTCCTTACTGGCTCTGTGAGCACGTTGTCAGGAAAGGTGGAAAAAAGCCTCTCCTTATTCAGTTGTGAACTGCAAACAGGGTGGCAGGGGGAGGGGGTCAGAGAATTACCTTGAAGTGTATTTTAGTGCCACCTGGGATTTAGGATATTCAAGAAGCAATAGAAATTTTTAGAGAGGGCTTGACACATGCAAATGTCTCCAGAGAAGGAAAAGAACAAGTCCTTTTTCAGCTTCCTGCCTGCTACCCACAAAACAGCTGCAGTGGAAGTGAAGATATCTGAAAGAGATCATACCCTCCCAACCTGGAAGGACCTTGCTCATCATTGCAAAATAGAACAACATGCTAGAGTATTCAGTTGGATTTTCAATTGCTGAAAAGCTTTGCTTTCCAAGAGATCAGGTCTGGCTCTCCTGGGTTCTCTGGAGAGTCTGAGAACTTCTTGTCATCTTCTCAATACACTGCTGGAGCTGGCAGCCATTCCTATGCACTGGGTTTCTTTTATTCTGATACACATTTATTTTGTGTTTAGGATAAAGCAATGAGCATTACAGATAGCCCGGCAAAGGTGAGTTTTTACACTTCAGTGAGGGTAACCCAGGGTGGAATAATAGCTCTGTTCTTGCTTCCAGAAGGGAAGCAAGTAGCTGAAGGGACCATGCAATTGTGCAGAGTAAGGCACAGTGGGATCAAGCCAGTATCTCAGCCTGCAAGACAGTGTGAGATTTAACAGCCTAACGTGGTACCTACAGTGCTGCTCAGTGCCTGCCCTGTTGAGAACTGCAAAGACTGGGCTGGTGAGGAAAGTGGAAACAGGATTAGGCCAGATGCCAAAGGACTGTGGACCAGGATTAGTTCATGCAGTCTTCTAGAGCGCCTTTAAGAGCCAAAATGGCCATCATGCTTATTTCTTCTCTAGTCCACGTAGAAGATATTTGAAACTGCAGAGTTAAGTTCAGCACAATTTCTTACTGGCAGTCACAGACATAATTTCTCATGAATAGGCTGCGATCTGGTGGGTGCCTCCAACAGAAGATGGCTGCTGTGTCAGACTTGGATGAGAAAGCCCATCCTGATTACCCCAGTCTTGTTAGGTGAGAATTTGTAGCATATTTCCCTTGAAACAAAGAAACATGGCACGTAAGACAGTCAGAGACCGGCAGCATTTCTCTCCCAGAGCTACCGAGTGTTATTATCTTGGAAGGCAGCACTGCCATCTGGGGATGGAAAAACAATATTTCAGTCACAGTTACTGTCTCAGGAGGGGGGTGGTGGTGGAAACATGGAAAAATAAATAGAAGCTTGCAGAAGCTCACAATGACTTTCTTACAGTATACATGAATCAACAATCCCCTCTTGGATTATTGCTCTCAGATTGGTTTACATTATTTTTCCCTTTAATACAAAGGTCCTACCCTTCCACAAGCATAAGTGGAGTCTTGCCTTTTTAATGTTTGTATCATTTAACAACTGGCTACATGGTGCAAATGCTCTGCAATGAATTCCCTGTATTTCCTTAAATTACGGTATTATTCCCTTTTTCTCAATTATACCAGTAAACAAGGGAATAAGTGATTTGCTGAGCCCTGCTAATAAACTGTTCTGGAGGTCAGTCTGCAGTCTTTGAAATTCACCACAAATAATAATGCAGACATTACCGTACCCGAATCTTTTGACATCCTACTGGGTCTACTGTCATTTTCTTTACACACAGCATTTATTCTGAAACACGTGTCTTATTCCTGGGAAAATTTCTGTCCTTTCTTCCGTCTCATCTAGGTCTGTCAGGATTTCATTCTGTTTCACTAAGAGAGAAATTTCTGCACATACTTACATAGCTAATTATTTCTCTGATCTTGCCTAAAATCCATGTAGAATATAGAGCTGGCAGTCTTAAAGAAAACCCACAGCCTGAAAAACACACAACCCCCTCTAGATCCAACAGTCAGCAATGGGATTTATCAGGAATAATATGCTGGTATGTAGCCAGCTGCTTCTGATACCTTGAATCGCCTGTATGTTTTCTGTATATGTGTGTTCATATCGAGTCTGATGACATTAGGAACATAAGCTGACCAGACACCACACAGGGGCCAGAAGGGTGATTCCTGTTCCCTCTCTGCCCTTAACCTTGTGCTTCCATCCTTCCTATCCTGAGCTGCCTCAGCCAAGCAAATTGACCTTGATGAAAAATTTGTGCTTGTTTTTTATTTTTATTTTTCTGTGATGAATGTTAATCTTCAGCCAGATCTGATCTCTGCAAACACTGGCACAAGGGAAAATTGAGATCCTGCAGTTAAAATTGCCATTTTGAGAGGTGGTACAAGATAATGTATCTGCTTACACTGAGCATAGAACCACATCCTCCCACATGCAGTTTACAAATCTAATAACTGAGTCATATCTGAGGTATCATGTTTAAGTCCAGAAAGCTATTGCGTGAAAATTCTGTCAATTCACGAGTTTTCTCAAAAATCTTTTTTTTTTTTCTCTGTAAAACATATATAAGGAGCCTTTGTTATAAGCCCAAAACAACATAAAATGGAACAAGACTCTTAAGGCTGACTACAGAGATTTTTATGTAGATTCTAATCTTATAAATAGATTATATAAGCACACCCAAATAGATTACCCCAAACAATATTATTTGAACTGACTCACTACTTACTTTTTATTTGCCATTTAACAGCAAAGAACTGCCCTCTCTTTGAAGCCACTTTCTTTTTATATCATTTGCTATTTTAGTGAGCCCATCTATCTTACCTCTGCTGAAATGATTCTCCTGCAGTAGATAGAAAACATTTTTAATTCTGTCTTAGAAAGCTTTATTTTTACACAATTTTCATGGAGAAATGTTTCAAAATAAATGACAAAGACCTGTTTAAGTTTATGAAATACATTTGCCATCACACAGGCTTTACTTACTCACAGGATAGAAACAATTTGGTATAGAATTTATGCTGTCAATCTATTTAGGAATCTGCTTAAGAATGAAGTGACCAGAGTGATGCTAAATTCAAATGCAGCTCTCCAGCACAACTGGGTCCAGATGTTCCAGCTGTGGGAGCCTCCAAGCCCTCAGCTGCCAGAAATGATGAAAAAGGGACAGTTAAAGTCTGCCCTCACAGCTGAAATCCAGTCTGCAAGATGACAAGGAGCAACTGCCTGCCCTCTCTTCTCATCTCTTCTGTAAATATGGAAGGGGTTTTGTTGACTGGGATCATATGAAGATTTTGGAACCTGATATTAAGGCTGGCCACCCTTTGTGCGTAGCATTTTGAAGCAAATTTTTGCACATTTATCATACCAAAGGTAGTGCCTGCTACTGAGGCTTGCCAGAATTTTATGTACTTTTATAAGTACCCGATTTTGCTCTAATGTAAGACATGAAAAATGTTGCTTTTATATGGACAACAAAAAAAATATTGTTCTGGGCTTCAGGTCAGTATTTCCAGAATAAGAATTAAATGTACTTAATAAGGTCCTCAAGAGGTTTGTTCATGCTTAACCAAGCCAACAACAATGCTCTTAGGTACGACAGAGCAAGCTTTGGCCACTTTACACAAAAAGTAGTATTGAGCATTAATACTGGACAACATCCTAGCATCTCTGGTCAGCTTAATGGCTTTTCTGTCTGAAAGTCTCGGAGCACTTCAGAACCCCAAAAGATGCAGATGATGTATTCAAAACTGCCCGGGGGTTTTGGACACCCAAATCTCATTAATTATAATGGAAAAAACGATCTTTCAGCCCCTAGAGGCAAGTCTGAAAAACTCAGCCAGATGGTATTGTTATTAAAACACAGAGCTGGGAGTTAAAAGCTGCTGTGAAGAGCTTCACAAGGAAAACAGTGATGTGCACTAGAACAATTAGCATTACTGGATTTACAAAAAAACCCCAACAAAACAGGTGTATGGGTACATAATTCAATATAGTCTGTTCTACACTGGCAAAACTTAAAAGTGTGGGCATACAACTCCTTAGAGTTCTCAGGTTTTTTTGTGGCCTGTGAAATCCCTCTAAGATAATTCCTTCCTGTCTGTTGAACTTATTTTGCTTCTGCAGTAGCACCTATGGAAGTCGTTGATAAATGGCTTAGTTTTATATTTGTGATTTGAAACAATTCTAACCATCATTATTTACTGAGGGCAATCCACATGGAAAGATATCATACTTTTTTCCCCCACTGGTACTTTAAAGGTATTGTTTCAATTCAGCAAATGCAACTTATTAAGAAAGCTCCATGCTAGAATCACCTTAGGATGGACTACAAACCAATGTGTGGACTACAGGCCAGGAAGGCTTTTAACACCTGAGAAGAAATAAGAAAAAAAAACAACAGAACATCATAACATAATCATAACAACCCCAAATCATAGCACAAAAACCTAGCCACCAACCTACTTGATAAAATAAAACAAGCTTGTGTCCTCTGTTTGATGGGAATCAAGGAATCAAAAGGAAAAAAAAAAGGATATTGAAAAAGAAAAATCTGAAAAAGGAGGAAATTAGAACATGTTTTCAAATCTGTATTTTCCTTTAAATTACACAGGCCTTCCACAAAATATGGTGGAGTGACCAGCCAAACACAGATCTAATTAGGACTGGAGGAACCACTTGATTTAAACACAGATATTAAATTTGTTTATCACAGAATTACAGAATCAGCTAAGTTGGGAAAGACCTCTGAGATCATCAAATCCAAACTATGACCTTACACCACCTTGACAACTCAAGAAGATCTGTTCCATAATCTTGCCAGGCATTAAGGTTAGACACTGACAGACCTGTAATTTCCTAGATCCTCCTTCCAGCCCTTCTTATGGATGGACATCACACTGGCCAGCTTCCAGTCATCTGGGACTTCCTGGTGAGACAGGACTGATGAGAAATGATGGACAGCATTTTGTTGAGCTCTTTCACCAGCTGTCTCATCACCATAGGATGGATCACATCTGGTCCCATAGACTTGTGATCATCTAAGTGGTACAGCAGGACATGAACTGCTTCCTCCTGGATTGCAGTGGGGTTATTCTGCTGCTTGTCTCCATCTACCAGTTCAGGAGGCCAGTTGTCCTGAGGTCAACCTGTCTTATTGTTGAAAACTGAGGCAAAGAAGATGTTAAGTACCTCAGCCTGGCAGAATCACAGCATTCGTTTTCATTTGACAGCATTTTGACCCTTTAACTGGAATGAAAGCTTTCTAACAGTCAATGATAGCACAGCTCTTGGGCTGCTGCTTCTTTTTTGCAGATGGAAGGGTATTTCCTGCTGGAGACCAGAAGCAAACTCTGGGAGCATCAAGGATTGTGTTATTCATAATCCATACAAGTGTTGCTCCCCTATGACCACTATAAAAGAGTAAGCTATGTCTCAGGGATTTTATCTCAAGGATTTGTAACGTGTCTACTTCCTTACAGTTTTATAGCAGAGAACTTGTTCTGTTATCTACTTTGCTCCATATTACAGGATATTGCTGGACTCTCAAAAATCACAGCAAGAAGAATATACCTTTTTTTTTTAAAAAAAAGGTATTACATTTTAGAAAATTTCCATTTTGGATTGTGGTTAGAGCATTCATAGTCTATTAGTTCTGTTCATCTTCCACACCCCTATGCTTTTGCATGAGAGTCTCAGTCTTGGCAAGATAGCATCTTGTAAGACATGACTTCCAGGGTCTTTGCAGTGACAGTTTCTTGCTGGGAGTCACATTTATTCTGAAAATGAGGGACCAGTGAAGGTGGCAAATCACAGGTGGGGTGCGATGTTTCGTCTGCATTACATGAACATTGGACTCTTTCTTGGGAAAATATGAAAGGAGTATGTGCAGGGTATTCCTTCAGAGATAAATGAAGTATCCAGCTCATGGTGTACCTTTTCTGAGGAAGCTGATTGGTTGTGGAAGAGGTTCAAAACCCTGTGGAATAGTGAAACCAAGTAACAGCTATAAACAGCCGCACCTAAAAAGCACACCCATGGGACCTAGGCTTAAAGCACTGTCAATTTTACACAGCTGCAGCAAAGGAGCTGTTAAAGGACTTTGGGAAATGGAAGCAGAAAGTATCCGAGTGAAGCAAAAGAGTCTCCAGAGAAGAAGCCGTCTGAAGGGGAGGTAAGAAACTGGACTTGCTTCCCTGTACCAGGAGTGATGAGGAAATAGGTGGAAAGTGGACAACAGAAGAGCATAAAGACAAGTATCAGCACCTCTCAAATGTCAGGGTCAGCATATGGGGCTGGACATGCTTTTGACCGGACACTCTACATCCTCTACATCTTCTCTTTTGTCATTTGCTGCTGTGTCAGGATCTGCATATTTGTATTAGTGAGAGCAAAGAGGATGACTCTATGCATCTCTCTACTAGCATCTTGGTGGGTCTTTAAAGAATTCAGAGAAGCCAGTGAGTGCCCTGAATAATATGGAACTCATTAAAAATATGAAATGAAAGGTTAGTTCCTAAGAAACAAGAAAACTCAAGGGTTTTCTTAGGAAAAATTTATTGAGGGTTACCTTCAGGCCTGTCCCCATAAGTATGAAAATATGGTCATGAAGACAGCCAACTCTGCAGGCTGCTCAGGCCAAGAGCTGATGAGGCCAGAGCAGTGGTGACCCAGTAACTGGATGTGAACCTGGGATATCAAATGGAAGGATACGTTACAGCTTCTCTGTTTGTTTATTTTTTGTGTAGGATACTATTTTTTGAACACAAAAGTTTCTCCCACTTATAAATGCCCCCATTTATAAATTATATGTAATTTTCTTTTAAGAAACCAAATAAAATAGAAGGGATGTTTCACACAAACAGGTTTGTAATGGACACACTAATTCTGGCTGAACTGTAACAGGGGATATTTATATAGAGGAAAAAATACTCAACTCTCAGAGGAAAAATGCCCTTCCACCCTTGCCTTTTCTTGAAAGGTAGCAAGGAAAGTTTTCCCCCTCTCCAGTAAGCAGCCTTGCCTGAGGCCATTGTTCCAGCTACACCGCAGGGGAAAAACCTGGAGGAGCCATCACATGTCCCAGCCTGCCCTTTCTAATATGTACCCTTTTTTGTTAAGAAGGCAACTTTAATTGAAAATATGTCTGCTTGAAAAAGAACAAGGGTCATGATCTTGCTTCACAGTGGGAGCAATGGGAGAGAGTTTGCTGCTAGGCAAAGCTGGCCTAGCTTTGTTAAAATGTCTTCACGAGCTGGATGCTGCCTCTGCAGTGTCCAGTCCTGCTCATATGCACATCACCCCTCCACCTCCTGCTCCCAGTGGCTCAGTTGTTTTGTGACTGTCCCAGCAGAAATAAGTTCAGCCAAAATCCTCCTAAAGACAGCTTTGTGATTATGGTGAAGTGAGGCATGAGGAAGGGCACAGACCTGCATGCAGGGTAGCACCTTGCCCTCAGTGTGCACCCCAGTCCACTGGGATCACCCTCTCTGAACAGTGCAGGAATCTGCAGGTGCTCGTGCTACATCTGCTATTTGTAAATGTCTGTCTGAGCTTATGCTATCCTAGCAATTTTCAGTTGTGTGGTGGCATTTTGCCCAAACAACAGCAATAAAGCAGCAAATCAAGCTAAGGATTAAGCCTTCCTTAGACTGTGAAGTTTACGAAAGCTCTGGAGGAAAAGAATAGAATTCATGGTCCCACTACCAAATCTAGCGTTAATTATTAGTTAAGCTGTAACCCAACTAAACAAGGTGCTTAGAAACTTTTCTCCTGAGACTGAAAGGACACTCTCTTTTTAAAACCTAACCTTTCAAAGACCTTGAAGTTGACCACTGCCGTGTTACATGGCTACAATACAGAGCCTCACTGACACTGCAGGCAGACTCACCTGCTAGAGAGCTGCCTGCAGGAGGCCTTTTAAAAAGAGATCTGTACTCCTCAAACAGCCAGGGAAAGCAGCAAGAGGATTAGTGACACCTCATTTCTCCTGTCCGCTACAATCAGCTAAGGACTTGGAAAGGACAGCTTTATTCTTTTGAAGCCTAAGTTGTGTGGGGTAAATTGATTCTTTTACCCTAGTCTTTCTCTGGTGGTAGGAGCTGAACTGATTTCCTCCAGGTACCCAGGAGTGTTATAAGGGGCTGTCTGTCTTTCCATTACGCTGCTCCCAACACCTCTTGCTGATGGCAGAGGCAGCACCATTTACCTGTGTTTTTTTTCCTGACAGAGAAATCACAACAAATACAAGTCAATCACTTTCCTTTGGAGGGTAGCAGCAGGAAGACAGGAATATTTCTTCTGAATTAAAGCTATTCTGAAGAAATTTTATTGTCCCCTTGGGCTAATACTGGAGGGCCAGAATGTTAAATGGTGTAAATCAGCATGGTCACAATATCACCTAAGATTCTAAACAAAAGGTTTCATTGCCACTCTGAAGGGACTCCTGATGTCTACCATGAGAATATTTCCACATATCACACTAGTAAACCATTGGCAATTGAGATCACAGTATTAATTTTGATGATGAAAAGAGTAATGTAAACAGAGTGATGGACAACTTGGCATTGACTTTGCTCAATTGAAAGCAAGTGTGATGTATCCAGCATAACCCAAAGTTACTGTGAAAATCAAACACATTTGTAATTCATCTGTTAAAACAGCAGCAGAAGCAAATTAACTGACTGCTTCCATCTGAGAAATAGATAGAAGCACTTTAATTGGAAGCAAATTTCATGAAATTTGCCTTATATCCTGCTTTTTAATTTTATTGTCTGAATCTAAAAGTCCTACTTCACCAGTGAATTCGAGAGCATTTTTAGACTTTGCTAAAGCAAACAGAGCTCTTGTAAAGCCTTTGGACTGTCAATCCATAACCCAGTAAGGAAGCCTTTCCATTAAAATTCAGTGGTTATATCTACCCTGACCTTTGAGGGCCTACCTGCTTGCCTCTAAAGTTTAGGCACAGTCTATTCTGACTGTGAATTTGCCCCATGTGAAGAATCTGACAACGCAAGTGCTTGAGAGTGTCTCAGAATTAGGTATCTTAGGATGCTGTGAATGAATTCAGATGTTGCCAGAGACCTCCCCCCCCTCCTGTCTTGTGCAGAGATAACTGCACTCACTGTAAGCTGGGAGAGGCAGAGGAGGCAGGCAAAATTGCCCTTAGTGGTACCTGTGGAGGGCTGTGCAGCCTCAGAACAGACCCCTCTCAAAAAGGGCTGGACCATAGCATTTTAAGTGCAAATTAGAGAAGTAGCTATCAAATTAAATAAAGCCATAACTCTGGTTAACCAGATTTTTGGCTGGTTAAAAATTCAAGGCAGCATTTTCGCCCTGTAGTTTTGCAATCTAATTTCAAAGACATTTATTCCCTCCCTGCTCCACTTCACCCAACCGTGACGATCATCAAACAGAAGTTGTTCAGCCTCATTGCATGAGATGAGCTGTCTGGCTCACAAGCAGTCAAACCTTCTTCTCTCCTCCAAACTATTTGTAAGTGAACTATTGATCACCCTTTTTATTACAATAGTTTAAAGGTGTAGAAAAGTAAAACATCCGTGTGTAACCTGCAGCCCTTTGGTGACTTTGCCACAGGATTGGGGGGAGGAAGGAGTGAAATGACAGGGGATGGGGGGGGGGAAACAGATTTTGAAATGCAGATTAATCACAATGGTTATTCTTACAGCAAATTTCCATCTGTGCTTGTGCCTAGTTCTCATTTTATGTCACTGTTATTATCACTCCCTTCAGCTAGGGAAGGAGGAGTCCTGGGTTTTGATTCAGACTTCTAATGAGAAAAGAACAGAAAAGAGCTGAAAAGAGCAGAAGGTACCCATATGGGTGAGATCAGTGCCCAGAGAGACAGTGGTGTAAATTAACTGACTGTAACTAGTCCTTCAAGCAAACTGGGTCTGGGAGGGCTCCCAGGATACTATTGCAAGGAGCAACTCAAGCCATTGATTTAGAACATAAAAAAGTGGTGTTGCAGAGATAAATAAAACCTAGTGGAAGAGAGAAGGAGGTGAGCCAAAGGACACAATCTCTTGTGGAAGCAAAGAAATGTAGGTAAAAATGCATTATATAACCAGCATTAATGATATAATGAGACATGAGGTAAAATAAAGAATAACACAGCCAAAGCAGATTTTTGAGTCACAACCATTTCATTAAGAAGCCTCTGTCAAAGCTTTTTTTTTTTTTTTTTTTTTTTTTGCTAGAAGAAAATGTTCTAGACGCCTTGAAGGAGTGGAAATAAAAGCATCAGATCTAAGGTAGAAGCAAGCAACCTGAATTAATCATTCTGTAATGACAACTTGCAAACAAGGCAAAAAAGAACAGACATGACACAACATATCAACAAAATGGTATGCTGGTCCTCAAAGAGTCTTCCAGTATCCTTAGAACTATAGAGATATAAGACAAATGATGCAAGAAAATTTTAACCTATAATTTACACAAATATAGAAAACAAGCTAACTTGGTAAAAAAGTCAGCAGCAAAGAAATATACTATAGTCTTCAGTTTTTCTCTATGCTGCATCTACATTTTTCTACCTGGCCTCATCTACAAGACAGATGTTTTCATTTCCATATGTTAAAAAAAATACCTGGCTCACAATGGAAATACTGCAGATCAGGCAGATGCAGTGTACTTTTCCTGGACTGGCAGAGGATTAAAGACTTGAGCTGTTGGAAGGGACTAACAGAGATTTGGCCTGCTATGCTAAACTATAAGAATGATGAGGGTGGATAAGACTCCTATCTAATAATATGTAGGGTGGGGGAAGAAAGAATAAATGCAGAGACACTGGAACTTCTTTAACTCAGAGGCAGTACTGGCACAAGAATAAATGATTATAAAGCAGTCATGAATACATTTAGACTTGAAATGAGAAAAGATTTCAAACCATCAGAGGAATGAAGCAGCTTTACAATGGGAAAAAGTAGTGTTAAAGATAGAACTTAACAGCTATTGTTTAATGAATGGAATTGAACATGACAATGATAAGAAGAGAATAAAAATATGAATGATTCCTTCTAGTTCACTTTTTGCTATAAAAATCCCTTTGATTTTTTTATAGTGCGCTAGATAAAAACTGAATAAACACATTTTCTTTAATTATCATCTGTAAGTTATTTTCTAAATTGCATTAATATGAACACTAAAGAGCACTAATTATCCACTAATTAAAATGCAAATGTAATGCTAATAGTCACCTTTCATTTGCCACATCTCACAATTGGAATTTCTGAAACCAATCTGATATAATGGGAGTCTACAAAAAAGCCAACTGTTTTAGCTGCTTGGTATTTTCTGGATAGTAACATGGGTTCCAGAAGGAAATAAATTATATTGCTTGATGAAGAAGGGATAAAACTTAATTTCAAGACATGTGCCTCATTGTAGAGATCACAGTCCCTGGATGAGTGATAAATAAGAATTAATGTGCTCCTTTCTTTTCCCCCTCCGCATCTTTCCCTTAAGGAATCACAGTATGGGAGGGATACCACAATGACCCTTATTGTAACAAAGTTGCTCTGGTGGACTGATATCCTGTGTTACAGGGGTAAAACCAGACAGGGATTTGCCTTAGGTGCTTTATGCATAACTCTACTAACACAGTTATCAGATTCAGCATCTACACACGCACACACACACGAAAATATATTAACCCATTTCTAGATGTCCCTCCTCATACCCTGCTCCATCACTGGATTCCAAGTATGAAACACCTGCAGTAGGAAAGCACTTAAAGGTGGAATCTCCTCCTGATAGTCCCAGGGTATTTTCATGCAATCTTCTTTTCACACAAGAGGGATCATAGGGCAATAGAAGCCTCAAAAGAGGCTTCCCTTAGAGAGGGAACATTCACACCTGGGCATAACATGCAGACCTCTGAGAGCAACTGCAAATCCTCTGCCCTCTAAAATAAATGTGTTTTTTTTAACTCCTCTACAATATTAGAGTCCACTAAGAACTATTGGAACATTGTTGTTTTCAAAGAGAAATAAAATACTTAAATAACACTGAAATCAAGTCAACGCCTCTGTCTTTAGAAACCAAATTGTCTCATCTTGTTCTGCACAGTTAAGTAATGGTTTGTTATATAGCACTTTACACAATTATATGGTTATAATTGCAATAGTCAATCTATTTTAAATTTTATTGAGAATATATTTATGCTGCTTTATGCAAAAAAGGTGTAAAACAAGGTTTTGAATAATCTCTTCGAAATCCTAGGAGACATATTCAAGTGTTAAGGGTAGAGCTTAAAAAAATAACATAAGAAGAAAAACAATCACTTCATCCATAATGTTTATATTACTTTCATAGTGCTTAGTTTAAGTGCTTCAACAACTTTTGTTATTACCTTCTCAGTGTAATAGAATCTCAATGTTCACTAGATCATTCCTGTAGCATTTCAGTGGAAGCACTAATACAACAGTTATATCTACCATTAATAAATAAAACTATGAGTCTCAAGCAAATAGAAAATTCTGGAATAAAGAAAATTTGGAAAGATTAATTGAGATTTAACCCTTCAGAAAGAAGTATAACAAAGTCATGATCTCTAGGAAACTAAAGGACTCCTACACAAAGTATTATATAAGAACAGGGAAATTCAAAACCTGGTGTTATCAAATGTGAAAGGTATCAAGAAAAGATGAAGACTTCAAAAGAGAAACATTGCAAGACCCAGAACAATTGATTTAAACAAATCAATGGCTAGCCTTCTCCTATTCAGTGCTTCCTTCCTGCAGCAGAAAGGGACTGAAGGAAGCCTGAAAGCAAGAATTCCTGAAAAATCAATAAATAGATGTTGGAAAAAAGTGTCCTTGAACCTAGCAAAGCAGACATTACATAGCTGATGAATGAAGAAGGGGTTTAAGAAACTGTTGACTCTAATGGGGTCTGGAGAAGTTCCTCAGACTCCAAATCACTAGTAAATTTTCTCTTGAGGGTAGTGGGGAGCACGGAAGTCAGGGGCCACTTCAGGCAAATGGTTAGAACAAAGAGTGAGTGCTGCTGCAGCCACCCTGGCTAGTGCTTTGGGGCACAGGTCCCACAGATATGGTTGCTGTTGCTGAGACAAGGACCAAGAATAGGTTATACTGGGACTCAGAGCTTAACAAGACTGCATCAGGCCAGACTACCTCTTCTGGAGAGCAGGAAGTTCAGTGCTTAATATTATGGAAATATTAACCTTCATTCTCACTGCCAGGGCCTTCACTGCTACTACAGAAAAATGGGGTTAATGGGATGAGGTTATCTGATCTGTGGGGAGCACCCAATCGATTTTGTCTGTGTGTTACAGCTTTGATGCCTGTTTCCTCCTCTTTGGTTAATATCTTCTCAAATAGTACCATTGACTCGCTGCTTGAAATGCTCAGCTCTTATCTCCTCTCAGATATTTTTGCTCTGGTTTTACCCTCTTGCTCCAGATTCTTAAAAATGAAGTCAGTGTATTTGGCTTAATCCACTGCTTCAGAGGAATGTTTTGAACGAGCTGCCCACTATCTAGTTCCTGTACAAAGAGTCACACATAGAAGTGGGTCATCTGTCCCACCCTTCTTGCTCAAGCAGGGTCATTCTAGAGAACATGGCACAGGATTGTGTCCAGATGATTCTCTACAACCTCTCTGGGTAATCTGTGCCAGTGCTCAGTCGTCTGCACGGGAAGGGAGTTCTTCATCATATTCAGGAGGAACTTCTTGTGCTTCAGCTTCTGCCAGTGCAGGGTGTCTGCTTTGATTTGTATACAATAGATTTTTTGTATTTCTCTGACAGAGTGGGTAAAAATTAAGCAACTACTTTGAAGCTGATTGAGTAAACAGCCAAAAGAGTTTTCCAGGACATCCACATAAACAATTTTGTATGACGATAGTTGAAATTACTTTCTTTCTCTTGCTAAACACCTTTTATACTGTGCAAGACTAATAACAGAGGTTCCTTTTGTACTGAAGAGACAATGTAATTTCAGTTAAACTTGAACCAAAACCATGGCAGAATCCTATTGTCCCGAAGCAACACTTTCCAGAAATACAACTGAAAACTGCAAAGGGATAAAGAAACAAAATTAGATAGCAATTTACTGGGTTTTGCTAAGCCACTTTACTGAAGAGGAAAAAAACCCAATTCACACAAATAAAACCTTGGCAGTTCTCCTTGGGCCAGTAAATTTCTTAATGAGACAAAATACAAATGAAGAGATGCGTCAGAATTTTCAGAAAGAAATAGAGATGATATTTTCATTTGGCCTGAAATCTATTAGTAATATCACATTGATGTTTTAAAAATAAGCCTTGCCTTGAGGGAAGAGCCACGACCTAAAAATTGCTTCAAAACTCTTCAAGCATTAAAACCACACAAGCTTTCTAATGAGGAGCTTCTTAGGAAATGAATCCCATTTCTGTGCTAACTCCAGTTTTCTTCTTCCAGTGCATTCTTCTATACTCTGCTTCTGTGTCTGTACTCCAATTCTCTAAAGTATTGCCCTCAAATGCCCCATCTTCATGGCACATTTATCATCACACAAGAGAAATACCTTGAAAAACAGAAAAAGTTTCACAAGGCAAGAATTGTTTGTTTAACAAGGGTTAAAATCAGAAGACTACAATTAAGCCAAAAATACCAATAATAAGTCAAATCAAACCCAAAGTCAATAAACCTCCTGGAAAGATGAATGAATAGGCTTTGAAATATATTTTGTTGTAAGTCAATAATTATTTAGTTGCCTTTATGCTTAATCTATGCACTTTTATGGGAGTATCTCTTCCACAATCCCTTTTGCATCTGTAGGAAAAAATCTACAATACTTGGTGCATATTTAGAAAATACTGTCTTTCTACATAGGAATACAGATTTTCAATCTAAATAATAAAAAAAAATAATAAAGCAGAATAAAGATATGGCCTTTGGAGGATATAAGAATAAAGAGTAAAGATTAAGCCACATTTTCAGTGACTCTTTGAACAAAGCATCCAATTGAAATTCCATCTCTGAGACTGATGAGTGGCTAACTGTATGTAAAATTTTGGGCATAACACTCTCAGTCTACCCTGATGCAAGGCTTATTTATACCTGTTATCAAAAGAGGCAGACAATATCAGCTAGTCAGGATTTCTGTCCTCTGTCTAACAAACATAGCCTTTTAGTATTAGATGAAGACCAAAGAGGAAGGAGCAGAAGTCTAGCCTATTCCAAATATAAATATTCTAACTGCTAGACTGCAGATTAGACTAACTTTTAATTGTTCATATCTTGATTCTTTAAATTTTCAATCTTGGTTGAAGACCAACACAATGTCAACATGGGGTCAACATGCAGGAAGATAATTCCCCTACCTCAGTATTCTGCAGCCTCTGCCCACAGGAGAGCTCACACAGCAGTAGGAGCAAATTCTCTACATCTGTGCTGCTTGCAATTTAGGACAAGCTTCTGGGTATAATCAGGATTTGGACAAGGTAAAGGTGTTTCAGATTCCTAGGGAAAAAGGGATACCTTCTAGATCCATGCAGTATAACAGTGCTTATCCTTTACTCTAGCTTTGACATTTTAGGACTTATTCTGATGCAGTGGAAATGTCTGCTTGAAAAAACCTGCAATATTGCTTCTATATTTTGAATGGTGACTAAATGCTCCTAGAGAAACAGTGTGGACATATAGAGTGGGTCCAATCCAGTCTGCTCTGAAAGTCTAGGCATGATGCATGAGAAATGGAGAAATAAGCAAATGGATAGGGAAGGGAAAAAGGAGGAAAGAAAGAGAATAGGCTGCTACGACTGGAATGACCATCTTGAGAGGTATTAAGAAAAATATCTCCCACTTGCAAAGAAAGAGTCATATTACTGTAGAGGAAACCAGCACAGGGCAAAGAGAAACACCTCTGCAGAGCATCTCTGCTTCAATGAGAAACTGGACCAGCAGAAAGCCTTGGTAATGAAAGGAAGGAGGATGGAGTGCTCCTGGAAACAGGTTCACTTGCTCCTCCTCCAAGCCCAAATGCTACTTCCTAATAATTTTAATAAAGAGGAATGCTTTCAAACAAAAAACATTGTAGATGGAGCTTTAGCTGGGAATAATTTTGATGTTGACAACATGATCTTTATGGAGAAGCCACAGCACAGCACAAATATTTGAAGTGCTCTCCCATCTTGATGCAGTGACATGATGTCCTTGTGCATGTCAGTTGTTTTTCCACACCTGAGAGCTTAGAATTCTAGATCTGCAGGGAGACAGTGACTTTTGTCATCCAGTGAAGGCTTCATATTGAGCTTCTCACTAAAAATAATGTAATGAAATGGTGACAAGTGTGAGGATTCAAACTCAGCAGCTCCTCACAAGAATTTCAGTTGAATCTCTTTTGTCACAGCTGTGTGATTTACGTCTTTCAGTTTTCCATCTTTACCTTGCTTTCATTCTTGTATCCTGCTTTTAATTATAATTATTTCTATTTTGTAAGATTAAATGGGAGAAAAGAGTTCAGTGGCTGTACTGTTTGTCCCCCTCATCCCTGTTTCTTTGCATGTTTGCAGGTGCCTGGAGCTCTGTCGTTCAAAAGTGCTACGCAACACAGAGCTCTGCAAACATTTCCTGATTTATGCTATAAGGCATTAATTATAGTATTTATTTAAATTAAACCATTTGTATGCACAAAGGGTACTTGCAAACCAATTTTGTTCACAAAATCGCTCCTACTATTTATTACTACATGAATATTAATTGTTTTAATTAAATTGCAGTAATTTCAATGTTACAAGCCGTAAGGAATAACACACAATGCATTCATCAGAAAACTTGGGAGGGAGTGGGCAGGGAGCATAAAAACTTTGTTACGGCCAGTGAAAAAGACACTTATTCAATATGTTAAGGTCTGTGTGTACCCATCACAGACCTGTGAACATCTCATCTCTTCAACAGACTACACAAGTTTAGGTTTGTCTTGACAAATATACACTCAGGATTGTATACAATTTTATATTTTAATGATTTAAAAGAAATAAATCAGGATTTCCAAAGAAGCGGTGTTAGGGAACATTCAAAAAAGGAAAAAAATGTCCCCATTCTAAGCAGGCCATAGCTCTCTGATGACAAAATGCCTGAAGCAGGACAAGCAGGCAGCTCCTGACTGGGCTGAAAGCTCCCTGAAATTCCTTGGGAGCAGTATTTTAAGCCTTGACATTTCAAACAGAAGAATGTTTCCCTCCTCAGCCCATCCTTTTGTTCTTTTCTCC
The DNA here is from genome assembly GCF_001522545.3 of Parus major. Classification (NCBI taxonomy): domain Eukaryota; kingdom Metazoa; phylum Chordata; class Aves; order Passeriformes; family Paridae; genus Parus; species Parus major. Next base: position 36,768,355 of record NC_031773.1, on the reverse strand, counting down.
AGTGGTCTCATATCTTCTTTTTAAATACTCATTACTTGGATGCTGTGGTCACACAGAATTGATTTCAAAGCTTTGCTTCCATGCACAGAACTGAGCAGCCACGGGAGCAGGGCTTTGAAGGAGCAGAAGAGACAAGGAGCAGAAGAGACAAGCAGCTGAGTTCACACAGCTTGAAACACTGAGCTGCACAAAAGGACAAGCGAAGGGGAAACTCGAGTCTGACATCAGAACCAGTGCTACTGACACTCTTGATATATTATATGACACTCCTAGTTTTCTTCAGGGAGAAAGACACAGAATCTGGGGTCTTGGTCCAGTGCTTGGTCCAGTTGCACTTAAAGTTTGCATGAAGCTTCTCTTCAGAGCGAGAGGAATGACGAGGCATCCCCTGTGAACAGTAGACTTAGCCAGAAACATGTATCTTAAGCTTTGCTGCAACGTACCCATGTGAGATTTTTTTCAACAGGTTCCAGAAGTGAGTCACTGATAGACCCCTTGTCTCTTAACCAATGTGACAGCACTGTTTAATTCACTGAAATCAGTCTACAAAGTGAAATCACCCCATTCCCCTTCATTCCAGCAGCAATTTGGCATTCATACATTTCAGTATTTTTAAATACTATTCAATAACAAGTTCCTCGGCAATCACGATCACACAGGAACTCTGTAGTTCTTATAATAACTCCTTGTGCAGAAGTAAAGCAATTTTAATCAATCTTTTCATCTGATTATCAGAGCTATGGGGATGGCTGGGGGCTGGAGCACTTGCCCTGTGAGGAAAGGGGCATGTTCAGCCTGGAGAAGAGATAGCTTCAGGTGGACCTGATAGCTTCCCCTGGTACCTATGAGGTGGTTACCTGCAAGATGAAAAAAAATCCTTTACTGTGGTGCATTATGGAAGAGTGACAACAGTGGTCATGAAATAGCAGCTTCTGACTTGAATACAGAAAAATAAAAATTTCAATGAGCAAAACTAAGCATGGGAATAAGTGGCCCAGGGCTGTGGAAAAAGCCAGCTCTGAATTCAGTGCCGGCCCCACTTCACCCAGGAAGTTTGTCTAGGAGACCTCTAGCAAAATTTTCAGCCCAAATGGGTTTGTGGCTCTGTGTGTATCTTATGACTAGAGCGACGCCAAGGGAGCAAAGCCTCAGGATGTGTGCACTAATGCAAACCTCAGTCTAGCTCTGAAAAAGCCCTGGAGTCTCAAGAGTGAATTTATAACTTTTCACAGCACTGTAAAATGAGTAAGATAAACTCAAGCTGTGTCTGTTCTGTATTCTCTATGTGCTATTCTAGATAAGAACTTGAAAAGATAAAGCCCTATCTATCCTCTAGTCAGTAACCACCTTATAGCAATATTTATTATTTCAGCTTTACTGTGAGTCCTTGCTAAGACTTTAAGATTTGCAAACACAGGTATAGTCTTCCATCTCAGTCTTACCTAGGTGAAATACAAAATCATTATTTCCTGACATCTTTGAGGTGCTATGATTCTGTGCATATGTGATACAGTTTGAACAGAGCCACAAATGAATTTTATTCATATTTAGAATAATATGTGATCCCTAAATATTTAGAAGTTTATCTTCAGAAAACCATATCAGAATAGTCCTCCAGTGAAGCTAACTTTCATCCTAAGGTCTGTAGTATGCCATATTGGGATTTCAAGGCAACCGAGCATTTCCTATTATTATCATCTCATGTGATGCACTGCACAGACTGTGTAAGGGTTTTCTCATTAGGAATTTTTGACTAAAATGGTGCCACAAATTCTGTTCACATTTTTTAGGAATTTTTTTATTAGTAAGATTTATTTGTTTTTATTTCTACATATAATAACACTTCAGTGTAAGAAGCCAAATCCTAAGAGCTAAAGATATATAAAGGTGTAAGATATATAAAGATATAACCACATAAGATGTTAATCCCACTTTGTGATGTACAGAATAAAAACATATTTGGGAAGAGAGTGGATCTGGTTATTTTATGTAAGTTCTGCCATGTGGACCCAGTATGGCACTGGTTATCCTGTGAAATGCAGTGGTCTGCCATTCCCTGTTGTTCAGAACAGCTGAATTCAAAAGGGAAGAAATGCAGAAAAGAATCACCAGGGCAAACAAGGAGCTTCGCTCTCCACATGAAGGTTGAGAGAAGACATGATTTTTCTCTCTAAATGCATTACAGGCTGACAGCAGGAGCAGAGAAGGCCTATTAAATCTAAGGAACACTAACACAAGAACAAATGGGTACGTGGTATGACTCAGTTTAGGCTGGAAGTTAGGAATATTTACAGGAATGGCCTTTCAGTATGAGTAATCGAGGCAAACAACTTGCGTAGCATTAGGATAAAGCTTCATTTACTGTATGACAAAATTTCTTACGATGGCACGTATCCAGGAATTCCCTCCAGTCTTATGATATGTGCTAACAAGGTACATCTACTCAAATAAGGTTCCTCCTCCACGATTGCTATCTAAGGATAAATTTAGGATGGGGAGACATTCTCTTCCATGTGACTAAGAGCAATCTTGCATCTTAGATCAGGGGAGACATTACATAATTTGTTCATGCCTCCTTTCCTCAGAACAGAATATCCTTTTATTTTAAACCTCGGTCTCCCCAGAAGATTATAGGAATTTTATAACTGATCACAGTAAAAGACAATATATTGCAGTCCTGTATTATATGACTAATGCTATGGCTACTCAATGCTAACAAAAAGCAAACAGTGGGAAAGTCAAGCTGCTGAAATCACAGGGTAACTATTACAGAAAAAGACCCCAAACCTCTCATTGCTCCATGTTACTCCTTGTCATTCCTTGTTTACTTCTTACCAATCTTTGGAGGATAAAAAAACCCCAAATCAACACAAATAGTTATGTAGCAATCAGCAGTGCTTGGAGAAAAAGATATTTCACTAAAGGGAGCATTGCCTAGGTACCTATAATTCTGAGATAATACACATTAAATAAAAAAATAATACTCCTGACACAAAATAACATGCCTCTTAAAAGAAGAACTGAATTTCTTATTACAAAATAAATATGTAGACAAACCCCCAGACTTCTCATAAAAGCAGATTATAAACTATCATGAAATCACACTAATAAAAACTTCACAGTGAAATGAAAGACAAACAAATCCTTTAAGAAGAGAATGTCACACACACAAATGAGGTTTAAAGACCATGAAAAGCAGGACAAATTAAAAAAATAGATATATACAGCTTGTGCAGTAGCCAGCAACAGTATATTTTGTATACTATGGCTGCAGCTGCAGTATAAAACCCCTTTGCTCTCTCAAAATAATCTTTTCAAATTATGGATTTGCAACCCTAAGATTTTCTGTTGCCATGACAGCATGAAACTTGTTGCCTATCATTATGGATCATGTGTTTTAGAAATTTGATTATTTTGCTGTAGTATTTAGGTTGCTTGGAAAACACCCTGCTGCTTTTCAATGTATTTCATTTTTTAGGAAGATGGGGCTTATTAATTCTTTCAAAAGGCACTCTTATAAAGGGTGACATATCAGAAATACAGTGTGTTCTGCTTCAAACAAAATAAGTCTTTTTATGAGCACAAATATTTTACTGGATATTTAAGTAACATAAACCATAGTGCTATGAAATTCTGTAAATCTACACCAGAGATACGACTCTCTTAATCTGGAAGGATAGTTCTGTGAATAATGGAAATGAACATTTTCAGCTCAAATAACCCTTTCTAGTCCTACATTCTGTAGGACTGACTACTAAATGCAGACATTTATTACCCCACACTTATTTAAGGTGGCGGTTATGCTTGGAAAAGGATGTGCTGATAGTTGTATCAGGATATCCCCAGCGGTGAAAGTTTTTGGTTTAGTTTATTGTGGTGGGGATTTTTGTTCTTCTTAACTTTCATGCGCAGCAAAGGGCAAGGAGTTGTGAGCCTTATTGAATTCCTTGATGGCTGCAAAGATTCAGTCCTCTAAGCCCCAGGTACAGTAAATCAGAAGTGACAACAACTCTGGCAAGTGTATAGACAGACCGAACCTCTTCTGCTCACATTATTGGAGCAACTTTACACTTCTGATTAATCTCTTAAAATATATTTGTGCATAATAAAAGCATAGGGGCTGTATTCTTTGATCATACTAGTGAATACATCCTCTGTTTTGTTGAGGATTACCATTAGCAGTACCTGCACAGGGGCTGAAGTACAGGAAAGATCTCTGCGAGGTTTCCAAGATCAGGAAGCCACTGGAGCATTGCTGGGAGCAAAGAAGCCACTTAACTCTGATATGGGCTCTCCTTTGGCCTCCTACAAAAAAAACACCTCCTTGTTTTTCCTCCATCCCATACATCACATCAATGACCACCATTTTGAGAGGTACCACAACAATATAATCTGTATCTTATAAAACAAATTTTTGTGATTTGCCAAAGAGAAGAAATGAATATGCAATTGTCCATTAGGGTACCATCGGTGGGATAATTAACTTGGGCAAATACATCATCATCTAGTGACACAGCATCAGCTAACAGGATTAACTAGCTGATTTTATCCCCTTTGGTCATACATCAAATTTCTACATATGATGATTGTAAATAGCTCAGTGGTGTTTTAAGTTGAGAGAAAAGGATATATTTGTGTATACATAAAAGACACAAGCTCTCTGTCATACAAGGGAAGCACAAGCTCTTTTTCAAACAACAATGATGTTTTGTTACTGAAGAGGAGTAGTGGAGAAGAAAACATAAGAAACATTTGTTTTACAATTTTTTTCTATCATTAAACATGGCATACAATTAAAAAGATCCTAAACCCAAACATGGAGTTGGAAAAACCAAGAAATTATCTCTAAATTCAAGGTGAATTGCTGAATTAACGTGAAGAAGTAAGCAGTATATTCATATACTATATAGCACCCGTCTCTGTAAAATATTATAAAATATATTTATGATGTATGAAAAGCAAATTTAAGCCTCCCAGTAAAAGCAGCTGAAGGTATACCAGTAAATCAAAGTATTCAGGAAAATTCAGAAGACCAGTTGTTGACATTAATGAAAGTGTTACATTATTATTTTGGCCTCTAAAAATGATCACTATTCCCAGCAATTACCAAGCCTGTCTCGGATGCTGTTTGTTCCATGGAACACTCACACAGGCAGCAGACTCACAGAAAGCTTCCCAGATCTGTGCCTCCCAGCCCACAAATGTTCCTGGGCACATTTAATTGACCTATAGATGCAGTCTACAGCATCTGAGACATGCAGGGTAAGACAGGGATGATAAATAATGATGTTGTTGTGACAGCAAACTAGAAGCTAGCCTCAAAAGCAAGTTCTGGCTTGCATCAAATGTTAGGTCCTACTAATAACTGATATAATTTGAGTGATTTAAAGATTATTATTTTCCTAAATATCTCTGCATATCTCGTTATAGTTTATTATATGTACATTTTACAGTTCATTATATCTGCTCCATTTAGAGGGTTCTTTATTCTGCTGTATGATTGCATCCTGCATTTCTGTGAGCTCACGCAGTGATGCAATCACAATCGAGTGATATAAAAGCAACCAAGCAGTAGTAAAAGCCGATTCTTTCAATAGTTTTAAGCAGTATTAGCAACATTAGACTGCTCCACTGGCTCACTTTCACCTTCAAACTGCTTCCAGGAGCTGTATCCACACTGGCATGCAGGCAAAAACACTTCTGCAGACCTGGTATGTTCAGCCATCACAATTCAAATGTCAGCAGCTGTCCTGTCAGGCAGTAAAAGCCACACCTCAAAGCCAGATGTAATGCCAGCCTCATGTCTCTGGGTATTCTGACCTTCCTGCTCACACTCTTGAGAACTGGTGTGTGTCTGCAAGCTTGCAAACATGCAAATATGCTTAAAAGTGAGAAGGGTCTTTTGGGGAGAATGGTTTTGATGCCTTCTTTAGCTAAACTCTATTTCAGCATGTTCTTTTCATTTTATTAACACAGATGCTTTGTGAATAATTCAGTGAAGCTTGCTGAGGCAGAGTTGCAAGAAGTTATGGAAAGAGGTGAGAAGTCTCTGCAGTTATGTGAAGGACACAAGGCTTGGTCACAAATGGTTAGAATAAACTATAAATGCTGTTAACCATAGAATGGGTCAACCTGATCATTTAGACTGAGGGAAAATGAATCAAAGCTACTGATGATGGTTTGCCAGACTTCCCCGTGAACTGCCATCTGAAGCTAATCTCCTCCAGAAAAGTCATTTATTTCCTGGTGGTCCATCAAAAAGCGTCCCAGAAAATTTCTTATATAACTTCTTATATAGTGCTAAATATTCTTATGTAGCGCTTAATTTTCAAACCAACAAATCCCTGTTTTTCCTGGTCTGAGCCTGAACAGAACATCTAAGGCTGGACAGCAAGGTACTGACATAGATGAGCACCTAACTGCCTGAGGAATGTAAATCCCTTCCTAAAAGCTGACTAAAAATCACCTGTGCCACCTACCTTTCATTAAACGTGCCAACTGGCTAATGTTTAATGGAAGTGACATTTCCTCCTCCTCAGTCCCTTATTTCACTTCAGGATGATAATTCAACTGCAATCTTGTGGTACAGTTTTGCATGCTGTAGTAGCATTAGATTTTCTTTGCTTTAACAAGTCTCTCTGCATTATCCTTAAAGCAAATACATTTCTTAGCTTTCCCAGAACTCTTAATAGAGTTTACAATAAGCATGATGGGACTTGCTGACAGCAAAAGCTATTTAGAGGGCACGCTCAGAGCAAATGCATGCAGCACAACATCTAGTTCATCCAAAAGGAATTCTGTCACAGAGGGCACCTCAGCATGCTTATCCTTTCATGGAGTGCTAGTAATCTGTTTTTTCTTCATTATTCTACCAGCTCTTTGCAAGTGTGCAGGGAGCAACCAAATTTATATTAGGTGGAATATATAATTCATAAGAAATGGGAAAAAAAAAAAAGAAAAATAAGTATGACAGCACAAACCTGTCTCACCCAAGTGATGGAACTGTCAGGAAAATGTGTCTATAAGCCACTTTGGGATTATGAAGACCAAGAAGGTCTATGAACAAGAACGCTTCACCCCCACCTCCCAAAGAACCAAGCCATAGGTAGCATCCCAGAGTGTTTGTCAATCACAACATCTGAACCAAGGCAGAAGGAAAGATTACTATTTGGCCTACAGTTTGGTACTTATTCTCATAATTCAAAGATGCCTCTAAATTTAACAGCCTTTGTAACACAAAACCAAATAAAAAAACCCCATTCATTCAGTCAGGAGGTTCTGTACATTTTCCAATTAAATTCAGGCCACAGAAGTTTTGTCTCTTCAAATTCATCAACTTCTCTATACAATGTAGGAGTTAAGGTTTTTCAGTCTTTCAGTGTAGTCATATGATTCTGCTTTTTTTCCTGTCTAGGGTCTTATAAATTTATCCATGTAATGAACCTCCCAAAATTATTCCTATTTAGTACAATATATACATGAATCAGAAAACCACCTTTACAACAATTTGTTTTCCTAGGTACCAACCATGTCATTAATGTCTGCCTGCTCACAAAAAAAGATGCAAAACTTGCGGTCTGTGGTGGAGCCTGAGTGTTGTATGCAGAATTTTAAAGGAATGTTTTCCCACCCCAGAACTGATGCCAGTTTTACACCTAAGGAAATAGGTCAGCAAGAACTGCATTGCCTATGGTACTTCTTATCCTTCTGCTGCAGTGAAACAGAAGCTATCTTTGAAAGACAACAAAGAAGGAAGAAAATTGCCATCAAATAGGTCTATATTTAAAAGTGAACATTCCAGACCTTGGTACAGCACAGACAAGAAGCTGATTCTCAGCCAACCTCTCTCAGTCCCAGGCTTCCCCTTACTCTGGGAATTTTGGTATTGGTGCAAGTACAGACTAACCTGGAAAATGAAAGATATATGCAGAAAAATTTGAAGAAGTTGACAAGAAGTTCAAACAATTGGCCTGTTTCCTAGGGAATAACAGCAGTCTGGTGCATACTTGATACTATTTTGCATTGCTGTGCTCTGAGCTTTTCCACCCATCCATCTGTAAGTTTTGAGTTCTGATAGGATTATATATATATATATATATATATATATATATATATATATATTTTTTTTTTGGCTTGAAAAGAACTGGTGTAAATTCAGGAGTGAGCTGTCAGGCAGAAAAGTTGCTGATTTCAGAAATATATTACAGTAAGACATGAGGTAAAGTGTTTTTAAAAAGGTTTCAGGCATGAAAGGTGTATAAGGGGTAACTGCTGGAGCAGTGTCCTAAGTAGAAGATGGAAGAAATGTTGTGACTAGTGGGAGCAGAGACAGAAAGCCAACAACAAGCAGGTTGCTACTTCCTGACTGGTCGAGCAACACACCTGTAAGGTGTTAGAGAAAGAGCAAGAGATGATGGCATTGAGAGGAATACACTCCAAGGGTTTATAAAGTTGACAAAGCTTCTGGAGCACAAACCTAGACAGGTGCTGTCTGTTCAAATTACACACTACTGCATAAATTGCAGAGGTATAAAGTCAAGGCTGAGAAAGTAAATGGAAAATCCAAACGGTCTTAGTCTTGAGGTCCAGAATAAATATAATATATTTTATATTTTGGTATACTTTTGCCTGCTTTGGGCACTAAAGTAATAAATTCTTGTCATTGCTTGTGTTGAACTAGGTGACAGGCCCCTTTTCACATTTGCATCACTGGCAGGGCCAGAGATGGATGGAGTTTATGAAGACAGATTTCTCTTTGCTTGGCTATAAAATTTACAGGTTCTTACTCCTAACTATACCCCAGAAAAGTATGACAGAATGACCTATAAAACAAACAAGCAAATGAACAAGCAAACAAGATATAGAACAAGTTACAGACATTCTTGTAAAGGCTAGGGAGAAAAAAAGAACCAAAACCAAAGTACCATAACAACAAAAAAACCCTGAAAAGACTAAGATGTTTTCCCATGGAGATAACTCTCAGCTGCCTGTACAGGAAAACCCTGTGGTGTGGTTCTGCAATTTCTGGTTTCACCTGAACGCAAAAAAGGAGCGAGCTTATTTCTCAGCTCTTATGTGAGCTAAACTCAGCTGGACCTCCAAACTCATGGTACAGACCATAAATAAAAGAATTCTATGTTTGAGTAATTCAAGTAGCTCTCCCCTCAGATTAGGTGGTGTCCTGTGAGCATTTTCACACTTTTTACTAGGCTATTGAAGAGTCCATCTGGATACAGAGTGGTGAGGCTCTGACCAATACTCTTCAGACCCCATTTCTACACGGGGTATGGAAAGTGAGTTCTTGGAAAGACAGCACTTCTGTCTCTCATATGTCACATCCAGAAGAACTTCCAGAAGTGCTTCTGTTGATTTATAGCAACCAAGTCACTGCTTTTTCAGAGCATGACATTTACTATTATCTCTTTGCAAAGCATGACAATCTCAGGGCAACGGAAAGAAGACCTGGCTATCGATTAAAACAAACTTGATTCATTAAAAGTACTGCTGACATTTCCACTGATCTGTGGTATTCTTTTCCTTCACATTAAACAGTGTAGTCGTTTAAAGCTCTTAAGGTCACTGTTCTATAAATGTGCTGTGTATAAGGTACATGCCATTTAACCATTCCTTGACCTAAAGAAAAGAAAAGAAAAAAAAATAATAAAGGGAAGAGGAAGCAAATAGGAGCTGGGTGCATTGCTCACATTCCATTGCTTGCATTCCTTCCCCTGCTCCAGAACAGAGCTCCCCTCAGAGGAGGAGAAAAGGATTTACTGGTTAAATACACTCAGATATTCACGTGTGTACTCTCTCATTAAGCACAAAATAGCAAGAATTCATACTACTTATTTATTCATCCCTGATGTCACTTTAAAATTGTCATTACAGAAGAGGGTCCAGCAAAGCTCACACTGGCAACAAAATCTCAAGGCAGAGCTCCTATGAGTCCAGCTCCTCAACCCCATCAGCAGCTTCATCTGCCAGCTGCTCAGCTACCTAGCAGCCCATGTCTGTACCCTGCTCCCTGCTGAAAGTAAGATTTTTATGATTTAACAGTACAGCTCCTACAATTTCGCTACACAGCATGAAACTGTTTAATTCACTGTTTGTTTTACAATTAAAAGGGGAGAACATATTTCTAGAGAATTTCCCATATCCAGTAGGGTTACTGCCTCAGGAAAAGCCAGTAAAAGCCTGCATGTGGCAACTTGACCCATTAAGGTTACTCACACTCGAAAATGCCAAGCCTATATCAATTGTTTGACTTCACTTCTAATGGAGTGATGGCATTCTCTCCCCAGAGGAAGACAAATTCCTCATTAGGTTGAGGTCCTGGAGAGTGAGAGAAGCCAGTCTCCCACGAAGGAGATTGCCTTAAATCTCACCAGCTTTCTCTCACAAAGGGCTGAAAGGTAGGTATGTGCTTGTAACTAGCTAATGAAAACATATTTTCTAGATGTTTTTTGCTCTGGAAAAATCAATAGTTAAGGATTCAGTTGTCTGCAGAAGAATTGTGTCATTTTATCAGCCCAGAACTTTTTCTTGACTTCTGTTTTTTAATTTTATTTTTTTTTTGTATAGGGTTTTCTTTCATATAGGCTTTAATGTTTGTATCACTGAGACAACAGCGGTTTAATATCAACACATATTCATGCTTTTGTGCTGGAATTTGTCCCTGAGCCATCATTTGACTTTTTGGGAACAACTGGATGTTCTAAATCCTTCTTGAAGGTCAGGGAAAAGTTATTAAAATACCCTGCTTTTTCATTTGTCTGTATATTGACTAAATCTCCTGAACACTGAGACAAAATGTTCTTAAAATGACTGTAACTAGGTGAGAGTGAAGAAAGTCCTCTCTTGGTCATTCTCCAAACAAGAGGCCAGATTCTAATTTCCTCTTAAGCCTTTGCTAAATAAGAAAGCTTGAAAGACCAAGAGCATTACTTTTATACTGTGATGGGCTGATAAAAGGCTAAAATGAGGAAGAAAAGAGCAAATCTAACCAAAGTGGATTTTTTTCTGACTACACAAAATGATGTTTGTCTTCTGATCAGTGTACATGATCCTAATTTACTTGTTGGTCGAACCCCCATGAGCCCAAAGAGTATTTTGGTTGCAGAACCCGTCACTAGATTTTAACATCCAACCCAGGATATTTTTGGGTATTTGTATGGCCTATCTCATGAACATTTGATGAAAACTAAGTGGTAGTCCTGCATATACAGTTTAGCAGACAAATGAGTGTACTTTTCCACACAGAAAGTGAACTTTGAAGCAGTTATCCAGGGGTTGATACCTGAGAAGAATAATGACACTGAAGTAGCTCAGCACTTATGAGGGGATGATTTTTTATTATCATTACAACCAGAACTTTTGAAGGGATCATTTTTTATTGTTATTGTTATTATTGTTATTATTATTATTAAAATCATCCACTAGCTATTCTATCCCTGGACCTTCTGATAATGAATTCTGCCCTAACATCTCTTATCAGTGATTTTCTGCTATAATCCCACTGTTGCAGCCAAATAATACAGCATGTTAATGATCATGGTTACCATTCAAGCATGAATTCAAAGCGTTTATGTCCACACAGAGTTGATAATACTGATGCTGCACATTTGAATGATCTGGAAAATAAATAAATGGGATTGTATCTATCTGCGTGAATTCTGAGTTAGAGAATTGATTCTCCTAGGGGCATTTTAGACTATCTGCAAGAACACAAGAAATAAAAATGCAGGCCAACCTCATTGTATATTGAAACTGGGAGTGAAATTAGAATGACTTTGGAAATCTGGGAGTATTCAGAGCAATTCTTAATCCAGGGGAGCTGCAAGACTTTTCTTAGCATACTTCACAAAATCTATATTCAACCAGACTTCTCTCCATTTCTTGTTTTGCACATGGATTAGAACCTGCTGCTGCTGTAAGGCACTAGAGCTAGATTAAGTGTGAGGTTAAGGTGTACCACGATTCCCAGAAGCGAGGCAAAGTTGGTTTTTTTTCTTCCTTTAAGATGAAAAATGTATCCAATCTAAGGAAACTCAAGATTTGGTAATTTGATTTGAGGACTGTAGGGATTTTTATCTTATATTTATCTCTTTCCTATGGTATGATATTGCAATACACATTCCTTTTGAGAGAATTTGCTGATATTTCTAGAAATATTCTCAGAGATTGAAGACTGAAGATACCAGAGAAAAAAAGCTGCTGAATGGAAATATAATTGGACTATTGGCCTATTGCTAGGAAGAAAAAATGTCAAGTTTTTAAATGCTTAAACATATACCTGTATTTCTAAAAGTGAAAAATTTACCTATCTTGAAGCAGGACAATTAATTTCAGTTCAAAAGTCTGCATGACCTTAAATTACTAAAAATACCTAAGAAAGAAAAAACCTTTTGCAGAGATCAGGAAAGAAATCCAGTTTAGTTTCTGAAGATTTTCAAGCTGGAAATACATGACTTCTAGATTCTGCAGCATCAGATAAAATAAATATTGATCTATAGACAAAGTGAAAACCCAATAAAAATTTGGTTTTGCAGCAACTCCAGTTATAAAGATATCTTTCTGGGTGATTCAGTTAATTATGTACAAAGAGCATCCTTCCTTCACTTTCTTGCTGCCATACATTTCCTGCTGTGTCAAAACCTAAAATTAAGATGCTTGCTCTTCAGCCAAGAAATCTGCTTGTCCTCTGAAGCACCAACATCAGTAGATGTTATACCCCAGTAAATACAGATCCTTAAAGAACTGCCTGCTACCAAAATTTCTGTTGAGAGGCACAGGAATTTATACACAATCCTGCTAAAAACTTCTAATGATAGAAAGGACAAAAAGATTCTACAAAGCCATATTTTACATATTCAAGAACTAAGATTTTTTCCCAGGATGTTGTCCTCTGAAGCACAGCTTAGTTTTGAATGTGTTAGTATAAGAAGGTAATCAATATGCAAACTGGGCTGGGGTAACTTTATAAGGAAGGCCAGTTTGAAAATGTCACAGACTACAGCACAAGGTTGGACAGATCATGTTGATTACGACTGCTAGCTGAGATGCAAAATCATGGAGCTGCAGTTCAGTTAGTGCACTTGTGCTTCTTTGCCGCCCTAAAACTATTTTGACCTTATTATTCTTGTATATGAGGTTCCACATTTCCTTTGTGACCTTCTGGTTCATCGAACAGGTAATAGCAAATACGTTTTGCAATGCTAATTCTTATACTTGCTTGTTATTTCTTTCAGAACGTTGCTGGACTAGATGCTAACCTCTTAAGCTCTAGACCTCAGTAATTTTGCTCTCAGAAACATGCAGAATATAAGTCTGTGAGGTTAATGATGAGGAAAATGGGTAGCAGGAAAGTTGACTATGTGAATTATGTTGGCTATTGAAATAAATAATGGAAATAGCAGGCAGCATCAGTGAAAATGAGACAAGATTCTGGATAAATCTTCCTGATTGCTAAACCGAGATTAATTATATACAGTCTGATTCTGTTGTGTCTTCAAGTAATATTTAAGGAATTAAACAATCCAGCAAATGTAGAGTCCTTCCCATCTTTTTATTTTGCTGTTTTTAAAGGTGTGCTCTTTGCATTCACTAAAACCATGGAGCACTGTGTATCTCAGGGCGGAAGGAGCAGCTAGATTGCAGTGACATAGCAGTCCTGGAAGGTGCCTTTGAGGTATGATGGCTTTGGACTGGCTGCTTGCAGTCCTTTGGTGTCTGTCAGAAGGGAAAAGGATCAACTTGTGCACCATAATGGTGGGAGGAACTTGTTCTGCAGGTCATTATCCAAGCAATTGACCATGGCTTCCTTGATGCTGTGAAAGAGGCTGATATTTTAAGTCATGCTTGTGCAGGCCAAACAATCCTATCTATTGCAAAGCTTTAATTAATACAAGGCCTGTGATAAAGCATTTAAAAAAAAAAAAAAAAAAAAGGAGAAAAAGGCAAGTGGGTAATACAAACACAATTAGTATGCAGTGCTCTGAAATTTAAATTCCGTTCAGCCTAGCTGTACTGGAAAAGCAAATAACAGAGGTGCTATCATTGCTACTGATTGGCTTAATACACACAGGAATTGTGCAGACAGAAATTAGAGTCTGTTTTTCATGCCTATCTAGACCTTTTCACGTCCTCTCCGTTCTTTTGTTTCTCCCAGTTGCTGTTTCTTATCTCTACAGTTTAGGTCTCCTACTTCAGGGACTCTCTTTTATGGTATCCCCATCTAGTACAGTGGGGCCCTGACCTAATTAAGGTTGTAAGAGCTAATGCAGTGGAAATCAGCAATAAGAAATTGTTTTTCATCAGTAACAAATAATAAAACTATGTTATGAATAAGAAAATCCCCCTTATTTAAACATCTTCCAGCATAACTTTCACTAATAAACAGAATTAATGCCATTGAACAAAGAGAAAATAAAAAATAAAACACAAACAAACAGACTGGGGAATGACAGAGAATAGCAAAAGCTGAAAACAATAAAGAGGTTGTTCTTACTGCAACAAATGATTTATAACTCCTTAATACTGGTTTTAGGTATAATGGGATCCATTTACAGTGAACTCTGAGGATTCAGGGAGACCTCATAGACCTAATTCTCGGATTGAGTTTGTGGAGCTCAGTGGTGCTCAATGGATTGACACCAGCAGGATCTGTCTCTCATGACTATTACCTGTTAGGAGGCAGACCAAATTAAACCTTAGTAGAACTGTTAAACCTTAATACAACTATCATCCATTTAATCTCTCCAAGGATTTATACAGAATGCTTCTACAAATGTGTAACAGGGAACATAAGACCTTTTCTTTCTCATTCATTTCTTTTTCTGCTTTTCTAAGTGGAAAAGTATGCATTCCAGTTTGCTCTAAGTATGGCACTCTGGTAAGGGTGCAAAAACCTTAAGGCAAAGAATATCAATTATAATACTATTAGTTGCTCAGGGCATTAGAAGAGATTGCTTTAAAAAGAGGGATAACCTTGTGGAAGATGTTCTTAGAATTTGTGCCATGAATGCACAAAACCCATGATTCATGTGGAATGGGCATTCCAGTAAGTACTGTGACCTTGCAAGTGAAATTCCAAACATGTTTCACTACCTAAAGATCTTCCAGTGAGCTGTTATAGTAAAAGAGAAATATCTATCTCTGAGTGACTTGCTTAAATAGTCTCTGGACTGAAAGCCCCCTGCCTGCAGCAGTGTCTTTTGCCTCCCTGCTGAACAGACTTGGCTTCTCCATGCTTCGGTGTGGACTCTGCCAAATTCCCAGGCAGCTGCTTCCATCTGCAGAAGCAGGAAGCTAGTATAGTTCCCTTTGACAGAAAAATAGGATACAAAAACCAGAGTCAGAAAGGAATAAAAAAACCCAGTGTCTCATAGAGGAGCACTGCCAGTAATGCAAAGGACGCTGCCAAGGACAGTCCTCAACCCATAGATTCTCCTCTGTGCAATTACAGCTCCTTAAAGCTCTTCAGCATGGGATGAGCTGTGAGCCCATGCAGTTATGAATTAGACACCTAGAGGGTCCTTGCTGCAAGAGTTTGAGAGAAAAAGATTGTCAGGAGAAACCTAATGAAGAAATAGTGAGGGAGAGGGGAAAAACGAGTACAGACAGAAAAGGAAGTGATCATCAGAGAATGCAGAGAAAAAAAGATACAGGCACCATAAAGCCAGAGACAAAAGAACTTAAGGAGTCACTAGCATGTCAAAAAATAGCATAAAATAAATGTGAATAGTATATTAACACTGAGCACTTACACTGGTGAGGTCTGTCTCCTGCTGAGGTCCAGCCCACTTTCTCCCACGGAGCTTCTCTGTCTCCCTGTTCCAAGTGGGATTTACCTACCCTGGCTTAGATGTTTCACTTTCAGGCATCAGTCTTACTCATCTCAAGATCTCTTTGTAGTCAAGGAATAAAATAGATGCCTCAAAAGAGCAATTCATTTGACCTACATTAGATGTCTTTGGACGAGATGAATCGCTCTAGAAAAACTATTTCTATAAAAGGAGGCAGTGGTAGCTAGATTAATGTTAGATATCAGAACTTTAATGACCTCTCCCTGGAAGAAAGTTTCTTTGGTTAGTTTTCTACAGTAGGATGAAGCAAATGCCTTTCATTTTCAGAAAAATATACTCAAAGATGAAGGTGAGATCTTTTGCCCTACCAAATCCCGAGCTCTTTGGTTTAGAAACCATGTTGAGAAGCCACTGACTGTGTTCTACCACACACATTTTATAAAAAATATTCCCAGACGACCTTACCTGACCAGAAAAGGGAAGATTACACTGACATGCATTATTTGAGGACTCAGGATTAGACCTTGAATCTAGAGGATTCTAGATTCAAAAATCTCAGGTGTGCCCTTACCAGCTCAACCCATCCTGTGGTCCCAGTGCTTTGCTGGAGTGAAGGAAATGATGCCTTAATGCATTTTCAGGGATGGATCTGGAGTCAAATAACATCTGGCACTCTCAGCATCTTGTCAGGGTGCCAAGCTACTCTACCAAACTTTGTCATAACTGCAAGAAAGTGACAAATCTCCCTCACCCTGTGATCTTCTAAATTGTTCTGCTGAGCAAACTAAGCACTGCTTGCATTTAAACAAGCTTGTTGGGAAATCGGTAGAGATTTACTTTGGTATTTTGGCCAGCTGATTAAAATAGTCTTACAAGAGATACTGGTCTGCCTCTTTCCACTCTGCTGTGGAGTTATTAGGAGGCTGTTTAAAAAAGCTGCAACTTGTTTTATACTTTAATTTTAACTTGGCAAGCACGCCGTATGGATTGTCCTCCTCCATAGTACATGCTTCCTATGAAACCACTCAGAGAGACTGGGGAAAAAGGCAGACTGTACTCCTCCATCACAATTATAAGTAGCAGAAGAGCAGTGAGAAGGAGAAGAAATGCTTTAGTCCCTTACTTGCACAGTCCTCTAGTCTAGAGGAAAACTACTTCACTGCATCTTCCATTTTCTGCATTCTTAATAGAGAAATTCCATCTTAATAGCAAAGCTAAATTAATGAGCTCTTCACTTCCAGAAGAAAATAAATACATCTCTAGTGCAACTGCTTGTGCTAGATACAATTCTCATCCACAAAACTGATTTCCAAGTCCCAAAAGAATGCAAAACAGAAAAGACAGAATAGTAGAAGTTTCCCATTATTTTGCTTGCAACTCTTATAAAAAGGACAATCTCTCTGCCCTAATAAGTGACAGACAATCTCCAGAAGCTGTTTAGCAGTATCATTTGGCTGGAACACAGCAATTATCAAACAAAGTGGCTGCCAACAAAGGAGAAAAGAAAACCTTCTTGAAAACTTGTTATTTGCTCTGGGAGTACAGAGCTCCTATCTTAACGTTATCTATCTTCTTTCTTTAAAGACTTCCAGCTAATTTTTTTTTACCTTTATGCACATTAAGACTTTCTTTACTACCTTCTGTACATGCATTTATATCCATTGGAGACTGATGGTGGCTGAAGCCTTGCAGTGCTGACAATGGTGATTACTGTCTTACCCACGCAGCACAAGATCTCATTTAGCCCACAATGCACTCCAGAGTCTGGGACTGAGGCTCCAAACCTCCAGCTCTGTAATGACTGCTGAGCTCCATCATCTAAGGATTACACAGACCATGTGGGACTTGGATATGAGCAGTAGGTTTAGACATGTCTGGGAAGAGCAGGGATGGCACAAATAGTGGCCTCAGCATTGTGCTCTGGCTGGCACATACCAGCCTTGCCTCCTACCACAGAGGTATTGGGAACACCCCGACTTCAGTGTGTAAATACCCATAAGAAACAGCAAAGCAAGCTCTGATTCCACAAATCCCCACTGTTTTTTCCTTTTATTCTAGTATATGGAGCCTCTTTTGATCAGCTGCACTTTCTTTGGGCTAAGACTGAAATGCAGAGATATTTGGGCTTAGGAAATTAAAAATACATCTGACTGCACCATGTATTCCACCAGCTTCTCACATGAAGTTAGTTTTAGGCATTCTGCCTTAGTCAATCTCTTTTTGCTTCTCTAACAAGAAAAGAATTTTATAAAAATAAGTTCTCCTGTCACCTGAGAAACACTATTATTGCAAATTGCAGAAGTACATTCTCCTTTAACTAAGCACAAAAAGACTGCTATTTTAGGCAAACTGTGGGTTATAATCTGTCAGAAATATTGCCAGCAGAAAAGAGGTATTTTGTAAAAACTTTTAATATGTAGTCATGCACTGACTACAGTTGCCAATACCCAATATCCTGCAAGCTGTCTTCTGACCTGCAGCACTGTGAAGCATGGCAGAGTGGGACTTTTAGTCTACAAATGACACAAAATTAGAGTAATTGTTATTAAATTGATCTTTCAAGATGAATATTGGCACCATTTCTTCCAGAGGCAGTACTCAACCTTCTTGCATTCCAAATTTTACAGTAGACTATATTCTCTCTGATAGAAATTTGTCTGAACTTTTTCCTGCTCAGTGCAGCTGCTCAGCAGTTTCTAATATTTATTTTTCTAATTGGAGACAAGCCTAGTGGAAAAGACTAAGGCTTTGAAGTGCACATTGTCTGCTCATAACCCTGTTCTTTAATACAACAAAATGCTCTCTGCACAGAAAAGATTGTCAGCAGTTTGATTTGAAACTAATGTTTAAAAATTTCCCAAATCCTAGTTAGTTTTTATTGGAATCTGACTCTGCATTCTGTAATTCAAGCTAAAATTCATTTCTGTGTTGTGTACAATTCCTTTTCTTCAGATGGGAACTGAAGTCATAAGCTTCAAATGGGAAAGGTTGAAGAGACTCCTTCATAAACCTTGATTTCAATGAAACAAGGCATAACTCTCTACATGAAAAACAGCCAGGTGCAGAGCTATCTTAGGTTTATAAGAAGTCAAGGAGAGATGAAGTTCAGCACCAGCCTACTCTGGCAAAAAAGAAGTATCTTTTTGTCTGTTTGTTAAATGATGAACAGCTGTCATTAGTAGCTGTTCCCCATTTAAGACTAGAATATTATAAACTTCCATATGAGACAGACATTGCTGGAACTTGGTTGCTTTTATAAGAAGATAAATACAGATCTGAAATACTGATTTCTAGAAATCAATAAACCAATAAATCTGATTTCTAGAGGCTCTTTTTCAGATCAGTCTGTTATCATACATGCAATTTTTCATGCCCACCTGCCTTCATCTGTGCAAAAGCCAAGGTAGCCTCAACAGCGGCATTCCCTCCTGTCACAGAGAGAATCTTCAGTCCATCTTTTCTTTCCCCTTCCTAAAAAGCTCACGAATAAAATGATTTAATTACCAGAAGAGGAAAACTTAAGGGCTATAAAACATAATAAGCCATTCCCGTGCACAGCCAGACCTAATACCTACTAGAGTTTTCTATTTGGGGGTGTTGAAAAAATTACTCCCCAGGCACTTGCAAAGCCAGCAGTAAGGCTTGAGGTTTGGAATCCAGATGATTTAACAGTGATCCTTATAACTGTGTCTAAAAGCAAGTAAATTCCTTCTCACTCAAGGAGTATTACTGAGTCTTTGGCAGCTCAATATGCCAGCTCTGAGCCATGGCCAAACATCAAGTAGCCTTACCTCATTGTTCCAAGAAGGTTCCTAATGGGCCTTCTCGTTTGGTTACTTCAGAAATCCTCTTTCTTCCTTTCTGACTCGAAAGCCTCTCTTCTTGCTCAGTTTACAGGTGGACCCTGGCCTCGTTAAGAGAGGATCCTTGCCACCACCTGACTTTTCTAAGGATGCTTTTCTAAGACACTGGCAAGGAGTCTGTTAAGCCCTGTTAAGAGAGGAGCCTCTGACCAGAACATCAGCCTGGGTCAGCACCAAGCTCTACCACTCCCGACTGAGGATTGCCTCTACAGGGACCTGGGATTCTGGAAAGGGTCCCCAATGTCTGCAGCTCTCATTGCCCACTTTGAGCTTCACCTTGTTCTTGATTCACAAATTAGAAGACCAGCTTGCCATCCTCAAAGTGGCTGTGAGCCAATGCCCGGTCACAAATTCCAAAATTTTGTCTGTGACTAAAAGCAGGTCTGCAGAGAACAAGAACTAACCAGTGACTGATGGTACCATCATCTCAACCTTGGCTGTGAAGTGCTCCTCAAGGCTGCTGGCTTCTCAGTATTTGTGGGAATATTCCTGACAACCTATGAACTCAGGTTGGAGCTTTGTGGCTCACTCTACAGGCAAAGGCTCCCAGAAACATCAGCCAACGGTTTGGTTCCATCAAACACTTCAATATCAGCCATGAATCCATAAATGGGGACTGAGTGGCATCAGTTGAGAGCTGGCTTTTTGCTAAATCATTGAAAAAATACACTGCTTTCACAAATTTCTCAAATAAGACCATATCCTTCAACAAATAAAAATGTTCTTATTGTCATTTTATCTCCTTTAATTGGGAAAAGCCCAGAAGTTATTTCATGGGGATCTCACAGTGCTCATTCTTCTTTTGAGGCATTTTTCACCCATTTAAAAAGCAGGAATGTTTTCAGTTTTTGTAAGAGATATTGAACAGATGGGTGGGCAGACGGTGAGTATAAAATAGTGCTGCAGGAAACAGCCAGGGAAGCAGCTTGCTCCCATCCATCCCTGCTTGTTTGTTAGAGGGAAGATGCTATTTGAGGTGTGGACTATAACGGGACAGTGCCTCAAAAGCATAAGGTCTAAACTCGTTGTGGTAGCTTTGCTCAACAGCACCCACTGACTTCAGTGGGAACAGGGCCACGCTCTGTGAGCAGCACTATTTAAATGCTGCCTGATGTAAAAAGGGTATTTTGTGCAACTGTTCTGCCTTCCATGCCACCTGGCAAGCTGTAGGAGTCTGAACAGGAAAAAAAAAAGCTTTTTACATAATGGAGAGCAGCATACATGTTTTCAGGATGTTGAAAGCTGCAGGACAGAAAGAGATGGGCAGGCCCTCTTAGAGAGGCAGTGAATTGGTATCAAATACCATTTGGCTAATCTTTTCTAGTGCTGGTGCAGACTCGCTGTCTGCCAGCAGACCTCCCCTTCTGTCACAAGCCTCCAGCAAGCACTGTCCTCTCGGGCACCAGCTTCATTTCTCCTTTTCCTTACAGTCTCTCTGCTGTCAGGCACGTTCTTGGTGGGACTAAGCTCTCCCCTGGAATTTGGTTGCATCCTCAGTGAAGGTCTGTCCTTTACCATTTTCTTTATCCACCCCAATTTCCTCACTGGTGTCCCAGCTTCTTTCTGACTTCCATTCTTCTGGTTCTTCTGTTTTCTCTTTCAACTTTGCCTCCTATGGCCAAGGGGCTTCTCTCTCACCTCAAAATCAGGTTTTCCTGATCACTGTCCTCACTGCTGTAACTTTTTTTTCTGAATTTTTGTTTCTGAAGATTTGAAGATGCCTGTACCACAAAGAATTGGGCTAAAATATTACCCTGAAGAGCTATGAATATATATATAAAATGAAGGAAAAGGCTAAGAAATTATCCTAAAGAGGGTCTGTTTTCAAGAGCAGAAGTCCTTCAAATACAATTTATATGAAGTACATATGAATAATTGAAGTAGAAGCTGGTTTAGAGTACTAACATAGGGCATTGGCTTTAATAGCAACACCTCTGTACTTCAAAGGGAGTCACTGCAGGAATCAGGTTTTGTGGAGTGCTATGAACCAAAACCCAACAACCTTCCTTCTCTCAACTAATTTATATTGAAAGTCAAAATTTTTACAGTGTTGACTGATTAATTCTGGAGCAAGCATGTGTATTTTCTTCAAGCTCATCTTAGTCCAGATGCTGTTCTGCAATTTTAGCCTTTACTCGACAAAAACTGTTTGTAATTTTACAGCCAGGCTCTTTATCTCTGAAAAGCTGCATGTAATAAAGGTTATTAAAATTTTATGAGTGGTGGATCTTCAGAGCTAGTAAGCCTGGGCAGTCCTGTTCCACATCAATGCTATCGTGCTTTTGCAATATGAAGAAGTACAACAGAGAGTTTAAATCCTGGCTGCTATTTACCTACCTCACCTTACTCTTCCTGTAGTTCTACTGATTTGAATATTTAACTATATTGCATTCTTTTGTGAGTATTTTTACAGTGTTTTTTTCTTGTTTTCAAGGATTTATTATTGTCCTATTAACAATATATTTATTAGGGAGTCTTTTCTCTTTCACCTAATAATTTCAAGTTGTAGTATAATAAAATTATGGAAATTGGAAATATTGTAAAAGCATTTGTGAGAACACAAATCACTGGTGATTTCTATCTAGTTTTCTATATCAAGAAAATGTTTTCCATATTTACCATTATTTGTTACTGCAGTAGACAGGGAGACTGAAAAGGTAGCAGTTACGTTTGCTCTCCATCTCATTTGGAAACCCCTTCAAAATATTTTGGCATATAAAGACTTCTCAAGGTTATGGTATTTCACACAGAGCTTGAAAATTTCCTTGCATTACAATTCAGTGATATTACCTAATCCAGTATTTTTTTCCTCTACAAACGGTCACTGGCTAATTTTAGATATTTCATCTGATGAATTATAAAAACAGAACAACCAAAAGAGTAGATTCATCATAACACACAGTAGGTCTTCAGTTTATATGTAAACCCATGCTGATACATTGGATCTTTTAAACTATCTACTTTGAAAATATGTTTAGCAGCTAGATTCTCCAGGGAGTTCCGAAATAATAAGCCACAGTAGTTATTTCTGATAATGGAAGAGCTGGGGTTTTCCCTACCACAATCCAGAAGAAACATCCTGTGTATAAAATGCAAAATGATGGCTGTTCCAGAAGAGTGATAAATTAAACCAAGAAGTAGAGATGAGTAATTTCAAGATAAAATTTCAAAGGAGAAAGAGCTAGCCACTGAGTAAAGGGAGAGAGAGATTTAGGACTCATAGCCAATAGAAATTAGAAACTGAAGACCAAGACAGGGAGGCGGAGAAAAATGGCTGAATTCTCGCCAATATAGAGGAAAATAGGAGAATTTGGTGTTAGATCATTTGGTCATAGCTATGACAACTGCAGCTGATATTGTAGGTGGCTGTTGGCCAAGAAGGAAGAAAAGCTGTTGTGAAGAAAGAGAAAAGGCACACAATTCCCAGCTGTAGGAAAACTAAGTCAATTTATAAAAAAGATGCCATCTATCCAAAAAAGTCACCCAGTCTCATTCAAAACAGTCCAGCCTGTTTTGAACTTAGCTGTAATAGAAGATTTATGGTTTGGGTTTGGATTATTTTTTGTTGTTTACCTTTTTTTCATAAGTTTCAGGTTAAAAAAGAAAAAAAAATCAACCAAAGCTCAGGAAACAATAATCAGTTTGTCAGCATTGGGTTAAAATAAAGATTTCAAATAAAAGTTTAGGTTAATTTGTTCAAGTATATAATGTTTAAAACAAGTTTCCTGATCAGGATGGAGTTTGGTGTGATGCCTTCTCCCCCAAATGGAATTGAGAGAACATCCTGCAAGGACGAGACAGCAGATGGTGTGCTATCTCCCCAAGGCAGAGACACAAGGTGTCACTCTCTAAGTACAGCTACTGGCAGGTCTGCAGTGAGGTATTTCTGTATCAGAAATGGTTTTCAGAACTGATACAAAAAAAAAAAAAAAAAGAAGAGGAAGGAAAAGGTCAGGCTTGCTTGAGTCTTGCTAGCAGGGGAGCAGGTAGTAAAGAAGTCAAAGTGAGTTAATTGCCCCTGCTTACTCAGTAAATAACAATTTTAGGGCTATGGCCATTGCAAACTGTAATTCCAAGTAGTTCATTTAAGGTTGGCTGGGTACCTTTACATTAATGTAGCCTCTAGTGTACTTGGAGATTCAACAGACTCATGAAATCCGTAATGAGGATACACTGAAGGTGGTGGCCCAAGAATGCTGCCCCATAGCATCTTCATGGCCCATAGACTGCTTTAGAGAAACTCAGAAGTGAGCTGAAGGTAGAACACAGGGGGTTTTCCTGGTTTTTTCATCTTTCACCTGAAGAAAGAGACTAAATATTTTGATTGCATTGTTTTTGCAAATTAGTTTTTTTAAGACTGATGCTCTCTCTTCTGCTAGAGCATTTCATTAGCCTTTCACAAGGTAAAAGGGTTATATGATTTGGGTGGAATCTATGCCAATGTAATGAAAGCTTTGAGGGGACAGCCCAGAGAAACAAATCAGAAGGCATTGAGAAGAAAGAGAAAAGATAAAAAGAAGAATGGAGTGCCAGAATAAGGTTTGCAATCAAAATTAATCTAGACATGAAAACATGTGGGGAGCAAAAGACTCTAATTGCATATAAAACAACATAAGGGAACTGATTAATGAACACAATTAATCAGAATTGCTCATTAAAGGACATACACTTCACCTTAGAACTATTACTGAGATGTTGTGAGAACTTTGACATGATCAGCTATTGGGTAGATTCAATTTCAGGTCAATAAAGTGGGTTGGAGGGCAAGAATTTGTCAGGGTCAGAAATTTCTGGTCTCATATCTGGGTAACAGAGTGTCTTGGATTGTGCAGTATCACCTATTCCAAGACTTCAAACAGGAAGTGGTATAAATTCTGGTCGTAAAAAACCCCAGAGTAGATAAGAGACTATCGCAGCATCTTACATCTCTATTACTAGCTGAGAGAAATGAGGCAATCCTGCATTGTCACCAGAGCTTTTGTTCTGCATGACACTGCCAATACTAACTTATGTTTGCATGTTTATGTCTTAAGTCAGAGGTGCTCATTCAACACCAAGGATCTTTGTGCTGGGCCTCATCCTGACAGGTAAGTAGGGTTTGGATCACAGGGACAGAAACCAGGCATAACATGTGATACATTGGCATCACAGGAAGACCCTTGCTGTGATCTTTGTGCTTGTGCAGATGTGATCATATAGCACAGATGAAATCATGACTTTTTATGTTGGCTTTTTGCAAACAGAATGAGGAATAAAAATTTTCTTGATAATGAGGTGTTCTTGAAACTGAAAAAATAAAATTGGGGAAATGAACCATTTGTAGAAGTAATTTGACAGAACTGTCTGAACATGACTGGAAATTTGAGAACATCAAAAACTGTAATTCCTCTACTCAGATGAAAACAACAATGAATATAAAATAATATATATAAATCCTCTTATTTATGTGTCTAGGTGTGTGTACACTTATATCTACATTTATTTAAATAAACATCTAATTTATTTAAATTAGAAATATTTGTCTTCTGGTATGTATATTATAGACATATTCACAAGATAAGACTTCCTGATATTTTGAATTATACGAATCAGAAACAAGGAGTTTAGAAAACCTGAGAAGTAAGGCAAAAGGACAAGTAACCTGTTGCAGGAAAATATGAATTGATTATAAGTTCATAAAGCAGAATCTGATCAAAAAAATATTCAAGAATTAACAGATAAGATATGATTGCCTATAATCATAGATACAAGGTGAAACACAGAACAACATTTATCCACAATAAAGAAAGACAGCAAATAGTGAAATTATGTCATACAGTGATAAAATACCTTCTCTCCCAGTAGTGCTTTAGGATTTTGTTAAACAGCAAGGATTCAACAGAACCAATTTACAGAATGCAGAATACTTATAATGCAAGAACTTTTCAGAAGTGAAAACTGATCACAGAAATTTTTTAACAACCTTAGACTACTTGAGAAATTTTGTTAACTTAAAAAGGAGTAAATAGGGAAAACTGAGTAACTCCAGATCCTTCCAGAAGAATGATACTAGATGTGATTAAAAACTTTTGAACAGGAGTAGCACCCACAAGGTAATAGTGACCAGGATTTGGAAGGTGATATGAATTAAGGATTTAGAAGGTGATATGAATGACATTGCCTGGAACAGACTGCCCAGTTTCTCAGCTAAGACTTCAGAATGCAGGTCTGTGAATCAGAACTGGGTCAAGAAGGAACCATGTGTAACAGAGTAAAAAACCAGTTTTTGAACAAGATTCTGGGAATTTATTTGATAAGTAAGGTTAAAAGATGGCACAGTCACAGCTTATGAGTACATGATTGAGAAAGAGATCTCTGAGAAGTGAAACTCTTCTGCGGAGGGAGAGGAATGCTTAAATAGGTCCAATAAATGAAAAATGTTCATTAAAATCATTAGTTTGTGTCAAGTGAAAGTAAAGTCTCACCAGTTTTGTTGTTCCTTATTTGTGATTTAACAAGTCCATCAGCACTCTGTCATTTCTACTTGCAGCACATCTTCATGTCCTCAGCAGACAAACTGGTAGACCAAAATCTCAAATACTTAGCATAGGCACAAGACTTTTGGCTGGTATTTCTATCCAGAAGGACAACAGGGATTTCAGAGTTAGTTTCTGTGTCTAATTAAGGTGAACTGCTGTAATGTTACAGGCACAAAGTCATAGCAAATCTGATTTTCTATGATAACAGCTAAACAAAGTTGAAGGCTGTGGCTAAAACCACCTGTTGTGTCAATGAATGTGCATTTCTGCTGCCAAAGTCTACCCAGTCGAACACTACATGAAAACACCAGGGGAAAACAGGTGGTGTGAGTCCTGGCTGCCTTTGTGTTTTCGATGTTCTACTCTTTTTCTTCCCCCTTTAAATAAACCATGCCACAAAAGCAGAAGAATAACATCACAGCAAGAGGAGACTGGAAGCATGCAGGATTTGCCTTCCTTGTGCCAGACAGCATCGCAGGGCTGTGTAAGAGATGTGCTTTGCTGTACTCACACAGCTTTCCAGAGAAACAGTGAAACCAGTAAAAGGACACAGAGCCCAGTTCTCAGCTAAATGTGTATTGTTTGTAGGGAGTCTGATCATTTTGTTTCAATACTTCATAATAATTGTTTGTGGGCCTAATGGAAACCTCCTTTTTTAAGGAACATTGATGTTTCTTTATCCTGACCCTTGGACTCTGGTGGCTGATATCCTTTACCCAGCTGTGTTTGTACAATGCATCCTGCCTACCAACAGTGCCAGGTTGTTAACTCATAATTTGGTTCACTGGTTGTCCTCCTCCTTCCTCACTTGTAGCGCAGAAACAGGAAATTAAAAGCATTAATTTTTTTATTCTGTATTATTGTTCATGGCTTATAATACTTTTACTGATCTTTTCCAAGGATTCCCTGTGTATTCATCTCCACTTACATACTGTTAATAATTTTCTTCCTCTACTGTTCTTTTTGAATGGGGAACATCAACATACTAGCTGAATTTAAAGTATTTATTCATATAATAACCCCAGTGTTATTTTAAATTCCATTTTTCAGAATTCCCAACAATCCATATGCCTTTTGAATCACCACTGTGAAACATGCAGAGGTTTTTCACAGATGATGAGGATTTACTATTAATTGAGAACCTAGCAAGTATATGAACTATTCTATGTGCTTATTAAAGACTGAAATACTTCTGTTTTCTAAGGCATTTTTCATTTTCCATTATCTGCCTTCTTTTATTCCCAAATCCTCAGAAAATCTTATCACCTCCACATTCTGGACATGACCACCTACAGACATTACAAACCAAGTAATACTATTACCTATAACTGTTTTCATAATTTCCATATCATGAATAATCACAATAAAGAGTGATACTGTCCTAGAGGCTGCCCCTCTAAGATGTAGTGTTACCAGAACACAATTCTGTAAGGCTCTCAGGCTCTTCTCTATCACACTCCCTAAATTTAACAGTGAACTCAGTGCTGAACATTTCCATTAGAATTCACTCTTCCACCTCAAACACCTTAAAATAATCAAGGAGTATCTATGGATCTCACCACGGGAAGCAATCAGCACATCTTGCAACAAAGCTGAAAATTTGGTAAAGAAGAAGAGGGTGCCTGAGGCACAGATGATTGATTAAAGAGGATGCAAAGCTTCTGTTCAGAAGATTGGAATATTATCTGAGTTCCTCCTGCTGGAATGCAATGAAGAGATATTGAAAAGAAATGTACAAAGGAATTGTTGCTTCTCCTGCTTGTTCACTTTAGATCAGAATTGCAGTTGGCTGCAGCTAGATGCAGTGTTTCATTTTAGTAAATAAAGTCACTTTTTATGGATATATTGCTTTGCTGAGCCTTCTTTACGAGAATCACAGAATAACTAAAGTTGGAATCGACTTCTGAAGGTTACATTGCTCAAATCATGTTTAACTCAGTCCTTGCTCAAATCTTGTTTAACTTAGCAGCCAGAGCAGGCAGCTTGTGCTCGTGTCCTTTCAGGTTTAGAACACCTGTGCAAGCCCTTCCAGTGTTTCACCATCTACCTTTTGACCCCTACTCAACTTGTTTGTCCTACAATCTACCATTTTAGTTGGGAAGAGGACAAATTTTGTCCTCTTGCTCAGTTTTAATTTTCAAGGACAAAAGAGAATGTAAAATATTCTGACAATTGTGAGCAGTTCTTTAATAGCAAGTATTTTGTGTTTCTGTAAACCATTCTCTCAAAACCCTACCTCTACCACTAATAACCCCTGTTTCTCAGCTTCAGGGAACTGGATCCAGACAGAATCCAGCCATGCCACCAAGAAACAGCAAAGTGGACACTACTCACCTCACCACACCATCAACCATTTGAAATCAGAAGGGTGTGATATAAAAGGAAGTACAGAAACACTCCTGAGTTTTCATATAAAGACTGCTGCTCCCATAAAATATCTCTTCTTCTGTTTCTTCCAGCCCACAGATAATTGCTATCACAGTCTTGGCTATGGCCTTCTTAAGTGATAATTCTACAGCTGTCATAAACTTCATGTATCAACTCTAGCTCTTGACAGGCCTGCTCTGGACAGGGTTAAGATATATAATTTTAGAAAACACCTTAACTTTATTTCCTCAAAAGTCACCTGCCTTGTCCTTCTCAGGTGCTGTCTCTTTTAGGAGCATTGAGAAGAAAGAGAGTGCCCTGAAGAAACTCATCTTATCTTTCTTATTCAGCTATTTGGCACTGCAAGGACATGAATAAATACTGATGCTTCATTTCTCCACCTTAAAGCAAAGGTGGCTTATCTGCAACTCCTTTCTCCTTCCCTTGCCTTTTTATACTTTTTTTTTTTTCTTTTAAGATCACAGGTATATCTAAAATCTATAGATTTCTTGTTGGAGCCTTTATAAAACCTACCCTTTCCACCATGTAAGCACCAGGCAGAAGAAGGCTGTGTATGTGTCAGAAGGCTTGGGATGTGCCAGATTTATTGGAAGGGTTAGTAAAGATACTGACAACAACTCCTGTTAAATATCTAACCACAGATGATGCACTCAAGGAGCTTCAAGGGTCACTCAGTATTTGGGCACTGATCAGACACTCAGGCACTGCAGAGGTTCAGAGCAACCTACAGCCTATTCAAGATAGAGAACATGGATGGAGAGTCTGACAAGGGATCTGAGACAAGTTACCATCTTGTGTTGTTTATCAAGTTATCATCTCTTGTTTTCCTACATGGGATTCCTAAATGAACGAAATAGGCAAAAACCACAGTATTATGGTCTTGTCTGTCTTTTTTTGTTTGTTTGTTTATTTATGGGGTCTTCTGTTTGTTTCTTCTCTTTTTCTTTTTTAAGCAGCCATTAAATTAATAATTAGAGAACATTTTAGGTTTTTTTCCTAACCAAGAACAATAAGTCTGCACTCATGTGCAACCATACGTGAAAAATACATGTAACTCATCTTTTGTCACAGATAAATATATCACTGCCATCAATATAATCTCATACTTGGATGTGACCAAAACACTGATGAAAAGCAGCAGGCTGAAATGGAACACAGATTACAACTGGCAAACAGTGAAGGGCAGGGTAATGGCTATTCTTGCTTTTGTCAGCTGTCAGCCAGACTGAGGCTCTCTGATATACCTCAGTGTGAAGCCCTAGAATATTCCAGGTAACATGGAATAAAATAGCTACCTTTGTCTGCAAGTCAGGATGCTGCATATGCAGCCAACCTCTCTCTGAGCTGCATGCAAGCCTTTCATAGCATTTAAAAGAAAACTGAACACATTGATATAATAAAAACACTGTTGATTTGTGCCCAAGGTATATTATTAAATCTCAGTCTGTACATCTGAGTGGAAGAGGGTCCTCCACCTCTCTGTGCATCTGCTGCAAAGGATCTCTGTGAGCAGGGTGGGTCCTGCCCATGCAGGCTCCACTGGGAGCATTGTACTGAAATCAAGCTCCTCACCTACTGCTGCCAGAGACCCACCTCTGACCACTCCAGTCTCACAGCAGCACATGGATTTAAAGAAAGGCAAATGAAAATGTCTTCAGAAGACAAAATGTTCTGCCCCTGCTTTTCCCCCTGGGTGAAGGATTATAGTGCAAACAAGACATGAAAGTTGTTTGTCATGGTATGTAAGTGGTCAGGTGCTCTCAATGCAGCATCAGAAAAAACCTATATGGATTAAAAAATATAGCCTTCTCTGCTTCCTGCCTACTTCTGTCATGTTGCTGCCTATCTTCTCTTTCCTCCCCTGTCTCATCTTCATCTCCCATGGCAAAGTGAAATCCTGCTCACCAGCAGGCACAAGTGGTCAGTCGACCCTCACCCTCCTCCTTCACCCTCTGTTGTGCTGACAGAGGGGGCTTTGTAGGAGAGTTGGGAGCAGTGACATGCAATGGTGCTGCCCTGCCACAGCATTGCTTAAAGTGCCCTGTATGCATGGCTCAAAACACGAAAGACTTGTTTTGGGTTACACATGAAATATTAGGTAAGGCCCAGCTAACTCTCATATTTCTTTATCTGTACCCCTTCAACCATCACAAACCACCCACGGGTCTGTATTTCTAAGCATAATGCTCCACATGGCTGCAGGGAGGATTTTTCAGAGAGAAGAGGTTGTTTCCCACCTAACTGTTGCTTTACATCTCATGCCACTCAAAGTAAATGGAAATGTTTGCAGCCAATTCTGGAATGCTACTGCTGCCATCTCCTGAGAAAAGCTAGGTTGAGCATGTTTAATGGAGTTAGAGAAGCTGCTGCTGCTGCCAGAATGTCTGCCTAGCCTTGTCCTAATGAGATGGGTTTTTTGGCTGGACTAGACTAGTCTGTAAATGAGTTATATCTAAGATTACAGTTATCAAACTAGAAATATGGGATCCAAACCCACACGTCTAGCAGTTGCCTGGAAATCTCATTTGCAGACATAACATTAGATCACAGTGTATGATGTGATTAATCTTCTCTGCTTCCCAAAGGCACACAGGAAATCCCTGCTCTACTGAGCCATGGAGGCCTCCAAGTCCAGCTAACTGGGAGACCTGAAATTTTGAATTCAGAGACATAAGTGCTGCTGGGGTTCTAAGCAGAAAGTCTTACCTTCTCTCATTTAACCCTGAGCATAGAAATTTTGAGGAAAACTGTCACAAACCACCATAAATTAAAAAACTGTCAAGGAATAATATGAAGTCTTCCCAGGGAATCCTGAGCCACCGCTGAAAATAGAATTCCGTCTCCTTCACCAACTAATATCAACAGCCCTGTGAAATTCCCATTTATAAAATCCCCAAATCCAATGATAAATTTTTCCCTTCTCTTTCTCCATATGTGGACATGTGATTGAACACGTTCTCACAGACAACAAAATGCTTCATACTTTCTAGGAACAACTATGTGGGTCTAAAAGGCTTTCCCAGAATCTTTTTCAGACATTGAAAGCAGTATCTCACATTATAAAATCAAAAAAATGTTCTAAAGCTACATATTATATACAATATCCTCTGAAATAAGGGGTGATAGATAGTAGGAGTGCCAAGGTCGATTCCTTAGCAGCATCTTGACACTCAGTCCTCACGTGAAGCTTTGGTATGTTGTCATCTGTACCCTGCTGCTCATAATGAGATTTCTTTGCCATTCACTCCTTAACAATAATGCTCATCCTGACCTTTGTAAAGTAGTTTAATGTGATGCTTCCAAATCACTAAGAAAGTATTAAATAATATTACCTGATCATTATAATCCTGTGATAACCATGGAAAAATATTTTCTGTGTTTGCCCAGAGATAATGACTACTTAACAAATATCACTATAGTAGCATGACTATTTTTAATTTTCTTTCAAATTACTAATGACACTTTGCTTCACTTTCAAGATGAGATTTTTTTGCTTGTAATTTCTGGAATTGAGAAATCCTACCATTTTTTACAATAAAAATTCACTTTTCTTGATCACAGAAGTGGCAGTGCTGATATTTTTTATTTCTCTCAGCCAATCCTTAAGAAAGATAATAAAAATCCTTTGAAAAAACTCAGTCTGAGAGCAGAAGAATAGCTTTGGAGCCTCTGCTCCCACTGTCCTCTATCCTAGATAAATGTGTGTCCCATCTTATATCCCACAGTCTTCCTCTAGGCTACAAAATACGAGCTATTTAGTTTTGGCAAAGTACTAAAAGCAGTAGAAGGTTGCTTTTTAACTTAATATTCCTCAGTCAGCAGAGACGGGGGAAGAGAGAAATGGATGCGTGTACTGAGGGGCCACGACCTTGCAAGTCATTCAGCTTTTTCACTGCAAACTTGTTACCATGGGTAAGGTTGAGGGCTTCCCAGAGGCTGCTGACCTCTGCTGCTGCTGCGGTGGGTCTTGCCATGGCACTGGCACAGCAGTCAGCACTCGGGCAGACTCCGGGAGGGGATGTTGCTGGCTGGATTGTGACTGCCACACTCTGCTCAGCTGTGACAGCATATGCTCAGCATTCAGAGCCAGAAAAGGACATGATGCTGTCCTTGCACACTATGAGCAGCCAGCAGCCTTCTGGGGAGTGAGGAGATGGACAAGTGAAATGTGTCAGGCAGAGAAGGGGAGCCAAACTGAGTGTCAGCGGGAACAGCAGAGAGAAGAGGAACATGCACGAGAAAGGCAAAAGAAGAAGAAGGGATGTCCTAAGTGGCATAAGGGTAGAGAGGGGAGTGAACAAAATGCTGAGGAAGGGAAAGGACCTGTGACAGTGACAGGAGATATTTTCTTATCTATGAACGGATCCAAGCAAAAAAAAAAAAAAAAAAAGGCTAAAACCAAAATGCTTGGAGTTCTCTGACAAAATACCTTCCTTCCTTTGGAAATGGCAGTCCTCAGAGCAGCTTGCAAAGTCTGCCTCAACAAAGCTACCATGGCCACTGTGGTCTAAACAGACTGTTACAGACCCCGTGTTAACAAAAATTTGATCCATATAGAAATTATCTTAACAGTGACATCCTCTATGTGTATGTGCTGCAAATAATTTCAGTAAAAGCTTATCTAAAAAATACCACTGGGAAGAAATCTTCCATGCTTCCATTCTAGAAGGAATGGGTAGTTTTGCTCATATTGTCTGAAACAGATCAGAGCAATGTCTGCTTTGTCCCCTCCTCCTCCCACACATCTTAGCAATTTTTATCCCATCATCAACTTCAGGACATGTTTGTCCACGGGAGGTGAGGGCAGTATGGATATTCATAGTGAGAGATGCCAGGATACCCTACCCACTGGGGCTGCTGGAGCTTCCAGGGGTGTGAGAACCTGAATTCCTGCAACAGGCATCCACTTTTCTGTAGCAAGAATCTTCATTCTCTAGATCCTGAACAAAACTTTACCAGAGCTGCAGATCTCTGAAATTCTGGTTCTGAAGCATCTGCCTGGGGAGCTGGCAGGAAATGAGGACAAAAACATTCTCTGCTTGTGGTACATCCAGAGCCCATTTACTCTGACATTCTTTGGTGCACCATTTTGGCTTCAAAGGACAGCCTTGGTAGGTGGAAACTTCCTGAGCAGCTGTGGTTTGGTGTTCAGCAGGTCTGCTAATAAAACTGAGGGGAGAGAATTCATAGACACAAATAGGCATATGAACCAGACCTCTTTATTTCACTTTATCCTGCTCCCTCAGAGGAAGGACTCAGCATAACTGAGAAAATATGGAGGATTATGTGGGTATAGGTGAAATTTCTGTGTATCATACTATGTCCCCAAGAATCAGGCAGAGAGTTTCAATACAGCAGCCTTTAAAGCCTGGATATTTGTTCTAAAGTTCACACTGAATTTCAGTCTTATATTTTACATTTTGATTATTGCTTAGTTCAGATCCCCCTCCATATCTTTGACACCTGGTAAGAAAATATTGTTCTTAGTTAAAAAAGTTACCTGACTTATCAAGGAATAGTAACAGATGAATGATAGTGCTATTTTTTTCAGTATGAACCATTTCTTCCAGCATGGTCTGTAACATTATGCTATAGCTTGTCTGTCCTTCTCTAGGTGGAACAACCTCTCTATTATTTTGTAGCTGAAAAATAGGCAGTTAGGCTTTATGAACAGAAGCTGCTCCACTCCAGAAGAAGAGGAGGCTTCCCTTCATTCTGATTAGCTACGTGGACTGAAGGTTTTACTCAACACTACAACTGGAAAAATGGCAAACCACTGAATGCTGTGCCTAAGCATGCAATTACATTATAATTCTTGAGTAATACTCTGCACAGCTGCTACAATGTTCAGCTGAATCTTGCAGCAGTTAGTTGAGTAGCATCTTATTCTCTGAAGATGATGGTTTGTAGAGGAATAAATTGCAGGCACTGCAGTTGAAATTAGGGAAGCATTATTGCTAATAATGCTTATTAATATTGCCAATATGCTTAACCCTATATTCAGGACAGAAATTAAAGAACATGACTTACAAAGAATACATAGCAAGACTAAACATGCTATTTAACCTCAGAGACCCTTAAGCTAGAGATGAAATTTACTGTGTGTGGACATAGTTTGTTAAACAGGCTGGTAGATTGATACAAGGTAATAACCAGCTCTCAAACAAGCAGTACGATTTTATACTCGGAAACATAATTTGTTTTTACAAGCAAACTATTCATAAAGTATTTGAGACACACACTCTACAAAAGCAGTAATACAAAGACATTAAGTAGCAATTAATCACAGTAATTACTAATGGAACAACAAAGTTTTCTTATATAACTTTTATGTTTCTTATTTCCTCCAGATGAAAAATACATTTGCATTGTAATCTTAGTCCAGTTAAGATGCAAATTCTGCTCCAGTGTGGCTTTGCACAGCCACAACAGAGCGCCAGTACCATTAGTTCAAAACAGTGCCACTAGCTTGACCTGGAAAAGCAGGGACAGAGTTAGGGTTAGGGTAAAGATCATGGCAGTTACATGAAGAGTATGGTAATGACGGGGCTAAATTATCCATTCTGTCACCAAATTACATCTGGTGGCTCAGGAACTGCTTTGCAGAAGCTGTATCTCTTTCTGGCATGTGGCCTACATGAGTGGAACAGCTCACCTGCACTGAAGAGTCTGTTTTCAGTCTGTGTATGTCTTTTCACTGCACTTTCAGAGTGCAGCAGGACATTTTTAAGGTGTGTTGAATTATTAATGCTAAAATACAGTTCATCAATTTAAATTACTTTTTCATTCACTAAGTCCTTGGGCTTTTATCATACAGATAATGCATATTTTTTCTGCTTCTTTGTTCTGTCTGAGCCATCCATGATAAAATCATTAGTGTTAGTTATGTGTCACCACATAAATGCTTTATTTTGTTACCAGATGTCTTTTCTTCCAGGTTTGGCATTTAATTGTCAAGATGCAATTAAGTTTCTTAAACTGTACAATCTAATTTAACAAAAACTGCTGGAAAAACAAGTAAAAGCACTAACAAAGGTGAAACATAATTTCTTTTATGAATTTTTTTACTAAAGACATGATTATTCAGTGTGCTTTCTCATTGCTATTTAGCAGCATTTGTTTAAGGCTGCAATTGAACAAAGAACAGTAAATGCAGTTTAGTGTAGAAAGGCAAGGTCACATGGCCTTGGCTTTGGTTAATTTATCTTTCATGACAGATTCCACTTTCTGTGACTAGTATTATTACCAGCACTACGTTTCTCCCATGAAAGCACATCTGGAGCTCTTACATTGCCAAACTTCATGGTAGTGTTTAATTTGTGTGACATTATTCAGTTATCAAGAAAAAGTGCCTGCTGAGAAACACTGTAGTTAGCTAATGATAGCATAAAAAATGAGTTCTTGTAAGCAAGAGCAATGTCTCAAGTACTTTGCTAGAAACACTTCTTTCTGAGGCTGCACTATCCCATTCTGTCATGGGAACCTGGGCATTCACTGAGCAGGTCTCCAGATGAAGGTTAACAGGTAGATATGCTGAGACAGGAGACACAAAATGAGTTTAACAATTAAATTTCATACCTTTTCCCTTAAGTAATGGCAACGACTGCAGCACTGAATTATAGGAAAAGCATCCTGAGACTACCCTAGTCTAGTCCTTTTTCTGTGGAAGACCATCTCTACTTATGTAATTTTCAACAGAAACCAATCTAATCCATCTTTGGAGACCTAGAGTGATGGAGAAGCCATTTAATTCATAATGTATTTCCAGTAATATTATATACATGTAGCTTTGTATGCTTATATCCATATTAACTGAAATACAAATATACCCATGGCACAAGTAGCTGTAAACAATGCAGCTGTAAACAGTGCAGCTGTAAACAGGAAATCTTCATGGAAGTTCCCACCAGGATTCAACAGGACTCTGCTCTTGACAAAACATAACTTATTACTTTATGTACAAACTGAAAGAGAAAGTAAAATGACAGTGCAGGTTTTGGAAATGATGGAAGCTGCTGAAGTTATACATTACACAGATGATAATTGTAGAGAATTAATCATTTAGTAGGGTGGGCTGATTTGAATATCCTCTTTTAATACAGATAAATTTGCACTCATATATCTAAGGAAGAAAGAGCATAGTTTATATAGACAGGATTGGACTAAGTATTTCAAAATGATAGAACATGAAAAGAAGTCAGAGTCTTGGTAGATAATTAACTGAACATGAGTTTGCAGTGGGTTGATGCAATTAGAGAGTGAATGTCAGCCCTGAAGCCTAAGCAGGGAAAATATGAAGTGGGAGTAGGAAGGTGATATTAGCTCTGTTTATAGCAAATGTAAAACCACGACAGGAATGCTGTGCGCAACTCTCATACCCACATTTCAGAATGGACTATTGGATAATCCACATAGTCAGAAAGTCCTGCAATAAGCATGGTGAGGCATGAAAGGTATGGCTTATTGTGGAAAGCTAGGAATGAGCAAGCTGCCTGTCTTATCAAAAAAACAAGCAGAGACTATTGTAAAACATGTTTCCAATTGTGCCTGGCTTTTTAGTATAAGAAGAAAGGACATAACAAAGTACAGTATGGGATATTATTCTTTTGAAAAAGTGAAATTTAAGTAAGATTTAACCACAAATAAAGCCCTTAAAAAGCTCAAACCACCCAGTCAATAATTATCCACATCCTTAATGAGGTGATCAATCTTCTACTCTGTATTGATATGTCTGAAGGTCTTTCCTGGGATATTGCACTCCTAGGAGAAATTACAGACCTGCTGCTGAGACTTACAGCTGAGATGCTGCAACTTGGAGGAGCATAATGATCTCCTCCAACATCAAATTCTATCATTAGGTGACTAAGAATTATACTTTCTTTGAATTCTATCAAATAATATTGATGTCAACCTGCTGAGGAAGTAGCTCTAAGTTCTTTGAGCTTCAAAATAAGGCATTATACTTCACTGGTTTTGGACATATTTTTTATCACTAAAATCAATAGGCTTGTATTTTAAAATAATCCTGAGAATGAGATTGTGAAGTTGTTTCTGAATGGCATAACCTGTTCCCACCAAGGAAACAGATGTTCAAAAACCCTGCTGAATCATTGGAACTGGAAGCAGTACTTAATTTTGTTTCTACAGAGATTAGTTCTGCTGAATACAGAAAAATCACATCCTTCAGCATGTCATTTTGTTTTTATGTTCATATATTTGAAATAATATCTGTTAAATACTCCTGACTGCAAAAACACCAGACTGTGTTTTCAATAAATAATTCCACTTTAATGGCAAAGTAATAATTTAGACAGATACAGTGTGCACACCTGCAAAAAAAAATATACGCAAGCTGGTTTACAAGCTAGAGGAACAATAAACCAATAGAAAATACATCATCCAGTTAAGTCCGATGACACCAAATACTTATTATTAGGGTTTTACAAAGACTACAAAAATTTTCAGATGATTTATTTCACTGTTTCTGTCTATTTACAAGATATGTTACATCAAAAATGTACAAAATATAAAATGTGTACAGACAAATGTTTCACAAACAATTTCTGAGTTGTAAACTAGGTGGACTCACTGAGATGTATTGCAGGAAGTTTTGTGTACGTAATATTGTGTGTTTGTGAGCTAAGTATGGCAGGAAAAGATTTGCAGGTTTGCTCAGAGCACAAGGTACAAGAAAGAGCAGCTTTGCTTTAGTTCTTTGAGTCAGTCAAGGTGTATGAACTGACATTTTGCATCAGAAATGGATCCAGATTTGGGGGGCACAATGTTGGTCAGACTGAATCCTACGTGCATAAATTCAAAGTTTTATTCAGGGCAATAGCACCGTGTAGGAACCTCTAGGTTCAGCGATGCAGCTCAGTGCCATTTGGAAACTGCATTGATTTCTTTAGGTTACAGCAGGTGGCCACGGGGTGGCCACCAGGAGTGAATAGCACCAGATACACATCCCGAAGGTAACATCCATGGAGGTGTACAGTACATGACTACACAATGCCAGAGCCCTTAGGTACCTTCACAGGTTCATGCACGCCTATTTTAACCTCACGGCTCTCGTGGTAAAAGAGTGTTTCTGGTTACTGTGAGCAATCCAGATGCAGTCTGGTTGTAGCCTGCTGTGACATATGAACCTTAAACATTTTCAGACTTTTCCCCCCAAAATGTATTGGTTTCATACAGATATTGAGATGTGCTAACTGTAGCATTGATAGCTCCTGCATAGTTGTAACAATTGTAAGTACAGGACAAACACACCAGGTAATAACAGCTTTTAGGTTTTGCATTCTGTATTTGTTTGCAACATACAGGAAATCTCAGCAAGTGAAACATCTCTTAACACCAACAGAATAAAATACAATTTTTTTTGTTTGTTTGTTTGTTTTTGATTTGATTTGTGCAAGGCTTTTTTTTTTTATTTTTTTTTCTTTTTCTTTATATTTACAATACCCACCCAGTAGACTGTGCAAAACCAACCCACTTTTACAGTATAAACTCTTCCTCTTCCACAGTGGACATCACTGCTTCAGTGTTCTTTTATGCTGAATTCTTCATGTACAACTATAACAATCAAAACAACATGCTGAAACTAGAGAAAGGAAAAAAAAACCAAACCCATATATTTGTGCTCATGCTGCATCAAGTGCATCCAGCTCTGCTGGATAAGTATTCAAAACATCTATCCTCCCAAAAATTCCATTCTATGGGACCAAATGGATTTGAGCCGATTTTGTCAGCATTTAGGTGGCAGTGAAAGTGGGTTTAGGGTCCTTGTGTACTTCTGAGGGTAGGCAGAGAAATCTATTCACAAGATAAAAATATTATATAGCAACTGTTCTTTCTCGTATCCATTACTTTAAAAAATCATGATATACAGATATGAGGCTACTATGTTAACTGATGTTTTCTCATTAGTAAATGAAGAAAAAAACAGTGTAAATTACCAATGGTTTAGGAATTAAACCAACTGTAAAACTGTTCTAGAAATCTGTTTTAAGGCAGTGAGACAGCACCATAAGAAATGTTCCTTCTTTCACTGAAAAGGCTCAAACAAATGAAGCCCTAAAAAGCCTTTAATCAGTGTTGGTTAATAATTGGTAGAAAACTGTTGTTAAGGAGTGGGCAGGCGGTTAAAAAAGACCCTTGTGGTAAAAATAACTTTATAAAATCTGTGGCTTGTGTACTAAAAACTTGATGGAGCGCATCACCGTGACCATGGCAGTTAGAATTAAATTGGCACTTATCCAGCATATCACAGTCATGTTTTCTGGTGATTGCACAATACTGTTTGTGCTTTCTGAGTTACTATCATCTTTTACTCGTTCTGGAATGGGCAGTAGTGTATAACACAAACACCACTGCCGTCCTGTGACCAGCACCATGTGGCACAACAGAGGTTAAAAGATAATTAGAAGACTGCATTGTTCATGCAGAATCTCAGGGTAAACTAAAGGGAAAAAAAAAAACCCGAAGAAGTTTCACTGTAAACTTGTACAGGGAAACACAGAGAGACAAAGAGAGAGAAAGAGGATAAGGGGAAAAAAATATTCCAGTTTGGCTAACACGTGTGCAATCTGCTCAGATGCCCTTGGTCTAGGGCACTTTCCAGTTGACAAATGGAGTCTCACACGGCTCCATAGGTATTGAAACGCCTTGAAATTAAACTAATTCAAGCTTTCCACTTCAATTTTTCTTCCTGACTTTGCAGAGTTAGGTCTCCTGCCTCCCTACGACACACCATTCTTACTCAGAGACCTCGGTGTGCTGCTTTAATACTGGCAGTGGTCTAGTGGAAACAGATTTTACCATCATCCTACAGCAAGATTTGTCCCTTTCAGAGAGTTGATTCAAGGGATGAATCCAAAATGTCGTCATGGTGGCTGGTGCTATCACTGTCACAGCTCTGTGCGCTCGAATAGTTGGCTGCCTCTTGAAGCCTCATTAGCATATTCATCTGAAAGAAGAAAGCAATGTTTACATAATCTCATCTCATTTAATACTGCACTGACCGTGTTAAAATTTAATTAAGCTCCCTTGCTGTATGAGGTGTGCTGGTACCTAGATGAGAGACCATGCAAAAAGCTTTCAGAAAGGGCAGGGTGTTAGCGGCTCCTACCAGCACTCTTTTCATTGCCTTCTGGTTTTTAAATAGAAGTTTAAAGGTCCAAAGAGGGACACAATGGAGCTGCCTGATAACTCTCTTTAATTCAGGGGTGAGGCCAGCTGCAGCTGCAACGCTGGCAGAGGAAGGAAGCTGTATCTCAGCTGGACATCTGGGCCCATATTTGGAGACAGTTAAGCTTCCAGATAATTTTTGGATAGTGCAGATGCATTACACTGGAAAAGCAACTGAAAACATAATCACAGTAACATACCCCCTCTACAACAGAAAGATGGGGAGGGAATGAGGGAGGGTAGACTGATGCCAGCTGCTTCATAAATGAGTCCCATCTGCTGCTGAGGGTCTGACCTCAAGAGTTGAACAGCAACAGATCCTCCTATCCAGGAGAGTAGAGCCCCCCATAATTT
Organism: Parus major; assembly: GCF_001522545.3. Taxonomy (NCBI): domain Eukaryota; kingdom Metazoa; phylum Chordata; class Aves; order Passeriformes; family Paridae; genus Parus; species Parus major. Next base: position 36,727,243 of record NC_031773.1, on the reverse strand, counting down.
AGGGATTACTGGTACCTGAAATCCATCAAAACCTTGAAAATCATCAAATAGCAGCATTAAGATCCAGAAAATTGCTTGGATGCTTGATGCCTAACTGTATAATGGGCAGGATTTTATGTATAAAACATCTACTTCTGCCAGCATGCTAAGGACTGTGAGCAATGTTGACAGTACTTCAGTGCTTTTCAAGCAACAAATACACTGTCTTTACAGAAAGCAGACAATGAAAAACCAAAGCCAAAGATGTATTCCTATTGGTTTGTGTTTTAAGCCCCTACTTCCAGTTAGTTCAGATATCCTTACATCTCTATGCTTTCAGCTTGGTGAAGTTTTTTCTAGGCACTGAACAGTGTTGAACACTTTTGTGTAGGTTTGCTGAAGCTTTAATACGTATCCATGCTTGTGAACACAGGACACCTGCAGTGGGTGTTCAATACATCCTGCATGATATCCTGCTTCCACAAGTGCAGTGTCTGCCCACCCATGAGCTCTAGTGGAGACAGGGGCAAACTCTCCAGTCACAGCTTTCAAGATTCTGGTATTTGCTCAGGTACAGAGGCTGAGCACAGTGTGCAGGGAGCAGGGGTGAGTGGACACTGAACTCAGGCTGCCCACAGCCTGAGCTTTCACCACAGTGGAGATTATGCTGTGATGGAAGCCTGTCCAATACACTGGAAGCCCAAACCACAGGGTCAAAATATCACCTGAAAGCTTGTGGCATGGAAGAGGAGCTCAAATAAGATGATTTTCTACACTTTTTCAGGACACAAGGTCTGTTTCTGAATATGAAACAATGGGGCTGAGGAACCATTTTCTTAACACCATTAAGAGTTAAATGGATTTTTCTTTGAGAAATTCCCTTTTTCAAGGGCTGACTGTATTCTAAAAATACATTTCTCTAAAATGGTATTTTGAATTGCGATGAAGGCAGTCCACAGAGAAAGCACTACACAAGAATAGCAGTTCAACATATGCATTTTAATAGTCCATAATCAGAGGAGGCAACGGTAAACCCAAATGTCTGGGATCGTATTTAAATAAAACAATACGTGGCATTGAGGGAAATCAACTTCTTATCATTTAATGCCAGCACATTTGCATTCCTTCTACAATAAGACTATTACACAGTCATCAGTTATCTTGAAATATTATGAGAAATGGAAGAATGGCTAATTACTATTTTCACTAAATTCTCTATGATAGGTAGGTTAGATAATGTGAATATCGCAATGCTTCATTTGTATAATGTAGGTGAAAGAGTGCCCAATGAGGAAAGATGTTTTCATGATAAAATTGATTAATAAGCTGCTGAAGAGTGTTATGCAAACAATATAATGATGAAGACCTGATACACCTGGGTAGATGGGAAATACAAACAATGTAAGGACATATATCATTGTGTTGGTGATACACACCCTCCTGGCTTCCTTTCATTTTCAACATTTCCATAAATTATCGGAAGATTAATTTTAAAAGTCTGTTCTGGAACAGGTGCGCAGTACTTTTTTTTACTGCAGTTTAACATGTAAGAGTAAAGTGCATGCTGAAAAGCCTTTCCCCAAAAATTTGAATCTTACCAAGGGATCCCCTTCTGTATCAGTCTGTGGAACGTGCTTAGAGGTTGTTCCTTCCTTTGCTGATGCATAACCTTCATAACCAACATCTTCGGGCCTTAGCTGAAGTAGTGATGGCCACTCATGCTGTAGAGTTGCAGAGCTCCATGGGTAGGTATCAGCTACCCACTTGGAGGGATCCTCCCAGGGTGCCCTCTTACCATACATCTATATGGTGGATATAACACAGGTCAGTATTCCACAGTGTTTTCAGTACCAGTCATAACAGCAGAAAAAAAAGTCATCACAAACATCTAAACCATTTTAGAAAGATATTTGCTTTCAGATGTTCCCAGTACTCAGGTAAAATAAGACCTTAAGGAGATCAGAACATCTCCACTAATGCTCCTTCAATACTCAGAGTGGCTGTAAATTGGAAAATGCTCCATAACTAGTGACACTTGTAGACAACAGAAAGTGCTTGATACAATGTGAAATGAGACCTCGAGGTAATTTGCTTAAGGCATATCAGAGAAATTAACACAGACCTATCAAAAGCATTCAAGTTAATTGGATTTTTTTGGAGTGAATTAGAAGACGGCAGTACAGATTGTTCACGTCTCCTAGCAAAATGAGATGCTGAAGCAGACATCTGTCCACATCCTAAATGTGATAACTTTCAGAAGGTTAAGAGAAGAACTTCACAAGGGATCTATTTTTCCTTACTATGAAGCATAAAATGCTTATGAACCTGGGAGGAGGACAGAGGAAGTAAGAATGAGAATATTGTAATTTTAGGAGATCTGGTAGCTTCTTCCTCACTAAAATTCACCCCTTTCTGTATTGCTGTTCACAAGCAACACGTTAACTGAGAGCCCCTTGTTTGCTGCTTTAAAGATTTCCTTTAGCTGTGACAGTGACACACTGGGATGGACAGTCATCCACCGGGGCTTTTTGTAATTTCTCCCGCCTCAAACAGTTTCATACAATCCAAAGAACACCATGCTATTGGCAGGGCATGCACTCACAGAGGATACATGTGGGCTGCACTCCTAAAGGGACTACAACAGGGGAGGAACTTCAGTGATAAAGGCAGAATGATGGGTTGTGCTTATCACTGCAACACCTGCTGCCAGGCACTTGCTGACTGCAGAGCTTCAGGTTAGGTAGCCAAGTTCCCTGTATTAGGCACAGAGATACTCAGACTTCTGCCCTGCACTGAGGCTAGGCTGCTACAACAGGGATCTGCCTAAATAAGCCAAGAGAAATGTTTCTCAGGGGTAGCAGGCTAACTCCAGGCTGTAGCACTTCCCTTCATCTGAGATTAACAGTGACTAAATCTTTCCTGGAATTTAGAGCAAGGCTTGTAAATCCTACGTTTGACAAGTGAGTTTGCAAAGTACCTGACCAGAAAGGCAGTTTCTATCTATCTTTGGTTCCAGGAACACTGAATTATATATTATAAAAGAATTATGTTTATTATTAATAATTTCATTCTATGGAATTCTATGGAAGCCATCCAAAGTATCTAAAAATTATTACAGCTCATGAAACAAACATATTTTCTTCTATATGCTGCCATCTTCTGCTCCACAACTGAAGTTTTCATTTAAGCAGTTATCCTGTATGCTTGGGAAAATATGAGCATGAAGAATATCACTGCGTTTTTATAACTGGTCTAAACAAGTGCTGTTAATCTCACTGTGGCTGTTCTATCAAATGTTTGGCAGTATTCTGCACAAGGCATAAACACTGTAATTCCCAGAGAGATAAGCAGTTTTAGGAAAGCATGAGATACTCAACAGGCAAGATTCTAAACCTTCATTGCATCAGTATGTCACTGTGTCAATACAGGTGATAAAGAAACTACAGCTGCTTATACAGTTCTTTGCCTAGTCTATAACATTCTTCCCTGCACTATACAGTAATTTCTTTTGTTGTCATGTGTGGAAAAAAATGCCTTACCACAAAGCATCTTTTTAGAGGACATAGAATTGCAGTGCATAAACAAAAAGGAAAAGGGAGAAAGCCAATTAAAGATAGAGGGAAAAAAATTAAAAAAAAAGAGAATGGATTAATGTAAAGATTTATGTTTCCTCCAAAAATGTGGAATTATCCAAAATCCTAACCTCCTCTGGTATAACCCTGAGAGTTATCCTCCTGGGGAAGACTTCATTGCAACCTTCCAGGGCGCTTATAAAAAAGAGGGGGAACAACATTTTAATGCAGCCAGATAGTGATAGGACAAGGCAGAATGAATTTACACTAAGAAAGGAGAGATTTAGATTGGATGTTAGGAAGAAATTCTTTACAGTGAGGGTGCTGAGACACTGGAACAAGTTTCCCAGAAAAGTTGTGGATGCCCCATCCCCGGATATGTTCAAGGACAGCAATTGGACGATCCTTTAGGTCCCTTCCAATCCAAGCCTTTCTATGATTCTATGAAAACATCCTTGTTCAAAAGCTTTTTCCCACAAACCTGTGTACCTACATGTGTATGTAGGTGGAAGGAGGATTACAGAGATCAAAGCTATTTTCTGGCACCAGTGTAAAGCTCATTAACTGTTCCATTCAGGGATAGGCTGAGACTGCCTTGACTCAGGGAGACAATCTGAGCTGTATTTAGCCATGCTGGGAACTCTTTAACCAATGGAAAAAAAACACCTTCCTCCAGTCACAGAGAAGAAACCCTCTTCATAAAATACAAGATATGCTAGTGCTGGAGCAGAAAAAGCCAAATTATACAGAGTAAGAGCATGTCAAAAGGAATTGGAGTCTGCCTTCTATAACCCATCCAAAGATTTTCCTCTTGCAAATGCAACAGCATTCATAGCAGGATGCACCGTTTAAAAACAGCTTGGAGAAAGCCTTTGAAAGCAATTAAAAAAATTTCTAGGAACAAATGACATACCTGGAGTCCTTCCCTCACAGCTTCCAGAAGATATGGAACCAGCGAATAGTTCCAAAGATCTGTGAACCACACTCTGGAGCCATCAACATCCATAGGGCAGGGGAGAAAGAGACGGGGACCTGAGAAGTCAAGTTGTGTATTAAAAAAGGTAGAACTAGGAAATACACTTGAAATAATCTCAAAATTGAAAGAGCAGTAGCAGAACAAGCTCAGGTTAAGAAAATATTAAAACAGGACTGCATTAAAGGAGCTAACAGTCTCCTGTTTTTAAAAATGAACTGGTGCCATTTAGACCAATTTTAGGGCCTGATGAACACTTAAAAGTTTTATGGCAAAGCTATGTAAAAGCTGACATCTTTGCTAACATAGGTATTCCATTAGAAGACCTCAGGTCCAAAGGTTTTTATCACTGTAATTATACTACAATGTGAAAACAGGAGAAAGAAATTAAGCCTAGGGAAGTTACTATTGGGGGTAATTTTTTTTTAAGTTTAGATTAAAAAAATTTGATCTTTTACTTGAAGGTGTTTAGCAACAAAGGAAGAACAAGCAGAAAATATATACCTTCTCTCATTAAACCTCCTATTTTCTTTTAAATCTTGCTGATAACTAGACAAATTACCCACACCTATGTTATACTTGCCCATTGAAACATCGCAACTTAAAAAAAATAATAATATATTCTTCACAAATCCCTAAAATGCTCAGCCTGCATCCTTATTTCAAAACATTCCACCAATGGACTCACCAATGGTTACATCTGAAGAGCTGTGCGTTTCTAGGAAGCTGTTGAGATGATGCCATGTTTTGGGGATCCAGTCAATGATTTTCATAAGCTCATTATTGCGTATGTTCTTTTCTATTTCAGTTTCAATCAGTTTCCTTCTCAGATATCTGCCTAAGAAACCTTTAACAGGCTCTGTGTGATTAGCACACAGCACCCACCTGGGTAGAAGAGATGAATGTCAAGCAGCAATGAATAGCAAATACATTATTTCCTCTTGAACATATAGATGAAAGTAATGTCATAGAATCTCATTAGTCAGCAAGTATAACCCTGCTCCAGTAAACCTCACTACTGCTCACTGTTTTAACACAGCCATTTCAGGTTCCAGCAGGAAGTCAAGACACCGCTGAAGACAAAATGAAAAGGAATGCAATAATCTTCAGCAACTTTCTAGAGGTGACAGACAGTATTTCTTTTACTATTCCCCAGCACCATTCAGAGACCCATCAACAGAAGAGAGACACTGAAGCTGAACTGAACTGAAATACTTTACTGTGATGAAACGCAAGATCAATATTTGTCAAACAACTGGGCTCAGAAGCAGGGAGCTGTGCAAACATGGCCACAGCAAATACAGAATGAATGTACCTGAAATTGTGATGCATCTCCAGATTTGGTGAAGAAGAAACTCCCTGGTTCATGGTTCCAATAATATAGGGACTGGAAATATAAAAGCAGTATGATTTTTTGAGGGAGAATTAATTTGAATATTCAGAATATATTCTTTCTTGTTATCTGTACTAGGCTAATTTCAAGTCTCTGGGTGTACTATAGACATAGATTAAAAATATTTCTAAGGTACCCTTTTAAAAATGTTTATTCTTGTATTATTTCCCTCTTGTACATATTTAATTTACCAGTGCTCATCTGTAATGAAGAAATAAATAAAGAAACCTTGTCTTAATGTAACTCATCATTCAGCAGTAAGCCTAGCTTTTTAGTTTCAAAAGCCAATGAATCTCATGAGTAGGACATGGCATGCAATGATTTTATGAAGGGAAGTCCCCATGTTGTCACTTTTACAGCAGAAATAACCAATGTTATAGGCCAGTAAAAGTTCTAGAAAACATTATTTTTACTCTTGCTTGAGAATTAAGGACAGTCTGCCGACCTCGTACTTCTGCACTGCGGCTGGAAAACTGTGGGAAGGGCAAATCTGCTAGACACACAGCTCCTTCTGTATGGCATGGTTTATCCCAAATTCCACTATTACAAACTGTAAGCTGTTCTCATGGTACTAATGAGCTTGTGTAATCTGACAGGGTACAAAGGATAAGACTATCATTGTGCCAAGTGTTTAAGTACGTGCTTAAATTTTGTGGTACATTTACATCTCACTGAGAAGCACGGGAGTCATGCAAATGAAGTGGAGGAGACAACTATGTTCTTGGCTGAAAAGGGTTAAAATTATTGAAGCACATAACAGCCTTGCAGATGGCCTATGGGAGCCTAAGTTTTCACTGGGTTGTTTTGTTTAGCTAAGCAACAAGGAGCTTTTACTGTTTTAATTGTAAAACCTGTGTGCAAGGAGAGAGAGGAGGCACTACCTACCATTTATTATATTTACAGTTGAGGAAACCATTGAAGATGTCACTTAGTGAACTGATGTGGTGGAGGTTATCAAGAATTATGACGACAGGGAGGTCAGCACCATTGTTGTCAGCACTGCATTGCTCAGCTAAGTTTGCCAGATATTGTCGTAGATCCTTCAGCAGAATTAATTAAAAAAACAAAAACCAAAATCACAAAAAACGCCCCAAACCCAGAGAAGATTAATCTGATTCGACCATAGATGTCATCTGACTAGGAAAAAAAAAAAATCAGAAAGATAAAATGACTGCTAAAGAGTTTGCCTTCTGTGAATCACTCAGATGGATCTGCACGTGCAGGAAAACATGCTGTTTACCCAGGGCAACATTAAAGTCACATCCTAGGAAAAAACAAAGGTGCTAAACACAAGATAAAGGACTGAAACATTCTGATTTGGAGGATATATTCATTAGAAATTTTCTGATAAAATATCTTACATCCAGAGGAAAATACACTGTAATAAAACTTGATATTTCTTATGGACTGAGATACCTGTATTAATTTTTGGAGCTTCATCCTTATGAATGCCACATTTACATACCAAAACCCCACCAGACTGCCACACACCTTTGGTGTATTAAACTTCTCCTTTAGATATCTACTTTCAGCACTCTCACTGAATATCTGCCTGCCTTCTTGGGGATCCTTTATCACAACTCATAACAAAATGTGTTGTGTAAATTCTTCTTTCCTGTCAGCTGTCTGGCTACTGTTTAGCACAGAAGTAAAAGAGAGCTTTCTATAATCAAAACATTTCACAGTTTTGTCAAGAGTTGCTCTTGAGAATTTGGGCAAGTCAGGTTTTACAGCTGTATGTCTAGAGGTATCTAATTTTGTCAGGGTTGGAAATGCTCAGTATTACGGACAAAGTTCCTATTGCCATTTTATTTTCTGGATCAGGGATAGAAGAATCTTTTCTTCTTTCATGGGAACATGCCCTTTTTTATTTTAAGAAATATTTTTCTTTGCCTTTTTATGATCAGGTGTCTTTCAGGGAACATTATAGGTTTCTTCCATGGAATAGTACCATTTGTATTATTCAAACACCCTTGGTATTTGACAAAGTTGCTCTTTCTTTTTTTATTACAAAGTCAAAAATTCTACACAAATTTTGATAGAAGAAAAAGGGGAAAAAAACCCCAACCAATCCAAACTCAAAAACAACAGACAAACACCAAAACACACAGACTAAGCAATTTACCAGAAATCCAAAAGCTGTCTCTTTTGTGGGACAATTTTCTTTACAGATGTGTATGGTATAACAACAGAACATAAACACATTCTCTGCCAAAGAAAATGGCATCACAAATCCTCTGTATAAAGACAGTGAAAAGCAGTTTATTTTTGCCAGAATGGGCCTTTTTCCCCTTTGGGATCCGTGTGTTCTCCCTTCTTGTGTTAGCATTCATTATGTTCTGTGCAAATCAGAAAGCTCTGGGCAAACCCTTTCATTTCTTTCCCCCCCAGGTACCAAGAAAGGAGTACACCCAATTCAGAACAGCCAGATGAATATTATCTGTGGCTAGCACAGTAGTCCTGCTAGAATCCTGATAATCTGAGCTGTGTAAATCACTGGGGATGTGACATGATGTGTGAGGCAATTTCAGAATGGTCAGCTTGCTGACCAATGCACACCAGAAATCATGACAGCTGTATCTCTCCAGTGCCGACTAAGAAACTGAGCCCAAGACAGTAATTTCAGATCACCCCTTTGAAATCTTTGCTAACAAAGGCTGATGTTATCATCATAAAAATGCAAGTTACACTAGTATTACTATATAGCCAATATTCTGACAAAGGAATTACAGACACTCCAAAAATTTAATTTACATAGGAGTTGGACTGCATTTATGATTAAAATGGATTTCCTCAGGAGGGGGAAAACTTCCTTGACAGTGCTTCAGTGGTTTGTTTAGAACAGAAAGATCTGGTCCCTGTACATCACTGGGATTGGAGCCTGCATTCTTGGGGGAAGAAACTGAGCAGCAAAAGAGTACACCAATTAAAGGAATCTCATCTGCATCATTACTACAAACTGGGCAATAGTTTATGTTTTCAGCTGTAACTTACCTTACTTGACTTGTGATCTATGTTAAAAGTTGCAATTGCATCCTCAGTTTTTTTTCTGCCAGATTTAGTTATAATATATTCAGCCAGCCTGTTAGCTAAATAGGTCTTTCCCGTGCCGCTGGGTCCCGACAGAATAATTCTGCGATGCTCCATCAGTAAATTAAAGTACCGTTGGGTAATTGGCTTAGGAATCAACGTGTCAAACACAAAACTGTCCAAACTGTTTTCTTCTACTCCTGGGGATAAAAGAAAAGAAAAATGGCCTGTCTTATCCTTGCTAAAGTAGTTATTTGGCCCAGCACCTGATGGCAACAGTGCTATGCCCGAAGCAAGGTAAGATACCTCTTAAATCACATCTTCTACATCAAATTCCCTTTAAAAACTTCCTTACTGTAGAAATACTGGTATCCTTCCACAAAAAATTTAACAGCAGTAGTGAGTTGAGATGAATGGGAGAGATGCAATCAAAGTAAATGAGAAAAAAAGGCGGAGTGAGGCAAAGATACGTTTCAAATATTACTGGCAACAATGACAAAAAATGGTCAAAGTGACAGCCACAAGGATTACCAGCTGTCACATCAATGTATGTAAGGTCCTCCTGAAGGACCCTCTCCCCTCCAATAGCAAACTCCTACATTTTGAAATGTATAGAATTTTTCCCGTGGAACTGGAACTGAATAAAGCATAAAATTTTCTCATTGTAATCTCTGTTTTGAGGTTGGGTTTTTTTGCCACTGTTTATAAATCTGTACTTTGTTGTGATTTGGCAGTCAGGCAGGTGAGGACAGATATTCTTAGATTTCCCTCAAAAGGCTGTGATATATATTATGCAATGTCTTAAAGACAGTTTATGTGATGTGTCCTCAAACTAGAGACAATACAGAAAGGTCAGGTATAAGAATAATAAACACAAAAGGACAGGGAACTGCAGTGTAGAAATCTCCAGTATCTGCAGAAGTATTCTTCAGATTTTACCTTTCAGGTTCACAGTGATGACGTTATTGTCTCCAACCAGATATCCACAAGGCAGCAGTTCAGGCACTTCTAGGCTATGGGCTCTAGTTACATCCCCTATACAATAGCTAGCAATGCAGTCAGAGCTTAAACCCAGGCTAGTAGTTGGATCCACTCGAAAAATATACTCCTGAAATTATACAAAAACATAAGCCATAAAAATATTTACTGAATGAAATCTATTTGGAAAACTGCCTACAGTCATAAAAAAAAAAAAAAAAAAAAAAAAAAGAACTGTACCCTCAAACCAAAACAAAAATTTGGCAAGACAACTCAAAGAATACAGAAATTTTCTAAAATAAAAAAGAAAATTGTAATAATTCCGAAGCAAATTTTTCAGTGTCTTACCTTAAAGAGACGTCTGATTACACCATCTAAAACATCCCATTTTGTTTTTCCACTGACTCCAATTGATCCTATCAGGTATGCATGTGGCTTTTGATCCTGCAAAGACATTTTTGGAAACTGGACTAAAAATGGTGCTAGTTAGTTTTCTATGAAGATTCATAGTTTTCCTAATGAAGAATAAGTATATTCTTTAGAATGAGAGGTTACAACTTTGGTAGCAATCTCTGTGCCAGAAATAGGTATAGATTTTATTACTTTGATACATCTTTATAAAGAAGGGAATACAGAATCTTGTTCTGTTCTTTGATTGCAGCAATTTTTAAAGAGATGACTATAAATAAAGGTTGCACTGTATTTATAATTTTTTATAAAACAGAACATGAACATGAATACAATTTCTCAGCAGCAAATTCATAGTTGCACCCTAAGGAGACCAAGGCCTAGATCTAATTTATAATGACTTTTAAACAGAGATAGCAAGCCCCAGGACATCCTACTACTAATTAAACTAAGAATTGGTAGTATCTAAGCCACCACAAAGGCAGAAAAGGTTATATGACATTAGTCTATGGAGTGTGCTTAACAGTATTGAGCATGGATGACATAGAAGAGGTTTGCTCTCTATGGGATATTTCCTTTCAGGTCCTGGCTTAAAATACTGAAAACAAAAATTAAGCTCCTATATTCCAGCATTTGCTTGAGCTATAATTCTGCTCTGGGTAATGCGCTTACCTTGGCTCGACTATAGCCTTTGTTTATAGTGACTAAAATTTTGACACTATGGCCTTCTTTGTGGAGTGCTCCATCAGTGACATCATCCAACAAAATATCTACATTAAAAGAAAGGAAGTGATCAGTCTGAAAAATCACATCAATTATGCTCACATCATCAGTTCAATATTTGTCCAAATTAATTTTTTTGTTAAAAAGAAAGGCTGCCATAACATCAACTTGTAATTGTTATAATCTGTACTTATTTTGAATTCACTATTTCTGTTGGAGGTGAAAGAAAAGTTACAAGTTGTCTATTTTTTTCAGGACTATTAGGAGTTTCAATAATGTAGAAATGAATAGAGAATCCACAAATAAATAAAATCTTGCATGATAGTGTTGTCTTTGCTTTTCCTCTTGGAACTTTTTCAAAATTACAGTATGTTCACAAAGTAATGTTGTTTAAAAATTAAATTAAATTTATGTCTTTGAGCACTCATTTATGACCTTTAGAATGTTGTAAGAAGAGAAAAAAAGAAATCCTTGCATTGATATTTTTGCTGATAAGTAAAGTAGTATTTAATTTCACTTTCCAGATGATTCCTTTACCTTCTGTACATATGGCACGGAAAGAGTCCTTTTCACCCCCACTAGAAAACCACTTTGGACTCCTCCAGAATATGGGACTCTTATTTTCAGCCATTCCTCTAAGGAAAGGCTTCATTTTTCTTGGAAGTAAAGAATGATTTTGATCTGCTCAGCACCTCTGTTTATACCACTTCATTAACTCCAAAAATGAGAAAGCAGACGTACTTCTCTTAAAGGCTGGGCCTACAGCTTTATTGCAAATGATAAAAATGCTGCTTTCTTCTAGAAGTTCTCTCAGAGCTTTCACTGTTAGACATTTAAACTAACTATAAAATTAGATGAGATTATGCATTTGCATTTTCTTCAAAGGCTAGCACAGTAATCCACTAACCTAAGTCATGTTTGTTCTTAGTGTGAAAAACATTAACTTCGTGACATAGTCTGCACAAGGTCAGATTTCATCCAAATTAAATGAGGTCCCAGTAAGATTCAGTCACTTGTTCAAAGGAAAACCAAAGAAGGCTTATGAATATAATTTCAATTAATGTATTAAAAGTAAGTTTTCATGTTGAAAGTTTGCTAACTTACATCCAGATCTAGAATGCAGATTCTGCTGTTGGAGTGGTTTTTTTTTGTTGTTGTTTTGTCTTTTTGTCTGTTGTTTTTTTAATCCATTAAACAAAAAAGCTTTTTTGGTTTTTTTGAGTTTTGATAAATCTATGTTTGCTTTTTCCAGGCAGGCAGATTTTCTGTGTCACCACTGAATGTTTCACTTCACTTGTCTTGTGCTTTGGCATATTTGACAAACCTTTGAGCAAACCTAAGAGCTTTGATAATGTCATCGTTTGTTTGAGGGCAAATTATGTTATGATCCCCCTGTGAAATTTTTCAATCTCTAAATGACCTTTATGTAGCCCTTTAAATTAATTCTTCTATAAGTCTTTAGGAATGAGGAACCACTCCATAGCAAAAGAACAAACTCTACTTTCTAAGAGCTCTCTCCATCACTGATACAAGGGGCTGAGATGCCCAAGGGCCTCTAATTTCATGGTGGTACTAATTGCTTTAATTACTCCCTACCAGGTCTGCTTTTTAGGCATGCTATGATTACTTCAGTTCAATTCTTGTCAGAGCTCTGGCACTCTGGGCCAGTCTTGTGCTGGTCCTTGTTTGCTCCCTTTGCTCCGGTGACTGACTGAAATAGGGGTGTCTGTAGCCACCAAGCCCCTCCCAGGTTGCCACTCACACTGACCTGGAGGCTACCATCGTACCCTCAGGAAGTGACAGCTTTTGTCATTCCCAGATGACCACGGTCGATTGGAGACATTGCTCCCAGAAAATTGCATTTTTATAATATGAAGAGCCAAAGCACTCAATTCTCTGAGCTTAATCCTCATCATGATTAACCCTCCCATATCTCAGAGACTTTTGTTCAGTAGTACTCCAGCTGTCTCAGAAATCCCACAAGACTTGGTGGGAAGCTGTCACCCTTCCAAGTTCTCTGGCACGGTAACAAAATGATCGTCACAATGATCAAAAATTCTAGATACATAATCAAATTAAATTCTCCATTCCTCATTAGGCACCCTTATATCTTTAATTCCTTATAATGAAAAGTAATTACTTTGCATGTGAGAAAAACATTTAGAACAGTAACACAGAAAATTATATAAGGTTTATGAAATAATGGAATCATTTAGGCTAGAAAATACCCTTAGGATCATCAAATCCAACCACTCCTCCCAGTCATCCTGTTCTCCTTCCTTTCCCCTGTTTTCCTCTTCCTCTATCTTTCTTTCAGCTTTTATTTTTTTCTATTCTTTTGCTGAACACTTTCTCTTAATTTTCATAATTTTAATTATTTTATCTTATCTTTTACCTTCTCTTTTCTTTTCCCCGTTCCTCTTTGCCCATTGTATTCTCATCTAGCTCCCCTGCCTTTTCCTCAGACCTTTCTTCCTACATGTTTATTCCTGTATCTAGACACTTAGTGCCAAGCAACAAAGTGCTAATGGCTGCTATTCATGAGAGATATTCTATAACCACCATATTGCAAAAAATTCTGTTACTTTTTTTGGTAGTTTGTTTGTTTGTTTTTAACATGTGAGGCTCTGTAAGCAGTTAAGTTTTTTTTTTCCCTGCTTTTGCAACACCTCATTACATGTTGAGGCCTAGTTCAGGGTCCTCCATGCTAAAAGTTAAATCTTTCAAAGAGTTGGAATGTAAATAAAAAATATACCAGTGTTCATACAAAATCTGATATTAACCAGAAAAAATCTTCAAATATCCATGTAATCAATGACTGGCAAGATAATATGACTAACTGCCAATCCAAATTACAGTCACTTTGGCATATTCCCAGCTGTAATCTTGCCTAGACTCCTTCCACAATTATTCGCCACATTTTTATTGTTTCCAGAGACTGCATTATAATTTCTGTGGCGTCTATGCTAATGAGTGCTGCTTTGCTCCTGCTTTACTCCCGGTTCTAATGTTAGAGACAGCACTTCTGTTTCTTGGCTACATTATAAAAACAAATGTAGAAGGCTTTTTATCATGAGCTCCGTGGCATGGAAAATGATCAGATGTTAATGTTCATGATGTGGACCAAAGTTCTGCTTGCTTTCCTTCATTCACTGAAGACAATGAGAGTGCCTAATAGGCTAGGAGGGGTTTGGCTCCTGTGATAAATGGTGATTTGGTCTGACATAGGCTAGCTAGCTGTACCAAATTAAAAAAATATAAGGGATAAAGCTAACTGAGACCACCTTCTGTCTTAGCTGCAAATATGAAGTCAAGTTAAGGGAGCTAATCAAATGATCAAAGATCTGCAAACCAAAAGAAGAAAGTTTCATATACTATACTCATATTTATCCCATATGGGCAAGAGAATATTTCAATACAGTTGTTATAGATATTTAACAGATATTTCCTTTCAAAGAAATTGTAAATTCGGTGACCAAAGACTGTTGTGAACTACACATAGGCAGAGAGTGTCATAGCTAGGAACAAAACAAAATGAACAGTCTCTTACTGCTGTTCAGGGGCTTCTAAAAGCCACATTTCAGACATGACCACCAGCATTCTTCCTTATCACCATTACTGAATGTATATCTGACATTAACCTGAATGACAGGAGGTGTTTTAATTTCCAGTCATGCTTCTCCTGTGTGGCCCATTAAGGGGCTGAAAAAGTCTTACTAACTGCTCAGGCATGCATGTGCCCAAAGTATGTTTACCTGATGTAACAGATTCTGTGATGTTTAAATTGTTCAGAGAAAGTCCTAGTGACTGCCGTGATGAGGAAGATGATGTGCTGCTTGACGACTCTGATGATGGCCGGGCAGGCTTTCCAGTATTTCCAGTCTCTGCCTTTAAGCGATCATTCTCAGCTTTCAGTATCTCAATTTCATTCTATATACAGAAGAAATCAACACAAAAGCACAGGAGATTATTCTTTTGGTAAAGCAGTGTTGGTGGCTAGCCTGGTGATGCTGTTCCCCTGACCTAGTTAACTGGTTTACCACTTCCACAGCAGAGATGTAATGCAGTGAAAACTGGATTGCCTTTACTTCTTAAATGAAGGGAAAACCCCCAAATACCCTGTTTTAGCTTTTGCCTCAAGACAGATCCTAAGCAATATAAGCTTCAAGCTTTTGTGCTCATTGTACAGTTGACCGTAATGTGAGTGTGATTAGAATTTTCCCAGCTTTCTCCATTTTTTTCAGCCACTTTGTATTGTTAACTACCTCAGGTAGCAGTCAGTTAAGATATGTCAATAACAGTCAGTTATTAGATATGTCAATGTTTCTAAAGTAACAGAAAATTATTACTGCCATTGAATATAAAATTTAAGCAGTAACTTCACAGACAAATTAAATTAAAAATGAAAAATTAGAAATTGATAGTTTAACAGTGTCATAACCCTTCTTGCTTCCAATAAGACTTTTTGATCATTCAAATGCAGGGTTGTTCACATAATGGTGAGCAAACTCTCTCTGATGAAAACAGACAGTGACAGATGAATCAGAACAACTGGAATTTTTTTAGCTAAATCCTTTGTGGTGCCAAGTGATTATTGAATGTACAATTATAAAATGAAAGCTTAGACTGGGAACAGCCTGGTACCAGCTAAATCTAGCTTCCAGTCGCTTCACAAAGTGCATTACAAAGCAACTGCTTATTCTTGCAGATGGTTCTGCACATCAAATTTAACTCTACATTCACTATCACCCTGCAAAATGTCCCAGTTTTTTATGGAGGCTGCATAGCTATATTATACAAGTAAAAATTTAAGTGTTAGACAGCATCATAAAAAAACCCTGCTACAGCTACAAAAAGATTAGATCACATACACATAGGTGAAGAGATAGTGAAAGGGAAGGGACAAACGAGAATAATAATAACAGAAGGTAATAGATGTGTGGATCAGTTTAGTCTGGGGTTCAAATCAGGAGCCACTGTGCAATTTATGCTGATTAATCACACAGCTCTTAGCAGTCTTCAATTCACCTGAGCTTTAGGTTTTCAAGGTGCTTTGAATCTAAAAGTATTCAAGTATCACTTCCACTAGTCCTATTTTTTTCCCCTTACCAATCCTCATCAATCCTCTAAAATATCACAGGTTGGCAGCTGCAAGGTGGCTGCCTGTTCTTTTGGGCGAACTTCAGAGATGGTGATTATCAGTAACAGCACAACTAGCTGCCTCTGCCCAGATTGGAGGAAGTTCAGACTTTGGAGAACTGTGCCTATGGGAGACTCCTCCCTCTGGGGATCTCACCTGGCTCAGACACTCATCTCCCAGTATGAGACTGTAATCAGATTATAAGCCTTCACATGCTTTTTTCCACCACTGCAATTAACTGTATTCTATTCCTCATAGTTCCTTAAAACCTTTCAGTGTCTTGAGATAAATGCCTGGACAAATGAAACTATATTTATGGACCAGTTCTTGGTAAATTTTCCCTCTCATTGAAGTTCAGCCAAATATCCCAGTAACAGTAATGTTGGCACCTAGTGGAGTGAGCACCTGGGAGGATGGCAGGTACCACAGACGTTTAAAGATCTGGCTGAGACTGATACAGACATTGTGTAAACAAAGAGGTCTAGAAAAGACATCAAGCACAGCATTGCTGTAGTTATGAAATCAGGTGAATCTACAAAAATGTGTCTAAGGATGCATCTGACTTAAGCACCCAACACAGAGCATTTCAGCTGGGAAGGCACTGGGCTGGATTCAGCTGTGCAGATGTGGCTTTCCAGTGGCATGACAAACATGGTCTTCCATGGAAGGATGCTAAACCTACATGTTCTGTGCAGATGCAAATACCTGAGGTTGGTTCAAATAGTAAGAAGTGCCTATGCTCAAAGAACTCCATGTCACCTGTACCTGGGGCAAATTTAGCCCTTACTGCTAGAAGACTAAAACTCAATTGACTACAACGAGAAGTTTATCATGCAGCTCATTCCTAGACTTTCAAATGTAGCCAACCCTGGCTCAACCTGAATCTCCAACCCATGGACTTGATTCTGTTCTCCAAATACAAGTTTCTAGTGCATTCATGGATGATGATGGTATCTTAGCTGCCATTTAAGAAAGGCCCAGTTCCACTGAAGGACCTATGTTGTACTGTGTGGATATTTTAGATACTTTTGGGCACCCTCCATGGTACTGGGCATTTGCATGTAAGCAACAGAGTCGAGTCCTACAAAGCTCTGTGCCATTCTTTTTTGCATCTTTTCAGCCTCATGAAAGGGAAAATCTTCTAATGAAAAATGTGTTCACAGAAGAATTGGAGCAGTGTAACAAATAATGTAGCAAAATTATATGATGCTGGATACAGTAATTAGTTCAATTTTATATTCTATTCCTTGGCAAGCCACGACTGAGTCAGGAATCAGAAATGATGAAAGAGTGAGCACATAACACCCTGGCACCCTCCATGGCTCAAGGATTTAAAATGATGTAGTAATCAGTTTTTGATCTGCTCCTCTGTCATGTTGCTTACTCCAGTCATAGGCTTGAGATAATAAATATCCTTTGGACAGGGATTATGTTTTCTGTCATATCTCTTAAACATATTTTAGCTACTAATATATATGCTAAGAATGTCTTTATCGTAAGGTGAACACTTATCATACGAATCCTTCAGAAGTACTGTCAATCCAGCAATTTACTTTATATTGACAGGTTTTTGCTGCCTGAAACCAAGTACTGGGAAAGGAAATACACCAGTCATACCTTTGGGTGTGCATCTCTGCCATGACTGAAGCTACAGCACTGACCTGCATGCGGTTCATGGCTTCCCGGATCTGATCCAGGTGGTGTGCAGAGCTGAGGGCTTCCAGACGAATATCTGTTAATTTGAGCTCCTTCTCCCTCAGCTCGCTCTTTAGCTGAAGAATAATTTCAGCCTCTGCCTCCGTACACTCACAGATCCTAAAGAGGAGCAGGAAGCAGGCAGGAGATTAAAGGTAGGTTCTCTCCCCAAAGCAGTGTCATTATTAAATATCAAAGAACAGAAAAATGCTTGCTGCTGGTGAAACCTATGAGTGAAGAAAGAAACTTATCAAAGAAACATGAAAACAGTCAAGCTGAAAATTAAAAAAGAAAAAAAAAAAAGCTGTCTCCAGAAGAAGTTATCAGATTGCTTTATAGCTTTTTAGTTTAGTTCACTATGGTGAAAAACAAATTCTTAACTACTTTTCAGGAATCTTTTTTTGAGGGTGTATCATACATCGGTTTTAATTGGATTTTATACTCATATAATTTCTTTGGTGCAAAGTTTATGATTTCTTTACGTAACAATAGTCAGAACTGAAGGGTGCTGATTAAACTGTACTGCTGATATTTATTATTTGTTAGGCATCAGTATTTTTCTCTGATTGGAATATTACACAAGAGGACAGTCCTTGAATTTATGGTCTAGAAGATTTTGATCTGTAATCTGATTTTGATTTGTGATGGCTGATATCTTGCTAAGCCTGTCGTTTTGTAATGTATGATATATGAAATCATGTGGGTTGGTTTTGGTTTCTTTTTCACTTCAAGACAGGATTACCTTGTGGTTATTTTTCATGAGCATTTATTTTAATCAAAGAAACCATTATATTGTAAGAAAAGATTGAAAAATGACTGGCTCAGGGACCCACAGCTGTCCAGCTCTCATGTCAGGCTGTTTTGCCTCTTTACATTATCATCAGAATCACCAGTAGAAAATAAAACACTGAATTTTGGCTACATAGTTACTCAAAACAATATTTCCAGTCAATTCAGTAAATGTTATTTGTTCTTTATTACTGTGACTATAAATAGTTAATATTTGCAGAGAAATTTCAATATTAAAACTATTTTACGAAAATAAGTATTATTATTATTGTGATTATTACTGCTAATATTATATTAAAAAAAAATAGAAACAAAGGTCAGCATTTAATTGCCAGAATGCATGCAAATGCATTTTGGGAAAGAAGATGCAGCACTCTTCAGGTCAGCAGTTGGGTACACAAGTCCATGCCCCACACTGAGTTTTACCGGGATCTATGCCTGTAGACCACACGACCGTTTTGCCTTTTCTTTGATGCCCAGACTAGAGAGGACCTGCACACACATGTATTAGACAGATGCAGTTGGAAGAAAGTAAAAGTAATGATTGAGAACACGAGACTTGGTCAAGAAAATATATGAAGAAATCGTAAGCAAAGGGAAGATGAACATGTTCATGGAAAATAAAATATATGTCAAATAGAGGAAGAAAAATAATGAATATCATTCAAAACATGCACAAATATTTTAAATGTGATTAAAAATTATTGAAGACATACACTAGGATTTTTTTTTCCCAAATATTATGGTACAGCTTTCTGTGATATGTCCATACCTACCTATGCTAAGCAACTAAGAAATGAAATTTTATTTCCATGCATATTCCATTTATTTTCTAATAAAACAGTCATGAGACTAGAATTCCCTGAGTGCCTTAAGAAAGAGTAATTGTGATGTGATTATACTCAATTAGGAGAAGGAAAATAAAGTTAGCATCAGTAGCAGGCATTTTTTTGTTCACAGAGGTTGATTTCCTCATATTAGAAAGAGTTATGAGTTTAGCAGAATAAAAAAAAAAAAGCAGAGGAATATGAATAAGTGCTGGGAACTCAGTAAGAACATATCAGATATACAAAAAGTACTGAAAACATGGGACAGCTGTTGATTGATGATTTGACCTGAAACCTTAAGCGTGGTGATTTGAATAAGATATAAAAGTAAAATCCCGCAAAAATTCCAAGCTGATAAAAGAGGGAATATAGATCAAAAATTATATACATCAATAGCTACAAAGTAGATAAAGTAATAGCAGGAGGAATGAATATACTGTAAAAAATCATAGCCACCTGGAAAAAAAATTACATTTTTAGAATGTCATGAAAGAAGGAAACAAGGAAACTTTGGCATTTGGCCTTTACTAAGTAGATATGATAGAGCTGCTAATGGTGCAGGGAGAGCACAATGTAAGCTTTTGGAAGTTTGTAGGTGATTTTGGGTAAAGTCTGTGAAAGGAGGAAAGATTATGACTGAATAAAGAGCTGCTGCAGAACCAGTGTGTAAATGGTGAAGCTCAGGAGAAACCTTGCAAATGGATGGAGCTCAAGATTAAAAGATCCCTGCTGTTGACAATGGTTTCTGAACTGCAAATGGCCACGCTGGAGGAGGTCTGTTCCCCAGCCCTTCCCGTTTGCCAAGCGAGACACTTACGCGGATGCTGACTGCGACGGTTTCATCGATGTTGCCGCACACTCTCCTGAGCTGTGGGGCAATTTCGGTGAGGAAGGAAGAGACGAATCTGTCAACTCTTCTATGTCTGAATGTGAGGAAGGAGGTTTGGTGGACTTTTTCTTTCCAAAAGCCTGTTTGAAAGAGCTTCTTAGCTGGAAAACAAATACAGAGCAAGATT
Organism: Parus major; assembly: GCF_001522545.3. Classification (NCBI taxonomy): domain Eukaryota; kingdom Metazoa; phylum Chordata; class Aves; order Passeriformes; family Paridae; genus Parus; species Parus major. The sequence goes on along the minus strand of NC_031773.1, from coordinate 36,706,720 downwards.
ATTTTTGTCGTCACAGAACTTTATGTGCAGTTCATGTTTTGAAGAGTTAGTTTGCAGATGCCATCCTAGCCACTGCCTGAGGTCAGTATGCAGAAGCAAGGTATTAACATATGCAACACAGTATCTCTAAAAACATGATACAGTGCTTTGTTTTGACTTCATTAATCCAGCGCAGTGCAGAAGTAGTGCTATGGAAAAAGTGCAGGACCTAGAGGTACAGCTGTTGGGGAGGGGTGCTCATTTAAAGCCATTAAGCCCCAGTGGAATCCCATTCCCATGGCATTCCCTTCAAGGGGTGGCTTTAAATAACCACTTTGCATCTAGGTACAGGCGGAACTAAGTGCTGAAATCAAAAGACAAGTCCAATTTACAGGTTTTGCCAATTTTATTTTCCCCATTAAAACTTTGAATGGTTGAACTACGCAAATGCTATGATTTGGATCACAATCAAGAGGATCTAAGCTGGGATATGAGGTTTGCCTTGCCATACTACTGAGAAGAATGTTAGCTGAAAGGTATATACTGCTTGTTGCAGCTTCCTTTAGAAGGGTAAGAACTCTGAATGTACAAGCATTGCCTCTTCCCTCTAGAAGCTTGTATTCAGTATTGAAAAGGGACAGAATAGCCAAAGAGCCATTTATTTCAGAAGCCAAGATGACAACAGTTTTGTCTGCAGTTAAAATTAACTAGCTCATTTGTTCATACCTTTATCTAAATACAGAACTTGCTCATCTTAAGAAAAATACAGGGTTTATTTGTATTTTCAGAAAGTTGTTCTGATCAAAACTATACAGAACACAATGACCAGCTGGTTCCTCTATGAAAAAATGAGGACCTCAAACACATTATTCTCATGGTACAATTGGAGAGTGGGGAGTGTGACCACGGATCTTAATGAGAAACCATATTTAAGTTCTTTCCAGCTCATGATGTCTGATGAGAAAGAAATGGATTTTGGCTACACTCCCCCTTTCTATGGGCTAAACTTTGAGATTAAAATGAATAAAGACAAACTGAGAAGACATACAGGATAATCTGGTTTTAGAAGGTATAAAAGCCTACTGCCAAAATAAATAGCAATCATGCCAAGATAGGATTTTTTATAGATGCATGCCAACTTTTCCATGGTTTATATTCACCTCACTTCCTCTAGAGTTCACCTTGCAGAAACATGAAAGAGTGTGGAATTACAAATCAAGGGAATGAAGGCTCATCAGTATTTTAAAACAAATGTTTATGCAGATAATATCTTTAAAACAATAAAAACATATTTTCTGATTCTTTACTAAAAGTATTTAATTAAATCTTTAGCAGTATGTGGTATTTGTATGTTCCAGTTGAGAAACATCTTAATTCCCTGAAACACCATATTATTTTTAAGTGAGAATTCTTAACTGATTTCTACTCACACCATAGCTGGGTAATACATTGAGTCAAGCTTTTGAACCTAACTCCAACTGAAGAAAAATCAAACAGGGTTTCAGTGTGGCCCAGAGGTGGTTTTGGTCACAACAGCTACTTTAAATTGATGTTGTTATTGTTGTTGTATTTGTTGTGTTGTTGTAATTATTTCTTGCATTTTTGTTTGTTTTAATTACTCTGACTTATGCAAATAAAACCCCACTGGTATTCAATAATTTTTAGTTTGCTGGTAGTGTCACAGTATGGATACACATGAACTTCTTGATATCCATCTGCCCCCCCCAAGAACATTGTGGATGAAATGGATCATTATTTTACTCAGAAAATATGAAATGTCATAGCTAAAAGATAGGTTTAAATGTGCTGAGTACTTACCCAGTTTTTCTTTTTCTTTTTTTTGGAATCAGCATCATTACCACTGCCAATACTTGAATGACTTGTAGCACTATTAATACTGGAAACACTTTCTGAAGAATGTTGCCGCCTTATACGTAAATCTAAAGAAAAGAAGTCACTGTGAAAACTGTTCAATATAATGGTAATTCTTATATTTATGTAGCATCTGCCTCCTCAAAGGCAATCTAAATGAACATAAATGGCATTGACGCTTGCAGTGGCTCAGATTCAAGTTATTGGAGCCTGTGAGAAACCACATAGGGACCGAGGGGGATGCATACAGTAAGTCCAACACTTAGGGGCTCCTCCAAACTAGGCTGTTCTTACTCTGAAGGCAATGACCCTTCACAGCAATCTATGCATGTGTATCCTCATAGCTGAGCACATGGATAACTTGACATATCAGTGCCACATGCTCTGTGGGTTGTTGGCACCACTCAACTTGTAGCGGCCCTAATTAGCGTTCAGATCCAAACTTCTAAGATACTTTAATGGAAAGAAACAGGCAGCAGTTCATTAAAAATGAATGAAACAAAATAACCAGGAAGTGGAGAATATTAAAAATGGTTGGTGAGGCTTCCGAGTTTCAATTTCTTAGAAGTCTTTGATAACTGTATCTTAATCACTGGAAATTATTATTGCAGAACATGCCCACTAATACCAAGGGATATTACTTTTTAGATTATTTTCTACTTCCTAGAAATTTGCTTTGCTACACTCAAGTCATGCAGTGAAATGACCTTAAGGCAAACACCTAAATAATGACCTCTCTAATGGAAGATCAATAACACTCTCAAAAACGAATACCACAATTATTTTTTTTTCATGTAATTCCTTTGCTGTTGCTTATCAGCAGGCTCTTCTGAAGTACATGTTTATCATGCAATATCAACCTAACTGCAATGACAAATTAATTCAACATCTGGAATTTAAAACCTGCTTTCCTGTGCTGATTTAGCACCTCATGAGGCAGCTGAGCTGTTTTCAGTCTGTCTCTTACCAACAAGAGCACCAATTTACAAAGCTACAACTTTGACTGGATTCCCAAGCTATAACCATGTTATACTCTAAGACTTCAGATGAGTCTTGGGTGTGCTTCATTAGACAATGACAGGGACATGGTTAACTCTTGATCAATTCCTGGCCACCCAGCTCTAAGAAGATAAAGCTCCAGGAACTTTGGCAGACAGAAAACTTGTGCAAGGTTTCCAGCTCTGGAAATCCCACAAGTATGCTTACCATTCTCTTCAGAATGTGCTTTGCCTTGCGAGAGAGTTCACAAACAACAGAAAAGCAGACTTGGCTTTTTCTTCCCCCAGGAGAAATTCCACATTTATTTTAATAATGACAAACCCATACCTTTGTGGGTATGATCAGGGCCGTTCAAGGCTCCTTGAATAGCAGCTTGTGCAGCAGAATTCTGGGCTTTCAGCATTTCAATGGTTTCCCTTAGCTCTATAAGCTCAGATTCCTGTGGGAAGAGCAAAGGGAGATCAAAATAATGGCAAAAGAACAATGCTTGTCTAAGCTAAAAGAACAAATTACAAGAAAAGAGCATTCAAATTAAAGATCGTGGGACTGCTTGAGTAAACATATGGACAACAATAAAAAAAAAATGCATACATTCTCTCCAAATATATTTAAGTTGACTAACATATTCTGTTTCATTTATTCTATATAAAGCAATCATACTATTTTTAAGAAGAAAACATTTTTAATTACGAGTAATCTAAAAAAGGTCTCAATCAAATATTCAGTGTAAAATTAAGAAAAACTCAATGACTTTATTGCAAAAAACAATGAAACTATTTGAAGTACATTCTTTAATATATGAGGGTACTGTTTAGTGGATGAATTAGAAAGGTTTAATTTGTTAAACATTAATTTAATTATTAAACCCCCGTTTAATAGAAATTGTCCTGCAAGTTGAAGTAAAATTACTCCACTTGAGTGCAGGAAGCTCTGTATTAGAATGCACAGCGGATTTTTATTTAAAAATAACTTTTTTTAAAAAAAAAAATATATATATATATTTATTTTATATTTATTCTATATTGCTTTTATAAGCAACAAGATTGTCCTTCCAGTCTGTACTTATATAATTATATATATAATATATTATATTATATATATTATTACTTATATAATTAGGGTTAAAGAAATTTGAGAAGAGAAGAGAAGAGAAGAGAAGAGAAGAGAAGAGAAGAGAAGAGAAGAGAAGAGAAGAGAAGTGAAGAGAAGAGAAGAGAAGAGAAGAGAAGAGAAGAGAAGAGAAGAGAAGAGAAGAGAAGAGAAGAGAAGAGAAGAGAAGAGAAGAGAAGAGAAGNAGAAGAGAAGAGAAGAGAAGAGAAGAGAAGAGAAGAGAAGAGAAGAGAAGAGAAGAGAAGAGAAGAGAAGAGAAGAGAAGAGAAGAGAAGAGAAGAGGAAGTTCTAAATCTCTTGGGAAAGAAACTTGATGATATGTTTCAATGTCACTGCTTAACCCCTCCTGGAAAGAAAATCTTCTGATGGAATTATACTTCATAAAATAGTTAAAAGTTTTGGTTTTAAGAAAATTCCATTGTTATTGTATTCTTTTTCTTTCCTCCATAAGATGAAACAAAAGCAAACAATACAACTATTTTCTCTCCAGTTCACAATGAATCTTGCCACATTTCATCTGTTGGTGCTCAACCAAACTCTGAAATGTTATTTTTGTGGACAGTTACAGACTCCAGTGGTGACCAGCAGCTCACAGATAAACGGTTTCTTTCACAGTTTGGCTCAAGGAGGCCTTTCTGTTAATAGGAAAAAATTCATAAGGGTAGAAAGTAGCAGAAGTACAATCCTGGAAGGTGCTAAGCAGCCCCTTAATCCTGAGCTTGGTAAAAGAACTCACATTAAATTTCTTCAGATCCGGTTTAGAGGTCTTTTTCCCCCCACTAGACAAAACAGCACAGTGAAAACCCAAACTCTTTACTTCTGAATAGGATGCCTAGCCTTCATTAACTTTATCAATGTAGCTATTTTTCTCTACTTAAGTTTCTTTGTTTCCTGTAATTTTAATATTCTGGTGGTGCTGGGAGTCTGTAATGAAGCACTGCAGCAACTTATGATAAGTTTTTGTTACTGGACCTTTCGGTATGGAGCAAACCTAAAGTCATACATATTTCAATAAAATTCTGGAAACTAAATATTTTACCTTCAAACTATTTTATGACACTATCTCTGTAAGCCTGATGCTGCACAGTTTTTTCCAGATGCTTCCGGACATTCATGAAAATTTGATTGCAGCAACCATTAAAGAAAAATCTGTCTTATTGTCACAGATGTCCCTGTTTCCTTCCAGTTTTTTTTAAACAAAACTCTAATACAATTTGCTGGCTGTTTTCTACACGAAAACATCTGCTTTGATAAACCTACCTTTTGTTCAGCTGTCATTGTCAGACTTTGCAATCGACCTGTCATATTTCCCAAGCTTTTTTCAAAAGCTGCTACTAGATGAGCCTGTGAAAGAAAGACAACATTTATCATTATAACAGGGAAATTTTCCCAGATCTATTTGATTTTCAAAAGTATGTTTCTCCTGCAAGCACATTTTCTCCAGCTCTTTAATATTAGTTAAACTCAGACTGAGCTAAGTTGGATAGATAAATCAGCCAAATGAACCCAGTGTTCCTCAGGCTTCTTTAGCCCACAATGAGATTAACTCAGGTATGTCTGCCTGGAAATGAATTATGGATTTAATGCTATTGGCTTTAAGTTTACTGATATATTGGCCAAAAGTAGTCTGGTACCAAAGAGAAGTCCAAAAGCAATTATTTTTAATTACTGGACACTTCAAAGCAGGAATTCAAGTACTTTATCTTGAAAAGCAAATTTTAACTTCACAAAGCACTTCAGAAAAATCCTGAGCCTCAAACAAATTTATCACAGTTAGTCTTAAAAAATGTCATTGCTTAGTGTACTAATATTATATTGATCATATATGTCTGTCTGTGTGTAAAATATATTATGTAAAATATAAATATAACATTTAAAATGGGTGCAAATATACACTTAAAATAAAATTTTGACAACTGGAAGTCTTACTCCACAGTATGAAAAACAATGAAGTTGAAACAGATCAAAAGATTTTAAAAAAATAAACATTTCCTTGTTTTTTTTTTTAAACAGTGTCTTACACTGTATGCAATCTAAATTTTTACAAATTATACTTCATCAGATCTAACTGGCATTGGGCTTTGTAGGCAAAGAAGAACAAGTGGTCACAGAAATTCCAACATGCTAAGCCAGCTTGTACAGCCAAGGGAAAGTAACGGTTTAATTTTTAAGGAAGTCCATGTAATTCCATCCATTTCTCTCCCAACATCAAATAGTAAAAGCATAAGGAAATGTTTATTTTCTCATTCCCTTCTCAAAAGTGGTAATAGACAAAGTCTCCAAACATTAGCACTTGGAAATGTAACTCAAACCCACCACATTTATATGCACAAACGGATTAACTGAGCTTCCTCACTGAGGAAATGTAGTTTTTATTACAGCAGTGCAGGCACACACTGGAAAATTTTTCAGTTGCAGATTTGCATGCTTTTACAAGCATAGTGGAAATTGTTTGAATGAATGTGGTTGTACTGGATCTGAGGTATAATCAAGCAAGGATATAGTCCAAAAAGGATTTTGTTCTACATTTTAGGAGATGGAAAAGAGCTTCTTGCCACCTTGCTCTGTATATTATACAAATATACAGAAATAGAAGAAGATTACCATATATATAGTAGTGGGCTACTTCTGCATCTCCGCTTCAGAGCTGTCATAGTACTGAGTGACTTTTGTGTTTTGTAAATAATTTTGGATTGCTATAAATATTTATTTATCAAGGTGTCTTGAATGCCACTTATTCTTATTAAACTTACTAAAAGTTTAGTCCTTGTAAGCTACACTATTAGTATACTTAGATATACTTAATTACTTATGGGTATAGAGGTCAGTCTACCTGCTTTCTGCATCTGCAGGGATATTTTAGGGATTTGGTAAAGGACACATACACAAGGACAAACTCCAGATAAACATGAGACTAGATAAAAATGCAATTTAAAAAATCTCTTAAAGATTAATTAGTAATTGCATATATTCTTATTTTAACATTTGTAATTTAAGCTACATTCTTGAAGTTACAATCTTTGATAAAGTGAACCTGGAGAACTGTCAATCAATACTACAGCCTTTGGTTGTTTGTACTACTCTATTTCTCTGAGAAAAGAAAAGTAACTGGTTTTTAAACTTACGATTAACTTTTTAAATTAGCTTCATGTTAAAAATATCCACAGTAATCTATGCTGTTTTATTTACAAAAACAAAGACCACAGACCCAGAACACTATCAGAGACAAAATAGATGCACTACTACAGAATTTTACCCAAATGTTTCTTCATTACTTTTGTTTAACGGGAATCTAATGGAGCTCACTTTTCCCTGCCTCATAAAAAATCTATTGGCTTGGCTGATGGCCCATGGTTCTGCTTCACTCTGAGAATTACACTGGAGACTGAGGGCTTGAAAGAGGAATAATTTGTTTAATTATGCATTGCTTTTGTCTTTTTCTAGCAATTAGACTGTAATAACCACAGTACTTTGGTACCAAACTATGCATACCTCTCCAAAGTATTTTCCTATTCCATAGCTACAACTTCATCCTGCATTGTACACAAATAGACAACAAAGAACTTACAGGAAAAATTAAGCACTAAAAAGCAGAATTAAAAATGTCAGCAAAGGTCACTGAAATTGTTTTTTTCTGACAGCCTTTAGAGAAAGACAGCTGTGTCACAAGGATTCTTGCTAAAACTCAGCCAGTGACAGAGTACATTACCTTCTTGGAATATTATACCAAACTTTTTACATCATAAATGTAATCGGATCAAGATGATGCATTTTTCCTAACTCATTTCATATAAAGATTATTAGGTCTTGATTTGCTAATAATAAAGAAATGTAATTCAAAGTCTCATTGACCAAAGACTATTCAAGAAAAAAACCTTTTAATTGCATTGTTCATTACTTTAAATGTTTATTACAAGACAGCACTCTACTGAAGTATTAATTTTACATTCAGAGTAATAAACTGTTCTGTCTCTCTCCATGGCAGCTAATATTCATTTATTCAGCTGTCTAGGGAACTTCTGATTGAAAACTTAAGCAGATTTTCCCTACAACAAAAAACAAAAGATGAAAATTTAGTTTGAAAAAGGCTAAATTATCAGTATACTTATATGTGTGTTGAAGTATACATAAAACACATTTAACCATTTGAGCTCAGGCTTTGCATTTAAAAATTTAAATGCAGAATAATTAATAAAACAATTAAAGCAAGGAGAAAGAAGTATCTGTATCTTTAATAATGTTCATCAAAAATAAAAAATTCTAATTAAAAACTTTTTTTACACTTAAAATTTTGGTAATTTATTTTGATTGGGTTGTTAATCCTCAATTTCTGAGGATGATTTAATTTAGTTAAAAGTTTCCATTCTTTCATTCTTATAATATAAATATAAGAATTCCTAAATATTAAAATATTTAGCAATTGCTTGTTTGGGGTTTTTTTTAAGATACAGCCAGTCTCTCACACCTTAGAAATCTCTGTGTTAGATTCAGTAGTTTCAGTCGGGGCGTACACACATCATTGCAATACTTCAAAGAGTAGCCTAAGTATTACATGTGCTTTATACAGTGCTCATTCTAAAGTAAATATGTCTTTACAATTGAATGCAGTATTTGTACTTGAAAAAAGACATCCTGGAATTAGAGTTAAGTAACTGGGCATTACCTGAAGTATGCCTGCAGCAAAATATATCCATCATTAACATGACATACACATTAGATACACAGATGTACAGCTCTTAACCTGTAGATATCCTTCACACATGAATTAATTTTGTGAAATATGAAATGCCCACTGGAAATAGTCAAAGAGATGTATGCTTAGGGAAGGACTTCAGTGCTAAAATTACGGATTTGATTTTAAATATTTCCTTAGTAAACTATCTCAGCCAGGCAAACCCTGAATACCCCAGCCCTCAGGTTTACAGCCTATTCTGAGCATGGCACTCACATACCAAACATCTGTCTTCCAACACACTCTGGGATTTGACCTGTGGCGTTCAGATTTATAAAACAAAGGTAAATAAATAAAGTTCCTCCCACCTGACAAGGCTGAATGAAAGGAGGTGTGAAAGGCCAGAAGAGATCGGGCTGATTGCAAGCAGCAAGGGTACATCTGGTGACCTTTTCTGTTTGCTGCCTGCTAGCATCTTGTTGCTTGGCTGTAGGATAGCGGTTCAGAGCTGGCCAAACAACAGCATTAGCCAGCAAACCCCCTCTGCTTTCTACTGGCATCCTGGCTCTACTACAGTTTGCAAGCATGCACCCTTCAGCTTTATACAGTACAAAGCACTGATCAAAGTCCCTCTGAACAGGCTGGGTCAGGCTGCTCACTGGAATTTGAGCCCTTGTCAGTCACATACGGAGTCTGCTGGTTGGACATTTTCTGCACTGAAAACAAGCCCTTTCTGAATTAGTGTTGAGATTTACCCTTCAGCCACACTGAGACAGATGCCAGGGATAAAGCAAGAATCTCGGAGAAAATCTGTAAATTAAGCATACAAATGACAGCTGGACCCAGCTTGAATTTAATCATATGCAGGCAAAGCACTTTGGCACTTTGGGGTTAATCACTGAAATGAAGTCAAGCACAGTACTTGAGTCCAGCCAACAAAGCCTGAACAACAAATGAAACCAAATAAGAAAATTTTCAGCAGAGTTTTCAGTAATTCCTGAGAAATGCTGTAACTTCCATTTGACAGATTTTGGTATGAAATAATGTATCAAGCAAAGGCTTGATTAAATAGTTCAAATTTGATTCAACCTGCCAGTCTTTTAATGACTTATGTACTAATGTTACCAGTGGTCTTCTGTGGAGAAGCAAAGAAAGCTACAAATAGTGTTGAAATAAGCTGAATAAGATGCTCTTTTTTTCACTCATGTACAATACATTTGCTGAGTTCTACAAAGGGAAGTGCTAACAACAAATTCACATCAGGATGAACTATGAGTGAACAAGATTTATGCCTATTAAGAGCTTCCTTCTCCAGACCACAGTAAGGCAAAAAGAGCTATTTCCAGACAGTGAAAGTATGGAAATTAGAGGGAGTTTAGGACTAACTCTGCAGACTAACATTAAGATGAATGCATTTGTAGCAAAAGCATCAGAAAGGACAGAGTGTTTTTCTGGTTAGCAAAGGCACCAAAAAAGCTTCTCTATTCATACAGTTCTCAGTCTGCCAGAGATGGATGTATCATCAGAGAAAACAGGCAGTGATCAAGCTTTTCTGTATTAATGTTCATTCAAGTTTTAGCCTTATTGATGAGCAAATGTGACTCAAAATGAGGGTCACAGTAGTATTATCCATGTAGAGATTTGATTTCTTCTCTGAGAATAAATTCCAGATTTTGTGATTAGGAATATTTCTCCTTTAAAAGGCAGTGACTGGTGAAATATGTCCCTTAGAATAAAAAATAAATGGTAAACCGATAAATGCAAGAAATGTATTGCTAAGGCAGCACAAGTTCATGAAATTTAGAAACTCATCTAGGTTTTCCATAAGTTTGCCAAGTTAAATTAATTGATTGTTAATAACTCTCACAGTTTTTATGAAAAGTACTTAATAACTGGCATTTAAACATAAATTCTGTAAGTAGACTAAATTTCAGTGGTTCTATCACAATTAAATAGTTGACTATACACTTTGCTTTCAAGATGGATTTTATTTCTGATGTTTTAAAGATACTTTTACACTAGAATTTCTTCATATTAAGTGCTTGAAGGACTGGCAGAAGGAGTGTTAAAACATTTAAGCAGTCTCTTTCGATTGTTTGGATTCATGTGGAAGTGTTGTTTTAATACTTTACAACTTCTGTACCAGAAACAGCAGAGAATGAACTCAGGACAAGGTTTATTGTGAAATACTTTTCAATTTTTTGGTTTTGTAAAGTATGTATCTCATGAGAACATCCTGCCAAAAATATTTACTCCCAATATCCAGAAATACCTACTTTCTTTTTAAGATGGTTTTCATTTAGAATATAATTTTGTTCATGCCTGGAGATTTTGAAGTGTTTAAGTTTCATGCTCCTGAAATATTTAATTTTGAAGGAATTTCTACATGTTAGGGATTTGGCAAGAGGAAAGATTTCTCTTGTATCATTTAAAAATTGTATGTGCAAAATGGATCAGCCCTAGGGTTGCCTATAAGTCTACAGTTTAAAGAATATCTCCATGGAGATGGATTAGAATGTGTATAACAGTCAAAAGAACATTACTGAATTAGCCAAATGGGGTACTTCTGGATAGGCAAAATCAGATGTCTATGCATGTATTTTCAGATATCCTATTGAAAATATTGCCCTTACAGTTAGATCAGTAGAAAAGCATTCTTGCTAGTTGTTCAGAAGCCTAGAGGCAGTATATAGGAACAGATTCTCAACAATCCAATCTGATTTATACAGATCAACCCAAATTTATTTCTTAACCCTGCAGCTGATTTAGTTTGAGTGAAAAGCAAGCCAAAATACCCATTTTGAATGTGACTCAGTTTCTTCGAATTATGGATCAAATCTGATTAGAACTTGGAGCTGGCTTTGATAATTTGTCTAGAAAAAGTAATGTTATTGGAAACCATCCTGTATGGTGTTTATTTAATAGAAAGATATTGGCCAGAGGTACACTGAAGGACTTCCAAATAAGACTGAGGAGAGATCGGACACGGTTTGTCCAAACAAACAAAACAATGTCTTTATTTGCTCAGCTGCAGAGAATGCTCTGACATCCTCACCTTATTGCACTTGTTGCCGTATTATAGACTAGAGCATTTCTGGATTGACTGAAAATTGGTGGAGTCTGAGTAATCTTTCAACTCTCTCTTTCAACACAGCAGTTAGAAAAAATATACTTGTATTTTCTGTTTTGAGCCAGTGGAAGGAGAGAAGGGAAAACTGTTTTTCTGCCTGCAGAGTAAAGAGAGGAGTAGTACCAGGGGCCTGAGTGATCACCTGGAACAGGCACTGAGCACAGGCCCACCACAGGCAAACAGTTTAATTTTACAGATACGACACCTCTGTTTAGAATCATGAAAAAGTTTGAGTTGGGAGGGACCTTTAATGATCATCTAGTCCAACTTCTGACTGTGGGCAGACACATCTTTCACTAAATCAGGGGCTTGCTGGAATCAAAGTAACTCCTCTGGAAAAAAACAGGGCACTCAGAGTGGGTATGGGCATGTCTGTGATTGTGCTGTGCAACAAGCCCAGCCAGGAATCACTTCCCTGTGCTCCCCACTCCCATGCAGAGCTGCTGCACCTCTGCATTTGTGGTGGAAAAAAAAGTGCCCTGCAGAGAACAATAGACTCACTAGCAAACACACCTACCCAAAGCATGCTTATTTAGTTCTTCTGACCTCTCAGTGCGGGTTTTAGTTTGTTGCTCTCAGGATAGGTGACTGAAGAACTGCCCAAATTGGTAAAGATGAAGGTCAGTGTCTACAACACGTGAGTGAAGGAACCCCATACCCAATGTAGATATGCTGGCTATTCTAGCTATACATTCTAAAATGAATAACCCAACTTGGAATCCGGATTTTGAATTTACAAACATCACAATGTCCCACATCATCTGATTCACTAGCTCATTTTAGGTACTCAGAAGGTCTGGCAACCTACACTGCTACAGCTGAACAAATACCCACAGGTGCTCTGCAGCCATCTGAACAGAGAATAAAGTGCTAAGCATAGCTCTTCCACATTTTCCTGTGTGGAACTCACACGTGAACATGCAGTTTTCACAGAGTTAGAGATTATTTTCTCACAATATGAAATAATTTCTTTAAAATCAGCAGTATTTATAAATCTAAATATTCAGAACACCTGCATGTCAAAGAAAGGCACGGTACTGGCTGCCTGACATATCAGGAAACTGCTTTCTTGAACTGCAAAATGATATTCTTCTAACTGCATCTCAGATTTCACTCACAATAGCATTGATAATTATAGTCTGAACTGCATTTAAAAATCACAATACTAGATTGTTCAGTAACTTCACCTGAAACCACAGCAACCAGACAGGATTGTAGCTCGCATTATGTATCTGGAGTTATTTTCAGACAACATATTCCATAACTCATATTACCAATATATGTTAATTGGAAGGAACACCAGGAAGCTCTCTATGAAAGAGGCCAGTTTTTGTTAGTTATAAATCAGCATTGTTGTTGTAGCATATAGACTCTGTATAACTTGTACACTGTGTTTCCCTTCACACCTGACTGCATTTTGCAGGGTTTGTGAAATGAAACTCTAATGAATTCTATTAGAATATGCAAATTATGCCTTTTTTTGGTTGTGTCTCCTTACTTTTGGCTTTTCTTTATAATTGATTCTAAGAAAAGGATGAAACTGAACAGGATAGGGCTGTCACATTCAAAGTGTGGAAACTCTCAGTTTCTATTTCCTACTTTCCATATCCATAAGATTACTTCTACTTGAGGCTGGGGCAATATAGAAATGTAATGAAGCTATTAACTTGAAAAAAACCCAAATAAATAAACAGCAAAAATCTCCAAGATTATGTGTTGAGTAAGAGCTATTGATAACATACTCGCTGATACTACTTATCATCACATGCAAAAATACTTACATTTGCTGAAAGTTGAGAAGTAAGGGTAGCAACTTTCTCTTGAGATGCAACCAACTCCCTCCGTAGCTTCTGAATTTGCTAGAGAAAAAACATACTGCTGTCAGCATTTAATCAATTTTTTTTGTTGTGGTTATTTTTAATGTTTTCTTGAGAGACCACCAATAGGTTTACAATGTCTTAGCTTCAGATATTAATCTTAGAACTATCCAGAAATACAAATTATTAGAAGCTGTGTCTTAATGTTGCTCCAATTGTTTTACACACTTAACTGGTGTATGAGCCAGGATTCCAGTTAAGGGAGCACATATGGGAAAATGCTTAATTACTTTGTGATATCCTCTGTTTGCAAGGGAAATGTCATGGGTTTTTTACCAAATCCCATAAGTTCCAAACACAGGCTTAGTGCAGTCAAGGAGAGCCGCCCTGGATGTGGCCTGGGGTTTTGAAACAGGAGAGCATTTGGGTGAGGTTCACTGTGCCTGACTGTAGACATGATGGAACAACACGTGTTGAATGTCTGCATAAGACTAAGATAATGTGAGATATGTACTCCCACACTGCCTAGCATGAAGAAGGCTTTGATGGCTACCTCAGACACAGATTTCTTTTCTTTAAGGATGTTTAAAATTAGGTGAGGTAAAATAGTATTTCTTTTTTTTTCTCTAACACTTGCTTCCTACAGTCCCTGAAATTAAAACATGCAACCTCTTTAAACCTTATATAGTATTCAGAAACTTGCTTGCCAATTTAAAAAAAAATAAATGTAGCTTTAAATGTGCTTGTTGACATGAAAATAAACTCAAGACTCCTTCATCCTCTAATGAAAAACAGAATCCTTAAGAAAAATATCTGTTTCCCTTTCAGCTGGGGTAGATACTAAGCATGAAGCTTGCACATCATTTTAAGCTCATTTAACCCTATTTGAGATCTTACAGGGACTTCTGGGCATTGCATTGGAATCAAGCACAGCATGGAGTTCCACTTTGAAGAGCCTTTCATATTCAGACATAAATTATTCCAGACTAGAGAAGTAAAATGGGTAAAACCACCCTAGGAAGGGGAACATTTACAGTTACTAGTAAAGACCACTGCAGTACTTTAGTTTTATGACTCCCATAAAAACCAATAAGGAATATGGCACAAGCAACATGAACATTTTCCTGTACTTCTATAACACAAAAATAGCTCAGTCATTTACACTAGCTCAGTGCAACAGGGGCAGATTATTGAGCTGCTCTCCATCCTGGACTGGCCCTTTTATTTTTCCAATTTTTCTCTTTGTTTTTTAAATGCAATTACTTGACATTCCAGCTTAAGCTTTCATCATATTCTTGCAAATTCACAAAGGTAGGTCTCATGAAGTGCTGTTCAACAGCTGTAAGACCATCTCAAGCAGATCCAGATACTGAGAAAACATAATGCAGAAACACACGTTTTCATGACTATATACAGCCTTATATAAAAGGCAATAAAACGAGGAATTGTAATTTGCACTACTGAGCATGCCTCTTAAGCTCCTTTGTTTTAACTTTAAGAGATGTAAGCTTAGACAAAATTATATTGAAATATACTGCAGCAAGGAAAGAAGGATATGTTTATTTGTTCAATTTCCTCAAAATATCTTTTTGTTGACTTTGATTAGAATAGTAAAAATAGGAGCAGCATAAATGCAGGAGTTGGAAGGCACGTAGCTCTGTGAAGTGGAAATGCACCCCTCGGTGCTGTATTTTATTGCTGCTACTCTTTGGTGCCCTTTTAATACAACCAGGACTTCATTTTGAGAAAGGCTGTAATTGTATCCAGCTGCTGACCCAGGCTTGTCACCCACTCTTATACACTGTAAGGAGAACGAAGCTATTTTCCATGTCAAATTTGATTTATATCTGAAATCAATCTGCATTGCTCTGAAATCCATCAAAGTGGTCAGTTTCAGAAATTTAATATAATGCAAAATGTAAGGGAGAGAAGTTCAAAGCCATCATCTGAAGTATTTTTCCTCCTGAAAGGCAGCACCTTACCTTGAATTGCACAATCCTTTAGATCCTGCACTGAGTGGTATTAAGTCTGAAATCAGACCTATGTCAACTCCTCCACTCAACGCCCAGCTCTCACTGATTCTTTTCATCTTTTTAGAATGACAGACAGGAGGCTTTTTTTCAGCACAATGCTAAGAAAACACCTTCTAGTGCACTAAATCTGCACCAGATTTTCACCAATACTTCTTAAAATGTGATGCAGACACAACACAAATGGTGTATTTTCCCTGCCAACTATGCAGTTTAGCCAAAGCAGGTAAACAATAAACTATAAAATGTATAATGTAAAATGCATAATTGCCTTACTATAACGCAAGGCAATACAGAAATATAAAATTGAAGGAAAGTTCTTACCTCTGAATGTGCCTTTTCTTCTGCCTGGAAGAAAACAAAGACGAAATGGCTTAGAATCAGTGTGCAACATAATTGTGGTATTAGAGCAAAAAAGCCAGCTACAGTGAAGTGAAATGAATAGCTTCATGTATCCATTACATTTAAGGAAGGTATCCAGTAAAAACAACAAATGGAACTCTTTTCAACTTGCTTGGCAGGTCTCCACCTGAAAGCCCAAAGAGATTGCCAACGTACTGACAAAATTAAATGGTGGAGAAAAGGGCAGCAGGACCAGAACTTCAGAAACTGCAGCTACATTTCTAAGATACAAACAAAAATTTACTATGCTCTCACTGCATGGACCTTAGTCTGACACAACAAACTTTTATGCTGCAATGATTATTAGGGCTCCTGGATTTATATTTGTCTTACTGCATATCAAGAAATGTTCCTAATACGATAATAAGTAAACCCTGATAAGAGAAGTTGACAGCATACCTGTAAAACATACATTGATGAAGATGAGGGGAACTTGAATTTTAATGTAATTTCTTCCATACAGAATACTGACCAAAATATTAAAGGCTATCAAGGCATGTTAAAGTTTTCAATTAAACTCGCTAATATTATTTTAAAGTTAAGTGTTTTCCATATTACAATGTATGGTGTTATATATTGAAGCTTTTTACAACCTTTTTCAACAAGCTAAGAAACGAAACTACTGTAAGGCAAACCTTTGAAAGTCATTCAGTTTCTAAGCATTGGATTAGCCCTATTCAGGAGACATTTGGTGGACAGATAAATCTTGCTTCAGTGGGATTCTAATGGAAAAGAATGGCATGCCATGAGAAAGGAACCTTTTCATAACATAAAATAGGAATCAGTTAATGTACTGGAAATCAATCCACCCCATGGTCTGAAGTGGCCCAGATTCAGAGAAGCAGTCTACATTATGTGGAAGAGAAGTAAGCAGTAAAAGGAAAATGTAGGTAGAGGAATTATCTATAAATAACACTAGAAACACTGAGAAAACCCAAAGAAAGGGTTCTTCAGGATATTCTCTGGCATTGGACTGTCTTATTCTGTGTTATTACAAATTAGTGTAGCTGACTTTGAGCCTGTATTAGGCATTCAGTTTGGGCTCTTAGGATTTTAATGATTTATAACAGAAATGTTTCTTTTGCTTTACCTTTCATAAGGGGAGAAAACTCCTGGAAAATGACTCTTTCCATATATGCCTTTCTGTTAGCAGTCACTAAACATACTGATGCTACAATATGTACCTTGGCAACACTTAGAAATGCTTTTTGCTGAAACTACTCTAATATCTGACACAACACTGTGTGATGGACGATTTAGTACAATAAGGTATCTTTTTCAGCACTGATGTGACACACATGCTGTAACACCCTAACTTTCTTATCTATGTTTGTGAACAGGAGATCTGCCCACAGAAAAAAAGATGATATTCTATTCCCATTATTGTTACATCAAATATGTAGTGCATGGAGAGTCACAAAGGGACTCAGGTGACAGTGTCCCCTTATGATTTCTTCTGTGGCAACAAAAGCAAAAAATTAGGTTTGCTGATCTTTTCCTAAAACCACTATGTGCGGACATGGCTCTTGTCCTTGGACCACCAAACCTGCTGATGCAGGGACTGCTACATGTTGTCACCAGACAACACCCTCAGTGCACAAGTGTTACCTCTTCCTGAGTTCAGAGAGGTGGCTCCCACAAGTTGCATTTTGTGGGCAGTGAAGGAAGTAAATTAATGAGAAAGACCAATATTTTGGACACACTATCAGCTTTAAAAATAGAATCTGACAACCAAATATATCTGAGCAGTTTTTACTTAAGTTCATGCTCACACCACTGTAACCCATGATTCAGCATTGTTACAATAAGCTCTAAAAGGAAAAAAATAAATTCTTTTTCTCAATCTACTTCTCCATCATATGCATGCATCCCATCCTTGAAAGGATTATTTTTTCTTTTTCTGAGGTCTTAGGATATTAAGGTACAAATGACATGTCCTTACACAACTCCTCTGAGCATGGCTTGGCACAATCAGTGAAGCCTAGGGACTCAAAGTGTAGCTAATGCTGAGAGCCAGTGCGAGAAATTGGCAATTAACTAAGTATGTGAATATTTAAGCGTTTCACCTACTGAGCAGGAGGAGATTGAAACAGGAGACAACCTATCATAATTTTTTCAATTACTCACAGGGCTAAATGTATTCACTGCCAAAACTGAATCAGTTTAGTGTATCTTTTACATTCACAGCTTTTCTGTGAAACAAAATGGCTATCTCTGTACATGCATATCTCTACAAGCTAGATTTCCACTCTCTGCAAATTAAGTCCTGAAAAACCCAAATGCAAGTAAAGAAGAAAGCCAATATATACAGAAAATAGTAGTGAATGCAGAACTTCTGTATAATTGGGCTTATTCAATGGCAGAAAATAATGAAATGTCTCTTCTGAATCTCATATTCTAATTCTCAAAGAAACAATCTTCAGAGAACAACTTGAAGATTTTCAACTATCCTCTGGTAATTATACATGAAGGTCTTGATCTTCATTTAGTACTTTAAATTTCTCCAGTGATTAGGTCACAGAAAGCACTAGCACTTAGGCTTAAGACAATGCTTGAGAAATCTGATAAATTTAATTGAGATAACCCTGTGAAGCTATCCCATTGTTCTCTTCACTCAGCTGATGTGACACAATGTGAAACCTTTCATGTTTCTATACTCCACTTGTGCATCATCTTCTGATTAATTGCTGAAAAGTTTAAACTGTTTTCACAGAGAGCTCAAGCAGCAGAAATTCAGATAAAAAATCTTTGCTAAAAGTCAATCCTAGTAATTTTTTTCATACCAATTTCTTTCTGGCTCTTTTCAGATTTTTCTGCAGCTTCTATTGTCTTGCCTACATAACCCATTATGCCAGGAGTAGGGCTCAGTTGCAATGTAAATTCACAGTCTGAAGATATTTATAGTATGAAACTGTAAACAGTTTAAAGTTTATTTGGTAGGAAAAATACCAAAATACATTATCATGGAGTTTAGCTAATATTTCCAAGATACTCTGTTCAAAGATAACAGGTTACATAAATAGTAAGTATTAGTAAATTCCTTCTACATTACACAACACCAGAGCACAGATATTACAGATTTATTCACTTACTGGGTGCTGAAGGCATCCTGTGTCACTTTATAACTTGATTTTTTTCATCTATCAGTTTCATAACATTCTTCTAAAATTTGACATCAAAGCTTGAATTATAATTTTGACACACCTTCCCAAGCAAACTAATTGTAGTGTCTCATAGACAGGGAATAGCTCCAAATATTTTTTTCAGCCACCAAAACACGAGTGAGAAGCTGAATTCTGAATGTTAGTTGTGCCTCACATGTAGCCAGCCTGTATAAACATTCTACTCCTCCCAACTTCACCTCCCTCTCCCCCTTCCAGATATTTCAGGACTGGTCTGGACTGGAATGACTTGGAACTTGCAGTTTAAGGCAAGTGTATTTGATGTTTGAGATATGCTCTTGTATGAACCTTTTTATGATTAAACAGAACTAGGAGAGGCACCATTGTGCACGGATGGAACATACTTTTGAAGCTAACATGAGTTTAGCACTGAGACAGAGCTACCACGTGCTCCAAAGGCATCAAACTGCATGAGCTTGGTATTCCTAGGCAACAGCTGGTGCTGGCTCTGGCTAGAGGAGTCCATCTCTGGAATGCCAGCTGACACTGTTCAACACCTGGACACATGGAGGGGACACACACTATTCATGTATGCATGGGATAAAAGCAGGTAAGTGGGTTGCCCTCCTGTGAAAAGGGGCTGCTGCAACATGTAATTGTAGTTGTGAGGAAACTACAAAGCAACTGCTATGTATCAGCAAGAGAATGCCCAAAAATGTTCAACTTCTCCCCTATGGATGATTTCTTGTCATGGAACAACCAAAACAATAAATGATGCAAAATATATAAAAAACACCTGTAAAATAAAAAAAAAAAAACAAAAACCCAACCAAACCAACAATAAAATAGAGGAAAAAAATCAAACCCAGAACAACTTCTGGAGATAAAAACAGAATTTTACTCAATCTAATTAATCTAACAAAGATTAAAATTTTAGAAAGTTTTTCTTCTCTTTGTAAAAACATCTAAATGCTGTCACAAGAAATATCAGTAGACACTTAAACTCCAAATTACATCTCCCTTACCCTAACACAATCTTGTGGTTTTCAAGAAGTTCACCTCAAACAGTGCCAGGGTATAAATAATTTTCTAAGTTGTGCACTAGCTAAAAGTAAGGAAAATTACTCAAAATGGTCAACTACAATAGCATAAGGACCCCCATAAAAGACACTTTTAGGTTTTCACCTATTTTTTAGCTTTCAAAATGTATATTGGATGATTTTAAACATTTATAAGCAATTCACATAAAGAGATGAAAAGAATGTTTTCTAAAATAGTATGCAGTAGTACAAAGCTGAAAATAAGCATTCCTACTTTACTGCAGTAAAATTCTAATTCTTCTACGTCTCAAAGTATTGAAATTTTCATGAACAATGAACAAGAACAGAGGCAGGCAGAACTTTTTTCTAAAATATCAATACTCACCGTAGAGTAGAGAGAAGATGTGCTGGAGACAAGTGATAATGAGGACCCATGTACTTTAAGAAAAGAAAAATAACATGAAATATCGATAAAAACATAAAACTTCCCCCATGTAGCTCAATAAGCAAACAAATTTTTGAAATGAGAACCAGTTTTCCACAAAGAGCTATTATGAGCTATCAGTATAGAATAGCTATTAATAGATTTCCCTGCATTTAGAAAGACTGTCCTGTGCAGAAAAATCATTTTCCTGTATACGGGGCAGGTGAGTGAACCAACAAAATTTTTTATTATTGCCAGAAAACCAAGCATCACTTTTGTTGCTTTGACAAGAAATCACTTGATAAATACACTCTTCAGAGAAACCAGAAATTGAGCTGTTTATACAGCTACAATCTACCTGTCCTGTAGCTGTCCTAAGCTGAGAAAATGATTTTAGTAAGAGACTATGTTTTGGAAAGCAGTTCATATTCCATGGGGTGAGCTCCCAAGCTTCTCTCAGCAATGCTGACTTGAGTAGTTATTGTCCATGGGAAGTGGTAACTGTGAGAGGTAGTGCCATATTTCCCCTGATCCTCAGTGGAGTCAGCCTCAAGAGCACTGACTGAACGTCACAGGGCTGTACTTTAAGAAATGGGGTTCCTGGCCTACCTGGAAATGACAAATGAAGACTAAAACTGCAAAAAGAATTGTCCCTTTCTGATGACTCTCCTGAGGAAGGCTATACTCAAAGATAATTTCAAAGAAGACAACTTATTTAATTTCCTCTTTTTATTTTTGTTTCACAAGAAAGTTTTTTGATAGTCATAATTTGCCAGGGTTTGATAAAAAAATAAATTTTGCTTTAATAGCTACCTGTATGCAAAAAAAAGACACTATGAGAATACTTGGATTAGCCAAATGGACTTTGAATTTGGCTTTGTATTTATAGGAATGTGGTACACTGACCATTGAAATGGAGTGGCTTCCAAAGTATGTTTGGTTTTCAGTCTCTGGTTTAAATGTTTCAGCTAAACTGCCATCTGCATTCATACCCAGTGGCTCTACGCATTACCTCACTTGTTTCACTTTAACCTTCCTCAGAGCTCTTATCTTAAAATACATTTGACCTTCTAACAGCATCATTTCATGGTAATCTCTAATGACTGTAAACTGCTGAAAACTGTTTATTACTGCTGCATTGACTTTCATTTACTCAGGTTGATCACGGTTATCTACTCCAGCTGGATATGAAACATAACCAATGAAAAAGCTTTCATCAAACCCACTGGTGACCCATTACTGAAATTCTACATTTAACACCTCTTTTTCTATGCATAAATTGCTTTGTTTTCTCTATTACTCTTCCAGTGTTTCCTTTGATAATTCTGTTACTCAGCAAAGGGTCTGCATTCAGCTCTGTCCGTGAATTATGTGATATTCTTCTGTGCAGTCAGCCATCCTCTCTGTGCTGACAACTCACAGCTTGAGTTGTCCTGCACCCTACTGCTAGTATTACATACCCAGATGTCTGCCTGATATAACATCTAAAGTACAGTAAAAGGAATCAAAAAATGGAAGTATTATTTGTCTGTTGTTTTATCTTGGTCTTTTTATCTCATAACTATGACCTTTGGGGTTAAAGCAAGACTTTTTTTATTTGCCTATTATAAAGATAATTTACATTTTCATCACTGAGCAGTAAACAAGATGAATGTTGCAGAATTAATCCCATGAAGTTGTCTTTTTTTGTTTAATTAAAGGGTGTAAGGACTTTGCACTCTGCAAATAAATCAGATTTCTGCAATTCTGCAAATAATCAGATATACCAGAAATGCTAGTCAGAAGAAAATGCTACAGTGCATGTAATTAGGAACAGTCAGGTTCTCTGTGGATGAAAGAGAGTAAAACCCAAAACCAAACCAAAAAATATTCACCAAGTTCCAGATGTTGCAGATAGCATTAAAAAAAACAGACAGTAATAATCTGCATAAAGGAGGGAAGTCAGTTTAAATTACAGAATTTCAATACAGAAATTCACATGGTATTTGCTGTAGGAGGCTATAGGATAGTGGGGAGATTGAATGACTACAAAAGAAAGGAGATGCTAGGTAGCACTGGTGTTTGGGGGAAAAAAGGAAGCACAAAAGTAGGACTAAGAAAGCAGAGAGACACAGTAGTCAAGCTATATTCAGACGTTTTGGATTTAGAGGAAAAAGGAATAATTTTCCAAGAATGGCTTCCTTTTCTTCAAAATTTCTGATAAAGGATTTGTACATACATGAGATACATACAGCATTGCATATTACTGGCTGAAAGGAATACGTTCCATGTTTTAGGACAAAGAAGGCTTTTGAGTCCAACTCAACAGGATTAATAAAACCTTCACAAAATCATTTAAGTTTCTATGGTGCAGGGTGCAGAGAAGTATTTTAAAGTTTTTACGCTTTGAGCATCTGTTTGCCAATGTAAGTAGTCTCACTCAGTCTTACCTTCTTCCATGCTGTCCCTGAATGAACCTGAATGACTGATTGCGCGAGGTCTCTCTTCTAAGGACGTAGCACTGCCACACAGCTGGGAGTCATCATAGAGATCAAAAGAAGTGTCTTGAGCAGGGATGCTGTTTGAACGCATCATGCTGGGTCCAGGAAGGTTAAACTGTGACAGGTTGGTTGGACTCACTGGAATAAAAAGCTTTATTAATGAAGCACATTTCCATTAAGTGAATTTTGGTTCTGCACAAAATTGGAATGTAGAACTAGCACGGTGAGGTGGACTTCATGCTGTTGAGAAAATGGAAGGCTTTTATTCCTACATTTAAAGCTACAACAAAAAGGTGGAGTAGATGGCCTTAAAGGAGGTGGAGCTGGATGACATTAATCCTGTAAAACAGGTAACCCTAACAGCAATTCTAATTAATCACTATCTGTATTTTAACGTTATATACCTGTATTACTGCCTGCTGTTAAGACCAAAGTTTATCTGCATATGCAAGACATTTATCCTTTGATTTTCAGGAGCATCTACCACTATATTAGGTTAAAAATTCGTGCAGAAGTCTCAGTTGAATCTCATCCTAATAAACAGGTGTAGTCAGACATGGTTGAAGTAAAGAACAGTGTTGATGAACCTACTTTAAGCTTTCGCAAAGTTCTTTCACCAGTAGGAAGGAAAGCCTGGCTATGGTTCCTCTGGACCACACAATCTCAATGCCTAGAAGGAAAAGCTGTCTAGCCAAATTCAGCCTCAGTGTTTGGACTTTTATTTTAGATCATCCAAGATGTGTCCTAAGTTATAAACTACCAGAACAGCTGTGTTGTGAGAGCAACTTATTCCACAGGGCTATGAAAACTGAAAAAAAAAGCAAAGAACAATGAAAAAGGAAATTTTAAACCCCATTATCTTGTTGTTCTCTATTGTGAGTTCACAAGAACTATGAACAAAAAAGATCATTGTAAACAGAAAATTATATAGTGAAAAAAAACTGTTACAAAGAGCTGTGTATGTCTGATCAAATTTCTTTTGAGTGATTGTAACCTGTAGATGCCATAAGCTCTGACAGAGTGATAGAAGTATTAGTGCTTCAAAGGATGCTACTAATTCCTCAGTAAGGGCCTAAACCATAAAAAGCTCATCATGAACCTAGTTATGTGTCAAGTGCACTGAAGATAAGTGGGTTTTATTCAGATTTAAAGAGAGAAATAAAATAATAAGAAAAAAATAAACTTATGTTGGATTAATTTGAAACAAGATTCAGAAGAACCAAATCTAAACCTTGGTTCATAATCAAATAAAGCTGCTATGTGACTCACATCCCAAAATACTATATTGCATTCCAGGTTAGAATATGGATCGGGCTCAGTGCAGTCATAGCCAGGTCCAGCTACTAAAACACATTTAAAAGGTTGATCTCAAAGCAAACCTATATGTAGGAAAAATCAGATGTTTAGTTTCTGACATTCACTAAAATCACTGGAAAGAATCTTACTGACTATGAAGCCTAAAAGATGAATAGCTTTGAACTAGAAACTAATTTCCAGTTCTCCCTCAAAATTTATCTCCTTGGTCAAGTCATGAAGAATCTGTGTTTTTTTTCCTCTGTGCAAAATAGGTAGTATCCTGGTCCACTTCATTAACAATACCGTGAGTTTCCCCTTACTAATGAGGTAGAACAGTATGGGGATGAAGACGTTAAAAATAAACCTAGTCCAGCAGACTAAGAAATATTTACAGCTGAATTTTATGGTTCTCTTACAGAGGGGGAGAAACAAGCATTTACCCAGGTTGGAAAAGTGATATTTTCCAGTTGCAGATGAAGACATAGCTGAAGGAGAAACAAGCGGGGACTGACTGCCAGTGTCTTGCAGGCCTCCAGTTGAATGGGAGCGTAGCCATTCCTTGCCTTCCTCCTGACTTGTCTGCCGGGATGATGGTGTGTATCTGAAAAATCACAGCTCACATGCTCAAGACAATGACAAGGTGATGTCTTGGAAAGAAACAGCTGTCACATAAATACCCGTCACCAGTTAGACAGAAAAATTCCCTAGGAAAGCATCAAGTCTAGTCAAGTGATTATCACCAGAGGTTTTAACTAGGTACAATTTACCTCTGGGTTACAATAGAAAACATACAGGACTTGAGCCCCCCCTTTACTCTTCATCCCCCTCCCCAAAACAGCATTCCCTTCTTTTGAAGAAACAGGATGATCAACCATAGCAGACAGACAACTGAGCTGACAGAAAAGGACTTCAAAGCTATAGGAAGTGTACAGGTTGATGCAAAAGCTTGGAAGCTGTATGGTTAGGATGGGGAATGCACAGAATAGAAGCCAAGGAATGTTAGTAGCCACTTGAAAAATGACATCTGTCACATATCATGTGGGCAATTGATTAGATGACAGGAGTGAAACAGATCAACAACTCTGAAAAAGGAGTTAGCATCGACAATGATAGCTACTCATGGTCATATGCATGTGGTCTTCCACTCTGAATGCTACCTGACATTGTGTGCTGCCCCAAACTGAGGGGAGGGAAAGGGACAGGAAAAATAAACAATTAGCAGAAACAAGTTTTCTGGAAGGAAGAAGTCTGGCAATCAATTCATCAACTGATTCCTATGGTAACCAATAAAACAAGCGCACTGTGATGTGGGCTAAGATGGAGAACTGGTAACGCACTGGTCCAGCCTTGGCTGAGCTGGAAGAAGGGAAATTCTGGCAGTGATTTAACATTAAAATATGTAGACAGCGTGGGTCTTAATCAAGAGATTGTTTTCAGCAATGTCTGAAATAGTTTGCTTCATTCAGACAATATCCTGCTGAGAAATGAACACCTTCTTCACTACTGTCATGAGCCATCAGTGTTCCCCAAAACAGCAGAGCAGAAAGGGCTTTTGATATTCTGGCTTCAGGCTTGCAAGGCACAAGTGCTTCTGCTTAGAGAGAAGATTAAATGAACATATAAGTTCTTGTGTTGGGCTTGGGGTTTTGTACAATATTTTACAGCAGTAAATCATCTTGTCCTTATTAAATATTTATTTCTTTTCTCCTTTCAGAAAGACAGCTATGATCCTTGCCTATAAATGTGGTAGAGCACAGAATTACTGAGTGGTTATCAGATAGGGAAAACAGAAAAATGAGAATTCAGGATCTGAGTTTTGGACTGGGATATCTTTACATTAAACCAAACTGAATTTTTTTTTTCTTTTTCTGGGCTAACTGATCATTCTTATATGCCTATAAGCAGTTTTCCTACTCCAATTCACTTTCAGCTTTCAGCCACCATAACAGCTGTATGTACATCCACAAACCTCAACCCATTGTATGGGTCCCCATTATACTTTTAATGTCTTCCACCTTTTCCATTCTCTCCAAATCCAAAGTGATTGTTTTGTGATGATAGGAAATTTGACTGAATTCTTATTAAGCAACAGTTAGTGTAGGTCAGAAAGTGCATTATAGTGACAATAGCTTAGCACTAGCTTAAAATTTCAGAAATATTTATTCATAACTCATGAGATTTAATGGTGTAATTTCAGTTATGGAAAGCTGCAGAGTTCTGTGTACATGCACATATATCCTTGCTTGCCAAATATTTTTCCTGGATTTGCATGATGGGCTTCTATGCCTGGTAAGACCAGCCAAGTTACCTAATGATCTGGTCTTTTAACCATGGAGGAGAGAAGAGAGTGGAAAAGTTCTGATTTCTGTGATGAAGACAGAATTTAGTGAAGAGTTAGTAGCGAAGTTGGACTCTGTGTCCTGCTGGATAAGGACCAAGAAAACTGTATGGAGCAGCACACATTTTATACTTACAAACCTTGAATAGTAAAATTAGTATTTTCTAGCCCTACCCTTTAATAGCTCTCCAGTTCAAATTACATGATTGTTTGCATGAGTTCAAGTCAGATTCACCTCTAAAATATTGTTTTTCTCCATAATATTTTCAATAATTAGTCCTATTGAATTGCAAAAATATCTTGCTCTGTCTCTTTAAGCTCTCCAGAATTCAATGCCTTTTAAGATTCATTGCATAAGGAAATGATCCCTAATAGTATTTATTTCCCATGGTATATCTTGAAAGAAGATTTATTCCTTGGGCAGACATGGAAAGAAAAAGTCTATTGTTAAAATTTACATTTTCTGGTTTGAATTTAAATTCCAAGACCTATTGTAAACAGATCAACAGAAGGAGAAAGAAAAATAAAGGCAGTGTAGAAAAGGTTACAGGAAAATAGAGAAGCAGCAGTCATGCTCAAAAAAATATATATACCTTAATCCCTTTTTGGGTAGTGTATTTCTGTCAAGCTGCATGCTGTTAAAACAAAAAAAATCCCTAAGGACATACAGTAAACAGGACTGATCAGAATTACAAATTTTAAAGCTCTAGGTTTGTGTGCATAACAGAAGGTCATTTAATGCTTTTTAATATAACTTTCATGATAAATCCTTTACTCATTGGAAGGAACAATAGGACATGGACTGCTGCACGTTCATTTTTCATCTAGACATGCTCTGGGCTGGGTCAATAGTAATTTGGAGTCTGTCCAAGTCAGAAAGAAGTGCTTCTTTGCCATTTCTAACCTTTCTACAGCTTGGCTCTGAAATCTGTATGAGAATCATATGGTCACAGTACGAATCTTTATTTTTCACAGTTGCCTATGATAAGGCAATAGATTTCCAAAAGAAAAGAAGGTTGTGGCACCTGCTAAGAGGCAGCATGGCCTTGCCAGAAGCCAAATGACAGCTCTGCATGTAGAAATATGTTCTAAAGATTCAGACTCTTGGCTTTCTGTTGTTGAGGGGCTCCCACAGTAAGGGGATGGTGGGGACAATGAAAAGTGGCACCAGAGTGATATTGTTCCATTTTCCTGCACGCACAGTGTCAGAGTGGCTGATTACCCAAAATATATGGATGGAGTTTTCCTCATTTAAACCACATCACTAGAAGGGCACCTACTAGCCCCCCTTCCAAGTGTCATTTGAGCATTTCATCATAAAGTCTTGGTAAATTGGTCTCTGGTTGGTGTGGGTTGAACTTGTTATCATCAAGTAAGTATTGCAAAGTTTTCTCCCTTTGGAACATAGGTTAGTGTCATCATATGGATTAAATAGCAAAGTGGCTTTTGAAAGCTTCTGTATTACATATCATAATCACACCTCTGAGAACAGCAGGACCCTTAGGACCCTTCCTACCCAAGAAATACCCTTATTAAAGGTGTTTCCTATTGTGCTGGAGGTGATGGGAGTCCTACTGCCATGTATCCCTGATCCAAGTAGATAAAGGCAGTGAAAACACTGTTGGCATGGACAATCTACTATCAACAAGATTGTCTACTATCATGAGCAATCTACTATCAGGGCTTAGGCAAATGGCAGCAAACTACTCTTACCACCAGGAAATTTTTGAGACAATCTTACTAGTTTAATAAAGGGCCTTGTTCTGCATTTGGAGAAAGCAAATGGCAGGAGAAAATCAGCAGTATTTCAGCACATGCCCAGTTATCATGGTCCATGTAAGAGTAGTCCCATGTCAGACAGAGGACTGTATTCTCAGCATTTTGCTCCCACCATAACTAACAGGACCAAGAACAGCTGGCAAAAAGACAACATAAATCTGAATGAGTGATTCCCTTTTATTTTTCTTCACAGAGAAAAATGGGGCCTTGATGTTCCTTTATTTATCTTTATGTACCTCTAAATTTCAAGATGAATACAGATGATCGTATCACCAGTTTCTTATGCAAACACTTAAAAGTCCAAGTGAACAATGTGATTTCTAATATTACTATAACTTGAAGATCTAGGTATTTCAAAGTAATCCATAGCACATTATCTAAAAATAAGGGAGTCAGTGCTCCTTTAAAACCATCCACAAGGCAAGAGGTATGCCAGTCGTATAAGTAGGTTAAGAGTGACCATAGGATTTTCCAAGAATCTTTTGAATTCACATGATCAAATGAAATAGGGATGAATAGCCTCAACATAAACATGGAGTTATTGCAGCTGCATTAAAGTGAGTGTAGCAAATGCTCATTGTGTGTTTCTAACATAATAAAGCTTACAAAGATGCTCCTAGATTTCAGATAATTGTATGAAACCATTAAGCATGGTCTCATTTAACTGTTACTTCAGACCAATAACTGTCCTTATCTTTTCAATATCTGAAATTATTCATCCACCAAAAGCTGGGTTCATTGCTTCCACAGAAACTGGGTTTTTGGTAAATAGAATTGAATTTACCTCACATCTCTAAAGTTGATAATGATAATAAAGGCAGTTCTTTTCTGAAATAAGCAATGCATACATGGACAAAAACCAATATAAAGTGAGGATGAGAATGCCATAGTATTCCTGATATTTTCCTTCACCATGTAAATTGGGAAAAGCAATCTTGCAGAAAGATGAATGAAGACGTAGGCTGAAGTTATCAAGCCCACTGCATCTCATTCTCTTTTGGTTATTTTACACTGCTGAAATTGACTGCAAATTCTATGAGGGAAATTACAGGAAGCCTTACATTCCTCATTTTCCTACCTGCCCTTGGTGATGAGGTTATCTTGGGAAAGGGCCATAATAGCATATCCTTGAGCTATATCTAACTCTTTCAGAGTTGTTAGGGAATAAAACAAATTATTGCAAGCTAAGAAACAACTAGAGAGCTCTATGACAGGCTGGACCAAGCTGATATGGGTCTTAAAATTAGTTTCTGCAAAAGCCTAGGCATATAAGAAAAACTGATACATGATCCCCTGTTTCACACCTTAAAACCACAACTATCAATTATGATTATTAAAGATAATTTAAAGTCTTGAAGGGCTTAAGTGAATTTCAATGCACTTTCATAGCACTCAAACCTAAACATTCTTTTAAAACAAACCAGAGAAAGCCAGTCATGTTCCACTCTGCTAATCTTAAAATGCAGCTATTACTGCTGATCTAACTGCTGTTTATTTCTGTATTTCTGTGTGTTTATGCCTTCCTTGCTGTGTCCTTCAGATCAAGCTGAAGAAAATAACAAATTTGCAATGCTCAACAGCAACTAAGGGTTTGAAAGAACTACTGGTTATATGTCCACCTGGAAAATTTTACAACTAAAGCAGTAATATTTTCAATTAACCCCAGAAGATGTTTTTATTTTAGAGTATAAGCACCTGCATGATTATTTTAATCCATCTAAACTGTTGCAAGGTAAAATACAAGTCTATATAGGGAGCTACACTACTATGACAGTAGAATTAGACTTTTCTAAATATTGCTAGCGCAAAACCAGCAAAAGGCCTGAGAGTGATGCAAAATCTGCCTTCCTTCTGAAAAAGAAAATATTTTGCTTGCTGCCACAGAGTCTATTTTCTGGTTACAATGCAATAGAATCTCATTGAATGATACAGAATTTGGCTGGAGTAAACTTCAACACTTCAGGAGTTGTCAGGCACCTCTGTGCTGGTGCTGTACCATCACTCACTGGGTACCCTGAAAACGGTGGGCAACATCTGATCATCCCTGGAGAGATAGCTGGGCAAATACAGCAGAGACTTTGCAACTTTGCTGTCTCCATGAAAGGTGACTCTTTTTTTGGAGACAGTCAAGGGGTACTTTTCTTCACAGAAAATGTATATGTGCCC
The DNA here is from genome assembly GCF_001522545.3 of Parus major. Taxonomy (NCBI): domain Eukaryota; kingdom Metazoa; phylum Chordata; class Aves; order Passeriformes; family Paridae; genus Parus; species Parus major. Next base: position 36,676,064 of record NC_031773.1, on the reverse strand, counting down.
TGAGACCTTGTTCTCATTTTCTGTGTGCTTTCCAGCTGTTCTTTACTAAAACTTGATGTCCCAAAGTCTCATCTTAAAGCCTTAATGTGAAAAAGTATAATGGGATAGCTACTTTCTAAGACTTCTATGCAATATTTTAATTTTCAAAATGCTTTTTCCCAGCAATGGCACTACAACTCTGCATACACATACTGCAGAATAGCCTCACTATTTTCCATTTTGTATCTATGCAAATATATCCCGCCCTGTTATATCCCTTCAGACTTATAAGCTCTTGATCATTCATCTTTAGTAACTCCTTACCAACTATTCAAGCACCTTTATTTTCCCCATTTGCTTATGAGGGTGTTATTAGGAATAGTACTTAAAGCTTTGGTAAATTCAGGATTTTTATTGCATTTACTGTTTTCCTCTATTCAGAGAGCATGTTTTTCTGCAAATGAATTAAATTAGTCTTTCTTATTTAAAAGGCTGTTAATGACTAATCCCATGTTATCTGTTACTTAGCCTATTTTGTTTAATATCTTCTGTATTTTTCCAGGCAAACTGGCCTTCCTGTAATCCCCTTGTTCTTCATCCCAGCTCTCCTCTTCACTCCTTCCTCAGCACAGACCCTTTGAAAACTCTTCTCCAGTTCTAATGACTGCAGGGTTTTCAGGCTGTGTCTTAAGCAGGGAACTGAAAAATTCATCAGGACCAAAAAACCAAAGATACCTTTAACCTTTTCATTTCCTCTTACTATGCTTGCCATTACTGACATTTATCTATCAAACTGCAGCTAATATTTCAATTAAAGAAGTACATATATTTTTTTATATCATCTATCATTAGCTCTCTCCTTTCTTTCAGTTTTTCATGCAGTTTCTCTGCACGGACTTTATGTTGCTTACTTATACCTCATTGTACTCTTTGGCCTTTCTGACTTTGGTCTTTCTGTATAGAGACTTGGTCTCTATGTTATATTAGTATATCTGATTATAAGGACTGCTGATTCAGTCTTTTTCAAGCTCTAGGGTGACTGAAGAAAAAGAAATAAAACTCACTGGAGATATTTTTTTATGCTATGCCATCCTATAATTTGTATAGCCAAAGGCATTTCAGATCTAATCTGAGTTTACAAAGAAAAAAAGACATAATCTACTGCCAAATATATCTGTCTCCAATGTTGCAAATCAATGTTTTTGTTGTGAAAAAATGCTTTGCTACATGTGAGTTTTAATGTATGAAAGAGTTTAGAAACTCAGCACTCGTATCAGACCTTTCAGAAAAATCAAACTGCAAAAACCCTGTTGGGGCTATAATTCAAGAAATGACACCATTTACTCTAGGTGCATATATTTGTTTTGAGGCCAGATCAACATGAACAATGGCTCTCTTTGGACTCAGTCATAATATCCCCATATGGATAAATCTGAAATTTAAAAATACTGCCAACAGCAAAGTATTTGGAACCACTGAAATTAAGTCACTGAACAAATACATAAAGTATTAGCAGTGGTGGTTGCTCAGGAACTTATGCCAAGCCATTAATATTTGAAATGTGATGTTTAAGATCCTGAGTACAAATATAATTTTTGGCATAAATTCATACTCCTCCATATCATTCTACTGACCTCACCATCCATATATGTGGCAGTGAAGGATTTTGTAAGCTTAGTATTAATAATTGACCTTCTAAGAAATATTGTCACATTCAGTTCATAGCACACAAATTCAAATGTCTTTTAGGCAGAGTGCAAACTACAAATTGCTCATGTATCAGTGTATTTATAAGTACTGTATTTTTAACAATACTAGGTATTGTTAGCATAAGTTATATGGGTACAGATACATGTTTTATAATTATGAAAGTAATATAATTTAATGTAATATATTAATATAGAATAGTAATATAATTTGTATTGTGTTTTTATTAGTAAGAGATGTGATTTTTAGCTGTCACAGTAATAGTTGTGAGTGTAGCATAAGAAAAGGAAATCTATGAAAAGTTTTCATCTAGATTTCTCAAAGCTTTGATTATGCGGGTTTTTTAAATGCTTGTCCACTGAAAGTGAATTCCTTCTAAGCAAAGGATGGGTACTGAAAAATCTCTGAGTTTATATAAGGGGTAAAAAAAATCTAATGTTAAAGGTCTTTTTTTCCTTAAAATGTTTGTATTGTTAAACAACTGATTAAGTTTAAAATACTTTTGACTGATTCAGTAAAATTTTCTTTTTTGAATGAAAGGCTAATGAAATGTTTAATATTGATTTTACAGTCCCTATGTGAAATAAGAGTTTCACTGTCAAATCCTGAAAATTTTCATGGGAAGCAGAAGTCACTTAGTGCCTAGCAGAGATTATTTTTTTCTCTCCTGCAAAAGTCAAACAAATGCTTCACAAAAATAAAAGAGAAGAAAAAAAATCTTGGCTCAGCTGTGTCAGGCTGGTTGCACCTTTTATAATGCAACTTAAATGCTAAAACATCTGCATATAAAAAAAAAAAATTAATAGAGCAAACAGAAAAACCTCTTCTAGCATTTCTTTGTTCTGGGCACTTGCCAGGATTGACTGCATAGCAAGGATCTCATCTTGTAAACTGTCTCCCTGCTAGTGAAACTGCACTGCAGTGAGGATCTGTGTAAAGACTACCATGTAAGAAGCAACTTGTCAGGACTAAGTATTTTAGGGCAAGACTGGTCAGCTGAAGACCAGGACACAGCAGCCACCAGCTCTGCCTGTGCTTTGAGCTAATGGGAAGAGAAAAGCTGGGGTCCCACAGCTGGATGTTTGCTTGCTTTGGAACTGCCAAATGCTGGGACAGCAGGTGGATCCAGCATGCAAGAATCATTATGTGCCTGTTGGCTGTTTACACTTGCCTTTAATTAGACAATTTCCCCCCCTTTTCTCTCGTTGTCTCCAGAACAAGGGAACAACAACAAAAAAAATATTCTCAAGACAGAAAAAGTGCTTGTAAAATCTTAAAAGGCAGTTGATTCCACATTACAATGCCTTTCAGCTCTCTTTTCTTCCTTCCTTTTTTTTACATAAAGGACTAAGCTGCTAATTAAACAGTGTCCCTTTAGCAAAACAGGTGGAGGGTTCATTTTTTTGGCTCCTGTCCTTTTGCCTCTCGCTTATTTCGTGGTCACTGTATCTATAGGCAAGCTCACCTTTCCGAAAGAGTAGATCTGACGCTTCCAGTCCTCATGAGCAGGCTCTGAACCTCCTGAGTGCTTGTTGTCAGTCCAGAGAGAGAGCCATGATGGCTAAGAGGAAGGTCAATAGACTCGGAACTGGTGTGAAGGCTAGTCATGGACTGGTAACTTGGTGTGTCCTTACTGCCCGCTGAAGAGCTGCTCAGGTTTGCAGCCCACACAAGACCACCTGATGTGAAAGAGTGCACTGAGGCAGGACTGGAAGCCAGGGAGTGACTTAAGCTTACAACATCTGCATTTAAGTCCGAAGGTTTACTGAAGAGGGGGCTGCTGCTACCACTTTGCCCACCTGCACTGCCCATGCTGCCTGTGCCCGAGGATGGCGATTCCAGGCTGCCTTGCCGTGCCAATGTGGTACTAGGGCTGGGCATTGCCGATGTGGGTTTCACACCTTCTGTACTGGGTGCAGAGGCAGCTTTACCACTTGCCTTGGCACCAAACAACCTAAATGTAAAACAAATAGCTTTAGAGAAACTGATAGCCACATTAAACATTCATGGCGCAACATCCTAAGAGCCAAACTACACATTTTTAATTACCGCTACAAAAATCACGCCTACCTAGTTGATCAATCGCAGCGCAAATTTAAATTCACTTAACCATATCACAATAATCACGGTTTGTTTCTTTAGTAACAGCTCTTATTCACTCCTATTCAGATGTGCTCTTTGCACAGAGATCCTCCCGGAGAGAGGAAAAATAATCACATTTTTGTCTTATTAGTTCATAAACAGATTACACTTTCACCCAAATTCAGTAATTAAGCATTCCCAAGTCATTAGCTTTTAAACTCCTCACGTCTCAAATCTGCTTAAATGATTGCAGCAAACACTTGCAAAATCATTAGATGTTTAATAAACATCTAAGTATTTGTGCAAAATTCCCCTCCCATTGTTTTTTTGCACAGATGGTTATGTGGTCATCAATCATGTAGTAACCACTCAGACAGAATAAACTGCACCATGGCTAAATGGGCTTTGTCTCCAAGGGCAGGAATGACAAAAGTGTATTTCACATAACGTCTTCCAGCAATTCTAGATGTGAAAATTCTATGGTGATGATGAAAAAACAAACTGCAAGTCCTCTAAAATTTGAACTAAAATAGGTCATGTGATGTTTTAATGTATTTCTGGAAATATTTTAAGCTGCAGTTAATGTACAGCTTATAAATTAAAGATAAATAAATGCGAAACTTATCACGATGTAAAGTAAGCATGTCTAATAACATAAGAATCTGTTTTACATAATACCAAGCCCACAAAAGTAATCCGCAGCTCCCCATCTGCCTGGAGATGCTGTTTTGTTAAGTAAGCACAAGAGGGCACTATTGGCTTTTTCTCCAGCAGCGCAATTGCTCCATCCCAATTCATGGAGCATTCATCCGCATTTACACTTCCAGAAATGTTACCATAGAGCATTTACAATTGAAATTTAGCCTTGCCAATGTTTGTGTTGAAAAATGTAACGAAGCTGCTAAGATAATGAAGCATTTTTAGCTGGAGCTGCCAACAATGTGAAAGCAAATCTAACTCTATAATTTAAAGAGCTCTTCAGTTCCCCATCCAGAGTATGGCAGTTGCCTGTTTCACTCTCAGAATGTGCTAACCACGGTATCCTTCTTCCTTTTGGGGGTTTACCACAACACTGAGAAGAAACTTCACATGTGGCTGAACTTAGAATGATAGAATATGGGCAGGAGGGGACCCATAAGGATCAGTGGGTCCACCTTCTAGAGCTTCAAACTATGATATGGGAATGCACCTAAAATGCCTAAAGCTCAAAGAGCAGCCATTTCAGGTCTGGGAAGGTCTTTAAATCTCAAAGAAATAATTGTGTTGTATGAAGAAAATACTACCCTTTTCTTTTCCTGTACTTGATTTGCTTGTGGCAAAATATTCCCTGAAAAGGTTTATTTGCAAAGTATTTGAACATATTGAAAATCCCTGCTTTATATATTGCAGCTTCAAGGAATCATAGAAACGCACTCACCTTCGAAACGTGGGGGAAGCAATATCTGGATATTTGGATCCTGGCTGTCTAAGTCCCGGTGTGCCAGAGGCGCTTGCCGAAGTTGGGCTGGATTTAGGGGAACTGGACAGTGAGACGCTTTCCGAGTCTGACACTGCCACCTTCTCTTTTTCCTTGTCAGTCTGGTTGATGGTGACAGGGCTGGACCTCCCGGAGCCGATCTTGCTTGGCTCTCGCAGTTTGGTGGCTGCAGCCCCTGCAGACTTGCTGCTCACGTTGGAGTCGATGCTGCTGGTGCTGGAGCGGTGGCCGCCCCTGCCAGGGATCCCGCTGCCGCTGGACTTCGATGGCCGAGGCAGACTTCGATACTGCAGAGTTGTCTTTGAGCTCACATGCAGGACGCCGTCATCTTGATTTTGGGAACCATCTAAGCTCGTCTTCCTCCCTGCGTTGGACTTCCCACTGATGGCTGAAGATTTGGGCATTTTTCCTAGCGTTGCTGACCCGCTTGTGATGGTCGCTCCACTTGTGGTGATTATGGTAGAAGATCCCAACCCAGACTTCTTGAATCCAAATGACCCAGTAGCAGTTGATCTCCCAATGCCAGAGGGAGGCTTTTTCCCTTCATCACCGCTGCTTTTTCCTGCATCTGATGGAGATCGCTGTATGGAGGCTCCTTTCAGGGGAGTTTTCACTTTTTCTGAAGCTTTTGCATCATCAGTTTTTCCTAAGCAGAAGCATATTTGAAAAAGTCACTTGTGTTTAAGCTGCAATGTCTTAATATCTAATTTCAACACTGCATGATTACAATTTCAGAATGAAAAAAATACACAAATAGAATTCCCCTTAGGAAACAAACCAGCTTATTTAGATAGCTCTCCCATCAGCTACCTGTAGCAGGTATGACACGTTACAGGTAAGCTAAAAATATTAAAAGCTTTAAATTCCTGTGAAGAATTCCAGTTTCATATTCATATTCCTATATGAATAGGACTTCCTATTCATATATATAGGTGGAAAATGTAGTTGTAGAAAATTGTCTTGAAAGAACTACAAGGAATTTTGATTAATTTTTTTCCTGTTGACAGTCTTTCTATATGAAAGAAATAATACTTGAAAATAAAACATTGCATGTAGTAAACATCTCCTGAAGTACGACATCAATAATGCATGTAGAAATCAGTGGTACTTATAGAGTTCTTCATTTTTCACTGACTACATCCTTTTAGCTTATGACTAAGTTTGTTCTGGTTTTAGTTACACAAAATTATCAGGGAGAGATTATGTTATGGAATGAATCGTTTTCATCTGTAACAATATCAATTACACCAGTTAATTAGTCTCTTTTGTACCCTTGATGCCTTCTCAAGATTTTTGATTTTTTGAGAGTTTTTCTTTAGTCCTGTGTAGGCTTGTGACTATATGACATATATTTATACATTTCTTCCACATATGTGCAGACAGATCGAAGTAAGATGTTCAGAGGCTACCAGAAAGTAGCCTCTCTCTGTTTTACAAATAGATAAAAACTGCCTTTTCAATTTTAATTTATCTCTAAGCATCTATTGTATACCACTAAGAATTCCTAAAACATACCAAAGTTTTAAATTTACTTTTCAAGTAATTACGAAAGTTTTGGAGATGGATGATCTAATTTCTCTTAAGGAATTAAAATGTAGTAAGAGACTAACACCTGCAAAGCAGAACTGTTTTTATCCAGTTTTAATTTTGTGCTACACAAACGGGTGCATATGCCATGATACAGATCAGACTCTGACCCAGCAAATATGCAGATTATTAGTAGTTAAAGGCCTCAATTTTATGTTGCACATGGCTTCCTGATCACCTTGAGCAAAGTGGATCTGGAAATCTTTGCCTGATGTGCAGCAAACCTTTTAGTATCTCCATTTTAAATTGCTATTAGAAGGATTCTGTATCTGTATCCATATGATCACCACGGAAGTGCTCCTCAGGGATCTCACAGACCAGAGACTGATCCATGTTTATCAGTTCCAAATTGCAAAGAATCAAAAGGGGTTCACAAAGGGTTGGAATTTCTTCTGAGGAGATCTTTGTTAGTTGCTTTTACAACCAGGGGTTGAAGCACACACTGTTTTGTCAGGACATGACAAAGCTCCAGAAAATGTTCTATTAAGAATGCACATTTCCTTAGTAAAATGATGGAATAGGATTAGATGGTCTTAATAATTATCTTTTTCCCCAGCTCTGGATTTTTTGCTTCAAAACTAGATTGCAGAAGTGGTTAATACTTCTGAGAGGCCTTCTGACATTAGGTAAGAGGGCATTTAGCACAGAAGGTATGTAAAAAGACTTTTTAAAAATAATTTTTATCACTTAACAGTGGTCTGTAGAGCATTCCTATTAAAAAGGAATGCAATAATTCAGCTTTAGTTTAGAAATAACTAAAAATTTCATCTGGAGTCCCCTGCCTTGAATATTTAATCTTTTATGACTCAGATTCTAGTATTTGGCCATTTCTATGCATATGTTGAATTATCAAAGGTAAGGTTTTCTAGAGAATACAGATAAGGCACAGATAAGTCCAAAAATACTTCAAGGAATTAATAGACGTTGACATACAGAGATGATAGCACAACAAAATGCAATCACAGCTTTTGTTATGGATGCACCCATGTGCACTTAATAATTATTACTATGCATGTTGCTAACTAAGTTATAGAAATGAAAAAGTTGTTATAATACTACAATTTGAACTTGCAGTAATTTATGGGAAGAGAGAGGAATATGTATATAGTACATATACATATATAATATGTATATACATATATATAATACGTAAATCCATCATTTTAAGACCACTGTAATCTCAACTACAGAAGTTTCCTACCTGGGGTCTTGAGTGCACTTGTTCCTGCTTTGTGCCTGGACTGAGCTGCTCCTACTTGTGCAGTCATGCCTCTCCTCCAAGATCCGGTCTGTGATACAGAGAGAGATGTTTTCTGCCCCCCCTTCTCTGACTCTTCAGACAGCCCTGTGGGAAGGCCTTTCCACTTGCCACTGCTGTCTACGCTGCTGTCAAAGTCTTCCTCTGGTTTCTTCAGCTCTTCAGTGCTGCCCCAAGTTTCACGGTCCGTAACTGAGCGCTTCTCTGAGTCTGTCTTCAACTACAAGAGGTTTGCATGAGAAATGGTCAGTCCCAGCATCTCCATTATTTGCTGATTTCTTAAATTATTGTAGGGGAGGAGAATTTGGTCTATTTGCAGCAAAGGACACAGACACTTTCCTTCTACAACATTAGTATCCTGATTCCAAAAGTTGAAGAACACACCAAATATAGCCATTTGGGGATGACATTTCTCTTTATTTTATTTTCAAAAGATTTAATTCCTTTCCTTTATAGATAAACTATATATATAATATAATAAATTCCAATCATAAGTGGTGATGCCCTATTGCTCCTCAATTTAGTCTGAATTTCAGAAGTCAATCACTGTGATGAGAGGTTTTACTAAAAGCTTGGGGAAGCGAATTCCTGAATATACTCCTAAAATCACCTCAGTCTGGCTTCTTGCCTTTTCTGAGCCAAGATTTACAGAGACTGGATTAGGAATATTTCTCCAGCAGAACAGAGTATGTTGTGCCACCAGTGAGCAAGGATAGCATCTTCCTCAAAATTATTTGTGCACCAGCTGATGGCTTTTCTACTGTTCTGTCTCCACAGAAATGATTTGTTTCCAACAAGAAACTCTCTCTAGCTAGATCAGCTAACAGAGCAGAACAGAGGCTTATGCCAGCACTACTCATCTGTGGTGTGAAGGCAGCCAGCTGGGCTCATGCTCCCTCTGAAACTCTGACCCCTGTGGAGGATGCACCAGTGAGGACCTAATCCCCCAGTGGTATCTGCCTTCCCTGAGGCATGCTGATAAGGGAATGCTCAAGGAGCAGCCCAACAAGACAATGCAGAAGCTGTGAAAGTGGCTTAAATAGAAACAGAGACTGACCCCTAGCCTCTGTGTTTGACGAGACTGGTGTTCTTTGTGCTGACAGGCTGTTTGGTGGAACTCTTCTTTCTCTGTTTTTCTGCAGCCTCCTGACCTCAGACTGGAGCCTAATTTGCACATCACCCTCTCACCACTCCTGCTTGCCTCTGCCCCACTTTAACAGCAAAAATACAGCACTGCTCTCAGGTATCACCAACCTAAGAGGGGCTGCAAAATGGATCACATTGAGGGAGAGGCTATTTGTTACTCTGTGCTGTCACAGCTCCTTCACTGAGGACCCCTCTGGGGCTGTTTCCTAAGCACTGCAGTCATAAGGAGGATTTACACCGATTAGATGACCCACAGAATAATCAGCTCCTGTTTACATATTTGCCAGCTGAGGTGTACAAAATACAAAAGCTCTCTGCATTTCCATAATTACGTATGTGCTTTGGATATGCTAGCACAGATTATGGGTAAGGATTAATAGGAAAAAAGCCCAAGCAAATATCTACAAAAATATTGCAGGGTCCTTCAAAAGAGAGTTTTCATTAAAGGTATTGTTACAACATATGTAGCGTGTAACAACATGTTCTCAGACATTTTACCATAAATGAATGACTGTAAACATACAGTCATACATTTTTAAAGCAAACTGCACAATTTAAAAAAAAACACAAAAAGGTTAGCCCTATACTTTCTAAAAGCCTCTCTTCACCATTATAATTCTTTTACTAAGAAAAGAGCAACAAAATATGCAATTTCTGCCTCAATCTATTGCCAGCCTTTACTGCTCCAATCGCTTAAAAAGATTGAGAAAGGGATCTCTGTGTTGCAGTATATCTAAGACCTGGAAAAAAGCTGGCAAAATGAGTATTCTGTTTATCTCAGCTTCTGACTGAGATTGCCAGCTAGCATGGAATACAGCGAGTTCTGCTTAATGTGCCTGGTAAAGGCACACCTGATAAAGGTCTTTTCCTAGTCTTTATAATAAAAAGAAACTCTAGCATGAAAGTAAAATTTGAAAATGAACTGCATCTCTGTGTATTGCTGAACAATTTGAAAATAAAACACAGGCAGCTAGAACACGAGATAATCCAAATGAAAACAAAACTACAAAGAGTGAAATAGTCAGCCTGAGATTTCCCAGTCCTGATGATTATGCAGTGGAAGAAGTAAGCCAGAATTAGCTGGCCATCACTGTTGATGTGAAAGGGAAGAGGCTGATCTCCAGTTAGCAGCCATGGAAGTCCCTGATGGAGTGGGAAAGACAATGGTAAGGACTGAAGAATGCTGGCATTTGAGTGACCATCATTACATGAGTACAGCATTGGTCTGATATGTGTCCTGTTGGAGATTAAAGTAATTTTCACTCCAAAAGTAACTATATTTGCCTGTTGTCTGGGGGAAATGACAAATATATGTTTTTCTCCTGCTCACTGAGTCTGCTACAATGTGCATCTAAAAAACAGACCTCTGAATGGCAGACACTGGCCGCCCGGAGGAGTCTAAATGGAATCAGAAGTGTCAGTCTTGTGTCCTGAATACTTAACATCAAATCACTGGAGGCAGCCACTCTTCCTCTATGCTGAGTGGTCAGTCTCAAGGTTCCTTGCTTGCAAACAGGAGATGACATGGCAGAGAATACTTTCCTACTGAGACAAACTTTTCTGGATTTATTTCTTTTTTGAAGGGAACAAAGTCGTGCAAGGATTCTGTATTGACTTCTCTTATCACCTGCAACTTTGAGGGAAGCTGGTAAGAAGTGCTTGGATACCTGCCACAAGAGCTTCACATACACAGCCACACACACATATCTATTATGTATATGGTTTGTGGCTGTATGCTATTAAGAACTCTATTTTGACACTATGCATTGTCAGCTTGCATTGATGCTTTCATCCCTGGACCTAAGCAGGGACATGGCAATCTCTGCCATTTGAAAAGAAAGTACAGCCTGTATATTTCTTCCCTAATGTGTTTTAGCTCATAAAAAACAAAAAATACATTATTTTTATTGTGTTATCTGTTGAAAGAGATACTCCAAATGGGATTACGTGAGTAGAAATCCACGATCACAGATCCAATCATATTGTGTTAGTTTTGTGTCAGGGGGCAGAAGGGGTTTGGGACCAGTGGGGGCTCCACAGGGTGGGCAGAGCTGAGTCTCACCAGCCAGCACCTTCAGCAATGATGCTGAATTTGGAATGTCAGCCTACAACCCAAGGTTGGGTCAATGGAATCTGTGGCTTCTCACATTCAGGTGTAATAGAGGTTTTTGAAAGATATGAATGCTTTATTTGTTTAAAGGCATTGATACCAAACTTTTTCTTTTTGTTATCCTGCGTGCTTGGGAGGTGTTGCAACAAATGGCAACAGAGCTACTCACCTGGGCATGAGTGTTCTTTCTTGAAGAGGCTGTTATGTTGGAATAAGAGCTGACAGATGAGGTGGTATTCAAATCATCTGTGCTGAGGTTGTCAAGAGTGTCACTGAGGCCACTGCTAACTGAGCTGCTGTCATCCCAGCTGCAGAGAAAGGAGCACATCTACTTTACATACTGTGTCTCAATAGGCAGAAAACATCTCAAGATCAATAGTTGTGATTACTTATTTTTCAAGTGATTTACCAGAAAATTTTCAGTAATATTTCCTGAGGTACAGTGAACAATTAGTCTTCAGACTAATTATTCACTCGCAGTCAAGTGGTTGCTTGTTCAGTTAATGAAAGATGCAGGTGTCCTTAAAAAATTAACATCAGGTCTAAGTATAAGTCATTAACAGTTTGTTTCATGCTTCATTGCAATCACATTCAGTACACTGGCAGGAAAATCCATTAAGCTTACCTGATATTGCTAATCTAAACATTATTAATGTCTTGGAAAAGACCTGATGAATTGCCAGGCCACATAAAGAGAAAAGGAGTATTTTTTCTTCAGACTACTTCACTGTCAGCAAGAAGCCAGTATTTTCAAAAGTTTTATTTTCTTGTCTTCAGTCTCTGTCATCTAGCTGGTGCAATGTCATTAAAATAGGAATCCCTGAGACAACAGTCACTGGAGCTGACAGAGAATATCTTATACATCTCTGAAGAAACAGTCTGTCAACTGTTTTTCTTTGGGAGATTGAGGCAAAGGATGTAAATGAGAGAGAGGCTGCTCCTACAAAAATGTCATCACCAGTTCTCATAAAAGCTTTGCTTTTGCACAGGAGGGAGGTTGATCTGTATTGCTCAGACTTTTCTCTACAGAATTGCTTCTCTGTGGCATTACACTTGGACTTTTATTTCATTGCTATATACAGCATTCTACTTGCAGTATTTTGCTACATCTCCACCTGTTAATCTTGTTTTGGATTATTCAAAGACCAAAAGTTTGAAAAAAAATTTACTTTATCACTTTCAATGGGATTAATCTCGTATAATTTAAGGTACATAAAAGTTAGGCATCTCATTTATCTAGGTGACCTCTCTAACCAGTACTAAAAGCAGCCTCCTCCAGGAGGGAATTCATCCTGGCTTAAAATGTTTCAGGCTTGTGGGATAAACTGTCCACTGAAGGAGCCTCTTTTTGTCTTTTCCTCTTTTAAAGATGAAAGGGTTGATAAAGTCTCTTCTAGATGTATAACTTCTAGAAAGACAAAGCTAGGTGTTTACACCTGCTGATAAAGTCCCAAACACAAGAGAGTGAATTTTATCCTTGTTTTGGTGTAGCCTTAGGAGACCATTTTTAGAAAAACAAATGTAATTTGATCCCCCAGTTAAATTGAAGCTCAGTACTATTGCCACTAGTCATTCAGAGCAACCAAGAAAAAATATCTGTGAATTCTTATTTTACATTTGGAGTTTTGGGAGACACAGCAGTGACAGGAAACTGCATGGAACAGAATGTGTGCTGATGCACCAGAAAGTTCAGTGCACCGGTCTTGTATCATAGCAACTGCAGCAAGCATTACCTTTCCTTTGTGATAGGTAGAAAATCACATTAGTAAGCCAGCTCAGTGACAAGATAAACGTATTTCAGAGGGCAAGAGTTTATTACAGTGCTGCACTTTCTACTGCTGAGTACAACGACTACAAATAAATATGTCTTCTGCTACATTTCCAGGTGATGAACACATGGGTGATTTAGTAATGAAACTATTATGTCATACATTATAGGCTGTCCACATTCATCTAAGAACCACTTCTGAAACACTAGTCATTTAGGCTGTGCTTTTCACTGTCTAATGTGATGCACAATTTCACTGATGCTAAAAAGCCATTAATAAAACACTGTGTACCACATGGGAACATACCTTTAGAGCAGTGTTAAGACTGAGAACCTTAATGATAGATAAAAACATAAATAATATAGATGTGATTAAGCTGTAGAAAATATATTACCTCATTAAAAGCTGCTCTTTAAAAAAGAAGAAAATCATAAACTAGATTAAAAAAAATATATATATTAGATACTTTCAGAAGGAACATGAGCTTTTAATGTATGACATTCATGTCAAATAATATTTGACCATCAGTTTCCTGAGCCTACCTAAGACCATGGGGATCAAATTTTATCTTCTTTCCCCATGCCCCTTGGTTATCATACTTTGTTTTCTAATTTACTTCATTTTGCACTCCTTTTCCTCTGTAAGAGACTCTACATTTCCTAAATTCTGGAATAGTTCAGCTGATTCACAAATTATAATTATGTTCTCTACAGCTGAAGTTTTCAGGCAAATATTACCAAGATAGTGTTTACTTTTATGGCTTCCCTGTGGTTTTTCACACTCATCACACCTCACTCAGCAGTGGATGATCAGTGGGTTCTGGGGACTCTCATGGTCATCTTGTAGAGAAGATCATTCTTTTACCTCCACTACTGACCTTTCAGAGACATCTCTGTATTTGCTTGGATTTCTTTTTCTCTTATGATAGGTGTTTGAGATGTTTTATAAATTTGGGGGCTTTCATACACCAAAATTTCCAACAATATTCAGTATGCCTATAAAAACCAGGAATATTGGAACCCGTTTTCTTTCTGGCACTTTCTGATGAGTGTTACAGAAACTGATGCCTACTTGACACAAGGTTTTGTATCAGCTTTTGAAAAGACATGGCAAAAACCAAAAACTCCAACAGAAAAGACCATATCAGGTACCCCTTTGTCAATGAAGATTATTGTTTTGATGTATTTTAATGTATTATCCAGACTTGTTTTAACTTGCTCATGAAGATAAATTTTTGTATTTCAGTACTTACTGTTTCTACTTCTACAGACCTCTTTCCCCAAATCAAGATAGTAGAACTTCTATCAGAAAAGTACAATGATAAAGAATTGATAATGAAAATGGCTTGTTTATAATTTGGAAAAAAAATTCTTCATTATTCATATTAATGTATCCTTTAAACTAGTAAACTCATGACAAGAATATCTGATAAAATTATTGTGCATCACTTTGAGATTGAAAACCCATTTGTGGGAGTCTGCAGTCAACTCTAATTTTAATATTCCTTCTTCCTTTCATCACAACAATATTAATTTATATTTTAATATACTGGCTCAGAGTCATCTTTTATTTTTTATTTTATTTTTCTTTTACTTTTCTCATTTTCACACTTCCTACAGAGTCTATGACAGGTCAGGTTAGGTCTGCTGCTCATCAATGCATAAAACCACTTTGTTGTTAAAACACACATTTTAACTACCTATAATGCTATAGAATTTGATTTGTTTTTCTGTGTGTCAGACTCAGGCTGATTTCTTTAAAAGAAAATGTCAGCAAATGGTGTTCAGCTATCTGTGAGACTGAGGTGAAGAGAAAAATGCATTGTTTTGACAAGTTCTGGCAACTTTTTCTTTGAGAATCCCAAGAGGATCTGGAGAAGAACCTTGCTATTCAGCAAGACATAATCTTCTCATTAAGGATATGTATTTTGCTATTTCTAAGAGAAACCTTTCTAAATGTGGGTAATTCATAATCCTCTTCAAAATCACTGCTTGCAAGTGCCTGACAGATTTTTATTTTCAGCAGCTCAGTTCATTGTGTTTTGTCTAAGTTCTAATCAGCAAACAGAGAACAAGCAAACAGCCCAGTAGTCACTGCCCTCATTGTGAATGCATATTCACATATCAAACACCACAGTGTTTGATAACACAACCACATATTTTTTTCTCTGGAAATGTTTAATTAATTTAGTACTTGTAAGAGGTCTGCTTTAGGGATGAATCTGAATTTTGCATTAAGGAAAGATGCCTTCTCTCTTCATTCAAAGAAGCTGAAAATTCTGTAACAAAAGCCGCTATATGAAGCAGGATTGAAGCCTCTGGTGTACCAGACTCCCTGCAATCTGCAAGGTGACTGCTTTAACCAACATTTTTAAATAAATCAGACACCAATAAAGAGCTTCTAATTTACTTCAGTGGTTCGCATTCGACTTGCAAAGATGTAATGCATGGAAATATGTTCTTTGAGCCTACATTTTGCTGCAGGGATACCTTAAAATTTAGGTTACTATCAACTTAAATTGTGTATCAAAACCCAGCACCTCTTTTTTGTCCTGACTATTGCTGTACCTCAGCTTCACACATATAAAATGGAGACAAATATATAGGCACAAATGGTTAAAATGATGGCCACTGTGTTACAGTTTCATTCAAAAACATACCTCATGCCCTCTCACTTTGCCCAGACTCTTTGCAGTAACTTTGCCAATATTCTTTCTGCTTAGATCTGTGCTTTCCTCTGATGTACCAGTTAGGCCAATGAGATCATTTGCACTAGCTAAAGCTCCTAATTCTAGCCTGCATCTTTAAAATCTGAACAATTTTTGCCCATTTTGATGCAAGACATTGTCACTAATTAGTGAAGGTGGCCATGAATACTGCACACATCCCAGTGCTTCACAAATTGCTCCAAATGCTTCAAGCAATGTTTCGACTCCTTGGTCATATCAAATACTCCATAAAGCTGAGAAATCCACAACTTGCTATCTACACAGTTGGTTAGTCTCGACTATCACTCTTTGTCTCACTTTCATTAGTGTGTGCTAGTACTGCAAAGATCTCCTCGTAATAATCCTCTCATTGACCTCCCTGCCACATAATGTTCTGGAAATAGCAAGGTGTCTGAGGGCAAAACACGGTGCTTAACATCAGTATGTAGAGCTGAACAAAGGTTACAAACACATTCCAACAAGTTTCCTCAAATGGAAAGAGAAATTGCACTCAGCTGCGCTCATGAAACTTTTCATTGGCTTTCCTCAAGTATCTGGGTTTTTTTTTGAGTTCACACACTGAAGTATATGAACCAAATGAGGACTATTTTATAAAAAAAAAGGCATTATACATCAGGCAGGCAAGTGATAGAGATATAGGGCAAAGATGCAATTTGACTATAGCCTACATAATGAGGACCCACAGATAATATGCAACACATTTTTCTAGATTTTTGAATGTCTGAAAGTAAAAATGCACTGGAATAGGAGAGCAATGAGTTCTGAAGGCATGTGACAAGAGGAAGTGGTATTAACAATCTGTATTAGCACCATGGATGCCTAAAATATTTACCTTTCAAAGTACTTGTTTCAGAAAATAAAAGCAGTCTAGTTGCAGACAAGAAATGTCAGAGCACTTTGATCATTGGCCATTGTTCCATCCACCCTTCCTGTATCTACTTTCAGCATTTTCCTACAAGCCCTTAAGCTTGCCAGCTTATTGAAGTTCACCATAATGTTAAGCTGGGTCAATGCCTGGAATTTGTTTCAACATTGGCATACTTCATTAATTTTTGAGACCACATCAGGCAAAGTACCTAAGTATGCAAATAAAGAAGATTTTCACAAGAAGATCATTAGACACCACAAAACTTCAATCAGTGTGCTATCATGAATGTCAGAAAGTTATGGTTCCTTCAATGTATCCAAGTCCCTGCACAATTTGATAAGTTGCTTGCATTGTCTTCTTTGGTTCATTACTCATTTTTGGGAGCAGTAACAGGAGTTACAGCTTTCAAAAATACAGCTCTAGAAAAAAAAAACAAAATCTTTCCTCTTAAAGTATTTGTTTAATCAGAATAACTATTCTCTCTAGGGAGTTTTGTAGCTGAATGAAAAGTAGCACTGCCTTTGTCACGTTTTCTACTGCACTTGAAGAGCTTTAGACCAGAGCAGTAGGCACATGCACTTGATTAGGAATGAGAAATCCTTAGTCACATTCTTGCTAATGCCAATGGAACTCACATAGCCCCAGGGACTTCTGTATGAATTTGTGATTCAAGGAATCTGAGCACATTTAGCAAAACAACCTTTATTTGCTTTTTATAGTAACTCTGAGCTTTCAAACTGTGAAGCCCTTTTAAACACTCCTAAATCCTTCATTTCCATGGTGGGTGCCTGCAGGGCGGTGCCCAAGTGTATTTCTCCTGCTGGGGGGAATGGTCTTAGAAGACAAATTAGACAATGGAGATCAGGACACAAGAGTAACAGAAGAGAAACAGAAATTTGACTTCTGAGTGTTTGAGGACATACAAATCCATACTAAGAGCAGATCAGTGGTGAGCAGTAAGGTGTTACCCCTTTCTTTGCCTGCACACAGCTCATTGTTCATGTCAATGAATCCACAGATGATGCAGGTCTCCCTGTCCCTTTCGTAGAGCTTATGGATGTCACTACACAATTTTTCATAGAAACAGTAGTTGTATGAGAAACACCAGAAATTTATTTGATTAGTATAGTACACTTCCATGTTTGCCAAACAGGACACTAGCACAGTAGTCTACTGCACTGGATAGGACTTGGACATCCTCAGTTACACTGGATACTTATTTAAATTATGGAGTTCTAGAAATACAAAACCCCTACATTTAGGTGCCTGTGAGGTGAACAGCTACCTGGGGTGTAAGATAATTTGTGTCAGTGATGTGCAAGGCATCGAAATGAAATGTGAGTTAGGAAATAAAAGGTTGGAGTTTAGTCCCCTAGGTAGTTAACAAACAAAGGCAGGTACATCTGTAGGGTAAGCAGGAAAGACTGGAGAGATAACAGCAAAGTAAAGGACTTAAACTGTATGCCCACAGTAGAAAGTTTGAACTTAGTACACCTTTACTTTACTCCCACAAGTTAGGCCTTACAAGTGGAAGATAGCATTTAAGTGACTTCTACACACTATCCATAAAACAGGGAACAAAATACAAAAACCAGCCTCCACAGCACACTCCATGCAGGTAGGTGGTGATTGCTTCTCTACAGCACACCAGTGAAGTGAATGAATATTAACATGCATTCTAGGCTGCTGCCATGAACTCTCTTCTCTGACACCCATATTTCAGGTCATGTTTCAGGAGAGTAAGGCAGGGTTCAGCTGAATATAAAGATTTTATAGCTACTTCCATAATTGACTTTTGAGAAAAGAAATGATCTCTTAGCTCATTAAGAGGAAAAGATAAGAAAATAATTGGACAGTTTTACTTAAAGCAGCTCCTCACTAACATGCCAATATATCAGCTGGCAAAATTTCTCCTTCAAAGTTCAATTCAACATGAATTAATCCTTTTTAAATCTTCTACTGTGATCTCAGCTGCTCATTATTCATGAAACAGCTACACTGACCCTTCACAGAGATATTCAATAGGGCACAGAGTTTGTAAAATCAATGCTTTCCTTCATTCTACAGACTGTGAGAGCCAAAGCCCAGGCCCTGAATCAACCTAGAAACTTGCAGGAGCCATAAATTTCCCTATAGCTCATACATTCTATGCTCATAGCTAAATGAAAACATGGCCAGCTGGACTCATACTTCACCACTTTTTCCTCAGCAAATGTAATGCATTACTTGTCATACCAAAACAAGGTGACTGCTGAAGCCTTAACCCTGAATTGAGGTCCTTATGGTAGAAAATCATGCCATGTACTTTTCAAATTGGGTGCACTCAGTGTATTCGAAGGAAAATTGTTTAGAGCTAAAAAGAATAGAAAAGCATTTATGCACCTGCTTTAATGCAGTATCACTTTTCAAGGATCTTTTATTTCATGTTAGAAATTTATTTTATAAGAAGTTCCAATTAGAAAATTATATCCCGCTAAAGGAAATACAGCTAGCCCAAGAGCACAATTAAAGCAAAATGGAATTTTGCAAGGTCAGTTAATTTCCATATTCTTCCAAGCATTTAATAAGTGCCTTAAGAAATAATTTGGTTTTAGATCCAGCAGGGAAAAAAAAAAATGAACTGGTGGAGGATTTACATTCCTTGTGATAATGATACATACCTTGCAAAACCTGCATATCCACACCACAGGATCTGAATGAGTCTTTGCCAGAACCCCTTCTGGTTTCCACTTATTTATGAATACAACACTTAATCTAACATGATAGGGACAGCAGAAAGTCATTATCTAGCTCTAAATTCCTAACAGAACATATAAACAATCAGAAGAAGGAACTTTATAAAATGAAATTTAGGCAAGTGAATAAAACAATAACTATCCAACTAGGGAGATATTGTATTTCTGGAATGTACTGGATTGTTTTGGGTTTTTTTTCATGTGAAGCACATAAACAGCAGTTAATTATATTTTTAACAATCTTTGGTAAATAGTAATATATGGGCTGAATCAAGATATAAGAAAGTAATTCTAATTCCATCAAGAGCTGTTGACAATATCATAACAAACCAAGGGAGAAAATATTTTGATGAAATTATCTTCCCACTGCTGTTTGTTTTCTACACACTGGATGCAAGAGATGTTTACATTTTTCAAATTCAGATTCAGACAAGTTAATTAACATTAGTTGAATGAGCATAAATAAACAAAATACAAACTTCCCATGCAGTTCTTCAGAAGTTAAAAAGCAATATAAAGCCCTATTTGTGTTACCTCATCACTTTACAAAGTAAAAATCTCATTCTTCACTTTATATATGGCCTATTTCCATTCCCAAAATTGAAAAGAGAAATGAGATGCCCCAAACATAAAGAAGCATCTCATGGTATCAGCATTGATAGTCAAAGAAAAGTCATACCAAAACCAGCCCCTTAAACACCCTGAGAGAAGCAGAATTTGCCATTCACCTTTGCAAACTACTTCATATGGGAGACAGGTATTGAAATACCAAACCTCTTTATTCAACCTTGTCTCTACAGCATATTAAGAAACCAAACAGATCTTCCTGATAATTGTTCAGAGAACTATTCCCAGTAATTTTTTGTCCAATGTCAAAATCCTGATTAACTGGTAACCTCCTCTGCTGTGTACAGTCTCTCATGCTTAAGCATCTTTGTTGCTAGAATTACCTGTCTTCTTTTTGCTTGTGAGCAGAATCAGGAATCTATTTTTCCTGCACCTGTTTAGACTCAATCTAAAAAAAACCAGTGTACATAACTATGTTAGCAGAATCATAAGTAAATCTGTTTTAATTCTGGTCATGATACTCATCCTGTAAATCTTCATGATGTAGTAAGTCTTAAATCCAGCAGTTTTATACAGATTTGCTGCTGCAGTAAAGCAAAATTTGGAGTGGTTTTGGCTTGTGATGAATATTTGCTACTCCACACTGTCATTTGCTTAGAATTGGAAAATGTGGCAGAGATTAAACCAATTTTTTTATATTTAGTTTGTAATTTCACTGGGGTTTTTTTTAATCATCCTTTAACAAGTGTAGGCTGACAGAGTTAGACCCCCTCTATCCCTGTCACCTGACTGAAGCACTACCTAATAATCTTTTTACCATAACATGGTCTCAGAGTTGGCAGCCTTGCACTGCCATCCAAGTAGAGCATTCCAGGAAGAGCATTCTGGCTGCAGGATACATCCCTGAACACACAGGAACTGTTGGAAAAACAGTGCCTCTGAAACTGTAAAGTGAGTTCAGTCTGGAGCGGGGGGCAATGGGCTTCCTCACACACAACCTTGTGCAAAGTGTTTTTTCCCTGCAGGTACCAAGAGGAGGTGCTGGTTTGTTGAGTTTAGCAATAAGTTGTGACTATGGGAAAAGGTGTTAGTTCAAGGTCTGAAGAGGTTCTTAATAAAAACCTTCCCCTTGAACCTCTTTTGAGAGCTTGATCCACCCAAATATTTTCAGATAACAAGGTAAGCCTATTTCCTGAAGCCTAATAGGATTACTTGTGCTTGCAGTCAGCATTGTAACAACGACCTGTCTGGCAAAGGAAAAGTCGAGCAGAACACAAGGGTCCTTCTTTTCTTGGTATTGTTTGCCAGAATTGTATCTCATACCTCTTGCTTCTTTCCCAAATTTTGCTGAGTAATGACCCAGGTTAAAGCTTCAGCAGAAAGTGGGAAGGGACTTTTCTCCTGCATTTGCATGACCTGGTTTTCAGCATCAGTAAGGAATAAAGGCTTCAGTGGTCACACTCCCTGTGCATCTGGCCTTCAGGGTCTTGCTCATCACTGTTGCCTGGACAAAACTACTGGCTGATTTTAATAAAACTTTGCAGAAAACATAAAGGTCAAAAAATTATTATTTTTAACTCTCAAGCAAATACACAGCCACATGAAGACAGAGGCAAAGCAGAAGTATTTCTAAGAGGAAATGTGCAATATTAATTAAATCAGACAATCATAATTCTATATATAAAATCAGACTGGTTATAAATTAGCAAAACCAAAAGCTTAATGCAATTCAGGTGTATCTGTAGTATCTTTTTAATACATAGGTTCATGGAACATTTTTATTCAGGTTTGAGATTTGGAAATTTTCAAGACCCTCTAGCATTTTTGCCCACAAAGGCCAGGGTGCTGAGTTTAGAAAACACAGATTTCAGAACCTGACTTATTTACAGATGTTTAGCCACCCAAGCATTTGTTTGATATTTGGTATTGTTTTTCAATATCTCAAATGTTCAAGATTTTCTTGCTCTGCACTAAAGGGCTATATTGGAATTTATATTATTGCTTAGTTTAAGATAAATTCTGTTTGAAGGTTTTAATGTTATCTTTAATCCTGACCTGTGCCAGGCTTTTGCAGAAAATCTAAATGCTATTAATTTGCCCCTTATGTTACATGACTGTTTTTCACATGGCTGTTATCAGCAGTCACTGACAGCAACAGTAATTTAATTGTGCTCAGAGATCACAGCTGTCATTGATTCTACCACCAGACACTTTTAAACATATTTCTTATTCCATATGCCAGTGGTGCCCAATCCTTGTTGGTCTCCTAATCTCCTAAAAACTCCCTGTGCCATGTGTTTATCATCTTGCCAATGAGGGTAGGAGCTCACTTATGAAACTGTTACTTGAGGTTTCAACCTAATCCTTGTTCAATTTTTAAGTCTGGGAAAGGCAGGGATTTAGCAGTAAGTTATAGGCCAGATAAACTGCTCAGGTTTCTGGACTATGAAAGAGTAAACTATCATGGTGCTGTGGGGATATAAAGAGAGGTAGAAATTTTCAAATAAAATATAGTTGACAATACAGTATTCTTTAAATAGAAAATTGAACATCCTGCCAAATTTCAAAAAAATATTTTCTTTAAAAATGAAATAGCTTAGGAACAAATTTTTAAATTTCAGTCACTCTATACTTACTTGTTCATACTAAAATCAGAAGTAACTTTCTTGCACAGAGGAAACAGGTGTAATAGGGCACTACATATGTTTTTTATATCTTAGCTTTAAGATGGTTCAATTTACTTCATTTGATATTTCAAATCACTGTGGAAATGATCTAACATTGAACAAAACTACCTTTTAGTAAATTGAAGCATCTTCAATGAAATATTACAACATATACTAGTCATATGAAGAAATGTATGTATATAATAAAATAATAAAGGATAGCACAAAATGGAAACCAAAATTTTAAAAGATAATTTTTTTTTCCTAAATGAAATATATCTGAATTTATCTTGTAACAAACTAAAAATGAAAAACCTTCAAAATTGAATATCAAAATATGAAAAATTCATTTAAAAAGAAATTACATATTTTGATCAAATCTCTAAAGATACACAGCCAAAAAACAATAACCAATTTTTATGCATACTAAACATTATTGCATTCTTCCTAATACAGAGACAGATATTTATTTCTTGGAGGTATTGCTGCCTTCTGTTTTATAAATTTTCTTCAAAGAATGAAGAACCCAAACCCTTTAGAAAGTTGCAGTCCTTTTTCTGGATAACAGAATAATTCCCTTGGCTATTTTTAGCTCAAATTTCAGAGAAAAAGCACATTAAAAGAACCCCTATCAGCTGAAAAGGTGGCTACACTAATGTAGCTCACCATGAGTTCTCCCTTTCCCAGGGATGAAAGTACTGGAATTACTATTATTGTCAGATTGACTGAAAGAGAATAATGGTGCTCATGGATTCAAGACACTTTTGACACAGCTTATTGGTGTGGTGTGAATGGGAGGTTTTAAAAAGGGGACACATTTCTGCCTGTAGACATTTTCAGCAGTAGAAAAATAATGCCTGATCTCCCTGTAGACATATAAATAATTGTCTGAGTGGATTTACTCCCCTAACATATCAAAATCTATCAAAAATTAAAGGAATTCAGTTCTGTCTGTTTTTAATAGATTCTGGAAGATTGGGAAGTAAACTGAGGTCAACACCTCAGTGTTGGGGGCAGAAAAATAATTTTGTGATAGGACCATAGAAGTCATGAATGACAGAGACAAAAGTCCTCTGCTCATTCCTCCCCAGCCCACCACGGCCGTGGACGTGCTTGAGGAAGGCAGCAGCAGACAGAGACCACAGGGGAAGAGATTTTGGCACTTGATGGGCCTTTACTGTCTGTCAAGGCACATGTGCTCTGTCAGTCCCACTGCATCCTGCTGGACACCAGGGACAGGATCTCTCCAGTCAGCTCATTTTTCTGCCTCAGACACCTCATCTCAGAGCCAGTCTAGATGTCCCTCCAAAATGATGACGCTATTGTGCTTGCAAGCAAGACACATTTTAAGTGCAAGTTATCCTTGCAGCTGTCTGAATTTTTAATTAACTTTAGTAATATGAAGAGTAAGTTCAGTATTTATTATTACCACTCGAAAGACCCCAACCCCAGGCAAGCTGTGAAAGTGGGGATGTGGATCTAAAATCATTGAGAAAAGAAAGAATGTATGCTCATTGCTATTTCAGTTTAGTTTTCGTACAATAAAAAAAAAAAACAACCTTAAAGGATAGGCATGAAGCCTGTAGTCCTGATGGAAAGAGAACAGAAAGAGCTAGAATCCTTTTTACCACCTGCTAGGAGAACTGAGAATTAGAATTCTCATCTGGAATGTTGCAGAAAGAATTAGGATGCAAGAAAGGCAACAAAAGTCCTGACAGCAAGAGATTGTGGAAACATGATGGATTGCAGTGGAGAGGAACACCAAGCTCAAATCCTGCATGAAAAAAAGGTGAATGTCACCTACAAAGGTCAGAGCTCTAGACATTAGCAGGGAGTGGAGTTTGGAGAATTGAATTGCTGCATCGTCTCTACCCTAGACACATACAGCCAGACAAAGGGCACTACAGACAGCAGCACAGGGCCTGCAGCAAAAACCCTCCCATACAATTCCAGCAGAGAAAGTAAGTTGTCTTTACATTAGTCAAGTACTTTGTTTACTTACTTTTCACCTGAAATTGCCCTGTTCTCTCCCATTTAACCTAAAATTCAGGTAATTTTTGCTCTCTGACAGACCACATAAAATGATCAGAAGCAGAGGAAATTAAAGGGCAGAGGGTATTGCAGTAGTGAGAACATGTTATGGCAGGCTGAAAACTCTACTGTAAACTTACCTCTTAAAATCCCCAGCACATACAATATGCAGTACTACTGATATGATAGCTCTTCTACAAATAATGAATGCTTATAACATCTAGCTTTCTTCCTTATCAGAAGTCCCCATTTCCATATGTAATCCCCCCAAAATTTCGTTTTCCAGGAAAGATACACTATTATTGGCATAAATACAAAACACAAAACGTCCTAAAATGGTTTTGAAGAACTAAAATTTGAGTAACAGGGTACCTATCTTATACGAAGTAACAGGGTTATTGTGCTAAAATGTAACAGAGAGGACCAACTATGAGAAAAGCAACATTTATTTCAGTATTAAATTGCTAGAGAAATGAATGATGATAACCATTTTTTTTTGCAGTAGTGCAGAAGAAAATCCTGAAAAAAACACCACTCCCTTTTCTGACCATGTTGCTTCAGTTGCTGAAAAGGCAACGGAGCAGCAGTATCACAGAAGCAATTCTTCAATTGCCTTTCTATTTTTTGTGCTTTTTCCAAAGGAGGAGGACACCAGAGAGATCAGTCAAAGCACCTCTGACCTTACTTCACTTTTTGCTAACTTAATAGATATGGTTGCTCTCTTATCCTTCATTTAAATCTCTGATTTTCAATGATTTCCTGTAACATTGCCATTGCAATTCTTAGATTTTTCTAAGAGAAATCCATGTGAAATTCACGTCTTATGCAAGTAATACCATTCTAACGTTCTGACTGCAAGATGCTTAAATACAGATGATTGTTTTAAGTGTGATGGTTAAATGGGTTAAAGATTCATTTTTAATAACAATAGGAAAACTGGATGTTGGAGACGATATATACACACTTTTCCAAAGCCAAGTGGCCATAGGGAGCTCTGTGTGTGGCTTTCCCCTCCCTCGGTTTTACTTCTCTTTCCCTGCTGAGCCACCTGATACATGTACTGGCACACACTTGCTTTTGGCCTCAGATTCATTCTACAGAAATCTAGGCATCAAGCCAAAATGTCACTGTAATTAATACTGGTGAAGAGTGAAAACTAGAGTGCCAAATCAAAGTTCAGGTTGGAAGCCAGTTCCAGTCATTTCCAAACACACTTGTCCAGCTCTTGGCAGGTGCTCCCACATAAAGCAAAGAGAATCTGGTTGTTACAGATAATTACAGAAAACATCACAGGATTACTTCTTGTGACAAAATAGATGACTCCATTGGATTTTCATTCACTTATTCAAGTTTTTCCTCTGAAAAATTGTAAATTTACTCTTTTCTACTCTTATTAAAATGTGGGTATGAGTCAGGCATGGTCTGTCTGCAACAAAGGAAAGCCTAAGAGTCTCCCAAGATTGAAAAGGCACTCAGCCCCCACTTTTGTTGCTGTTACTCTGCTATTAAAAGCATTTGGCTGAGTTGAACATGGCAAGCTGCTGGTTCAGGCCCCTGGTCATTCTCAAATCTGTCAAATGTCATAGCTTACATTTGGGAATGCTGGAGTGTGCATCACTGGAAAATAAACAAGCTATTAAGGGCTCTCCTGTAGATTGTGTAGCATGAGTCCATCTCATTATATCCTTATTCTTTTCCATTATCAAAATAGTCTGTCAGTAGAAGTCAAGATATTTATTTGTTAGCAAAAAAAATGTTGACATCTACTGATACTTCATTCTCTGTTTATTTGCCTTATGAAATTATTTTGATTTTTTCTAACAGTTTTTTGGCTTTTTCCTTGCTTGTTATTTATCGTATAAAACCTTTTCCCAAACTTTGTCTGAAGGAAATTTTCACTATTTTATTTATAGTTCAATTGCTGAAAGTAATTTCTTTTAAAATCCCTTACTTGAAACACTCACAAAAGCGTAATTCTCTTGGGGAAGAAATGAAACAAACTTAGATATAAATCACCTTGACAAATTTTTAAAAACACCTACTGAAAACAATGAAATATATTTCATAAAGCATTGCACAACTAAATACCTGATCCTAGCTGGCCTTTTAAAGGAATTAGAAATTCATAAGGATAATGCAAAGATATGTTTTTAATATTAGAGTAAAAATAAAAGCCCTTTATATTCTAAGTTATAAATGATCCCTAAATATCCTTCCCCTAGGATTAGCATTTTCCTAAGGCTTTCCTTAGAGAATGGAGATTGCCTTTGCTATTAAACTATAACGTAGAGGATTTTCAGCACTTACTTCTGAATGATTCAAAATACAAGTTTATTGATATTATGCAACATCATTTTTCTTTATGACATGTAGGATTTAGGTAGAGATCAAAATTCTCAACCACAGATGTCTAAAACTGTGACACTTAAGCAGTTATGGACACCATCAAATGGCTTGATTTCCCCAGCTACTGCACACCCTTCAGTCTGTTGATAGACAATCTGCCTAAAATTATGGCAAATAATGCATCTGAGCAGAGAAAGCAGAAAGATCTCCTATTAATTCTTTGTTTCTACCTATTGCTCCCAAATATGAGACGGATTAATTTGCCACTTAAATTATCTGAATTAATTTCTTAGCCTCTTTTTATTTTAAAGTTTGAAGGGGGATGAGCTGATTTACTCCAGAGTACTAAGTCTTCATCTTTTATACACTGGTGCTTTTTATTTCTCTGCAGTCAATGAACTTAACAAATACTGAAGAAAATGTAATGAGAAACTGCTGAAATACCCTGTTTAATGCTGCTTGAAAAGATCCTTCCATTTGAAAATAAATAATTTCTGAGTCAGGTTCTGAATGCATAGTACGTCAAATTTGACAGCTTTCCCAAAGAAAAGTTGTGTTTGATGATTATTTTAGGGAATAAAATCTGATTACTATTCATGTTCCAAAACCAAATTCACTGGCTTACAGCTCTTCAAACTAGCCATTTGCTTTCCTCTGCCTTTTTTAATGCATCCTAGGTGCTTCTTGCTGGGTGACAACCAACAAGTAGAAACACAAAACTGCGTTTTCAAGACCACGTCTTCTTTCTGCAATGTCATTAAAATCAGTGGAAGTTTGCAACACATCTTTTAAAAGGTTACTCTCCACAATTGAATTTCCATTTGCTGAATCTATTGAAATCTATTGTGATTTGCAATTGCTCCCCTAAAAATAAGAAAACTAACTTTTACATTGCAACATCCTGCAGTATAACTGGAGTACACAGGGTCAGTAAAAAACCCTAAAATCTGAACATTTTGAATGACTGATGAGAGAGCATACCATGGAGCTGGTGTAAGAAAAAAATCTTCACCTCCCAGATGGAGAAATCCAGCACTGAAAAAAATTAGTCCTCTTAAGTGAGACCAGACCATCAGTTCACCATATTCAGATAGCAGCCTTCATCTCACTGCAGCTTGGTACCATTAAATGCAAATAAAAAACTGGCAATCAATTCTTATTTCTTATATTTCAGGCATCATTTTGCACACTGTCACTTTCTCATGCGCTACCATTTATATATAATGCTCTTACTGAGTATGCAGGCTTCAATGTACAGCCTAGTAAGTTCACAACATGCAGCACTGTGAGAGATAAGCCTTTGAAATGGTGTGACATTTCAGGGTGAACAGCTGAGCCATCATTTTGTTAGCAAGCCATATTTCATAGGCAAGATTACCTTGTGCAACTGAGAAATTGTCTCCTAAGGCCATGACATGCTACACAGTCCTATGAATCTGTCCAGAACCTACACCCCAACAACTAATCATGTAAAGTCCTAAGTAATGAGATCTTCAGTTGTTCCCTTACTGAAAGTGGGACACAGACATTATTAGGATTGAACATGAATTCTCAGTGAGACATAGATGAGAGCAGAATACTCTATGCAATTTCAAAAATAAATTATAACTCAAGAGGAACTTTCCATAGCTTAAAAACCTCTGCCAGTAGAAAAAAATCTATTATTTCCCCTTGCTCACCCAGCAGTGTTGTGCTGACCCAATACATTCTATTTGGAAATGACACAAACAAATAATATTGGGAGGAGAGAAAGGAAGACAGTCCCATTGATATGATGGCTGCCTGGCAGTAAAGATTAGAGGCAGTGTTGATAGGCAAAAGCAAAGATAAGCAGGAGAGAACAACCAAATTCTACTTATTCCTGCCAATGCCTAATTTACCCAAGGCCAAAGCTCTCTTTGTAGGCTAGTTGTGACTTCACCTCCCTCAGTGACAACTCTCCTTTGTGTACGGCAGTGGTGACCTTTTCCTGCAGGGCTCAGCAGCACTAATCCACCCTGTCAGCCATCCCAGGAGCCTCTTCTATCTTTAACCTTTGTACAAAAACCTTAGGTATCGTGGTAAGCAGAATTAGTAGCTGCTGCCAGAATCAAATCATTAAAGCCAAATGAGTTCATTGACATTGTTGTCACTACAATGAACAACCTAATCTCAACTGCTGTAAAAAAATATTGATTAAAAGAAAAGACTTTAAAGTAGCTGCAGTTATTTTCAAGAAATTGCCTGCAGAAAGATGGAATCTCGAAATATCATTCTGGAAAACTTATTTTGATCTAGGTTGAATTATTTTACCTAACTTCAATCTTACTGTTTTCTAATCAGTTTACTGTGAATTGCTCTAATTTAACCTATATTCAGATATTTGATGGATGAGAACTTCCTTAACCATTTTTCTGCTACTATAGAGAATATTTTTTTCATTATTCTATTAATATTTCCATACACTTAGTGATATATTAACAGCACAATGAATATTAAAAATGTCTCCAGTGACAAGAATCACTGTGAAATACCACAATTCTCCTTTTTCTTGGTGGTTTAGGTGCCAAAAGGAGTCTTGAAATTGCTAAATCCCATTTTGACTTTTTGTCTAGCAAACTGTTTATTACAGCCTGCTCTGGAGGTTAGCATTTAATGGGTAGACCACCTAGAGTGTGCACACAGTTATATAAGAGCACAAAGTGAGTCAGGAGATTGCTCTCCTTGATTAGATAATGAGCTTTCTCTGAGCTCTCACGTACCAGGTCTGGGAGGCCCCCGTTATTTTATAGCAGAAATCAACTGTTAGCGAGAGCTGGTATTGAAAGCTTTATAAAATAGTTTTTTCCAGAAATCTAAAGCAAATGCAAGGGAGTAGCACTACAGAAAGCAGAAATATGCTTGGCATTTTCTCTTTCATCACACTGTGGCTCTTTGTCAAATACAGCAGGCCTCCTTCACATGTGAGGATTAGGTAAATAATATATACTTGAATTTACTGCATAAAGCATCAGGATTACTAAACAATGACTTCTTGATTCCCTGTGGGTCATATTCCTATTGTGTGGTTCTGAATTTATTTTCTCAAATTAACTAATAACAACTTCCTGCCTTTGAGAATTCACTGAGCATCATTTTAAAGTGTTTCTCTGATTTTCCTTTCAGAAAGCTAGGATTCTTTTTGTCCAGACACATCAGATTATAAAGTTAACAAGGAACATTTCTCTCTGTCATTGTAATTGTACCTTTATAATCAACCACTGCTTTGCAGAAAATCAATAAATGCTTTATCAAAATGGACACAAACATTACTATCTGATAAAATTCTCTTTTCTAATGCATTATTTGTAGGATTATGAAATCTATGACTTTTTTTATTCCATTGTGATTTTTATATTATTGACTCCTGGCTCTATTATTATTTTGCTTTGCATTTTGGCCTTTTATGCTCTGACTTCTTTTCTGATAGCTCTCTCACAGATATTCCTTGCAATTTCTTGCCTTCTAGTATTTGCTGCTAGTTTTTATTTTAGTATTTTTTGTTACTGCATTTGAGAAAACCTATATAAAACCCAGCCCAATGAGAGGAGTCAATTTAATGAGATGCTCTGGGCATAACATAAAATCTTTACTATGGGAAATAGAATATTCAAGTGAGAACAGCCAAATATAATTATTTAGCAACAGTGCTGAATTAGACTACATGTTGAAACAAAGGGGCTTTCCAATCCAAATCTCTAATTTCACAGCCCCGCTACCTCAGTACAAAATACCCTCAATTAATCTTTTCATGAACAATTATATTCCATCTATTTTAGGCATGCCATTTCAAGGAAGAATTCTGCTGAAAAGGAACAATGCTCAGCATGACTGAATCATTAAGGAATAACATTAGGTGATTTTTTGGACTGAATTTGAAAAATGGCTGTAAAGCTAACTTTGTAGGGGTTGTTTCAGATGCTTTTTACTAATGGTTACCATAAGATGTATCCTCTATAAATAATAATCAAATATTTTAGTTGAATATGTTCCCTGCACACTGGAGCAACATGCAGCTAAAATCTTTGCCCCAGAATATTTAAATTTTCCCTTGTGTTTAGAACACAAGAGTATGAGAAAATAGCCAGCAAAAGCATCAGTGGTGACCACGTGCAAAAAACTGAGTAAAAAGAAGATGAAGAAGCCAGACAGAAGTTGTTTGCCGAATCAATAACATGAGAAGTAAGGGTGTAAAAAGCAGATCTATCACAGTTAATAAAAAGAATATGTTCTTACAGTGCAGAAACAGAGCACAGGTAATGTGTGCATGCTTTTGAGGAAAAATGGGCATATGACTTTTGAAAACTTAACTCTGGAGGATTGAAAGGGTTGATAGCCAGTCTACAAAACCAGCAGACTCAGCACTTCAAAAACAAAATTAGCTCTTTTTCTTTTGTTTCTCTGATTTCAAAATAAGGAAAATACTCAGCACTGGGTTGTTGGAGTATCACAGAATGTTTGTACATGTAGATAAAAATATTAAAAACCGGATACTTCCTAAGATTGGTGATGGCAGAGTGATAATAGAATATTTCCTTGGTTTGTAATTCTAACAGATGGAAAATATCAGCATATGCTGCTTGCTCATTTCTACTTCTGAAATATACAGTGAGAGATAATGTAAATTAGGTCTAATATACAGCTCTATGCCATCAAGCAGAAATTAGTAAATAATTAGCAGATCCAAATGACACTGTCAGAGTAAATTTTTAATTATCTAGTTCATCAGACTGGAACAGCCAAAAAAACTTCTGGAACCTAATTTGTCTTTTCAAAATTCTTTGGTGAATAATTTTCCTCTATCTGTAATCACTTGGAGAACATATCTGTAATCACTAGGAGAACATTTCCACTGCCTTTTTTTCTCCTTGGCTCATAGTGTCATTATTTATCCGTTACCTTCCTAAGTCTTACACTTTATCCTTCAAGAGCTAAAAACTTATCATGCTGTGTCATTGCTAACCACTTAAGGTCACAACCTCTTAGTTTAACACCTATCCGTTTTCAGGGTGATATCCAAAGTCAACCAGCTTTAGGCAAAGAGCCAGCACAGATGGTGACAGCATGAAGAGGCAGCACAGCTTGTGAACATCACTTCTTCCTCCACTAAGAAGCCGATCCCTCACTGCACACACACACAGACACTGACTCATGGGTGCGTACCATGAATACATGCTCACACCACATGGGTGAGCACCTGCAGGCAGGACACATGTAGGCATAGATGTGCTGATATAAATGTAATGTGCTGGTTGGTGATTTGCAGTGATGGGTTTTCTGCAGAACAGAAAAGCAACAGTTTGAGTTTGTTCAAATCCTGTGTGACTTAGGGGTGGACATGGTAAAGAAAAAAGTCATGATTTTGCCTCCTGAAAAATTGCCTACAACAAAAAGCATACTCATTT
This sequence comes from Parus major, assembly GCF_001522545.3. NCBI lineage: Eukaryota > Metazoa > Chordata > Aves > Passeriformes > Paridae > Parus > Parus major. The sequence goes on along the minus strand of NC_031773.1, from coordinate 36,643,585 downwards.
CTTCAGTCAGTCTAGGGAAAAAGAAGCAGTCCATGTAGATTTACTGTACTATGACAATTTAAAAACAATAAGTGACATAGTATTAACCCAGGAACTTCAGACCTTTGCCCTGCTTGCCTGTTCAATTATAGCTTACTATTTTGTTTGGGATTTTGGTGCTTATTTTTCAAGGTAAAGCAAATAAATCCAGGCACCTTAAGATAGAGGTTATCTAATAATGATTTAATGATTTCATCAATTATGTTATGTGTTTGCTATAAGTTTGGACTGGAATACACCGGTAAGTTTCCAATTTTGTACTAGATAAAATAGGAAAGATTGGTTTTTGTACTGGCAAAGAGAGCCCCTGTTGTAGTAATTGTCCTGGCTTATCCTCTGATTCTTTTATTAGATCCTCTTATTATTAAAGTCCCAAAGCACCTGCACATAATACAAAGAGTCTGGCTGAAACCCAGAGCATATTCATTCTTTTCCAAAAATTCTATAAAACATACACTATTTTGTCTCAGAAAGCAAAGCAGACTTTGCATTTAAATTATACAAATGGTAAAATGCATCCAAAATGGCTGATTGCTTCCACAGCTAAGTTGGAACTTATCAATGTTTCGTATTAAAAATTAAATAACTCTTAGGCTTAGAACTTCAATGGCTAAGTCTATGACACAACCTAGCTGAGAAGGTAATGGGACCTCTGGCTATCTGTGTTTATAGCAGTAAATGTACCAGGATCACAGTCAGGGAGATAAGGCAAGCTGCTTTAGTAAATCACTGCCAAACGGCAGCCAATCACTCAGGATCTCACCCCAGCATCCTGAAGCTCTTTCATCTGCCATAAATGTCATCTTGAGTTAAAGCCAGAAAAGCCAAAAAGCTGGGCTACTGCTTGGCTGTGCACATAGACAAAAATAACAACCCCAACAAACCAAAACAAATTAAAAAACCCCTTTATCAGATAGAAATCCTGAGGAAGACATAGCAACAATATAGCACAGCTCTTTTAGCCTATTAATTACTTCAGTTAGACTACTAAGCTTCAGTGAGTCACTAACAAAAATGGAAGGTGGCCATAAATTGTTTCACTATAAAGGGCAAAAAAAAAAATCCCAACTTAAAAGCTCCCCATTACAATGAAATACTTTGCCTACTTCCTAAATTAATAGATGTAATATTCAAGTTGGATAGCAGGCTAGCAGGTGACAAATAAAATAAAAATATACATGCAGACAGTAAAAAAAAAATTTCAAGCCTGTTGCAATGAATGAAGTCTCTGCTATCTTGGGAAACTTTGTCCTCCTCTCACACACCATACTTCTTGGTTGTCGTGTTTGTTACCACCCACTTTGCAAAGCTGAAATAATTCTTTGAATGTCCCACAGAAGCAGCAGTATGTGAAAGACTTTTTTCCAAACTGAATACTGACTTCAGCCTTTTGCAGTTCTTTCTCATTCCTTACTACTGTTCCTCTCTCCCCCAAAGTCCAGCCAGTGTTTATCACTTAAGTTTTCTCTGATATTAGAAGAGATTGAAAGATAAGCTGGAAGAGGACAGAGCTACTGAAAACTGGTACACAGGGAAAAAATATGAGACCACAAAGCAAACTGGGAAAACAAATGGCAATCATCTTCATAAATGTAACTGAACAGCAAAAGTAGATCCTTATATTTACTGCAGAGACAGAAAGGGACAGAAAATAGTGAAATTTCAAAATGAAACCATCAGCGAGCTAAAATCTCACCATCAAAACCACTGTGGCAATAAATTTAAAAGAGGGGATCACTATGGAAAGGCTAACTGCTGAGAAACTAATAGAACCAAATACCTATTAAAATGGAGAATCAGAGTCTATTTTGAATTATAGTCTATACTAGAAAGGTGTGACTAGAGGAAAGAGCTTGGTATATTTTTCTTTGGTCAAACAAACAATCAAACCAAACCAACAGATGTTGAGTATAAGAACAAAACTAGCTGGAAATGTGAAAAAAAACCCCAAACCCTAAGAACACAATACTGAAATACAGGAAAGTTGGTCAAACTTAAAAGACACCCCAGGAGGTGTAATGGAATTCAATACTGCTTCAAAAGGAAAAATGCAAGGAAAAAGAAATGACCAAAGTTAAAAGTTCAAAGGTTAAAAAAGTCCTTTCTTGAAAAAGGAAAATGTGGAGAAACCAATTAGCAATATGGCTTCAGACAAGTCTTGCAGGCAAGAGATAAGACCAGAGAAGCATCGTGAAGTAATGAAAATACAGAAGTCTTTTACAAAAATATCAGAAGAAAAAACTAGCACTAGAAAGTGAAACCCACGAAGAAGGGGGTTTCACTTTAAATTGGCGGTGACTCAGAAATAACTGAGGTAGCTGCTTATTTTAAAAAATCCATCTCCAAGAAGAAAAAGCTTTGCCAAAGTTTCTTCTTAAGAAATCCTTGCTTTACCAGTGACAATTTTAAAAAAAAGCATTTCTAAGATTTCTCTTGGAATTTAGAGAAAAATAGCAGATGGAAGAGCTTCACAGAGAAACATCAGCAGAATACTAGCTTTCAGGAAATGCGTGAATGCTTTTATATGTTCTTGTTCAACAAATTATTTTTGTCTCTGCCAAAAATAAGTCGTTTAACAACACAAAAATGAAAATATACTGGGAAAAAAAGTGTTTCCCTTGTTTAACTAATGGAAAATTAAAGCAACCTGAGCACTAAAGTGAATTGATGTGTAAAGACTGCAACTTGTAACACACTATACCTTCAATTATGTATTTTTTCCTTAAAAACTGATGCTGCCATACATTTCTATAAAGCCTCTGATATTAGCTTCATGAAATCTTACAGATTAGAATATGAAGCCAGCTGTTTCCTAGGGCTTGCATGAAGTCCTGATGGAACCGACACACAGCCCTTATTACAAACTGGCAGCTAAATATACATCAAAGAACTTTGAAACTGTGGCACAAAGAGAAACTATCAGTAGTTTTTTTGCCACTATAGGGTATTACTCTGAAGTACTATTGTGACAAATGTCTTTCCATTCCTGACACAATAAGCAGTGATTTATCTAGACTTAATACAGTTCTCCTCATATACTTTATTTAAGTTTTGCATACTCAACTACTGCAGGTTAAATTCCCTGTTCCATCCCAACTGCATCCTGGAATATATTGATGCCTCCAGGCCACATATGGATTTCTAAAATCTGGGGATAACTGACAATTAATGAAATGTTTTTTGTAACTGAGAGCATCACAAAGGGTTATTCAGCAACCATTTGGCTACACACAGCAACTGGCAAGAGCTGAGGTATGAAGCTCAGGGAACCACAATCACCTCTGCTGAGCTCTTAGGCCCCTCTGAACCTCCAGCAGCATTGCAGGGATGCTTAGGGCTCTCTCTGCACCTGGCCCAACATCCTCTGCAACAGAACGCCAATCATGTTTCTCTAAAAGAATTCAAAGCATCCATGCTAAAGCCAAATGAAAAATAAATACGTGCATTTTTTTCAGTCAACAGCCTATAAAATAATTTGAGAATATTTCAATTTATTTGAATGATGATATTGCAGGGTCTAATGCTGCTGGCATACTCACCAGAGCAGAAGGGCAGCCACACAGGCATGCACGCTGTGCTTGTCATGCTACGAGCACTGTTGAGAACAGCAGTCTCCTCAGTACCCTTTTGATATCTTTATGCACAGCTTCAGCAGTCTCTTTAGAAGACCTTGAGATGTTAGGAGATGTATGATAATTCTGCTTTGATGCATAATTAGTAACACAGTTTGCATCTTCACGATGAAGGCCCTTCCCTGCTGTCTCTCTGGAAGCTTCTGGGTTTAGCCCAGCCAGCAGGTCACTTATAGACTGCCCTTTTATCATACACTCATCTTAAAGAATTGTTCAGGAAAGGACATTTTGGTGATCTGTAAAGGGTATTTAGATTGTGCTAATAAAACCCTTTTTGGGAAGCTCTGAATGGCAAATACAGGCTTGCATGTAGGGTATGCACTGGAGAGGAAGTGTAGGAGCTGTTTCATCTTTTTCACTGGAACTGAGAAATAAAATACATATAGCAAAAGTTAGATTGTTTAAATACATTAGAGACCCACAATATGCTCATCATACTGTTCCATACCTTCTAAAATCATAACTGTTCGACATAATGGGGTTTATCTTCCAATCAAAAATAGAAAAAGACAGGGAAGAAGAGTAACATTCATGTCAAACTGAGTTTCCTTAAATAGATATGGCTTTCTATGACATGTACATTAATCCACAAATTTCACTTCAGGAAATTCTCCAGGGTCAAATGAAAAGGGAATGTAATTTGCTAAATCTACAGCTTTAAGCATCCAGCTCTTGAATCTAATCATGTGCCATTTGGAAAGACCTGATAACATGTTTGGCATAATTTCCACATTATGGCACGCTTCTACAAAACAGTATTTTGGGAAAACATTCAAAGGTGGAATAGAAGACAGTTAACTAGGAAAGATTCAATTGTTTAAAGTTCACTCAGGAGCATTTCTGTTTGCCTAAAAGATGAATAGTAAACATGTAAAGATTTAACACTGTCCTCTGACAATCTATTTTCATTTATAGCTTTTCAATCTCCCTAGTGCAAGCCATCCTGAAATATCAGGTTATTTACAGTGCTCTTTTTTTTTTTTTAATCCAAAGATTCTTATTTATTTTGCTTAAATTTTCCTATTTTTACTTTTTAGATGGCACTTACTTCTTGACAACCTGGCTCAGGTTTTCAAATAAAAATCCTACAAAAACAGGTGTGAGATACTTAAGTTGGATTAGTCTTCTTAGAATTTATCTCCAGCTTTTATCCCAGTTTCTCCTTACAAATACCAGGAACAAAACCCACAACACTGCTACTCTAATACAAGAAGGTTTTTCAGAAACTGATAGTAGGAATAGGAGAATTTCCTTGCACCTTTAAGACAGCAAATACCACATTACTCAGTTCTCCCTTGTAGCAGAGTCATGGCTAGTTAAAGGAAAGGAGGTCTTGTCAAAGAAATAGTTATGTTACCTCAATAAGCATTACTCAAACCCACTACAGACTGAGGACCAAAATTTATCTCGAAGGCAATTGTCATTGTCAAGATCTATTATTTTTAATACACAAAATTATTTTTCCTAAGTAACTTTGCATTGCCTTTATCCACTGAATATTAATCCATTTCTCAGGAGTATGGCTGGTATCATTAATTTAAATGATTAGAAAGAAAGATGTACAAAAGAAGGGATCACAAATTTCTTTCTGTCCTGAACAAAGGAAAAAGACTTGTAAAATAGAGCAAATTCAGTTATTTACTATGCATCAGAAGGTTTGGGTCATAAGTGGCATTCTTAGTAAACTCTTTTCATGAAGGGGAATGATTTTAACTCAAAGAGGAAAAAGAATAATTCTTCAGCCTTAAAAAAACATGCTGATTTCTCTTTCAATAACTTTGATGTACAGAGAAAGAATCCATTTTAGGAAAATAATTCAAAAAAACCCTTGAAAGCTAACTCCTGCTAAGAAACTATCCCTGGGTGACAGGCTGTCACTTCACTGCAAGGCTCTACTAGAATTTATTTAAAATTAAAAAAAAGATAAAAACATTAAAACAAAACAAAAAATCCCCAAACAACCCAACATATTAGGTTTGTTTTTTGTCATATTATTTAAAACAATTATGTTTCATCTTAATATAACCCAAAAGCTAGATGTCTAGTGATGTTCCTGGTACAGTTGACAGAGATAAGGGCTTCCAGCTGGTGGTTCATGAATCATCAAGATTACACACCTTTGCTGATCTCTGGTTTCTAAGAAAGCATTACATGTCCTCCAGTCACCTCAGATGCAGACCACTTATTTTGTCTACTTTAGTATTTAAATAAGTAAATAAATATCTTAGAGAAAGATCTGGGATTGATTTTAAAAAATGAAGTACCTTTCTTCTTACCTTGTTCCTGAAGTTCACAATGCTATTAAAATTGTGTGTGCATTTCTAGCTTGAATCACAAAAAATTCAGCTTTTATGTCCTGGCTATCAGTATGAATCTGTTCACCAGTAAACTCTCAGAAGATATGCAATACATAACTTAGTGTTTTCTGACTCTAGTTTCTTTTCCAGAAACTGGTTTAAATCCTATTCTTTTGAAATATCCTAATTTCACTTTTAAATCAGTATACCTAGTGTCTGATCAAAAACTGCTGGGTATTTAAACATAAAAGACACCAGCTTATATCAGTAAGATTTATTTCTAGATAAAACACTTTGAGGAATGACAAACACCTGTTCTAACAGTTATTGTTCTTCCCAGGGCAATGCAATTATTTCCAACACTCCACATGTATTTAAATGGCACTAAAGCAATTTTTACTTTTATGAGTTTACATTCACAGCAGTTGATAGGGTTAGCAGCCATTTTACATTCTATTCTGCAGTATGAAACATACTACGGTGTAATGCATTCAAAAGGAACAAAAGGGAAAATTTAGCACATCAGAAATTAAAGCTAGTGCACAGAGGTAAGAGATTAAAAACTTATTTATGAAGGTAAATTTAATTAGGTAAATTAATGTATTTTAGAATACTATAATGTATTTTAGATTATTCAGTCCACTAAGCAGGTTTGAATTATAAGTATATTGTATCCTTTTGCAAAAAAAAGTTCCGTAAAATTCATTGAGGGTTCCACTCTTTAAATTTACACATCTGATCCTGCTTAAATTGTTATGACAATCTTTTGTTTACAAAGGAAATCTTTGAAGACTTAATATTTTAACAATTAGATACAGATGAGATTAGTGCTGTAACTTCAAAAGAAAACAAACTCCTAGCATATTGCTGCACCAAACATTTCCCTGCACGGAGCTGGGCTTGTCACAAGGGGCTCAGGAGGGGCAGGAGGCCTCCACAAAGGTACTTGGAGAACAGATTGATGAGGGAGGCTTGCCTTTTTCTCTCTCCATCAAAAGAAGACTCAGAGGTGACATCGTTAAGATTTACAAGTAAAATGTTGATATAAGCAAATGGAGAGATTTTTTTTTCCCAAAAGGAAATGTTAACACATGCCGTGCTCTGCAGCAGGCAGCCTGCAGCACAGGGTATTCTGTTCACTGGCTGGCAGGTTGTCAGCCACGTGGGATTCTTCCCAGCTTTCCCTTCATGCTCTCTCCCTTTGAACCCAGTCTTTAGCCAGCCTACAGTGTTCAAAGTCTATTTCTCTGTCAAAGAAAATAAAAGGCTCACATGTTTTTTAACCTGCACAGCTTCAGAGATGTCCTTCTTTTAATTCTATTTAATCATAGATAACCGGTGACCAGTTTTCATCTGGTTTCTAGCTATGTTTAACCACTAATGATAAAGTAACCTTGCAATGCAGTTTCAATTCCAAAATGTACTGAACATTGCTGCTTTCCTGGAGGCCCAGGACAGAGTCACACTGCTTTGCTCCAAGAGCAGCACATTGCAAAGGAAAGAGTTAAAACCTTTCCATTTTCCTCTTCTGCACTCTAAGTAGCCCTACAGCCTGAGCAGCAAAGTGTACTTGCACTTTTGATGTTTGGTTTAACTTAAATTTATTTTTCCTTTCACTTGACTATTTTTTCCACCTGTCAACTAGGAAAAAGTGCAGGTGTAGAAAACAATAGTTCATTTAATCCCTTTCTTATAACATCTCATGAATGTAAAAAGTCCATCATGATGGGGCTCTCCCTCTTCACCTATTTCTCATTGTTCTAGAGGTCTGCTGAAATTGCCAAATTCATATTTTATTTTAAGTAAACTTATACCTAATAAATCCAAAGCAAAGGATTTTTATAGTGTTACAAATTCATTTCTGTCCATGTAAGGGTTAATTGGAATGTTCTTATAATTCATATGTTTAGTTTGACAAGCAAGTAACTACCTCACTCTGGAACACAACTATTATAAAAACAGTTCTTTAAAAAATGAATTAACCAAGAAGAAGCATCTCTCAATTTAGAACAAAAGACAGCTTAGCAATCATGAGCTGCTTTATCTCCAAGAATAAATCATCAAAAGTTGTATTTCTATATCCAGTTTTATGAGGCTTCTGTCTAAAAGACCCTGTGTTTGCTAATGTTAGAACTGCACTATCAGTTACAGCTCTTTTACTACAATTTTCAGTATGATTTTTTAAAAAACAGCCATGCAGGAAAATAAAATGACAATATTTGTTTCCTCCAGCCACCAAACGAATCAAGACATTGAAAGAAATTAATTTGTTTCTTGACTTCAGGACTCAAGTAGGCATCACATGGGAGATTCAAATTCTTGAATTTTATATTTGAGCCTGGAATATTTTGGTTAATGATTTAAATCATACTACCCATGTTTTATTCTAACACAAAGAGGCAGTAGAGTGGTTTTTGCTGTAACAATGAAGTACAGAGGTGGACCAAAATGTTGCTGCTGCTGAAACCGTAAGCTGAGTCTTGGAAAGCTTTTATTAAATACATTGACACTCTCTTCACAAGTAGATTGCAATCAAAATAAACCATCTCCATTTTGCCTGAAGTATTAGAAATCTGTAAATAAAAGATAAAGTCCTGCCTTGCTTCAAATAATTTTAAAGTATTAAACCAAATTTTTAAATAAGAAGAAATGCCAACAGAGTGCTTGTCATTAATACCTAGCTCTACACCATCCACTTTAAAAAAGTACATTTATGAGAACATAATACATGTCATCTGTAAAGGACCAGCCTTTGGTTCAATGAACCTACAGCAAACTACATGCTCAGGTCATTTAGCATCACATGAGAATGTACTTGTATTCCTGCAACACTTCAAATACTTATTTCTATTTTTAATCTAAACAGAAACAAGTTGTCCCTCGTACTTCCACTTAATAAAAATTTTAAAAAGGGAAAACTTAATTTACCATTTGCAACCTGGTCTTGTTTTAAGGTAAACATCCTTTTTAAGGTAAACTGCCATTCACATTTGCCTTTTCTGTGTGATTTTCTTATGTAAGCTGGGTGCAAAAAAATGTGTCTGCAGACATGATGTTGCAGGATCATGACAGTTCAACATACTAATGACAACATGCTAACAATGCAGTTTGTTTATGTCACTGATATTAATATAGTATCTGAACCTAAAACCACACAGCTGGTAAATGTTTCCATTTTTTGGTTTGTGGTTCTGTGGGCAATTACAGTAGATGTTTAAAGCAAGTAAGAAAGGGTGAACTTCACAAAATTAGATCAAAGTCCAGTTGCTTTGCCTATTTTATGTTTTCCAACTCCTGACTTTTGAAAGCATGACCAGAAACAAATCATACTAATTCAAATAACATTCTTTCTAAATTAATAACACTGTACAAAATTGTATTACTGAAAAATTTCTCATTATGCTTTTGAAAATAAGGAATGCATCCTGAAAGAATTCTGAACACTTAACTACATAATGAGCCTAAACTCCAGGAGTGCTCCTTTTGACACTATTATTTGCCCTTCATGCATGGATACACACATATTTATGCTTTAGGTACTTAAATTTAGCATCCATACTTTTCAGAAGCAATAAAAGCCCAGATACACATTGAAATAGATACTTCTAGCTAGTAACTTTCTTGATAGCCTAGCAGATGCCAAGATGAGGAAGGATTTACACCAGAGACTCTGAAAATGCAGGATCATTTGAGAATAATAAAAAAGTAAATGGTGGGAAATGTTAACAGCAACAGCTGTGAAAAGAAATTAGAGAAGATTAAAAGCATAGAAGAGAACAATAATAGTAAAAACACTTTAAATTGCTTCACAAGAGTGATTGTATAATTAGGGCTTCTGTAGGTATTTGAATAGTAACTGCAAAAATAGTGAGGTATAGATATTTATTTTTTTTTCCAGTACCCTAAGAACTTACTAATATAATAAAATCACAATCAAGAAAATGATAGCAGATCACACTATATGAAGCAGGCTGACTTTAAAGCCTACAATGAGCTGACTTTAAGGTCTACAATCACTGTTTACATTGTGGACAGAGTAACAGTCACGGGCATACTGAGTGGTGAAGGCAAACACAAAGACAGGAGCTTCCCTACACAGTAAAGTTTTACAGCAAGACTCAGTTTTGCCCAAGAAAACCTTAGACTGCAAGAAGAAGGTATAATTGTTTCTGTGTTTTATTATTTATTATTTCATATCTGTGGGATGGATATTTGCATTTATTGCCATGGACACAGGTACCCAGTGTTGGAGAGACCTGAAATGTTGTCAGACAAAGGAAAGGGTAGAGGGCTGATGTGTGCACACAGTGAATACTGTTCATATACTGCAGCATAAACACTGCCTTGATCCATAGTAAATCCTGCTCTGCAGCCAGAAGCAGCAAACTGAACAGGTAATAGCTGCAGCTCAGAAGAAAAATGGTCACATCAACACCAAACTGCAGATATGTAGCAAAAAATAAAGTATTAGTACAGTGATGAAACACACAGGATCACCTGGTTAGAAAGGCAAAACGTAAAGTATGTCCCTCCATTTAGCAGCATCCTAAAAAGGTAAATTCCAAATGACAGCAGAAATGTCAATGTTCTTCTAGAATTGTATGAGAACAGGCATTGTATTCTGTCTGGATTTCAGGTTACTGCTCATGATGTCTCAGCCTTTTCTGATATGACCAACCCTACAAAATAGAGCTCCCAGTTCAATGCCTATTGAACTCTGGAAAAGTTCCTTTTTCAAAATAACAATATTCCAACTCAAGGCTCATCTACTCAGACAAACACCAGAAGAAGACTTATAGCTGTTCATGCAGGAAGTTAGCTAATAAACTACAGGCAAAATCTGGAATTATTTTATTATAATTAATAATGTATTATGGTGATTATGGTTTGGCTGAAAACAAACAGGCCAGCCTGAGCTATTCTGAGATAACTGCCAAATCTTCTGCACATGTGGCAGATGGTGGAAGCATTTGGGGGACTCCTTATGCATAAGAACTCTGCATTATGGGGCCTCAGATTCAGTGCAACAGCAAAGCAGCTGAAGTGGGTCATGATAGAAGCACACTAAGCAGCATAAACTTTAAAGCTTTGGGTTTCATCCAAAGAAAAGGTAAAAAAGAAAGAATACTGCATTCAATGGATGTGAGGGGAAAGTGGCAGTGCAACCTATGCTGACTGATGAAGGTGTAGAAAGTCATGGTTTATGACACACTGCACTAAATTCTGCAGGTACAGGGAGTGGAAGGACAGAGTTTGAACTCAGTGGAGCAAAATTCCCTTCTAATAGGGCTTACTTTAAACTTCCTTAACAGTTTTCAGGAACACCACGGGCTGGTTTGGAAACATTACAACTTACATTGCAACATACCTTATTCTTCCGAAGAACATAATTCATTTTGTGTGCTTATATCTAATCTCTTTTGGCTCATCTTACTTTAAAAAAGGCTTTGAACTCCAAGAATGTTTCTCAAATACTCCCTCTACAAGTCCCAAGAGGAAAATGCTAGAGCATAGAGGAAGTAGACTGGACAATAAATGAAATGTAATACCACTGAGAACTCTCTTAGCCATATCTCATGTTATATCTAATGCAGAAAATCCATCTTCCTCTCTGATTAATTTCTTGTGCTAACTGAAGCAAGGTAAATTGGAAGGAAGAGGCATTTATTTAAAGAAAAAATATTCCAAATTAAAAAACAAACAAACAAAATGAAACAAAAAAACAACCAAACAAAAACCAAAGAAATCCCCCCCAAAAAACACCCAATGAAACAACTGTTGACCTCTGACGCTGCCAGTGTCCTTTCAGCCTTTATAATTCCTTTTCCAGAACGAGCAAGTTTGTACTACTTTCTACAGCAATGTGGTTTATAGAGCAGTATGCAAGTAACACTTAAACCTTGGCTTACTTTGTGAATTTAACTTTTATGTTGTTGTTCAAAGACTAATTTAATGTTATTATGGGGATGAGCTCTCTCAGGCTAGGTTTCCAGCATTTCAATCCTTTGCTTTTGGCAAGATGTGGAAATACAGGTGCTATCTGAACCAATTTAGTGCCATCACACTGGGGACTTGCTTGTCTTTTTACATGATCCAGGAAATGAGAATCAGTCTCAAAGTATAAATTTACCAGAAAGAGAATTCCCCTTAGAGATATCAGCCCATATCCCTAAAGAATATTGTACTGCCAGCTCACAAAGAGAAAAAGTTTTAAAATATAAGCAGAAGCTACAACTTAAGTTGTCAGAGAAAACCCAGGTTGAGTTTCCATGAACATGGGATTGCTGTCAGCAGAAGTTGCTGCCTCTAGTAATGGACAGAACACCAAAACTTCTCTCCTGCTTGCTAATGGATATCAGATATTTGTGCCATATCATTTATTTTCTGCCTGAAAGGAGATGCTAGCAGAGTCCTTTACAACAGAAAGGCAAGGGCAGATCATGCTAATTATGTAAAAGGTTTATAGTAATGATCCCACAGAGAAAATGCATGTCCTTCACACATCTACAGGGATGACAATGAGGAGAATAATCCTCTTTCACAGAAGTGGCAAGTGTCAAGCTTCTTATCTTGAAGCTGTGACATAAACCCTATAATTTTTTTGTTCAGAGTAGACAAAAAAAGTTGAAAAAGGTTATGTGAGATCAGATAAAATCTTACATACCCACACTGTTGTTAAGGATCGAAATGTACCTAGCCAAAGTCTTAGCAAATTCCTACCTCTTTTTCTTCCTGATTTCACTTCATAAATGTGGCACATATTCTTGAAGATCACCATAAACATTTTTTTTCTACATACCTTATGTTTTTTGGCTACCAATATTGGTAAGCATGTGTTTTATTATCATCAGAATTCATATAAATATTTACATTTTACACTTCCTAAGCAACTTTTGTTTTTTCAAGGAGTAACATACACTTACATGTAATAAATCCTCCATGCTATGTCCACAAAGAATGATTAAGTTTATAAAAATAAAATATTGAAAGGTCAGGGAATGCCAGTATTGTCTGAATAGCCATAATTTAAATACCTCATGCCTGTGCATTATGAAAATCCTTTAAGTAAATATTAACTTTTATTATATATATTATTAATAGTATGTTCCATTAAACCTCATTTAGAGGGTCTAGAAGAACATAGGAATCCAGCTTTCTTCCTGTATGGGAAAGCAGTCATTACTTGAAGTAAGTTCTACTTCACATTTGTAGATAATAGACTGCAAAATACGCGTGTACCTGCTCACTGCACAGAACAAACAAATATCTACATTAAGACAAATAAGCATCCAGTGTCTGAGTGGCATCTAGAGCTTGAGGGATACTAAAGAAAAGTAAAAGAATTACTTATTTTGGATTTTTTTTTTTTTTTTCTTCCCTAGGGGAAATCTGTATGTTTTGAAGCCTGGGTGTGAATATTGCATGGTAGGAAGAGCTCTAATGACTTCAGTCCCAAGGGAAAAAAGACATACAAAAACGTGGGCACTAGTGACATTCTCTAATTACATGACTGCCAGTCTCTAAATTTTCCACCCTCTCTCTCACTTTGAGCATAAGGCTCCTGTTCTCACATACAGAGCTCCACAAAAGTCCCCCCTGCCCACATCTCATTTCTCATTTTCTCCTTCTGTTACTGCCTGAGTTCTATCCAAATTATTTTCTTAAACGCCTACTGCACACTTTCTCTGGTCTTTGCATCACGTCAATGCTTGCATTCCAAAGAACCTATCTGTGTTCATTTGAATTTCTATCTAAAATAAGGTTTTTCTGCAAGGTCAACAAATGCTCTGATGTCAGCTAAATCAACCTTCTTTTTTAAGTAACTGATTTCCTAGATTAAAATTATGTCCTGTATTCTGCTGCATTGCTTGCACTGTTTGACCAATGCAGACTATTCCAACTTATGTCACAGGCATATTTTCATCAGAAAATGTAAAAAATAAAAATCATACCTTGGTAAATCTCCTAAAACTTCAACTAATTTGCCAGGTTTATAAAACCAGAACCACCCCATGAATCTTTTCCCCCTTTGTGATTCAATACTTTTTCTTTTCCTAAAAGAAACTTGATTTTAAAATGAGGGCACTCAAATCGACCCCATAACGTTTTAGTCTGCCAAATTTCACAGCTGTTCCTTATCTCTATGATAGTCTGACCAAAACCTCAGAGCTGACAGCTCCAAGCTCTGCAAAAGCTGGGTTATGAATTTTTATTTCTCAGATGTGGATGCAAGCCGCCAATATGAATCTACTTTAAGCTTAGGGAAAAGAAACAGACATACTAGTGGGAGCATGTTTTAATGCTCACACTCATATGTAAGGGCAGGATGGAGTAGTTTGTTTTTCAAACTGTATAAACAGTGGGATAGAACCCAAATTTCCACTTCCAACTACTTGCTGGTACTGCCTTCTTCTGATACTTGAAAGGGCAAAACAGGTGGACGAGACCATAGTTCAAGTTCCAGCCAAATCCAAATGCATGTTTTTAACCATGTCACCAGGCACACACAAGCTGCTGCCTAGAGACCATGTGAATTTACCCTTTGCTCATTAACTGATAAGGCAATCTGTAAAAATCATGTCCCATTTCATATTGCAAATAAGGTCTAAGCTTCTTAGTATTTTCTCTTATGTCTACAAGAAAAAGTTCTTCTTCAGTCTCCTTCCCATGTGAGAATTTTTCCTTTTTCCCCCACTTGTGGTATCTCCTATTTTGGGTGCTCAGAAACCTCACAGCCTCAGAAGCTTGCTTCCTATTCTTTACGTGATATTTTAACAAGTATGAAGGATGCAAAATATTTATAGAGCTCAGATAGGTTTTTACTTAGCAAAGCACTGTTACCTGTCAGCATCCACAGTTACATCATGAACCCCTCTCTGGATGACGTCTCGAGAGGCAGCAAGGTCTGGTATTCGGTTCAGACTTCTTGTATATAGGTTGAGTCCTCCATCTGTCATGTACCTGAAAATAAATTTGTGGTCAATCAGTGGGAAATCAGCCATATGGCAACGTTTCACTCTAAAGTTAATGGTCTGTGAAATTCAAGTGTTTAATGTACAGGTTGTCTTATTAGATGGTAGACTTATACTAAATATTCCCACTCTATGTGCCCTGCATAGGGAGATTCAGTATCTGCCTGTTTTCTGGGATCATTTGCCTTTTTCTGTGAGGGCTTACAGGCCAACCTCTTTTACTAAAATATTTTTAGACTGAAGCCCTCAAGTATGTTTAAAAGCACATTTTAAATACTGTGGTTTTTCTAAAACATAGTACCAGATGCAAGAAACATCACTCCAGCTAAAATAAAAATAAAAATAAAAAAAATAGTAGCATTTATCCAAATGGGAAAAAGAGATTAGAATCCCAAATTCATAGTCCCTGTTGGAATACAGTTATTCAGATATGAGAGAGATATCCACTGAAGACCTTAGAATGATATTTAAGAATATTTTTTATGCACGTTCCTTTTACTTGATTCTCACCACCTCAAATTATAATATTATAATGAATGTCTAATGAATGAAACAGTGACTATAGTGCTGTTTACTCACCAGAGAACCACTAAAAGTTTATGAATTAAAAGTAACAGCAATAATTTCTGGAATGCCTACCTACAGTTTGGATGTCTCTCTGAAAGGTCTTAGCACTTATAATAGAGCAATATCACAAGCCTGTCTTACCCCCAAGACCTCTCCATTATGTTCCCAAAGGACCTTTTGTTAAACTGTCTTCCCTCTTAAGCTCTTGTTCTTTCTGTTTCCCTTTTGTATTTTCTGATAACTTTAATGTAAAAAGTCAGCATAAATTTATTTGTGAAGGACCCTGCACATATATGGCACTGAACACGGAAACATACATACTCAGAAAAAAATTTCTGTACCTCATTGAACCTACTCAAAGTAAAATAGAGACTCATTGAAATAGGCGTAGTCCCAACGTTAGGTTGATGGCTAAAATGATATCCCAGGGTTTAGTCACAATTCAGTCTTTTAACTCAAGCTCTCCCTGGGCCATGAAATGATGCCACACAGACCCACCTTTCGTGTGCAGGCACACAAACATTTAACTTCAGTAACTACACAGAATCCCAGGCACAAACCAAGGCACGCACCCACACCACTGCTACTCCAGCTGTTCTGTTGGCCCTCTCCCACAGGAATCACCTGTGACAGAGACCTGAGAGCCAATACAGCAGTCTGGGATCACCTGCCTCAGCTTCCATCTGCGTGGTTTGGGGTGGCTGAACAGGTGCAGACCTTGGGAGCAAAGCTGCAGTAGTGGAGCCCTGTGTGGCAGTTCCAGTCTGAGAAGGCATCATGTCCTGGGTGGCAGTATGGTTGATGGCAACCCCAAGTGCATTAAAACACAAAGGGTTCCTTTGATTATTTTCAACAAAACCCTGTGGCATTTAATGCATGGGTAAGTCTTGGCTGGCAGTTTGGCAAAATATTTCTGAAGCCTTGGTATCTGGAGTTTGGAGAAGGTAATTTCATATTTGTTTTCAAAGGTAAATTTACAGTAACGTTTATATATTCAACTTTTTATTAAAGACAAAATTCAGAACTTTTTTACAGATTATTTAGCTAGCCTTGAATTATCCAGTAGACTCCATAGCTCTAGAACTGCACATTATATTTAGCTGTGCTTGAATGCAATCCAGACTATACACATTTTTTTCCTGCATAAATAAGGAGAGACTTAACAAGTGCAACAGGCCTTCCTCACACTAATTTCTAATTACTGCTGCATTATTTTCCCCAAGTGTTTAAAGTAATTAAACTGATAATGGAAGAAGCATGGAGGAGATAAGACTTTACATGCCTCAGTGAATCTTGAAATTTCAGAGCTTATCAACTTGTTTTTAACATTTACCACACCTAAAAATGTTAACCAAGCACAGAGCAACTTACTATCTATTGAGTTATCCTTATTACAGATGCAAAGAAAAGTCACATAAGATGACTATATTCACCCTTTAATGTGATAAGCTAATTAATACAACTCATGAGGCACTGCAAAAGATTCTCTTTTTCTATTTTAAATAAAACCAGGCATCTGTCAAAGGCAGCATTAATATTTCCTTTAAGATAAGAGGTCCACAGACATTAAAGTATCGTATTTTCCATATGTATTTTCTCTTCTCTAGCACATATAAATATGGCATCCTACTTGACAGTCATTAATGCTGTGTTGTGGACAATGCTGTCAACAGCACTCCGTACACAGATCACTGAAAAAGTAGACCATGGAGATACAGGAATATGCTTTTTTTAAAATGATGCTTTTTCTAGAGATCTATCTTTGGATGGTGCTTGAGATAAGACACTGTTCTAGAGAGAGCTTTGATCACAGACTTTGAATTGCCTTTAGGAAATGTATCATACTCATTGTCATCACCCACTATTCTCTAATCACAGCTCTACTTCAAACTAAGAGATTAGATTGACAGCAAGAATTCTAAAATTATGGAGTGAAGCAGTGTGGTGTGACATGACCAGGTACTCTATGGAACTTTTATTCAACATAGCATTACACACAGCAAACAGCCTTGAGATGCCAACAGCAGCACTGAATAGTAATTTGAGTAAAACTGTAACATGGCTGTTCTTTTTTAATGGTGTTCTAAGCGGTCTCACATACACAGGACTCAAGTGACTTGTGTTCCTAGACTGATATAAGAATTGTTGAATTTGAAACACAGGGAATGCAGTACCTCAAAGTACCTCAAATTGGAGTACCCCAATTGATAGAATAAACAAAAATAAAAATTGTGATTTTTCCTCCTGGATATCCTAAGAGAGTAGCTGGTCTAGTATTCTATGAAAAGCTATTGCTGCTGCTCAAATTATATGCACAGGTAAAAATTTGTAATAAAGGCCCATTACAGTGACTATGCTAGACAATATCTGAAGTGGAAACAGAGAAGGTCAGTGCTGTCAACTGCTTTTCATCAGCTGCACCCAATGCCAAATCTACCTTCTCAAACAAAACATAAAATACCAAAAGAAGACTCATTCCAGAGGAAGCAATACAAAATGATGGTTCACAGGACTACCAAAAATTTCCAGTAAGTAATACTGGAACTCAAAGTTCCCTGCAAGGTCATTTTGATATTAAAGGAGAAGAACAGAATTTGAAGAAAACTGAGAGTATCACTAGCAGATTTGTTTCTTTTTATGTATATTTATATTTAAATATTGCAACTATAATACAACTCCTACTTGTGTGCCAAACTCTTTTAGAAAAATCCTTCTACACCTACTGATCATGCATTGTTCAAATGGGGAAAAAGCACTGCTTACCCACTGTTGATGTCATCAGTCCTCAGGCTTTTCCCAAGAATGTCTCCATCACTCATGTAGCCACCAACATCAGCTTCAGAGGATATGTCCAAATCACCACTTCCCTTCTCACTCATGTCAATCTGTGAGATATTTCCAAGGCGAGAGACAGCTGCTCGGCGAAGCGGGGTGGTGTACATGAATCGAGAAGGGTCTGTGTGTATGAAGCGACTTGCACTGCTGCGAGGATAACCAGCACCCAAGGATGGAGCATCTCCTGCCTGCAGGCGAGGACTGGCCTGCCCCAGCCTCCAAGTCATAGGGGTCGATCGGCTGGATAAGCTTGGTATGCTTCTGCCATTCACCTCAGTTGTCACAGTGCTGTCAAAAGTTGTCTCCAGTGTGCTGCAAAATGGAATGGAGAAGTCAGTGAACTGTGTTCCTGAGAAATCAAGAAAAGTGAAGGCTGGGAGAAAGTGTAATTGTTTTTTAAAAATTCTCTGTGTGCATGTGCTTTCACCATATGTATCCATGTGCTTGTATATGCCCTCAGTACTGAGACCAGTCCTGTTTACTACTTTAATCCATGACCTGGCTGAGGGGATCTTGAGTACCCTCAGTCACTTCACCAATGACAGAAAGTTGGGCAGGAGTGTTGATCTGCTGGAGTCAGGAATGCCCTGCAGAGGGATCTGGACAGGCTGGATCAATGGACCGAGGCCAACTGGATGAGGTTCAACAAGGCCAAGTGCTGGGTCCTGCACTTGGGTCACAACAACCCCATGCAGTGCTACAGGCTGGGGACACAGTGCCTGGAAACTGCCCAAGGGATAAAGGAGCCGGGGGTGCTGGTGACAGTGGCTGAACATGAGCCAGCAGTGCCCAGGGGGCCCAGAAGGGCATCATCCTGGCCTGGGTCAGCAATGGTGTGGCCAGCAGGAGCAGGGAAATTGTTATCCCCCTCTACTCAGCACTGGTGAGGCTACACCTCAAATTCTGTGTCCTGTTCTATGCTCCTTGGTACAAGAAAGACACTGAGGGGCTGGAACATGTCCAGAGAAGGGCAACAAAGCTGGTGAAGAACCTGGAGCACAAGTCTGATGAGGAGTGGCTGAGGGAGTGGTCTGGAGAGAAGGAGGCTCAGAGAGACCTTATCACTCTCTACAACTACCTGAAAGGATGTTGCAGTCAGATGGGGGTTGGCCTCTTCCCCTAGATAACAGGTGATAGGACAAGAGAAAATGGCCTCAAGCTGTGACAGGGGAGGTTTAGATTAGATATGAGGGAGAAGTTTCTGCATGGATAGGGTCATCAAGGACTGTAACAGGCTGTCAAGGGAAGAGGTGGAGTCACCATTACTGGAAGTATCTACAAGACTTGTAGATGTGGCACTTTGGGAGAGTATTTATTTATTATTTCTTATTGGATTTGAAAATGTTGGGCTAATGGTTGGGCTTGGTGATCTTACAGGTCTTTTCCAACATAAACGATTTTATGATTCCATGATTCTATAACCTCTACTTTGGGAATGCTGCCAAACACCTGGTATCTTAACCAAAATTAGAACAAGAGACCCTAGAGGCTACACTAATCTGTGCATATGATTGAAGGTGCTGCGGGAAAACTATTTTGGTGGAAAATCCACCATATGAGTGTGTGACTTAGTGTGATTGAAAATAATCAGATGAATGCAATGCTTGAGACATGTTTTGCGTGTTACAAAATTAGCAGAAACCCTAGGGCCCAATCAGAAGGTGGTGGTTTATCGGTAAAAAAATTATAAGGGAGCTCATGTGGGAAGAAAAAGGAAAGAGAGGAAAAAAACACTTGGAGAGCTCAAAACTATAACACTACACCAATGTGTCTTTTTCCCACCACTGATATATTTATTTTTACATTTGCATTTTTCCCTGCATTTGATCTCATCCCCAGCATCTACTTTTAAAATTACCTAAAATAAATTTCATCAGCTCCTAAGTAAATGTATATGAAACCATAACTGTCTTTGTGAATGACTGTATAAGACAGTATAGTATAGTATAGTATAGTATATTAAAGTCACATGCAAGTTGCTAAGGCAGTTTAGTGTCATAGCTAATTTTCCCTTGCAAGTCTCTCATTAAAACTCTCCCATGGTGCATATTTTCAGTAGTCTACACAAAACCAGTATACCTGTGGCTTATCTGGGTCCCTCTAAGGCTGGACATGGTTTCTTCCAAATTCTGCCTCAGGTCTGCAATGTTCTTGACGGTTCTCATTCTTCTTGTTTCAGGGTCTTCCCCTGGAAGAAAAGAGTAAAAACAGCAAAAACTTTATCATGTGAGCTTATGAGGTTGAATAAAGTGCACGTGTGTATCCACAGATGAGAATGCACACATATGACTGTAAATAGGGCTGTCCCTTTAATATTTTACAAATTAAAACTTCATCCTTTTATTAATAAAACTCATATACTTATAAATAACATGGTATGTAGAAAAACCCACTGAAGTATCTCTGTAAAGGCCCAAATCTATTAATGAAACTCTGATTTACAGTGTTGGGATTTTTTCCTCTGTAATCAAGGCATGAGGCAGCCTCAGACCACTTGATACATTGCAAAGTCCCTTTTTAGTCCTTGACATTTTATGTAACTCTGAAGGAAAAAAAGTCACTAAAGTAAATTTGTGTCTGGAAAAACTGCGATGACTCTTAGAACAATTCTTCAGTATTCACTTAACACCCAGGCTATTTCAAAGTACTCCTTAAGTAAGGCACTTAATTAAGCAACATTCCTGGACTGTAATACTTTCCTGAAGAGGGATAATTATTCATTTGTGTTAATATAAAAAAAACTTCTTGGGATGCAAATATAAACACATGCATCATTTCTACAATTACAGGTTTCAACAGCCTTCAGAAGCCATTGTGAAAAGCTAGTCTCATATCTCAAATAATTAAGTTTTCAGAACTTCAGCTGGAACATCCTGAACAATTTTTACTTTATACAATTAAAAATAAATTTTAAATAGATTTTAAAAAGAAGAGATGTTACAAAAGAAAGACATAATGAACCTCAAAGAGGCTTCCAGTGGTCATACACAATGAAATAAAAATACAGGTTTTCTAGCAAATCCATAGATCAAGGAAGTTTAATTCATTTTACTTTTGAACAGTAAGAGAATTTCAACAGAAATTCTGTGACAAAAATCTCTGATTTGTTCAAGGCTAGTGTTCTACTTCTGATCACGTCCTGTATCTGTTGCTTGTAATGAAGGGTGGCAAGAAGCATAAGTATTAGAGTTACATGAAAAATGCTGAACTTTAAGTGCAAATAATGCCTTTTTGACTCTATCAATTACAAATTTCACATCATATCTCACAGACCTTCTGCAGCCAGGTCCTATTGCCTAAATAGTATGCAGGCTGCTAAGAAAAATCTCAACTCCTGACATGAAATGGAAATGAACTATTTCATATATATTCCATAGAAGCTTTAATTCTTCCTCAATAGGCAAATGATGCATTGAACTAGCCAACATAACCTGCAGTCGTGGCTTAATGTCAAACCAGCTTTCACAGCAATGCCATTTTGAGGTTTTCCCATCTGCTCTGCCCTGGTTGTGTCTTCTGTCCCCTTTGCTGCAGCCAAACAGTCCTTCAAGAAATTTTGTTTTCCTCTTGTATCACTCACAAAAAAATTCTTCAGTGCTTTAATGATGCTAATGTCTATAAATGTCTGGTTTGGCACCGTGGAACTGACAGCTGGATCAACCCCTGGGCAGGCTGGAAACAAGAAGTGGGGATGCAGGCCCTGCCCTGCTGCCAAACTCTCTTCTCAAGCCACACCCCAAGGCCATGCTTGTTCACATGCTTGTTCCATAAAATAAGCTACCTGTGTACATTTTTACATGAAGTGCCTTGCAGGACATGAGTGTTCACAGTCACTGAAATTACAGCTGTTCTTGGGTTTCAAGCTAGACATGTTTGATTAAGCACTGGCAATCAATGGATCCCACCAACTCTTTGCAGAAGTTTCTGTACAATCCTGGAGATTCCTGCAAGGTAAACAGGCTCATGGCCAGGCTAAGCTGAAGACATTTACACCCTGTTACACTGAGACTGCTTTTTAAAGGCCAGATAATTTCCAGGAACACTGTCCATGCCTGTCTCCAGTCAGTTGTCAGTGGTGCACTCAGCTCCTCACTGTCACTGCCCTTTGCCTTCCCTGCTCTGCCAATGCATTCAAATTGACTTCCTGGAGCATGTTACATTCCTGCCATAGCACCTATATAGGGAAGATCCAGGAAATGTTACCTGCCCTGCCTTGAACCAGAGGTGAAAGAGTAGCTTGTTGGTATAAGAAAATTTTCTATTTACACAGAAAGACAAATTCAGTGGTCTATGCAGGCAGAATTAAAGGCAAAGCAATACTTTTCCTTTATATTTATTTGAGGAACTGAATACAATTCATATTTTATGGTGACCTTGCCCTTTTCCTTCCTTGTTTATCAGTCCTTCCTTGTCAGTTGTCCTTTGCTGTATGTTAACATTGCAAATTCTTGCAGTGAAAATGACAGCAACTGTCTTTTTTAATATGTATTGCACAGCAAATGGCATAACAAAGCCTTGAGGTATAACTGCAATACATTAAATAAAAAGGTACATATATGGCAAGCTGACAAAATATATTTTCACAGTGAAGAATACTTCACTTTCAGAAAAATTATACCATAAAATTGGTGTTATTCTATCCTGCAGAAGTGAAAAGCTTGAAACCTCATCTCTTCTGATCTCTCAGTAACACAGAGGATAATTTCAAAACATTTCCACCAGTTTTAACTTAAAAAAAAAAAAGGTAAAACTGAAGTTTTATTTTATTAATGTACTACATAGTACTATTAAAAAAATTCTTGCACTAACTGTTAGAGTTGTTTAAAAGGAACTGTTCTTTTTTCTTTCCATCATTCTCTAAAAGCTGTATCACTGGAATCCTGCTGTACCATGATGACCAAGTCAGAAAGTGTAAATAGTTTAACATGACAGGGAAGAAATTTTGTGTACTGAGTACAAGATCCGATGTTTTCACGACAGCACTGACTCCCCATCCACATCAAGCCTCCTTCTCTAAAGAGGACCATAGGGATAATGAATATGCTTATTTTTCTGAAAACTAGCTACACTATGCCTGCTGATGGAGACACTATGGTGCTTATTGCATTGTGTTCAAAGGGATCTCAGACTCCTCTGGGTACTGTGTTTCTTATAATATGACACACTGCCATCTAAGAGTCTTGGCCATATTTGCTGCACCTAACATATCAGAAAAGCTCCCTGTCTTGTTATCTCAAGTGATTCTGGTTTGTACACTAAGAAAAGTCCATTCTGTTTAACACATGGGGAAACTGGGATAAGACTAAAACCAGGCTAACCTGAAACTTCCTGTCAAAATTCTGTTCCTCTTGCAAGAAAGGCCATTTGCTCCAACTATTTGTAGCTTCTTTATTTATATTAAATATGAATATTCCAAAATTTTGCCTATGAACAGTGAATCATTATTCTCTCAGTAATTTTCTGGAAAACACATTGATTTCTTCCACTGTGTGAGATACATTCACAGAAAATCAAAACAGACATTTTACAGGAACCACTAGATACCTAGGTCAGACTTTTACATTCACATTTCTGAAGCTCACCCATAATTTCACATTCAATAATATTGTTCATAGTAATTTTTGTTCTTCTGCACATGTAATCACAGCCCAAAGCAAATGGGGGAGTAATTCCATCCATTAAGCAATTCCATCAATTATCCGATTTGCACAAAAGGATTTACAAATAATAAACGTTTCCCCAGAGAATTTTCCACTATTAGATATTAACTCAGAAAGGAAAGTGCCAGTTTTACTCTGCAAGCAGGGAAACTGAGGCTTACAAGAGAGCATGGATTTGTCAGTGACAAACAGCTGAAGAGGAGCAGAGGCAGGTTAGAGCTCAGTCTCCTGTGCTAGCAAGCTTTTGATCTCTAGCAGAAGCCCTTTTAACCTACCGGTACAGTTTAATAATAAAAGTTATGCATACAAAGAGAATTCTTGTTTCTTTCTTGCTTTGAGATGACAGCTTTATCCACTACATACACAGCAAAAATTTTGTCCTTAATATTTAACGCAGTCAGGGCTAACGTATATAGCAGCAAGGGGCTCCAGGCTGGACACATGGCACATAACCTTCAAAAAGCAAGCAGCCACTTCAACCATTTAACTGGATGAAGAACAAAGCTTTGGAAATGAACACTTTGAGCACTCTTGTAAAGGGCTGAGAGATGAAAAGTAAAGCCAGCAACACAGAAGCCTTTGAAGCATCTATGGCTGTGGACTTCAAATACTCACTGGCATGCACAGATATAGCAAAACTGGCTATTTAAGCTAAACAGAAACCCTTGCACTCGCAATTCCACATGTAGGGGTGCAGTTATCTGCAGGAGGGCTAAAGAAGGGGGAAAAAATACTGGAGGGACAGTTTTCAAGAAGGCCAAGATATGTTTAATCCCACTCAAAACCTGGATTTGAGATATCAGTTTCAAATTAATGAGAAAAAAATGTCATTAAAATAAAATTATTTAATAATAAACTAATAGCACTTAAATATTTCACCTTATTTTTCAAAAAGCTAAGCAAACTATATTCAGTTATTCACAGGCTGTTGCTGCCCCTGCACCCATCAAAAGCAATTTAGACCTTTGTCTTCATTTCACAGTCCTGAGAGGTAATAGTAAGCAAACAAAGAAGAAATGGCTAGACCCTATTTTTGCATACTAGTGCAAAAAAACCCAGTTCTGTCTTGGGAAATCATTGTCAAGATCAAAAATGTGCTCTGTGCAGATATGTGCTAACACTTGGGTCTCCTCCTGCCCTTCCTGATGTCAAGCCAAAGTTAACTTACCTAAAATATCAGTATAAAGGACCTGTTCTAGGTCACCCAGCATTGTTATTATGACATCTTCATCCAGATGTGCAGTCCCCTCACGCAAGCACCCTTCCTCCTCCTCCTCTGCCCAGGTCCTGCTGGGGAAATGGGATGCGCAGGATGCATTTTCATCATCGGACTTTTTGCTCTCCTCATTGTCAGTCTGAAAGCCTTCATCTGTACACAGGTCTCCTGACCTCCTAGACGTCCTGCTTCCAGCTGGGGGTATCCCCTGAAATGCTTGGGGTGTGGTGAAGCTGGAGTGGCATAGGGAGTGCACTGACTGTGAGAATGCCTTGGACAGGGAACCTCTGCACCCAGCTTCTGCATCCCTCTGTTGGTAACTCTGGCTGGACTTGGAGGCGTTTCCAAACCAGTTCTCCCTGTATGAGTATCGCCTCTTCTCCCCTTCACTGATGAGTGTGAGATTGGTTAGAGACTTCTGCTTCTGAAGACGAACACACCCTCTTCTAGCCTCCGTGCCTTTAAACACTGACAATTCAGCAGATCGCTGCATCGTTCTGGCTGCTGCTTCACCTAGTCAGGTTTCCTATTTCTGAGATGGACAGCGGCTCAATTCCCCTGGAAGGTCCGGGCGGTGCTCCCTGCATCGCGGCACGCTGCACGCCCCAGGTAGCAGCACATACTTGCACTCACAGTGAAAGCACAGCTCACACATGCACTCTACCTACTGTAAGGGATGAGACAGGCACAGTCATCTTCTCTAAAATTACGCTGCTGTCTCTGCTAAGCCACTTCTCGTCCGTCACATTAATCTGCAGTACTTACAGTCATTTTCACTTAGATTTCTCTCAAGCAGAAGAGAGTTGATCAAACACTCTGCTCCAGCACAGAAGTAATCCCAAAAGCCAACTGTGTTTTCCCCTCTCCATCCAATCAGCAGTCTCATCGAAGCGGTGGGCCTGCATCTCTTTCTACAGCTGCTGCCTTCTGAAATCCAAAGTAGGCGCAAGTACTGTCTCGGGCTTTTCCCTCCCTCTCACCAGCTCATGACTGATCCTAGTGCACAGCTCTTCACTTTAGATGGGCTGACACAGAACTGCAAGTACAGCCTCCACGTCAGAGCTCAATAAAGAGCCAAAATTAACCACTGAAGCACAAGCCTCCTTACATTTTAGTATTCAACCTGCATTCCCAGATATATGACTCTTCTCTGCTACTGCAGTGAATGCTGCTGGCTGCCATGGCAGCAAACATCCTGGTGAATTAAACTGGAGACACAGAAGCCTCTGCCCAGTTCACAGTGCCACAGGTTTCAAGACACAGCTTCACCTGAATGGGATGCTACAGTAACAGATCTAGCTCATGGCCAAATCCTATTTTTCCCCCAGAAAGGTAAGGATGAAAAACTATTTCTTCCATATCACTGTTACTCCCTATGCAGGAAGCTAAAAGCAGACTTGCAAAAGGACCTTCAGTCTTGCATTTTCTGCTCTAAATTAAGAAAATATAATTTTAGATCATAAGACAACAGAATTTGTCTGGTAAGGTGATTCATAAAAGGAAATATTTAATTTCTTTCTTCTTAGAAAGCTATCCTGTTTGCACCTCTGTGAGATTCAGAGGCTAGTATAGAATTATAAAAGCTGTAAAACATCGTTTCACAATATTCTCAAGAAAACCTATTAATGGAGGCGTAATTTATTTATAAAGCAAATCCATATTGTATCTGAACTAAGTTCAGCAATTTTGAATGCTATTTTTAAATTCATTATCCAGAGAGAAAGAAGACTTATGCTTAAATGTATGTCTTTTCTCACAAAGAAAAAGATATTAGTCCCAGAAATAACGGAAAGATGAACAAAGAAATAGCTGAATTTAATTATAATTTTTTAGATACAAATTTTTATCTAGGGGAAATTAATTTCACAAAACACTACATAGAAATATACAAATAATAAAATTGCTGTAAAAAAATAAACTGCTTTAGTCAGTGTGAAGATATGCTCATCTCAAGTCTCTACCTGAGAAACCTTGACAGACAAATAACCTTTAAAAATGCCACCCTAAGAATTACAAGCTGTTGACATATTTCCTGTATGAATAAACAGATGTTAACAGAAGCCTCAGTGTGTATTTCTTGCCTTTCATTGCTTCAGTTTACAGTTTTTGAGGATACACATGAGAAAATTCTTGGAAATTTCAAAGGAAAGGTACATTTCTTCTTAGATAACTCTCAGAAACACAGAATAACTCAGAAAAAAATCAGTAGCCTAAATTAATGGTAGTTTCCCATGTTAAAGCACTGATGAATTCCTAGAAAGACATGTTCCACATCAAGAGGTACCACTCCCATCCCCACCTAGAACACCACTCAAAGAGGAGACAAGAGGAGTGGTCTGTCTGTCTGAGCATGAAACTGTCCCAAATATTAAACACCTATCACCTTGTCAGCATGGAAACAGAAGATCAGACTGCTGTGCTTACTCCCAGGGTCTGCCAGCTGCAGTAACATATGGCTGCTTGGAGGGGTTTTATGAGTGTGCTGGTGCCTGCCTGCAGCAGAGCCTGGTCTGGTGTGGATGCTGATGGGGTCTCAGAGCTGGTGTGCTGCTGGGGCTGCCCCAGAGCTCTAGCACTGCCTGCAGACTCCTGTCTTGGTGTGCACTGACAGTGCCATGTGGCTGTCCCAGCCTGCCCAACATGCCTGGTTAAGCTGTGGTTGTTAGAAAGTCCTCACAGGGAGGTATTGACAATAGAGAATTTCAAAAGAGAAGGGCAATCTTGCTCTTTTCACATTAATTGGTTTTATATCCTGAATTTATACTAAAATGTACTCTCCATTTCTATGTTTTGAATTAACAGGAAGGATGATGATTTTCAGCTCACTTGGTCAGATCACAGTGATAATAATGCCCAGGTCATTGATCCAATCCCTATATAGATTGAGTTTAAGAGCTGGACTAGATGATCCTTCTGGGTCCCTTCCAGCTCAGACTACTCTGTGATTCTGTGATTTGGCCCTGTGATGACAAAGTTCTCTTGGTGATTGTCTTGGAATCAAGAGAACAGGCTCTTTTTCTACTGTAAAGAACAAGTCTGAATCTCTCCCTGATATTTCAAATCCATGAATAACTTCCCCACCTGCCCTTTCATACCCCACCACCTGCAGGCAGTGACTTTGTCTCCGTGGTAAGCTGTAGGCAGATGTGGACCCTCTGTGCCCCCATCCAGGCTCCCAGTGTTTGTGGCTGGCCACAGGAGCCCTTCTGGGCATGGCATAGCCCTTGTGCCAGGGAAGCAGCGCACAGCCACTCAGCTCCAGCACCAGGGACACAAGACTGTCAGAACTGGACAGGCACTGTCAGGCCTCTTTCTAGCTGGGAGCAGAAAAGGTTATGTCAGGGACTGCAAAATGTTCACCCAATGAGCCCCACCAAACTTCACATGGGATGCTGGCAGGAGGTGCCACACCCCTCCAGGCAGGATGGGTCACTGGCAGCGGCACACTGCAGTGGGCCTCGGTGTCCCTGCTCACCTGTCACCTCTCCCAGCTGACCTGCTCATTGCAGCCCAGCCTCAGCAGCACACAGGTCACAGACCATCACACCAAAAAGGGAATGGCACTGGACTGTATAAGAGCCATGTAAGGGTAGCTGGCAGCTGCAGCATTCATCTGCCTCATTTCAAAATACATTAAAAACACAATGAGTCAAATGCTTTTATACAGAGGTACTGAGGCTCATCACACAA
Organism: Parus major; assembly: GCF_001522545.3. Classification (NCBI taxonomy): domain Eukaryota; kingdom Metazoa; phylum Chordata; class Aves; order Passeriformes; family Paridae; genus Parus; species Parus major. The sequence goes on along the minus strand of NC_031773.1, from coordinate 36,614,677 downwards.
CCTTCATTCAGCCTTCCTGCGCACAAACATTTTACTACATCTCTTAATTACAAAGTTATATGATCTTTTCTCCCATTAATCCCATTGCCTCACTTGGTAGACAGGCCATTGTGATCATTTCCAGATACAGCAGATACTTATTTATCTTAGACCAAGTGCTCAGTAGAAAAAACACTGAATTTATCCCTGTACTTTACCAGATCTCTCTGCAGGGTGCCATTTGCCAAAACATAAAATTGCAATGTGGAAAATTCTCCAGCTTATTTATGGACAAATAACTTTCTAAATCTCAGCTCTCCATTTTAAAATGTTTAGATATAGCAGCCAAAAAATACATCTTTCTAAGCTAATAGGGAAGTATAGGAGACTAGAGGTAAGAAAATGCCATGACAGCATTATTCCCCAACTACCTTGCAATCCACTTTGCTCTCCAACCAGGAATATGTTTACAACAAGAACAATTTAGGGAACTTCCTCAATCCATCAGTCAGTGTAACATATTACTTTATTTTTACTGTCTCTTTCATAAAAGGAATTATAAAATTATTTTAAGAACTTGTAATCTTTGGGCAAAATTTGCTGTCAGATAAGACTTTCTTTGAAGTCTCAGTGGATGGTTTAGAACCCTACAAATGAATTATGTAATAGATCTGGAAATGCATAAGATTATGAATCTCTTCAGCTAAGCTTACTTGAAAAAAATGTAAACTATTCCTGCATATATTAATTAACTACTTCTTAAAGAGAACAAACAATTAAGCACAATAAACATAAATATTAAAATTGGAATGTTTTTATGCTAATCTTGTCACTGAGATAGGCCTATAACTTTTAAAAGTACTGTTTCATTTCTGCTTCATCCCTCAGATTTTTAATAATTAGTCAATATTTATAAATTAATGAATAATTACTTAATTACACACTGCATTAAGCTCTTAGGACATGACATGGCAGCACTTGTGAAAGCCAAATGTTATCACTGATTTTATACAATAATACTTTGTAGTTTCTGACATGTACAGTTTACAATGGATTATTAACTAATTAACTTACTGACATTTTTCTCCAATAAAGTTGCTGCAGAAGGTGATTAATGTCACAGCTACTTTAAGAAGAAATAGTTGGTAAGAAAGTCTGAACAAATTGTTCCCAGCCATACCAAAAATAAAAACAACCAGACTGGATTACTTTATTGATCTTTCTTTTCATTATAATTTTATAATCCTGTTTTTAAAGGTATATTCCAGTTTTGTAGAAACTGAGTGGATAGATACTGAGTAGTCTTGTTGAGGCAAATGGTACATGCAAGAGATTGTGTTCATACTTGAATGCAGAATTGTTCCTTATTTAGGTGTCTCAGACTTCTGTCTGGGATTTCCTGGACAGAGGTCTGCACACCTGTGTTCCACATGAGCAACAAGACCACCAGATACAGAACACTCCAGAACTACTCCTCTGGTGTCTCATGCCTACAAACAGGGCTCACTCAGTGAGAGTACCAGTATCACTGGAGCTGTGCTCACAGAGGGGATTGAAGGTGTGCAGGACAACTAAAATCTGCTCTAGGTGTGCTCTAGTGCTGATCTGCATGTGCACTGTGGAAACCCTTGGGGCTGCTCTGGCTGAGCTGTAGAATATTCAAAGAGAGGGGAAAAAAATAAGAACAAATTCTGAAGCACTTCAGATCACATCTAGAACAAATTCCCACCAGAGACATAGGAACAGATTTACAGTAGCTCTACCAAGATGCAGAACTGGCTTTAGACATAAGCCATGTATATATTTACCAAGAGCAGCAGATTACTGGTGACAAGGTGAAAATAAAGAAGTTGTTCAGTTTATCAGGACAACCACAAGCCATACTTCTGAGTTCATGCCTACACCAGCCTCACCCTCTCCCTTGTCTTCCAGCGCTATTCTCTTCTCATGGCCATGCAGGTAAAATCAAGTAATCACTTTCAAAGCAATGAGCAGGAAACAAGCTGCTTGAGCTCTGACATTACATTTCACCAGCTCTGAGTTGGAAGACAGGAGAAGCTATAAAGGTAACCAGCTCCCTTGGAGGAGGAAGATAGAGCAGAGGAGAGCTGAAACCTCCCACTACAGATTCTTGCTCTAATTTCTGCTTCCCCATCACCACTGTTTAGACAGTAGCAAAGGGATATGAACTGCCTTGCTGGACACAGAAAGCAGAGCCGTGACTTTTCACCCCTACACCAAGAAAATTTGGTTTGGTTCCTGAATTACATCAGGAGAATGGTGCCTGGCCAACCACTCCTAAATAATTTTAAGATTATTTTTTTCTGTGTCCAACTTTTGTCTTTATAATGGAGAAATCTTGAACCAGACACACTTAAAGCATTAGTTCAGGTTCAATTGGCTGGTATTTCTCAAGAGTAGATTAAGAGTTCTGATATGAACAGCTTGGCTGGCTATGGGAGCAGTAATCTTTAGCCAAGAAACTACAACAAACAGGAATGTACAAGTATTCAGAAAGTAGAGAAACAGTTTATACAACAATATTGGCAAAAATGTTCTAATCCTGAGGATGTCAGCTTTAGTTCTAAATATTTGGCACTTTAAAAATAATTATGATTAATGAAGCAGAAACAAAATACAGGTGGGACAGCACTTTATGAACACACTCCTCTCCAAGCTGTTTAGCGATTTCCACAGATTTTCACTCTTTTGCATTATCCTTACTGATCCTTACTGTTTACAAACATATTGTGCTAGAGTGGTGGCTACCAACTTTCAAAAGAAGATCAAGATAATATAAAGATGATGTCCACCCATTGCAACAGTTGACAATTTCAGGAAAAAGGCAATATCAAAATGAAAGAAAATGGATTCATCACTTAATACCCTGAAAATAGGTGACCAGACCATGGAAATTATCCTTGCCTATCTCTTTGCTACTACTGCTGTAATCCCTTGATCATATCAGAGTAAAGATGCTCTTAAGTAAAAGAATTTAACTGTCCTTCCTCATAGCTAATCCATCACGGAATTCTCCTCTGAGCAACCGTCACGTGAGCTTTTATCCATGCAAGTCTAAAACCAGAATCGCCAATAACTGGTAATAGTTCATCACACAGACAATTATTCAGCAAATACAGTATTTGATCCATTTATTCCTTGTGCTGCTAACAGTTAAATATGAGTGACACAACTGTTTCCCTATGCACACAGAAAATCACTGGCCACATTTTCCCAGTGGTTCTGCTTTACATCCTGTTGTGATAATCAACAGCTAATGCCAGAGTCTAAATAATCAGATTAGGAACATCTCTGGTGTCTAGTTTTCAGTAAAAGGTCATCAGACTTGATATTCTGTTTGATCATTTCAGAAGGTATTGAATTGTTTGGGTTTTTTCTAGCATCTTTTGATTTGTAGTAAGTGTTTAAATTAAACTCCTTATATATATTAGAACAAGGAGTCCAATTTCTGGAATAATTAAAAATAATTTTTATTTCAGCAGGTATACATCACCTGAATATTTCACCATGTTTCAGAGTGACATATTTATCACAGAAGCTGGCTGTGCAAATAACGGATGTTAGAAAACTTCCAGAGGGACTGAGACAAACCAGGACAAAACCTTTTTCAGTATGAGTCAGCTAAACGTCAAGACAGTCCCCATAAATCTTGGGCATCTGATTTCCCTTCTGGTGTAAAGATAATTTTAGACTGATGTGTCAAATTAATACTTTAAGTGAGTTATATCCTGTTTGAGAAGAACCACATGACTCATAAATCCATCTGAATGTTAAAAATTTGTGGTAAAGGACCAAAACCATAGGTAAAACCAACAAGACAGGATATCACCTTTTATTTTTGTAAAATTGTAAGAGTAAGGATGCTAATGAAAAACAAAACAAAGCAATGGCAAAAATAAACCCCGAAACCCCATGTAACAGCTCTTGCAAAGAGTCCTTTTGGAACAACTTGCACACAACCCTGCAGTGCAATTCAGTCCTGATGAGAAAGTGAGCTGTGGCACACTTTGCTTTTTGCATCCACAGGCAGAGTCATGGCCAGATCCAATGCTGATGTAACTCAGCATGGTTCTGTTGACTTCAAAGGAATTATTCTAATATGACTGAAATACCCCATCCCTTCATCTCTGTAACCCAGTAAGGACTTTAATCCACATTTACAAGGAATTCCTTGTAACACAACCAGCAGCAGCTTAGCTCTAGCAGCAGCTTACAGGTCAGGTACAATAGTAAGGACTTGTTGTTTTCTGAATACAGATTCAGTTATAGAAGCAATGTGTATATTATGTAATTTATGTCTCAGTTGTGATGTTATGATCTAATTTGATGTTATTAAATGAGAGTGTTAAACTTTCTGAAGTTTACTTTCCACGGCTCCTCTTGGAACATTCAGTATAATTAAATAAAATAAAAATTTCACGAAACCCTAGATTGTGAAAGCCCAGTTTCTGCAAAATGATGAAGAGGGTATTTGAGCAGAAGGAACTAGTTCAAATAGATAACAGTGGATTTAAAGCACAAAATACGCATCACCTACATTTTCTCTGTATTTAATACCACCCGTGATTAGAGGTCAGAAGTATTATTTCAACCCATTACAAAGCTCCTGGTAAGAAACAAATGTAAATAAAGAAGTTCACAGTCTTCTCCTGACTTATTGTTACTCACCAGATATCTCCTCTAGGCACTGTTTGGCAGTCTTACTAAACGACAAATCCATTTTAGTAGGACTGGTACAGGAATCAGTAGGTGGTAAAGAGGTACTGTCATTTTCTGAGAGAGTTCTGAAATCAAGCAAGAAAATTGATTATTATTATTATCTATCATTCATGTACTCATGGAAATAAGTGCTACTTGCAGCTCCATCTAGAATCATATCACTATAGGGTGAAAATATATTTTTTGTGACATTCTTATTATGGTAGTTTACGTCCAGCTACACAAATGTACAAGCAACTAGGCTTTCTCTCTCTCTCTCTTTCTCTCCCTCTCTCTCTGCAGGAACAACTTACAGTCCATTCTGTGAAATTTGAAGCCATTTTTTTTCCTCATTTTTTTATTGTTTTTTGCAGGATTTTTCAAACAGATCTAATAAGAATTCATTTACTTTGGTTAAGTCACATTGCTGCACATACATAAAGGAAATAAAAACTTGTAATTGATGAAATATTAAGTGAGAAAGGCCATGAGGGAAAAAGCTTATGCAAGACTGGATGGAAATTTGGCCCAGATATTTAAATCTATGTGCAGCTTCTTTTGATAAAGTCCCTTATATAACCCTGGGGAATGGGATAATACAAGTTTTTCCATTAACTTTCTAACAAATAGCTCATATTTTCTTTGAGGGTATGTTTCTGTGAATACCGATGATAATTATAATGGGAACCCCCCATTGAATACAGTTACTTTCTGTTATATGAAGGTAAATAGCAATAAATACATGAGCACACCGATTATAATAAAAAAATACCTCACACACTTATTGCCTCTTCTTAAGGAACAGCTGTAGAATCTGTTTTACACTGGAACTGCTTAACTATGATGTCACCAATTAGCAACATGTGTACACAGTAAAAGAACACATCTGAAGATAAAATAGCCACTTTATGAAATAAAATTTTACAAGATCTTCTGTTAGAGCTTAAGTTCTTCCAGCTTTCTTGAAATTAATAGCACTCACTCCTCTGATTTATTAAAAGACTGGTGAAATATTTATATCCTGATTTTAAAATGTGACAGTTATAGTTCAATTTTCAAAATTCACCGTAAAGTGAATTGTATCATTGGAAACCATAAAGTGTTTCCAATGATCAACTAAACTTAAAAAACAGACATTTAACTCTGTGATGTATCTGTACTTTATAAATAAAACCCATAAAAACAGTGATTTATCTCTCAAAATAATTTTATAGCAACTTATTCTATAAAATAAATTTCCAGTTAATGCTTTCTTTAAATTTACTGAATGGATTTGTTCAGTAATTCATAACAATAGATGAGGAAACAGGTGTCTGCACAAAGAACAGCACAAGTACAGACATGGTGGAATCCATTGATGAGAATCATTCAACTCAGAAACAGAAAGGTAAATTTTGCCTGATCAGATGCATTGTTTTCTTACCAATTTTTGTACTTTTGAGATGCTGGAAACAGACAACTGCTCTATAAAAAACTGTTTCTGGTTCTTGTCTGTCACACACTACTGGAAACACAAGCTCAGCACATGTTGCAAGGTTAACTATGTCCTGCCAACCTTGAATGTAATTTTTACATTTGATGCTCGAGTGAAGAGCCTCCTAAGTAAAAAATGGAGCTCACTCTGTCCCTCTGCAGTGAACAACTCTGAAATTCCACACTCCTGCTTGCTTTCCCAAAGGACTTTAAATTGTTAAAATTTTGATTGTCTGAGGAAACAACCGAAGTCTTATGGAGGACTATGGATTTCACAGCAACCTAAGTCCTGCTTACTTGAGAGAAGTGATTATTTGTTGTGGTACAGAAGGGCTAGAATGCACCAACCTTTGGGCAGCTGCAATGGAGATACTGCAAGGAGGGAACAGGCAACAGGTCTCACAAATAGCTCTCTTTCTGCAAGGTCTCCAGGGGGCTGCTGGCTGCCAGCACCTACACACCAGTCCTGCCTTTTCATGCACGATGGCCAAGGCCCTGATTTTCTCTGGGGTCAAGCTTAGCTCAGGTGCACTGAGAATGGTGAAAGACTAGACTAGGGGTGAAAGATTTCCAGGCAGAATGATGTATGATTTTGGGGCTCCTGGGGAACAAGGAGGCCTAAGGTGCACACTGGGTACCTAAAACTCCAAGTTGCGTTGCTGTGGGCCCATTGTGGGTTGTGAAACATTTGTTCAAGAATATAAATGCCTCTTCCAATGGGAAATGAAATTATGAGCTTTGTCTTCTATACTTATGGCTTTAATGTCTTTCTGTGGGATGTATTAATCCCATGAACGACTCAAGTGATTGCTGCAGGACTGCAGCACAGATTAAGCTCTAAGCAAGTAAACAGCAAATTAAGTGATCTTCTCATTAACCTTGCACACTGGCCTTAATGAATGATCCTCCATCCTCTACCTATTCACAGCCCACTGCCTTAAAAATAATTAAATTCTTGCATCTCTCTTGATATCAAGAAAAGGGAAAAGAATTTCAGTTTAGTCAAAGCCAGCCCAGTGATATTTCTTCCAGTGCTGTGCATCTACAGTGCAGGTTAATTTAGGAGACCTTCATGAAAACAGGATAATCTGTTTCTATTTTAATCATGGCAATCAGAGAATATATTTATCCCCAGCCCACTGAGTTACATGTTACCTATTTGTAAGAGTATCAAACTCAGTTAATGGGACATATCCTTTCAGTCAGACCTGCAGGAGCTTATTCATTCTGATTAAAATGAGCCTGTATGGGGTAATTAGGAACAGAATTTGAAACACTACTTAATAAGTGGTCTCTATCACAGTCATTTCCTGTCTCTAACGAAATAGCCAGCCTTAGATAAACACAGATAACATCAAAGATTTGTTTGCTTTTTAGATGACATTCCAAAAGATATCAGATGAATATGATGGCATTTTTCCAACATCTCTCTGAGATGCAGCTGTCTTGAATGTGTATCACTGTCAGCGTAACAGACTGGCAGGACCACGTCTGCAATATGAGCAGTTCCATCACCCATGTTCAAGAATTGTGAGTTAAATTGGGAACAGATGCAAGGAAGGGCTACTGGGATGTTCATGGGGAAGAAGAAACCCTTCTGGGAAAAAAACCCAAACAAACCAACAAAAAAACCAGGCACAAAACCAGGAAGAGTTGATTTGGTTTAGGCTCACAGAAGAAAAGGAAGGGGATGGGATTATTCCCTCATGTATTTAAAAAGTGCAGACAAAGAGAAGGAAAACACCTTTTTCAGTCAAAGGACAATTAATCAAATACATGTTTATAATAATTTCAATTATTATGCTTCTTCCCATCTCTTAAACTAACATCTCTACAATGAAAACTTTAATTGCACAATTACTTGAAAATCAGTCATGGAAAAATGGGAGGATTTGTCTAAAGACCATGTATTTGTTACAAATAAAACCAGGGAGTGGCTATCTTTAGTGCTACTTGTGACTGCAAACCTTTGGTAGTGACTGTTGCTTTATTTTTACAGCAGCAGTGTAAATAACAGGAATCAATAAAGCACTGTAGTGTGACTTCGAGTTCTCACTTTATTGAAGAAAGTGTGTTTAGCAATGTAATCTATTATTAACAAACACAATTAACTGAACTAATCCTTTTTTCTGCAAACTTCGTTTCAACTCCACAATCAATGACACAGAAGTAGCTTCTGGCCATTAAGACTGGACATCAATCAGTAGGCCTTCAAGAAACCCTGCACAGGTTATGGTTGCAGGATCCTTGAAGTGTCGTATAATTTTTTCCTTAAGCTTGTATAAAAACATCCTGAATAGACATCTGGAATTGAATTTCACTGAACTTCCAGAGATAAAACCAGATTATATCCTCCTTCCCATCTGTCACTGCTCTGAACATCCTGCTCACCCTTGAAGCTATGGCCTAGTAAAAGAATTGTGTTAATCACCATGGAGTAAAGGAGCTGGGAAGAAAGTTTCAGTGACCAGTAACATGGTCATTCATTACACTGATGTGTTCTTTTTCTGACCTATCTATTGAATACTTTAGTCCCTACAGAATCATAAAGTAATTGAGATCAGAAAGATGTTTCAGGAGCCATCTGGTCCAATGACTTTCTTAAAGATGGTCTGGTCACATTAAGTTTCTCAAAGCCTTGATTTGTTGGATCCTGGGCATGCCCAAGGACAGAGATTCCACAACTTCGCTCCACAGCCTGCACCAAGTGTTTCACCACCCTCAAACTAAAACCATTTTTTAAAAACTTTCAATCAGCACCTCTCCTGCTGTAACTTGCATCTGTTACCTCTTGTCCTTTCACCCTGTACTTCACAGAAGAGTCTGGCAACATCTTCTCTACACCAATATATTAGGTAGCTGAAGTTACCAGTTTCTTACTCTGCAGGGACTAAAGAAGTGCCAAACTGGTATTTGTAGTACAGCATTAAAACAAAAAGAATATCTCTGCAAGGCTGCAATTCAGCCACTGCTGAAACTTCTTCCAGATGTTGCTATCATCAAACTAAAACTTAGCTGAAAAAATGTAAATTTAAGCAATGCATACATAGAAGGGCAGCTCGGGATGATGAGTAGTCAGTTAATTCTCTGCATCAATTTCTATACTTTCAGCATTTCAGGCAGTAAGCAATTCCTCAGCAACACAAGCCCTGGGATTTGAGAGCTTTATATTCTGTATCTCTGCCATGGGAAAGAGACCAACTATGCCCCTACAGTGGTTACTGGAGGAACTAATAAAATAAAGCTGAAGTGCAGTATATGCATCCAGTTACAACCCAATGTTCTCCTACTGAAATTCCGTAGGATTTCTTTTTTTGTCATTAATATACCTGTTTTCCTCCCGTTTGTACTGTAGCCTAGTAAGTATTAAACTTCTGTGTTACTCTTCTCCATTTGAAATTTAACCACTACTAGCAAGACATTCTAAGGCCAATTTCAATACAAGTTTAAGGGACTCGGGAAAATGGCACAATTTCCAGCCTCCTACAATTCTGTTTAAGTAGAAGAATGTGTAATTTTAAGTAGTGACTGGTATACTTTAAACAATTATACAGTCTCTTATACCTTCCTATTGTATCTCTCTTATCAAGCTTTCTGGGAAATAAATTACATCTTCTTCATACAGTCATACATCAGTTGGACCCTGCAGTCAACTTGAGAGGGGACACATGGGGGCTGTAAATAATATGTTCAAAGACACATTTGAAAATAAATACTCACTTTCTGATAGAATTGAAGAATTTAAATTATACCCATTTAGATAATTTCAAATGTAACTCTGACTGTTGCTGTTAAACTTTGAAGAGGTTATAATCTTACGAATTTCAATGTCAGGTGTTTAAGAGGAATAAAATCATGATGTGATATCAGATAGGGAAAAGCACCAAGACTGCAAAGCTGAATAGTGCAATATCCCACTCGAGAACCTTCCAGTAAAACAATATTTTCTATTTACTGTCCATTAAAAAAATACAGACTTCTTGAAAACATGACTATTAATAGCTGTTATAGGTTTTCATTATTTAAGGAAAATACATGGCAGTCTAAAAAACCTTCTTGGAATACCTCCTTTTGCTCACAAATCTACAGTAATATCCTCTTGGTTAACAAAAAAATATTTCAATGTGTTCAATATTTCAATTTCATTCCATGTGCAGGTATCAGCAACAAATCAAGAAAGCACTAGCTTACTTATGCTCGTGCTAATGGTCTAAAAAGATGAAACAAGTATATTACAAGATTCTGAGAAAAGCACTGTATTTTTACTACATTTTATTGTCATTTTTTAGAATGACTGAAGCTCAAACTCACAGAGCATAGATATTCCTTGTAGCCGGAAAAAAAACCAACCCTGATAGTCTAAATGGTAATCAATTTTTACTAACTCATATAAAGCTGTTAAAAAGAACACTTGAAACTTCTGTGTATTATTTGTGGTGATTGCTTTGAAAACAATTAAGTTGAAGAACAAAAAATGTAAACATAGTACCCCAGCTCTTGCTTATTTCCACTTAGCCATTTTTACCCACAGAAATAAATATGCCAACTCTGAAAATCTGAATATTTTATCCTTGTTGTATTTATATTTTTCTATTAAATCATTGTGTAGTATTACAAAGCCATTGAGATTTTTATGAAATTTAGTTACTGTGTATTTTTTAGTCAGACTCTGCACTCAGTTAGAGAGATACATATTGAAACAACCTCATCAAAGTCAGTCTTTTACTCTGATTTTATGGCATTTTGAGATCAGACACTGGCTCTGAGAATTGTATTTTCATGTGAGATTTTACTTCAAATACACTCTCCTTTGCTGTTTGTTTGAAGCAAAGAGACAATTATTAACAAGAAATATTACTGGAAGATGCATGCTTCTATCACCCTTTAAAATTCAAAATACATACTGCTTCAGGATGAAGCTTTAAAAAAACCTAAGACATCTCCATCATGCAATGAAATGACATCAATAAGCAGTAAAATAGCCATTAAGCAGGACATACATCTGAATGCAAAGCACAGCTGCTTTTCCTCTCTCCTTATATATGCACCCCAACACATGTGTAAGCTGTCCCATGAACCACACCACAAATCCTCTGCACCACTGTGGTTATTCCAGATAGTCACATGCATATTAAGTGTGTCCAGTGATACATCTAATTGAAACTCAAGAGGCTCCACTGCATATTAGAATAAATATAACCCATCCTGAGCCTTTTCTTCCTTCCATATGATTTTCTGAATTTATCAGTCATCCAGATTGGTTTTGAAGCTATGTTTAGTTGAGTGTAATGATATATATACTTCCTCAGAGTCTACTTCATCACCTCTTTAATCTTTAGCCAAGATTATCCACAATACTAGTTACTAACAAAAACTGGCAGTATATTTTACTTAATAATGTATTTGTCATTTTATCAGATGTTAAATTTACCCACAACTGTAGCTAAAGCCCTCCAACAGCTGACATCTGAAAACATTATTCAAATCAGCCCGTCAATCTTTCTACAATCTTTTTCAGTCTTCAGAGCTGTACAACGAATCTCCCAACTTCTCTTCAAATGCTCTATCAGATAGCAAAATAAATTCAGAGAAATGCTGGTACATTTAGCTGTTCATTCATCTTTTCCAGAGCCTTGGCCCTCTGAAGAGTTTTTATTGCCTGTAAAAATTAACTGCCTGCAGGGAGTTCATCTACACCTATTTCATGCAGAAAACTAAACAGGAAAAGAACTGCAAACAGCAACCTTTTCTGTCTACACAAACTGTTGAAATATTTTTGAATAAGTTTGTATATGCTTTTTTCTTCAAATATCCACCAGTACTGTTACACATTCTGAAAACATCAGGTGTTTATTTTATGATCTTTTCAAAGAATGGTTAATTCCAAGCAAATATTATCTAATATCAGCAAATACATTTTGAGGTTCTTAGAATGAAAACAAGAATATTCACACTAGAAACCTGACTCAGCCGTGACCTTTCAAAAGCAGCACAGAGAATGTACCACATGATCTGTACTTCTAATCAAAACACCCTGAATGTTAAATGGCAAATATTTGCCATGGATTGCTTTTGTACAAGGTAAAGACTCAGAGCTCTTGTAAGAAATTGTTCATACAGTAACATTAATTAAAAAATAATATTAGGAAAACATTGGCATGATGCTGTGACAGAACCTGAGGGATAACAGGGTGATCAACCATTACTTTATCCATTTTAGCTCTCTTTCCTAAATGGTAGCACAAACCCCAATTTTCTTCCATGATCTTACCTATAAATGAAAGGAGCTACCGTGGCAGTGTTGGGGTGGCTGTATTGCTGTTGCTGAGGAAGCTGGACTGCACCATTTCCTGTGCCTTGGCCACTGCCTGCAGCCATCGAGGCTGACAGACCAACGGAGGATCCTGGGGTGAGAGCAGCACTTGGTTCCTTCCCTTCAGAAGAAGCAAGACCAGAGGAAGGAGAAGCCTTCTCACTAAGCTGAGATTTTGGTGTTGACTGGGACTGGTTTCCTTTTGTAGTCCTCAGTTTTTCAACCTCCTTACTCCCTGTGCATGTGGAGGAAGTGCTCTGCTTTGCTGTTGGCACCTTGGATCCAGGTTTTGGGATCCCACTAGAAGATGATATTAAACTCTCTTTCTTGGCTGCTGTTGTCTTGCTTCCCTTTGGGATTAAGCTTGCAATTTTTGAGCTCTTCTTTGTAGATGACTCAATGACCTGATCCTTCTCTTCCTTGACTGCTTTCTCAGTGCAAACTTTGTTTTTGTCCCTGTTCTTTTCCTCTTTGTCCTTTGGCTGTAGCAAAGACTTTTTATTGCTGAGATTTTTGCTGCCAGCTTTCGGAGGGGTTAACTTCGGTGATACTTTGGGACTGCTACTTGTGGAGCCGCCACTGTTCACCCCACCACTTAAGACATCCATTTCACCACACTCTGAAAAGTTGTCATCCTCTCTCCCGCTGTCACTGGGTCCCGAGCTCAGTGACAAAGGAGGCCTCAGAGCTGTCCTAGCATTAACCAGCTTAAATTTTTCCAGCATAGATTTTTGTCCAGATGAAGGGGGCTTCACACCTTCAGAAGGGGGTGGCTTGAGCCTGTCTGAAGTTGGAGTAGGGGAGGTTGCGGGACTGGGCTGCTTCACAGACAGCATGGTAGAGGTCGCGCTGTGTTTGACATTCATGGATTTGCTGCGCCAAGGCTTGCTGGCACTTGGAGAGGGTATGGCAGAGACCTGCTGCTGCCCGGTGCTGGTGGGATGCTGCACATTTCCATTCATGCCTGCAGAGGGGTGAGGGCCTTTTGGTGAATCTGCTTAAAAAACACAAAAACCATAGTGGTATAGTTACTCTCCCATCTCCTGCTTGAAGGTGATGTCATACTCCCCTGGCATTTAAAACACACATGTGAACTAGAATAAACAATTTATACATGCATGAAACATGAAGGAGACTAATAGAATATACCTTTCTTTCCTTCATTATCACAGTGTTTGACGCTTTCACAAGTCCAAGAAAGCCTGAGAAACACCTCTGCTACAACAAATTTATTATGCAAAGCAAGCCTTCCAAGTTAAGATTTTTTTTTTAAGCTGTAATAAAGAAATTCTTCCAATCACTTGTTCATAACAAAACACTGAAGAAGAAAAACAAGAATTCTACAATTATGGCAGAAAAACAAAACTGGACAGAGAGGTTTGATGTTTAGTGAATGAAAATTACGTGCTAGAAAGCTAAGATTTTGGGCAAGAGGAGAAGGACTCAGTAATACTGAAATTAAATGGATAAAATCAATAGTCATAAAAGCAAAAAAGGCTGGGGAAAATATATTTTTTTAGTTTTAAGTACTATTAACAATATTTAGCAGCTCACTTTAGGAACTTATCTCAGTACACTTTCATAGGTAGGAAAATATTTTATCAACAATTTCACCAGTGTCAGTACTTGAAAGTTATAATGATATATAATCTGCATGGATACAGCAATGTTGATAGTTGGTTTTGCTCTGAACTCAGGCAGGTACAGAAGGCTCTGGCACTTTACTACATATGCATAATCTAGGAACTTCAGTAGATCTTCAAGAATGAATGAGAATAAGGCTCCTTCTTCAAGAATCAAACTATGCCAATTAATAGCTGTGATTTTCATCATCTAGCCTTGTTAACTGAAATAGACCAGTGTATGAAAGGGTTAAGACCTTCTGTATGAAGTTCAGATTCCCAAGACATATCTGAATATATAAACACCATCACTCTGAAACACCAGAGAAATGAAGTGGTAATGGCAATCAAATCATGTGGTACATAGCTATTTCTGCAGCTGACATACATTTTAGTGGATGTATCTCGCCGTGCCATTCCGTATCGGGACTTTTGGGGAATTAGATGTAAATTGGTCTATAATATATTGGATTCTCTACTACAAAAAGCCCATGAAACACACAGTGCAAATACAGTTTGTGTAATGACAAAAAGAGTGCTCAATGCTTTGCATATACACATGGTGTGTCATACCTTGGGGCCCCCCGTCTGAATAATATCATAGATGAGAATGCTGAGGACAGTTGTCCCTTCAGCACAGAGTATGAAGTTACGCACCGTTTTCATTTTTGCAGTCTCAGCCCTAAACCTCAAATAAAGATTCAACTACCCATCTGGAAGTCTGAAGGCTGCTAATACATTCAGGAAAGGCAGAATTTTGAGAACACTGAAAGTGAAGCTGTTTTTCCTTTAACAAAGAGAATGCAAACATAGCAAAATTTACTGCTCTGAATAGCATTAAGAAGTTCTAGTTTAAAAACATTTTTAAAAAATCAGAACAAAAGCAACATGACAACATGTAACATTTTTACTTGCTTAATTCTATTAGCAACTAGTTCCATTAAGCCAGTCATCTCTACCTTAATAGATGCTAATATAATTCCATCTGCCCAGCACTTTTTTGTGTGCTCTTCAGCCTGGTATGCAAATGCCACAGCACTACATGGGTGACAAAGATGATGAAGGGATTGGAGCATCTCTCCTGCGAGACGGAGGGCTCCCAGGCTGGGAGAGTTGGACCTATTCAGCCTCCAGAAGAGGTGACTGAGAAGGGACCTCATCAATGTATACAAATATCTAGAGGGAGGGTGTCAAGTCAGGCTTTTCTCACTGGTGCCAGCAATCAAATAAGGGACAACAGGAAGACCCTGATGCACATAAAGTTCCTCCCGAATATGTGAAGGACTTTGTTACTGTGTAGGTGACTGAGAACTGGAACAGATTGCCCAGAGGTCATGGAGTCTCCCTCA
Organism: Parus major; assembly: GCF_001522545.3. Classification (NCBI taxonomy): domain Eukaryota; kingdom Metazoa; phylum Chordata; class Aves; order Passeriformes; family Paridae; genus Parus; species Parus major. Next base: position 36,599,222 of record NC_031773.1, on the reverse strand, counting down.
CTGGAGATACTAAAAAGCCATCTGGATAAACCCATGTTCACTGTGCTGTGACATGACGCTGCCTAAGCAGGGGGTGGGACCAGATGACCCACTGTGGTCCTTCCAACCTGACACATTCTGTGATTCTGTAAATGAGCTCACTCCACCTTCACAGAAGGTTTCAAGCAGCTCTGACAAGTCCTGCCCCAAGCAAGAAAACATTAACTGGTAAAGCTTACTTCAGAGTATTTTTTGTGACAGGTGAAGTTACAGCATTTTCCTGGGCTCCAGGTTGCACCTTTGGTGGGCAGCTGCATAGCTGATCCCTCAGGAGCAAGGCAGGAATTATGGCTAGTCCCCTGTTCTTGTCTAGTGAGCCTCACATGATATAAGAGAGCCTGGGGCCAAGCACAGCTGTTGGAAATTACTGTAGCCCTCAGGCTTTCTTAATTTATACCAGCAATCAGCCACAGGGCTGATAACTGAAAAGTGGGTGTGCACTTGCACACATCTTGCCTTGCACTAAGCTAACCCTAAATACACAGGAGGATTGGGGTATTAAGCTATAACAATAGTTTTGTAGAAGAACGATTCACCATAAGAGTATGCAAAGCTAATGCATAATACATGTAACAATCTGTGAACGGTGGGATGCCACTACATTCTGTTGTATTAGTTATGTTACATATTTATGGCTTCAGCTTATTAGATTTAATACAAAAAAAAAAAGGGGGAAAAAAAAGAAAAAAAAGAAAAAAAAAAGTGTTCTGATTGTAAAGAAGAATGCCTGCCTTGCCATATTTCCAGATGTATAATATTGAGCTTATTGAGGGGAAAAATGTAAAAAGAAGTGTATTTACTGTTTCATCAGCATTTTGTTCTGCAACATATACAGCAAAAAAAAATTCAGGTTCCTGGACCCACTGGTATTTGTGCTCTACATCACAAATTATAAATAACAACAAAAAATTACAGAGAATTTTAGCTTGTCATTAACCTTCAATTTAAAGGGCATCCTTAATATTTCTGCAAGGAATATGAACTGCATGCTCTCAGGAAATATTGACAACCTGTCTGAATGTTTAAAAATATGGAATTGAAAGATCTATTCCCCCTCACCTTCAGCACAAATGCATTACTTGAAGCTGCACACAATTAACTGTTTTCTGTGTGTTCAATTGGGCTTGGCTTTAGCCGCTCATTACATGAAACCTGTCCCCACCTCGTGGTGAGTTTGAGACAGAGTGAACCCAACCTATAAAAAGGATTTATTTCTGTAAACGAAATTTTACAAGTCAGTCTTCTAAGTCAGGTTTAACCCCTTATTCCTGAGATGCATATTCAGCTTCTGGTGAAAACAGTTTTGAATTCTGCTTGAGAACTCCGTGCTTCAGAGCACAACCTCCGCTGTAAAAGCACGGCAGGAACACAACACTGTCTGATATTCAATGCAAAAAGAGAAATTTCTATCATAACCTAGCAAGACCAGAACAATTGAATGGACATTTTCAAATCCACTTTTCCCAGGGTGTAATAAAGGACATATAAAGAGTTGAGCTTGGGCCCAGTACATAATCAACCTCCTTTGTCCTCTCATCTGTGACCTTTACTGTGTTCTGTGCTGCTGGAGAACAGAACCCCTTAACAACAGCTCCTCCACTGCAGCAAAGTTACTTACAATAATCTAAATATTCTGTAGCAAGGTGTCCAGTTATCCATTTTTAGTCAGTCAGAATAAAAAAGGTTAGTAGAGAATGGAAGAGTTTCAAAGGGCTGCTATAAAAATGTTTGAAGGAATGGGAGGTCTACCTAGGGAGATTGAAATAATTCAGCTTGCTCAACTCCCCTTTTCTAGCTGTCCATGAGAAAGTAGCTACCCCTTATCAGCACAGGAGGAGAGCACCACCAGGGACAACTGGAAAAATAGTGGCACCAAGAGAAACATACACAAACTAGCTATAGATGTACATACTGACCAGAGATGAACAATTTGCATCAGCACCATCACAAAATAGAGTTCCAGGGCAGAGTTTCTCAGAGTTTAAACGGGCAAGATAAACAAGTACTGTTTAAACTGAGTTTGGAGGAAACAGAAACACAATCTTTTATCACTGAATAATGTTGAAAAGTTGGAAATACAACTCTATGACATAGAGACCTTCATCAGTGTTCAAATACACTGTTTTTAAGATCTACGGGGTAAGGATTTGTTTTAAAGATGTGGCATTAATTAAAACATTATTTCTTTGCTGTACTCAAAATGTGCTGTTTTTCCACTTTATTAGCAATCTGAATAAAGACTTCATTTAAATAGTTTAATTTTCCTGGTTTTATTTCTATCTTTATGTTATTAAATCAGAAGCAGATAAATCTGTTGCATCTACAAGCAGGCATGTTCCTTGAAATTGAAATTTCCTGAAAGAAGAAAATTTCCTGAAAGAATCCTGAAAGCTGCAAAGTCCAGCAAAAAATTAAATAAATAAATTTCAGATTTAACCAGAGTTACACGGTTACCTGTGTCACAAAATGGATCAGGTCTAGTGAAAACTGCTCTGCTTAGTAAAGAGCAAACCTGCATTTTGTGGGGGAGCCAGGTTTCTTACTGAGTTAACTACTCCCTAAGCAACATTCAAAGGAGATCATATCAATGAGAGACTAAATAATGGAACACTAAATAAGAGGCTGATATCACATCTTCTTCTGGATCACCTTCAGATCTCTTTTAACTCTGTGACTACGTATCCACTCCCCACTGGGACTGAGTGACCGTGTTATGCAGGAAAGGATTACAAGTGCTACCTATAACTGGATTTAAAAAAAAACCCTGATGCTGTATATATTTTCTGAGGTCTCCTTATTGCACATACAGGAAGGTGTACAGCAGAGAAAAATGTAACAACAATGGTCTGTCCTTGAAGAGTTGTGATGGACCCAGTATCTAACAGCTACTTACTTAGCACAAGTCATCTCTTTGTTTTAGAAATTAGGGCATATGCACTGTGCATCTATTCAAAAAAAGCTGGTAAAGTTATCTTGCTCCAAGCATCTGCATCAGAAGCAAAAATTGAAATATAAGGTCTGTTATTAGTGCTGCACTGTAGGGAAATAACAGTTTGTTACTGTATGGTGACACTATTTTTAAAAAAAGACAAATTTTATATTTTTTTATATTGTTACTATTGTAGAGGTTGAAGCTTGATTCTTCAAAACTCTCAGGTTACAGAACATCCTAAAATACATCTAAAAATATTTAAAAAGTACCTGAAAATCCCACTGTAATATTCAAAAGTTAGTCACTATAATAACTAAGTTTAAAATATAGCACTGCACGGTTATTTTTCTCTTTAGGAAAAGTAGAGCACAGTGTACTCAAATACAGGTTCTTCTGTTCTTTTAGGATATTATGAAAGAATATCACTTTGCTATCTTTGTATTCAGAGCAGTCATTTTCTCTAATGAACTTCTGCTTTATACCCTAAAACAAACTTGTATTTATCTTTGTTTGTCATGTAAAATTAATGTTTTTTCACCCATTCTTCTGTTTTGATAGGGAAAAAAAACATGGAAACATCTCAAGTAGTCTGTAGATATCCAGCATTACATCTTCTATTTTCTGTTAAATTAATTGATTGACTTTACCAAAAAAGCCACCCCTTATTCTCTTGCACATGGTGACTTCACTAAAAAACCTCATCAAGGTTCTCATTCTCTGCTGTAAAGAAATGGAGAAGTAAAGAAATAGATCATGCAAAAAGTCACAGAAATATACAATACAATGCAAGCCTCAGCAATCAAAAGACAGTTTCCAAGTAATGAGCTCAGAATATTATTATCTACATTCATGCCTCACCTTGAATCATTTAATTCTCACATATTTCAGTAGCAAACATGTCAACATTATGATGCAATTCTAAAGCCTAAACTGCTGTACATACCTTCACTCAAGTAGCCACATCTCCTGCTTCATAACTTCACTATCGTATTTGTGAACTATACAGTGTGTGCTCAGCTTTCACTCTGATCTTTCTCTAGTTTTAGCTTGGATGTCTTGACACAAACAAGTCCTTGATAAAATAAAGCCACTATAGAACTATGTGAAACATTCAATCCTGATAGTAAAAATAAAGAAATAACTATTGAAAGGATGGTTTTATATCTTCAGATACAGCTAGGGGCAAAGCATGTTCATCAGAATTTTGTAAAAAAAATCTGGATAGCTGCCTGTTGCCTGGATGAAGAACATTCACTGCATACTTGTTCCTCCCACAGACCCCAAGGATGCGAACGGGTACTATGTATATTGTATCATTTTCAACTGGGTTCTAACCCAGAGATATGAATAAAATGCTGTTCATTACACAAAGGGAAAAAGAAGGGGAGGAAGGGGATGGATTAGTTACACAACTCAGAAAGCTGCATTTTTGCATTATTCTTTTTGAGATAAAGCCTGAAGAGGCACATTTTCCAAGAAAATAGAGTCAGGGTGAGAGAAACAGAAGGACCCAGGGTACTCAGATCATTGTCGCAAGGCTCCTCCAAATCCCTGCAAAATTTCACTTCACTTGCAATCCTTTATTCTGTATTATACACACACTAGGTCAGGTTCTGAAAGAATAGATACATGCAACATTCTGATGCAAGTTAATATTCTGATTCTTTTCCATTGGAGGCTAAGATGCCAAGTTCCCCGGAAAATGACAGCAGTATTCCTTTGGGAAAGACTTTTATATGGAAAAAGATTATAGGCATCCAATATGGATTAATTTTTACTTTGTAAAAGTCACACTGTGATATTTCCATCAAAGATGGATAGAATAGAACATCTTGAAAGTTTTTGCATCTGAACTTAAATCCCAACTGAACCACAAGTCCTAATTCAGGCCCCAGTTTCCATCCATATTCCTTACCAAGTCTAAATATCACATTCGCTTCTTTGACCTTGTGGATGGTTCGGGTTTTTTTTCTTCTTGTGTGTTATGGAGAGTAAACTCAGTAACCTTAATCCCTTACCTTTTTCATTTCCATTTGCATATTGTGGAGGCTTGTTTTTGTCAATGCTGTTAAAGCTCTGACTTCTCCTATTTAAATTGGAGGCTCCCTGGACTTTGGTACTGCTGCCTGCAGCTGGCACCCTTGAGGGTCCTGGAAGCCTGGAATGGTGAGAAAATAATTGAGAAACCAGTGAGAAATCTGTTCATTTTATGCAATACAACATACAGCGGAGACAGTGTGCAAATACCAGATCACAATTTTAAACCAACTAAACCCAATGAATTCAGGAAGCAACAACAAACAGGAGGATTCAAATTAGTTAGACTCCACAAATGAAAATTAAATCTTATCCCTATGCACACGAAAGGGAAAAAGATGCTTTCTAGAGTCACAAGACATGTAAGAAGATGCTTTGCATTTGCCATTAACATTGCTAAAACAGATTCACGCTGAAAAACATTAAAGTGCAATATCAACCTTTATTAATAGGTCACTTTTGGAGAGGAAATATTAAAGAAATAGATTAGAAAGCACAGCAATACATAGTTGAGAAATATTTTGTGTCTATTAAATTTTTCATAGTTGTGTTTAGCATAAAAGCTGGCTTTTTAATTATCTTCTTCAGTTATTTTTCAGAAGGCTATTTGCTAAAATACTTCCACCTTAGTATTTTAAATGAAAAATACTGAAAATACTTATCTTATTTTTAGAGGATACAGATGCATTTATACCTTTTAGATAGAAGTATATAAAGTATACAGACTCTACAGTTCATTGCTTAGTATTTGCTGCCACCATCTGAGCCTTACTATGTGGCTATGAGAAGGAAAAAGTAGATTCTTGTTTCTGGCATGTGTGAGCCTGCATCTTTTTAAATTTGTTTTGTGCTCTAAGATTCCTTACTACATGCCTACTTCTAACTTTCTGAAGCACCTTTGTGCACACCCCCACTCCTTTCCAGTTTTATTTCTTAGACAAAATTAATTGCTCAAATCAGTCATAGGCTTTTGCCACAGAAGAGCATCTCTCATCAGTTTCTTGATTATTGGAATGGTTTTAATAATGGCAGTGCAAATTACACCAGAGTTATCAAATTCTGTTAGCTTCACTTTATTATGAAAGAACAGCATTAGAAGGAAGGAAGAAAGATCACATTACAAAGAAGTACAAAGCATTTGATTTTTTCCAAACTTTTTCTGTTTGTTTAATACACTGGCATAACAGAAATGCTCAAATAATTTTATTTTCCTTTGCAAACATATGTAAACAACTCCATATTCTCTTTCTTTACCAGTTTAAACTTCAGAGAACGAATCCAGTGGTTATTTTCATGGCTCATTCTGGCCGCCAGCCTGCCCTGCTAGTCTCTGTGCTGAGCCCAGAGCAGACTGTCTCTGCTCTGCAGCTGTATGCATGCTAACCCTTACCGTGACCCGTAAATTCGAGTGATCTTCTGTTCCCTGAAGAATGCACTAAAACAAACTTAAAAATCCATTTGCTCCTTCTCATTACCCTAATTTGACAGGCAGTAAAAGCCCTGAGACCATTTGTCAAAGGTAATGACAAAAGCAATGAAAAGGCATGTGCAACACTAGAAACTCATCTGTTCTGTTAAAATACAAAATAGTTCTGCATATATTCTGTATGCCAGAATTCAAGAACTTGCCACAGTAAGCACATTATACATGAGGTCATTTTCTCTACACACTTTCCAGTTTACCTCATTTGCTGACTTTCTTAATTGAATTCAGGTTTTAAATTGCTCTTGCAGAATCATGTTAAGCAGCTAAGGAAATGCAAAGAGTATAACAAATAAGGGACAAGTCACATACCTCTGAACAGGCTTCGGAAACACTGCCACAGATTTAAAGTATTAGACAATAAGACTGTTAACTTTGACAAGTTGAATGTGGACAAGACAGGAGCATCAGCAATAAGGAAAACAAAGACCTATAAATGCAGGTGCAAAGCAACTGGACCATGGTATAGCTCATTTCAAGCTATCACCAGCAACTCACATTGTGTTAGTGTTCTATACTGCAAAACGCAATCTTTATTGTAGATTATGCAATTTAGAGTTCATTGGTTTCACCAATGAACTGTACAGCAATGGTATAATTAATGAACACATTAATTATCCACCTCCCCCTCCAAAGGAAAAAAAGAAAAAGAAAGCTAGAAAAAAGAGTAAGCTTTAGACCTTAGCTTCTTTCTTCTGCAATCTGGCTTGTAGATTTTAGTGCTCATGGAAATGACAGACTAAAAGTACTGACAAAATCTGAAACAAGTCAGCTCCTACACACAGCTCTGTCAAATTCACTGCCAAAACAAAGCCTCTCATTCATGGGCATAGTGTGCAGGCTACTCTTGATGGAGCAGAAATCTTGGAAGTCATTCTTTATTTCTGCTCTATTTTGCTTCTGTGTAAACTTGACTCTGTGAACTCAAACTTTCAGGTGGGTTTGCTATACATGCAAAACATCTATTGGGAACTGGAGTGGACTCCCAAACTTCTTTTCACTCATGACTAAAGTCAGGAATTGAGCCAGAAAGAACAGAGCACTAAAATCACCAACTAATCCTTCACATCCAATATTTTACATGCAGAATACAAAGATGCAGGATACATAACAACCAGAAATACTGCTAATATATAGTACAAATCAGCCAATTGGCCAAAAGCCAATTAATACAAGGCTTTTCTGTGGCAAAGCTCATCATTCCAAAGCTTGCACACATAACAAAAATTACACATTTTTTAGTGTCTGCTTAAGTCCAAAAGATAAAATATCAATGGGCATATACTTGCTTGAGTATCACTAACAAGCAATAAATTAGAGATATTTAACTGACCTAGAAGCCTTTTTTTGACTGGTTGCAATTCCACTGTGATTAGACTGAGTTGCATATCTGGCTGTGAGACTGTATGAGAAGAAACAGAGAAATTGAATTAAAGAATTTCTTTGAATATGTATAGAAAGAACACACTTACCAGCAAACGATGAGTTAAAGAATGCAAATCGAACATGGATAGAAAATGTAAATTAACTGGCAACAATATGAAACAATGTAAACATGCAGGTTTTTATGAGATGCAATGAACAGGTTATGAAATAATGGGTATTGTTATAAGAAGTCTCATTTGCTAGAAATTATCTTATGAATAGAAAAAGTGGGCAAATTTCCACAGTGACTGAATTCCTGAAGTATAGCTCAATTCACACAGAATATGAACTTTAAAACATTGTGCCCTTTTTTTTTTTTTTTTCCCCATGAAAAGCACTAAGCACAAATACACTCCTACTGGTCTCTCCAGCAACCTGACTGGATTCACAGCAGGGCTGTTAGAAACAGATTTGCTGTACCAAATCCAACTCAGAAATCCCACTAAAGCAAGTGACCCTCCTGACAGTAGAGTTATATGGAAGAAGCACCCTGTCCCAAATTTTATTACTGTTACAGCACAGGTCACATATGTGATGACCCAGGCAGTGAATCAGAGGCTGCATTAAGAAAGCAATCACATGTGCTTAGACCATGGTGAAATTCCATAGGGAAATGCACCTTTGTCTATTAAGGCATCCAAGTGGCATTTCTGCAACAGAAAACATGCTGTGTTATAGGGCTAAAAATTGTATTTTACTTTTGACTCCCAACAACCTGGCATTACTAGGCAACAAATTATTTCCTCTAATCTTTTACACATTTGCATAGGGGATATGTAAAATGTATGGCCAAGGTACATTTTTCTGTCAGGTAATTTCAGTTTCTATAGACAGGTGCATCCTTTGGGATCCACAGTCTAAGGCTGTAGACAGGTGCATAAGGCAGGTGCAATCACAGCATCAAATTCCTTGAATTACTAAGGAAGTCACAAACTGAGTAAGCAGAAAATCTGATAGTCACAGATTTCTTTTGCTTCTCAGAGCTCTCCATCTTCCAGCAATTCTTCTGAGTTGCAGCACAAACCACAGTGCTCTAGGTCCCAGCTTTAGAGACTGCCAACATTTTTAAGAAGCACCTGGTGGTGTTGGGTCTACCATCAAAATGTTAAGCAATTAACATTTTCCAGTCCACTGAAGCAGCCAGACCTGAGTGTAAACCAGGCGGGAGAAGCTGTCAGGTAAGAAAGGTCTTCCCTTTATGGCAGTGCTGAAAAGGGGCAAGAAGAAGGCACAAGCCAAAGGACAATTTGAGACTGAAATAGGATGTGAGATTATTGCTACTTTACTAAATTAAACCCCAACAAATGGTTTCAGAGCTGCATCCACTCCTCCCAATTAAAAATGGCACATTTGCACATGACGAATATAAAAGAAAGTAAAGTACTTCACTCTTAAGAGGGCAAAAAAAGAATCATTCAATATGTAAAAGCAGCATTCAATTCTCTGACATACATCTTCAGAGTAATGCTGACAAATTGCTTTTTTATATGACCATAGCTTCTGTGGCTATTATAATATATAACTTATAATAATATAATACATTACTTAAAATAATTTCATAATAATTGCACTTTATGTATTTTTATCTGTTTAGTTTTTCTTACACCATTTCTTAATGTCTGGTCTTATGATGCAAATGTGACATAGGTTGTTTTACTGAATTTGCTACATCTGTTCCTGGCATAATAGCCCATCTTTTGATGAGATTTTTCTCTCTTGTTTTTTTTCCCTAACATATTTAAAATGAAGGAACCTTGAAATGAATGGCTGGTTACCTGCATTGACTAAAATAAGAGATTTGTGAGAAAAATTGTATGTCAAATAAAACCTTAGTGCTTTTATGCTGTAAAAGGTGGAATGATACACATCAACACAGTACAATCAACAGAGAAAGTAAGATGGAAAAAGAGTGAGCAGGTTGCAGTGCCTTCCTTGGTGTATCATAGCATTTCTACTTCAAACAACGCATTCCAGAGCAAATTGAAAGATCAAACCCTTAGTCTTAGTGTTTATAAACCAGCCCACAGACTTTTAATAGTAATAAATATATAAAATACCTATCTGATAATGCTTGCTAGAATGCTTCCCCTCCGTGCCTTTTACCTGGGACTCCATCCACTAGCAAATTCATGAAACAACAGTCTAGAGACTACTTTCAAACTTTCCAGACAGGCTTGAAAGGCATTGATGAAAATGTCAGTCAGTAAAACATAACTTGTAAAGCATGATTTCCATGTGACTGAGTAAATTTCTTTTCCAAAGCAATGTGACTAAAGAAAAGGAAAAAGAGAATCGAACAACTTATAAGGAGGTGCATCAAGTTCCTAATGACTTCAAGTTTTCCTTGTTAATTAGCTCTGGATGTGCTAAGCCCATGAAAGCTTTGCATGGAAGCAATTCCCAGTTGCTGGCCTCACTTTTATGGATGTGAACTGCAATGCTGTTGCAGACTAGACTTTAGCCTAGCCACTCTTCTAAATGTATAAACTAATATTTACCTACTTTGCTCTATCCTACCAGATAATTGTCTGTGGATAGTATCTGTCAGTCAGGAAAAGAAACCTGTTTTGCTTAAACCAGCTATTTTTAATGCTTACAAATCCACACCATGATATAGTAAGCATATGTCTGCAATAAAGCAGACTATGGATCTTAACATATCAGACAGTACAAGTTTAATGCTACAACATTCAGGACAAGGAAGGATTTACTTGTTAGAGGGCTGGAAAGGGGGATTTTGAAGGCCTCTAGCTCTCATCTAGCCCTTTTCACTGTCATAATACTGATATCAGCAATCATCTACACCATGTACATAGGACCAGGCATCATACTTAGCTCTCCTCTTCCAATTAACACATAGGGGAAATGAAGTAAATGCTGCCCAAAACAGGTGAAATGGCATATGGGCATCTGATACCAAATCCTTAGAAATAATCTGGACTCTGTCTCCCAGGAAGTCATCAATATTTTGTCTTTATAGGAAGACAAACAAACACTAGTCAACACAGCAGATAAGCAATGGTGACAATTGGGAAGTGTCTTTTGCTGTGAGAAAATGGAATAAACATCCTGAGACTGCCCAGAAAGGCAGTCCAGCACAGAGGTAGCTGAGGCAGTACTGAGAAGAAAGGACAGTGATGCTGCTGACGCCGAGGTGTTGATGGAGGTGACTACATCTGTACTGTGCTGACTGGCTGCAGGAACCAGGGCTTGGCACGGTGCCACACAGCTGGGCAACACGGCTGCACTGGGGACCTATGCACCACGCTCCACCAGGATGGGAAACTGGTACAGGGCATCCATTTGTAGGCATGACACGGTTACAGAGTGATCCTAAAAGGTGTAGAGGAGTCTAGGAAATCAATATAGGCTATGATATTAAATAACTTTATGTGGCACTTAGGGACAGGGTTTAGTGGTGGACTTGGCAGTGCTGGGTTAGCAGTTGACTTGATGAACTTAGAGGTCTTTTCCAACCTTAATCGTTCTATGATTCTATGAAGAAGAAAGACAATAGATTGTTTGACATTGGACTAAACTACCAGGGACTCTATCTTGTTGCAGAAAAGGAGCAGGTCCTTGAAAGTGGGTTAACACATAAAGTTGAAGGACGAAGCTTTTATAAACCTGAAGAGAGCATGACTCAAGCTAAAAATATTTTAACCTCTGTCTTCAAAAAGTAACCCATGCAGTGACACCCTGAATGTCATACACTTTTTATTAAATCTTTCAAAGGATCCAAAGGATCATGTTACATCACAGTGTCATTTTCCTATAAAGTTAAGAGTCACATGGTGGTTCTAAAATGCAAGCTATGCACTATGTGAAAATTTTAAAAAGCCAAAGGGTTTTGTATTATCAAACTATTTCTTCCTTTCTGGCATACTTGAATTTTAACATGCTGTTGATCTTATGAAGTGCATTTAGTCTCTAGTGAGAATGCACTCCAGAGCTGTTTAAGACTTTTGTATTAGAACAATACCCTGAAAATCGACTAGTTTAAAAAGAATGCTTTTTCAATGCAAAAAAATTTGCCCAGAAGGTCTCAGTTCCTCTGTGCACCTTTTTTTCTTTAATAAGCTATTTGGCTGTTCCTCATCCTACTGGTTGAAAAGCACAAGAGATAACACTCTAAGTTATACCTGACTCCAAATTCCAAGTGTGCCTAGAAAGATGCCACAGGAAACAAAAGTTTCCAAGCCCTCACCATATCAAACAGTTTGGGCAGGTAGAAGATCTCTGATTCTCCAAATGTACTTTCAAGGAACGCTGAGGAAGAAACCAAAAAAACTTTATTTTCTGTACAAACAATATTTTTCAGACATTTATTTTCTCTTTTTTTAGCCCAGCCTTGGTGAATTAGTACATGGCCATACCTACATGTACGTATCTATATATCTACATATGTCTATACTGATACATATTTATTTATAAATAAATAAACATTTAACATTTATATAAATGTTATTTATGAATGTGTATTTTATAGATAGAGGTATATTATCTGCATATATCTAACACATAAATACTTTTTTTTTCAGTCACAAGAGGAAATGTCTATGGCTTAGGCAGTTCTAGCTCATACCCTGTCATCTGTTCTAAATTATTTGGACATTTTTCCTTTCCGCTCTTTGAACTTCTGGCATCTTATTCAAGCAGTCTGTCTCCAAATGATTCATGCTTGAAGGTACAAGCAAAATTATGTTTTCAATGTTTTCGTATTGTTCACAACTCATAAAACAAAATGCAGATAACCCAGTTTTTTGCATCAATATTCATGTTCCTGCAGAATACAGAGACCTGCAATAAGAATGAATAGTCTGCCACAGTGACCACAGTTTTCCTGCTTTGGTTCCAGTATTTTCTATAGGTATTTTGTGTAATTTAATGGAGGATTAATACACGAATCACAACATTAAAGAAACAAAACGGACATCTAGAATTAACTGTGTGTTGTGGTTTAGGTTTAGGTTAACTGTGCTACTTCATTACTGTGCTTAACCTACCCTGCAGCACACCTAAAATGCCAACTTTTAAACCTTACTATTTTTCTCTGAACAAATTGGACAAGTGGATAACTGTGTACTGCTAGAACTAGGATTAGGCCCTCAGGGACCAATTGTACTATTTTATGACCTTATCTCCATACCATTTATGATCTTATACTAGAACAAAATTATATCAGAGTATCTACACAGAATCATATGCCACCATTCTGCTTCACAGTTTGATACAATAAAACCGTAATTTTTTATTTTTTTTTCCTAGAGGGAATGGAAACAGAGGTGACAGAAATGATGCTTTTACTTCTTCAAATCTATGCTAATTATCTCTTGAATCTTTGCATAGATTTCCAGAAAGTCCACGTTTGCAATGCAGCCTAATGCATGGTTGAGGCTGCTACAAACCTGCATCAGTCAAAAAAGTATCAGATTGTTAACTGTTCTATTTACAGGAATAAAATACATTTTTTAGCATTTTGTTTGGTCTTTAAATTCCATTGACTTTAAAATGGTAAAGAGCTTTTTAATATAAAGAAAATACAAAAGATTCTACTGACAGTTCAGCTATTTTCCCTTAAGTATTTTCAAAACAAAAATTCTTGTAAGTATCATGAATTATAAATATTTCCACTTCTATTTAATCTATTTTCCACAGGCAATGACTGCCAAACTGCACTGCCTATGCTTCTTTGGAATTTATATGGATTTTTATTTTGGAGTTTTTTGGTAAATGAAGAAAGAAAATCATCTCCTTCACAGTAGTTTCCAACCATAATGTTATTTCATTAACTGACACCTGCAAAACCACAATATGCAGGATATCAAATTTGTTGCACAGTTTGCGAAAATAGCAAGATACAATAGATGATAAAAAGAACTGACAGAAGAAAAGAAAGTAACAGTATAAATATAAAACTATAACATAAATGAATGTAAAAATGCAAGGAAAAGACTGGGCCACACGTTGGTATCAAGGAATTTCTTAAGGAATAAATAGGAACAAAGAAAGAATATTTTGCTTCAAAATAGGTAAAAAGGAATTGTCTGACAAAAAAGAAAAACAAGAAGGAAGACTACACTAATTTAATATGGCTACCCTTGCATTTTACATGAGTTGAAATTTCATTTGCCATATAAAAATAATTATGTATTATATAAATAATATACAAATAACATACAAAAATAGGCAACCTCCAATGTTCATGAGATGTCAGAATTAAATTGGTGACAGGTCCAGGAGAGTAATAATGTATGGACAGTTGCGTCAGATTTCATTTTCAGAGAATGAGAAGATCTAATGAATCTCAGTAGACAGGGTAGAGCAATAAAGAATGTCTGAAGGGAAAATAACTTCATTATAAAGCTTCTATTCCTTCAAAAGGAAATATATAAAAGATTGGATTCAAGTGTTACAAGGATGAATGGAACACTTCCCATTAATTTCTACATGATCTGGATTAGCAACAGTGAAAATTATGGTCAAACTACATCAAAACTGACATATAAAAAGCAATGAGTGGCAAGGGCGACATGGGCCAGACGGTGAGAATATTTGAAATGTACAAAATGAAAATTGCCACTAAATTGATTTAAAACACTCTTTTGAAAATTGCAAGAACAGATAATGAAAAAAGATGACAGCTTCATTTTGAACTGCCAACAGCAGAAGAGGCAGGAAAAAATATTGTTCTTGAGAGGAGATAATTTATAAACTGAAGAAATCAGGTTAACTGCATGTCACAGGCTCCTAAAGAAAGTGTTCTGTCATACATCAGGTACTTTGCAAGGAGAAAAAATTGTGTGCAACAAACAAGGGGAGATACCAATCAATAAAGAACAAGTTTGAAGAATCTAGCCCACAGAAATATGTAAGAAGGTAAAAGATACAAGGAGTTTACGAAGGATTGATATTGAAATGGTGAAATAGGGGATAACAGTTTAAAAAAATCTGAAATGTTATTAAGAGATTGAAAATATTATTTATTTTCTCTCTAGGCATGCTATAGTCTGCTAGAGTGGTGTATTATAACTATAGAAAAGACCATTTATTTTAGAACCTGAATGTCACTTTCAAATACCCTTCCCCATTATTTTAAGCTTAAGAAATGTTATTAGATATCTTCTTAGAGAGGATGGCTTACACAGAAGTATTGAAAAATATCTTCTCACTACTGCTTTGTCCTATCTTTTCTGTGTGAAAGTTATTAGGCTACTCATTTGCCACTGAGACTCACTAAATGCTTTATTTAATTGGACTTCAGTACAAATACGATGAAAGAAGTTCCTTTCTGAAGTTTCTGTGATTTGGAATGTAATGTCTGCATCTTTGCAGAGTAGAACAAAATGGGGCCAGAGCTGATTTGCAACGTAAAATAAAAGGTTAAAATAAAATTAAATACCTAAGAGCCATTTGTGCAGGTTAGCTTCCTGCACATCCTGGAACAATCATATTAAGCAACTCATTCTGCATTACCTCCCAGACATAAAAAAATACATCTGATTAGATTAACAGCACTTTTTTTGCTTAGATCCTTAGTAGCAAACAGAGAAGAGAAAGAAGAAATAAGTATTTTCCTAATTTTTCTTCTTTTCAGAATCAGTGATTTGATAATGATTCCACAGTGGGAAAAACAGTAACTACCTAGCTCTTTCCCTTCACCAAAACCAAGTGACTAGCAATGGCAAGAGCTCAGGACAGCAAAGGGACTTGTTTCATCACTTTCCTGTATATTAACCAAGCACACACAACTGTGTACACCTTCCATTTTCCAGCCTATGTCACTGCAATGCACTTGGTGCAGACTGTTGTAACCATATTTTAAACCTTCAGAATATTTAAATGAAGGCCTTTTTCTAATCAGTGATGTAATCAAGATTGCTATGCAGATTGCCACTATTCTGACATGGATCTCTTTCAATTCATAATCATAACCACTACATTTTCATTACTGTATTTCACACAGCACAAGCTCTGTGTCCAATATGCTTAATTTCTTCCCTAGTACTTCTGAGCAGCAGGCAACATAAAACCCTGCTCCTTACAGTAGTTAAATATGCAACTGTCTGTAGAAATCAGCTACCTAACTTTATTTATATGCCCAGGAAAACCAGGGTGCACTTTTAATATAACAAATTTAACAAAATCCATCTGGACCTCAAGCTGAGCTCATCATTCCTGTACTTGATAAAATAGTTTGTACATCTAGGGGAATTGTTCTGACAGCTTACTGAAACCAGTTACTGTCTAATCTGTAAATGAGACAGAACTTCTTTCATCCACATGTGTTTTCTCTTAGTATCTGGGTGGTTGAAAGATCATCACCACAGATGTATTGCTCTGATAATCGAATGCACTACCAAAGCGAGGCATAAAAATATAATGTATCCATTGTTGTCATCTATCTGTACTGACAGATATAAGTAAGGCCACCAGCACAGTATTTTTTAAAATAAATCTCAGAGCTGCAATAAAGTCATAAGGAAAGAGTGAAGTGCCAACTTCAGATTTCAAAATATTCCATTTTCACAGTTAGTCATGGAAGAATATAGGAAATTTTAGGGTAAAAAGAAATCAGAAATCACATCTAAAACTATTCTTTGCCTTTGGTTACTATTTGTTTACCACAGAATTTTTCACTAATAGTCTAATAATTTCAGAGTTTTTATAATTAATGGTACAAAATTAGGAACCTCCATGAAGAAAGTATGCTTTTTGCAAGGCAATTTCTCTTATCATGAATCAACTTCCTTCCTTCCTTTTACATTTAATTTGAAATGTTGCTGTTGGCTGTAGGTCTAGATAGGCCAATGACACTCTCACAAGAAGAATTTTGCTTGTCTTCTGTATGCACAATTTTCACAATTCTGACTCTGGTCACAGACAGCTTACATGGGAGTAGGAATGTTAAGAGTATTGCCACACTGACCAATTTTGGATAATTTTGTAAGGAGCCAGTGAAATGAGATTCATTATCCTCCCATGCAAACTTTGCACTTAGTAAAGAGAGGTTCCTCCAGAAACTGGTTTAATTACATTCCTGGTCTGTGTTGTCTCCTAGTCACACAAGGACAGCTAGCCTCCTGAATTAGTCTCCTGAATTCCCCATTTCTGCACAAACCTAATCTGTCCAGTCTGGTGATCATCTGATTATCACCTTCCACTGGGGCTTCTGCTTACCTTAGCAAAACTACCTGTGTATGAAACCTGTAAAGTACTAATATAATTTGGTGCCTGTTTCAGTTTTTGTTGACAAAGGGCTCAAACACTGTATAAAGTATCTTGTCTCTAGAGGCACGTGGAAGCGTTCAGACACAGTAATGATCACAGACATTGCTCATTACTGAGGACATCATAACCTGGAAATGGGGATGAGTACCATCACCATCCTCATCACCACCACCAGCAGGACCAGGTCTTTTAAATTAGGAGAGTGAGATGTTAGGCCTGCACATAAAAAGCTAAAACTTTCTTGGTCTTCAGCAGGGCTTGAATGCTACAACCTCTGTAATTTAACCATCTTAATTTTGACTTCTCAGAGGTATTTCCCTCTTCCATGTATAATCCATATTTCTCTTGGAAAAAGTGAAGGCCATCATCTTCTCATATTTGTTTAATCAAGAAAATACAACAGCTTTTTACCTCCTAGGAAATAGAGTCGAAATTACACAATATGCTTAATATATGTTAGCCGGAAACAATTAAAAAGATAACTTTTCTCATAGAGAATTCTAACCTAAAATAACCTCAGTTATTAATTGGAACTAAGACATAGTTTCAAATACTTAAAGTACAAGATGAAATGTGATTGATTATTGAAGATTTAAAAAGATGTATAAAGTCTATAAAAAGCATTCACCTTTTTCAGTGTATATATTTTTATTTGCTTACATGTATGCACACATACAAGCACATGGATATCAGATGCACTCAAATTTACAGCTTGCCAAAAAGATATCTTTATTTCTAGGTCTAGCAAAGTAAATATGCGTGAGTCTTTCAGTAAAATAAAATACCCATGGTGTAAGAAGATGATTTTCACAATACCCTTGAAAATTTACTCTGTCTGAAGCATTTTGCCCAAAAAGATGAATGTCCCATTCAAGTGTTAGCAGCTACATTCATCTGGCTTCTGCCATTGTAATAATATAATTTTTCTTGTTCCTTTCAAAACCTGAAGGACTTTATTACCTATTTCTAGGTAATTAAAGACCACAGGTTAATTTAATGGAAATTACTCTTTGTTATGTGCATTTGCCAAATATTTTTTTCAAAAACACACCATAAGGGAAGCCTTAAGGCTTCTGCATACCAACCCTTTCCACAGTTATGCTACAAATGCTGGAAAACAGAAAGAATCAAGAATTTTTAAAGACATATTCAGAACTCCAACATGGTAATTAAAAAAACCATACCTGCACAATAAATATGCAGTAATAAATAGCTGTAAAGGTTATTATTCACTATGAAAGGATAAAACAGCTTGTTTTATCAGCAACACTTCAGGAAAAAAAAGTAAAATTACTTCATTTTTGATTGATAGCAGTTAGATTATCTATTGAGTTAATAATTTCATACAGACAGTGTAAAGAATGTACATTAATATACACTACAGATTTTATCACTTTTCAAAATTCTCTGTACAGTGAAATGTGTAAGTTTCAGTATCTGCATGAAACCACTTTTTGCCAAAAATATCTAAAGATCTCGAGTGTCCCATAGAGCAGTCATGTGAGTTCCTCAGGACTTTCCCCCAGCTCAGTTATGTTGGTTGCTTTTGTAATTATTGCTGAGACACACCTGACATGAAATCAATCATAGAAATCAGTTTGAGGAACAATGTAAGCTATTTGTCCACATTTCAGACATCAAGAAGTGGGCAAGAGGCAAGATGGAGCTCATCAAAGAAATCTTTTCTTTTTTAATTCATATTTTGGCTTATTTCTAAAAAGAAGCTGTTATTTACTCATTAGCACCTTTAAACTAGAAAAGTGTTTGTTAAATATTTTTAAATAATTTTTCAAATTATTTTTCTAATTGGGAAAAAAAAAATTCAATTCAATAACTGCTAGGAAAAGAAGTATTGAGAAGTCCACCACAGAGAATTTACATCAGTGTAGGTTTATATATGCCCATCTATTTGTGGAAAACTTGTTTTCATATGTAGTAATTTTTCTTTGGAGGGGAAATATTATTTTATGCTAATTTCTTTATAATACTTCAAAACAGTGACAAATGAAAAAAAAAAGAAAGAAAATTAGTACTGATCAAAAATTGGATTTGTGTTTGCTTCTAAGTTCCAAGGCTCCTTGTTTTGCTAGATGCTCATAATAGTAAGATGCATTTGTAGTAGAAGACAGAAACTTTTCATATAGGAGAAAATTTTTAGTAGGCACCTTTCTTTATCCTTAAACACTTAAATAGGAAACATATGTATAGAAGAAATCATACTTCCTCATGCAATACAGAAGTTTATAGCAACAAACATCAAACTTCTCTGTATGTTGAAGCAAACAGAAAAAAATCTTACTTTCAGTTTACAGATAAGAAATAAGAAAGATGGCATCAGTCTTGGTCTAGTAATTTTTACATAGAAATATTTTACATCTGAAACCTAGCTACGAACAGAAATTTCATCACAGAATTAAATTATTTAAAACTCCTAGATTAAAGGTCTAAGGCACACTGATGGAGTTGAAATTTTTTACACCAGCCTTAGATATCACTGCACAATAAATGGAGGATCTGGGACATGGAATAATTGCCTTTCCTCTTAATGAAGCATGTTTTAACATAGAAAAATAGAAGAGGAGAAAAAAGTGCAGAAGGTCCATGAGATCTTAGGGAATTACAATGTAAAGCTTAATAAAAGATTTGTCACCTCTTTGCCTACATGTGAAATCACTGTCATTCAAATAGTAAGAAACCTGCTTTATCCAGGCTTTTTTGGAGAAACCCTTGCAATAGTCATGATGTAAAAGTAACACAGTAATATTTTTTCTGTTATTTAAAATCCACCATGGTTTAATTATAAAATCAGGAAATATTTCAGTTCTTTCACTAAATTAAAACCAAAAAACAGTAACCAAAGGTATTTACAGCAAGCTGGTTAAGCTCTTAATTCCTCTGATTAAAGCTGAGAAGAATAACAAGATATTATTGCCTCCCATGCAGTATTAAATATCCTTAATAAAGCAGAAATTCTGCTTTGGAAAATGTTGAGAATGGTCAGACTCATCCAGGACCCCACAATAATTTCCTAGATTACATGTTAATAGTATACTTCACAGGGAAAGCTTCAAAGACATTAATTTTCAGCAGCAGAGAATATAAAAGCATTTCACTTTATAATGCCCCAGCCAAACACACGTATCTTAATTTTGGCATCAAATGAGGTAATTAAAATGCTATTAGTAACACTTTCCTCCAAAACATATTTTTAAAATATTTCTAGTAGATAAATATCTCTATCAGGCTGAAGTGTAAAAGCTTTGTCAAATGAAGAAGAAATATGCTTATTAGACACATGAAAGTGTAATTTATATATCAATGGACTTAAGAACCAGAATCTCTATAGATTAGTCTGATACATTTAATCCAATCTAGATCATTGATTTACCACATTCTAGAAATACAGTTGTTCAGTAAGTTCACAAAAACGTTTTAAACAAGGATATAAAAAATGGAACAAGTACTAAACCAAACAAAGCAATAGACACAACTCTTAATGAAGACCTGCAGTTGACTTTAATTTCCCCAATAAAATATACATTGTGAATACTCTTTCCATTTAAACAGATATTTGTGTTTCAAACTCATTCTTCTAGAGTGGCCTTTGAGCAACTACCTTCTGAAAATATGTTTTCAGATGCAGTCTGAAAGCAGTGTAATTCAGCAATTACTGGACTCTGACAAGTGCTTTGCTTTCTTAAAAATAAATAAAAAACTGGCTCCTTGAAAGAAACTGGATTAAGGCTATTTCTTCTTCCATTTAAAAAAGCATTCAAATAGAATTAGGCCCTCAAAAAGCAAAATGTGTGGAGATAAAAAGAGTTTATAACAAATTAAAGTATTGATTGTGCCTTTTCTCCATAGGTTTTGTTAATTATTGGAATTTGTTAATAATTGGAAATTTACATGTGGAACTGGGTATGCAAAGAAAACATGAAAATAACCAATATACTAACCTCATGGAGTGCTAGTAGCCTCTTATTATGCAATGGGCAGAAAAATCAATAATAAAGTAAAAGAAAGGCTTAAAATTAATTTAAATTGGGAATGTTCTCTGCCCTTGCTCTAACTCTACTCCCAAGAAATGTGGGCTTACCACCAAAAAACACATTGAAAACACTGTAAACAGCTTTTTTTTTTTTTTTTAAATGGCCTAATTTTTATTCAAAATCTTGTATTTTTTGAATGGAAAAATAAAAGAAAAAAATAACTTTTTAACCTACCTTGACTGCATATCTTGGTGTGTTTTGGACTGGCTGATTTCAGCTGGAGTTGAAGGGACTTGCTGTTGTAGTTCCACCAAAGACTGGTAGTATTGTTGCTGATGATGTTGCTGCTGTTTGTACCGAGACAAACTGAAAAACAGTCCTAAAATGGCTTTCAAATTTCCATTCCTTATTTCTGTTAAAAAAAGAGAAAAAGAGAAAAGGAAGTGAAAACACTTTGGTTTTAGACTTCAGATATTTAAAACTCAAAATATGTGTGAACATACCTATAGCTATACATGTTTATGTCTTATATCTCTTCATTTACCTGTAATATCAGAGACATTTTATGTGTCACTGATATTTTATTTTTTATTATAATTTTTGGTTCTTTATGTGTCAGTGTTGCAATAAACACCTAGCTCTACAATGCCTTCATGATGAGTCATTTGCATGATCACAAACAAGAGTATATCCATACCTAAATAAGGTATATAATCTGAAATGAATACTCCTGTCCCAACAAAGTACAAATACTTTAATTAAGGAAAAGCTCATTCAGATAAATCTAAATTCTTTCTGTTCTTAAATATACATCACTTCAAATCTTATGACTTTAAATTACTCTTTTTGCTTTTGGGGTGAATTTTGGGGCACATTGGTAATTAACGGTAAATTCTAGAAAAATCAGAGACTGTGTGATAGTGGCTCTTGTCAGTGAGCACACATCCATTCATACAGATGTGCAGGAAACATGAGAGAAGAAAATAAATGGAAGGTTGTTTTTAAAAAAGGTGACTGTAATGCTCATGATTACATCTTTGAACTTTCAAATGACATGATTTTATAGCTCTCTATTTTATAGTGCTATTACTGATAATGAAGACAAGCTTTGACTAGGCTAAACAGCTCCATGAATGCAATTCTGGTGAACCCTGGTAGCATGCCTATGTCTCCCATTACTTTTTTAACTTTTGTCCAGCCTGAGATGAAGATTTTACAAGGATGCTGTTATTCTTTGCTGATAAAGGATCTCAGTGTCAAAAAAGAAACCTCAGAAGGCTTTAGTGAACTTATCTGCAGCATGTAGGTCTGTTCATAACCTCACTATTATTTTTCTTTGGCACTGACCACCTTGTGAAAGGTTTTTATTAGACCTGTAGACTTGCAGCCTGACATACAATGCCACAACCTTCCTGCCTACCCTGCAAATCAAAATACTGAGCTGTGTGAGCTACACAGCTTTCCTAGGCAAATTTTCAAGTTGAATTTATACGAAAATTACTGTCATTTTCATGTCTCTTAAACCATATTAATGTTCTTTCAATAGGTTTCAGGTGAAATGTTAGTACACATAGTAAGGCCAGCAAACACTGGAGCTTTTGTGCTCACAGCCTGTCCTTCAAAGGCAAACCCAGTCCTGGACACTGGAATATACTTTTCAAAATGTAAATTTGTTCTAAGCAGCCATACTTATTCATCTTCTCTGTGAAGATGCTGCAAGATCTTTGATCAGCAATGAGACCATGAGAGATATGCAGAACTTTCCCAAAACGAGTAAATGTTTTTGGGAACTATGACTTTTGCAGTCATGTTGGTTTCAAGGAAGATAATTGTCAAGGAATACAGAAAATTTGTATTTAAAATTTTCCTAAAAACACCCCAAAACCCCACATGACTATCCATTTTAAGTGGCTCTCATTTGAGAAGACTGTCAGTACATAACACCAGTTTATTTATTCTTATCATTTTGGATCACTTAATGTTCAGAAGAATCCTTTGTTAAATCCCACTGAAAATTTTTTAATTTTAAAATTTTGCTCTTTTCATGTTAATATTTTTTTACCATTTTTGAGAAGGATGCTATCAGTAACTTTTTATTTCCTACTTTTAATAGAGTTAAAATTAAAAGATTTCTCACAAGCAAAAACCCCAGAAACTTCTAATGTGTACTAAACATACACTTGGAAAACTAGGGTATTGTTTTTCTTCATAGCAACTGGATAACTATTTATCAACTGGGCTGACAAGCAGAGATTTGGCAGTCAAGATTTGAAAATTTCTTTTTTTCTAGACCTCTTTGCTCAATTGTCAAAATGAGATCATAAACTGGCTGTGAAATCTTCAAAACTCATTAAGCTTATGGTTTATTGTTCCACAACCTTTCTGGTCATTAATAAATGACCTGGTAGTAACAAGACACATTTACAAGCTTATTACGAGCAACTCAATTTCTTTTCCCCCTAAAAAATGGTAATATTCAGGATTATACATAGTAAAAATGGAATATTTAAGGAAATCACATCTTTGCAGTACTTTGAAGAATACCATGAAGATAGTAATGGATTCACTCCAGATTCAAGACCAACCGCATAAAATAACTTTTTCTTAATCTTACTTCAGCGCTACATGTTAAAATTCAGTTTTGAAGAATAAGGAACATTTTAAATCATAGTTCTTGCATTTAGTCCTATGTAGTAGTATTGCTTTTAGTAGTATATAAATTTAAGGCTACACAATTGAAGCTTATATCCTATTAAAATTATTTTCCAAAGCTAAACAAAGGTAGGAATAAAGGCATTACAGAATGGACACAGATTCTGATTTTAAAGGGTACAGAAAATGTGTCATGTACCATGTCAAGTTATTAAAGAATTATGAGTATCTGCATAAAATAAATTTATGCTATTCACACATTTCATTCATACTTTATATAAAAGCAAAAATAGGCTGCTCTAGAAATTCTGGTTCTAAATAGCTTTAAGGTGAATGACAGCACACAAACTTCCAGTGTTCCCTTGCAACAAGATATATACATATACACACAAAAATTCTCTCAAACTGATTAAGGAGCTTTTCACAATTTGACAAGCAAGGTGAATAGTTAGTAGATATCATGTCTGTGTTACAAGTTTAAAATCCTAGATAGGTTCAGATGGTGAAAGAGTAATTCTGAGTTAGTTTAAAAATCAAACAGTGGTTAGCATTCCAAAATTTTTCTCCATGAATCTTCTATAATTCAACTATTTGAACTGACTATTTGATATTTCAACTATTCCAGAAATTATAATCTCTGGAAAAAAAAAAATTTCTCCCAGGTATTAGTTGTGCTACAAGCAAAATAAAAATATGGGGCTGCATCTCTGAAGGACCTGTTACCTTCAGGCATCAGAGGTCAAAAGGATTTTGAAGGTGCGCAGTACCTTGCAGAACTGCTTAATTTGCTACAGGACAAAGACATATACATTTTATTAATTCACTTGCCTCTTACATGAGCAAGGAAATATTACATAATAATTAAGAGAACTGGTATTTTTAATGTTTTTTGTTTATTACATTTATTAATTTAGTTGCAACGATGTTAGGCAATCATTTAGGGTGACTAATACAGCAGAATAACTGAAGCAGCAAAACCATTCACTATTTCACTTCATAGGAGACATCAAAGGAATACTATAATTTTCAGACTCATCTGGACAGCATTACTACTAATAATAAATTTGCTGAAACAAATAGGCTTCCCTGGGTTTATTTAATTGAGCAAGATTCTAATGTTCTTGTTTGCTTGTTGCTGTTTTGAATCAAATATATGAACAAGCTAAAAAAAAAAAAGTATGCTTCAGTATCTATCTAATATTGTGGAGGTAACATGAAAAGATTAATACCATTGAAAAAATATTGTTTTAAAACATTGTCTCAAGATTCACAAACATTGCATTTCTTAGATCAGTTTCAAGGGAAAATTAAAACTCACTTGTTATCACTAATCTATATTTGCATGCTGTCCAAGACAGCTGGAGCTTGGTATTTAGGTGTGACTTGTGTTAAGAAATTCAGCTTTCAGAAGAAAATCTTGTTATTTGTTCTGATTATTTGTTTGTCTTACCTTCTGCAGAAAGACCTTGGACGTTTACGCCTCTGGCTGCCAGAAAGCTAAGGCAGACATCAACATTCTCAATCTGCAACATGAATAGAAATAACAAGCAGGATAAGACTATTTGAAAAAAACATAGAAATGCTGGGAGAGGGGAAGAAAAAAAAAAACAAAAAACAACTGCCCAGGAATGAATACTTTACATTCATTGCATACTACTACAGCTCTTTACCAAAGTTTAGCAAAAATGATTACAGCTAATTGGGGAATCGAGATAAAGCCTTCATTGTCCTCTTTGGTGCTTAAAAACAATTCACAAATGCCCAATCCAGAATGGCATGCTGGCAACTCAGCAACCCACCTAGTTAACATAAAACTGGATTTTGTATGCTACAAACAAGCAGCAGTGAAAGCACCCATAGAGAACTAGACACTGAGTATGTCTGTTTACTGAAAAATGTAAGCAAAAACCTCTAACAGTGTAAGCAAAGGTACTGTCTTGGGGTGATGTAGGATTCGGTGAAAATATCACTCTAATTAGTGGTTGCTCCTCTAATTTCTTTCCTTCAAATCTTACAATAAATAAAATTAATTTATTTATTGTTTATGTTCCTCAGAAGAGTTCTTGCTTAGTAAAGAACATGGTGCTGCAAGCAAGAACTCTCGGTGATTTAGAATAAATCTACAGTTACCACAGAGAGTTTTAGGTACAAAAATGTAGCCAAAATATAGAGCAATAAAAGGATAAAACTTCTGCCTCTAAAATGAATAAGATTAGACTGCTTTCATGTGTCTGTTCCTAACAGATGAGGGAGATGTTCCACCATCCTCAGCTGATTACCCCAGTCCTTCCAGGACCTCTGAAGGAATAATCAGGTATAAATGCAAAAATTACTATCTTAATCTATAAATATGCTGCTATAAAAACAGAAAAAATTTGTATAGAGAGGTTTTCTGTTTCAAGTGGCTTCAATAGGTTTGATTTTTAAGTACTTTCTTAGGTTGATGCACTGACTTCAAGGCAACTGGGACGACAAAAATAAAATGAAATTTTAACAATGTATTTTAAATACCTATGATCATTGGAGAACATTAAAAATAAAGCAAAGAATATTCAATACTAAAAACACAAAGCTGTATTAGCTCAAGTCCATTCAGTTATTTTATTTGAATGTTTACACATTTTACAATGTCTCATGCCAATGCTTTTCAACCATCAAAACATAAGGGGTAAATTCACTCTTTGAATGAAAACTACTTGATCCTTGGCAGTATCTTTTCTCACCTAAGAAGGTATTTGACTGCTGACCTCTTTCTATATTGGAGTTCTGCAACTGTTCTCTGGAAATGGTAGTAGCTAAAAGGATGTAAATATTCTCTCTACTGCTGACCCTAGAAATATATATTATGAGTCTACAGACTGTCTTGATTCATAGATATAAATGTATAAATTTATAAACACCTGTAAAATATTTAGATATGCTCTTCAAGGACCATAAAGGTCAATACACTACTAAATATATTTTTAGAAGTCTTTTTCAAACCTTGATTTCAAGAGCATGCTAACATTTACAGTGAATAGTAAACTATCTTTTTACTGAATCAATTACAGAAGAAAACCAAAACTCAACGTCTGCAGCTAAAGTAGTGAAATTTACTAAAAACATGGGGTCTACCATAAAGATTTCATAAATCAGTTTGGTGGGTGTCACAATTTTCACAGTTTTCAATGTGGAATAACCATCCTAAAATCAATGGGATTATTCTAGCTCTGGCCCAGCACAGTAACTGTGGTAACCCAGGCATTAACTGTCATTTTCTTAAATGTTTGTATAGTTTTACACCACAAAAAAAAAAACCCAAATTAACTAGGTAATTTTGTTATGCCATAGAGACATGACACAGCTAAATCAGTCTCAAGTTGGCTGCAGCTAAAATAGGAAGATCTGATTCTTCCTCACCTCCTCCTCCTCCTCCCAGGTGTGAGGACCCTGCTGCTGCTGGGCTTCAGCACCTCTCTGAGCACACCAGGAGCTGGCTCCACGCAAGAGAACTCACCCAGCAAAAAGGCAAAGGGATTTCAGTCATTCCAGTCTCCCGTGCAGCCAGATAAGCACTGAAGCCAGCAGAGGGGAGGGCGTGTCCCAGCCTGGGTAAAGCCTGGTTTGGGAGAGGAAAGGGGAGGTGGGAAGGAGGGAGAAGGCAGATGGTGCCACTCCTGGTGGCAGTGGCAAGGCACTGGGCTGCCTCAGCACTGACCTCTAACTAAACCCCTGCATCGGCTGAGAAAATAGTGCACATGAAGAGAATATTTCTACTCAACCTTTAAACAATGCCAACTAAGTAAGAAAAAATCTTTGAACATAAATTTTTCTGCTCTGAAGAATTGAAAAGAAATGAAGATTTGTTGGGCTATTAGCTGTATAACTCATCGTGTCTTTGGACTTTCAAATCAACCATAATGGAGTATCATTTACTTCAAAATGGGAAATTCTGCAATATAAATTAGTACTGAAAGACAAAGGAAAGGGAAAAAAAAAAGAAAGAAAAATCAGTACAATACATCACCCATCTCCAAATAACTGGAACAATATTTCTTAACACATATTCTAGTTTAATCAAGTAATTTTTGATAATGAACATGCCCCCTTTGCAGTAGTTCAGGAGATCTAGTTCATGGGAGAATATTTAAGGCCTAATGTGAAAACATCTCAATACCCATCTGCAATACCAAATATCTAGTAAATAATAAGCCTGATACCTAAAACTTCACATGCATACATTTAGTGAAAAGTATCTGGTTACTTTACATGTCTACTTTTACAGAATGTGTCTTTGAAGTAGTTTCTCTTAAACTCTCAAAAAAACCTAATCATTACCCTAACACCAATGACTCAGTATGCTGCAGAACTACAAAGCAAATTCTGTCTGGCTTCAAAGTTCACCAACAGAAGTGTAACAGAAGCCCTGAGTCCAAAGTCACCCTTTTGGTAGGGGTGTATGAAGCAATAGCAGTGGCCAACTTTCAGACAATAGACTGGGGTTGCACTGTTAGCCTTATAATAAAGGCTTGTTTTGACTTGTGACTTGAGCAAGTTTGGTGTGGCAACTCACAGGCCCATAATACCCTGAAAATGTCAGGAAACAACTCTAGCAGTCAGTTTTCTGATAATAACTGCAGTTACTATACAACTCTCAGAAACTCTTTGGGGATTCAATGAGATATGTATTAATACATTTTTGGGTTATTTTCATTTTCTTTCCACTCCCGTCTAGAAAATGTTAGGCTTAAAATTGTCCCATTTTGAAGCTCTCAGCGTGTCTCTAAATATTGCTTTAATTACCTACTTCTTCCCCTGGAAAACCACAGTTATTCTTTGAACTCAAACCCAAGCAGCCCCAAACACTTTTTCTTCAAACTCACTCACAGATGAGAGTAATTTTGTAATTACAAAAGTTCCAAGAGATTTCAAGCAGCTTCCATTCCTCAGTACTGTTTCAATCAAGAGTGGTATGAATTCCTGAAGTCCATGTTTATATAAGTATTTATTCACTGGGGTAAACTCCTCCTAGAGCTGACACTGTGTGTATAGAATTCTGTTGCTCATATATCAGTGGCTGAAGATTTTGTGGTGTAACACATCATAGACACCAGACAAATTTTGTACCTTACATACGACCACAATCCTGTAGTGAATTTTGCTTGCAGAAAGAACTAGTTTATAGCAGAGATTATGTTTATCATTATAGTGAGTTGTGTCATGAGAACTACAAGGTATTGTAGCAGAAGATATTCCTCATTACAGTACAGAATTCTGGATATACAGATTGACTCCAAATCTTATATATCGCGATAGAGAAGAGTCTCAAATTTCCAAATTTGCTTGTACAGGTACATGTTGCTGCCAAGATCAGACTGTTGCTGTGGATAAAATTCTCCACTGCTGTCAATCCCTGATTTTTATTTTTTTCCAAGGCTCTTATTTTATATTAAAGATTCAAAAGAGTGCAATAAATGCGGCATAGAGAACAGCAGAACTTCAACATTAAAAACCTTAACATCTATAAGTAATGTAAGTAAATAACAATATAATAAACCTTCATTGCCATATAGATATTTGCCACTTAGCTCTTCAATTAGCCATGTTAAAAGTCAATCAACACTACATGAAATTGCTTTTCAGAGGAAACAAAACCTAATTCTGAAACCTAATCACTTCCTTATCAAAACTCAAGGATATTGTGTCAAATTCTGAAACGTAGCTCCAGATACATTGTAGGTAAAGATACACTTGGCTAAGATGATGATAATTTAGGAATTAGTTTGTTGGCATCATCAGGTAGATAACATCATTTGATACTTTTTAATTTAATCCTAATGGGTTATGCTTACAATAAATTAACCTTTCTTCATAAATCTGATCCTTTTGATAGTATTCATACACATAGCATGATGAAAAAAGTGCCTGGAATACTTAACACCATAAATATTAGTGATCTCCAATGTATTTTTACACTGACATTTAAGGGGATACAGTTCCTATGATGATGAACAAATAAACAGAAATGTTACAGTTCTGATATTAATGGATTAGGTGGCATGCAAAGAAGATACATTGGAACTACGTTGACACATATGATATTGCATAGCTGTGGGTAACCTGCTTTTGACTGAAAGCTATCTGAAATTTATTGACAGAAATAAGTCACTAAATCAGACTGGGGGACTTGCATGTCTTGCATGATAAACAGGAGTACTTAATACCCAGCTGACTTACGAGAAGAGCTCATTTGTGGGATGTACTCACCAGTGACTCAACACATAGAATATGTCTATTTATTTCTATTATTTTTGATGCTGCCAAGATTAGTTTTCATCTTCTTTGTCTGAATGACACTTTCTTCACTTCCAAAAATAAATTTAATTGTGGCATGCTCAGAAGACATATAATTATGACTAACACAGCATTATGTTCCTCTGTGTGTATAAGAAGCTCAAAAAAAATCATGCTTCGAATAACTCCCTTTTATTAATTTTATGAATATAGTTTACAAGAACATGTAGACACACTAGTTAGTAACTAGTTAGTTACTGTTCACCTACTCTGAGCTGGATTCTTCCTGGAGAATGGGACACCTTTATAAAAATGACAACCTATTATAACCACATTGATTTTCTATACACATATGCTCTTAAATACTCTTCTTTGATAGCAAAAGTAGAACATTAATTTCTGTTAGCACTTCATTCATGCTATCTTCCACAGTTCCATGTGTGTGTTTTGACATTCTGATTTTTGACCCAATTCCCAGATAAAATTGGCGAAGGATGTCCCTTGTAGAAGTTTCATAATGTTGTTGATAGTTGATTAAGGACATCCATGGAAATAGTATTCCACAGAAATTCAGAGAATCACATACATACTCACTTTCCAGAGAAAAGGAACTCCACAAAACTCTTCAGTATTTGGTGCTTTTTCAATTGCAAATAATAAATAGTATTTCTTTGAGATTGGTATTATGGTATGAGATAGTGTGTTTACAATAATTGTATTTCAAATACACTTTACCAGCATGTTTCTTCCTAAATGTCCTTGGAGTATTAACCTGATTTGAGAGGCATGATTTGAATCTTCCTCTTGCATAGATATTCATCACTAACACAATTTGTGGAGGATTTAAATGAATGCAGAATTAGAAAATATATTTTTGTTGCTAGACACATCCTTCTCTTTCGAGTTCTGTAGCACTAGAACAATCAATATCAAATAAAATGCAGGCCTCACAGGTGACAACCTGGATGCTAAATATTTACAATTCACATGTTGCTTAAAATTATTAAAATTTAAAGAATGTAAAAGCAGATACTATTTGTCTCATTTCAACAGGAATCAGTCATGTACGAAGACATATGAGCTGTTTCTGGCTGCTTACTTAGTAGGTGAAGTGCCAGTGATCAATTGCAGGCTCTAGAAAGATCAGAGGTTCAGGCAAGCAACCAAGATGTCTTCATGAGTAAATAAAATAATTTTTGATGCACATTAGTTGGTAAGAGAGCTAAACTTTCCATATAGATTTAGCTATGCAGAATGCTCTGGGAGACACGGAAAAGTATTTCAAGGTGGAAATGGCCTAAACTCTGATTTTCCCACGCCTAATAGCAGTAAGAGAATTGGTCATGTACACTCTCACAAATACATGGTTAATCCTCATACACACACTACATAAACAGACTATTCTTTGGGAAAACGTATAAACTTTCACAACCTGCTACACTCATAGGTGTTCTCAGAGATTTAAAAGGACAAGATTATTTCACTTTCTGTTCTTAAATGACTCATCCATTGCACATATTGTGACCTGTTGACAACTCATTTGTCGCATGGGAAACACCCAGATTTTTTTGTTTGCTTTGTAATTTTATTCCTTCTGGGTTTTCTTCCCAGCTGGTTTCACTAGTTTGTATTTATGTTCTGCCAGTCCTTAAAACAAAGAGCTTTACCTTTAGTTACAAGACAGAGAAATAGAAATAGAAAATATTTTCTGTTTTAGAGTGCTATGTTTTTCTCCTCAGTTTTATCATTCAGATTATTTAACAAAACTAGGCTTGATAAACCAGGCTTCATAAACTAGGCAGGTGGACATTTAGCTTTTTTTCACTATTTACAAATGGCCATATGTCAAATACTTCCTTCACCAAAAACTAAACATCAAATAAGTCAAGACCTTGCTCCATTTCAGTGATAATGCAACACACTGCTCACTGCTTATGAGCATGTCTGCTTTATACATATCTATATGCACTATGATTTTCTAAGGCTAAGTATTAGGTGCAGAAATTAATTTTGAATAGCTGACTTACACTAAAGAGGTCCAGACAAAGAGGTCAAAAGCATCATCTAGATTAAAATTGGTATGCCAAAATGGATTACCCAATCCAATGTTCTTATCCTCCTGCCTATCTATTCTTTAAATGCTGAACATTCAACACTGTTTGTGAGTTCAGGTAATTCTTAAATAATCACTTAAACAATATTCAGTAGTGAGAGTTCCTTGTCCTTCAATATAAGATAGATGTTCAGCTTACCTGAAATTCTGTCCATATCTTTACAAAAATGTGCAACTGGCAAAATAATTAAGATATAAAAAAATCCTATTGCCTTCATAATTGTACATGTCCTCTGGGATAAAATTTATCCTTAAAAAGTAAGCAACTATGATTTATATGTTATAACATGGTAAGATTCATTTAAATTATTTGTAAAAGTACCAAGAAATAACATCAAACAATATAAGAAACATCTTCTATGTCACGTGTTCCATTCCATTTATCACTGTTGTTGATTTATCTGCTTTCTGCAAAAAGTTGTCATTAAATTCTACTTGCAAAGCTGTCATACCATTTTCACTACACTGTATTGTTGTGTTATCCATAATAGCAGATTCATAGGTATTGTAAAAGGGAGGATCATTTTCTAAATTTAAGAGTAGAGTTTCAAAGGCAACAATGTGAAATAGATTCATATGGGCTCATTTTGCAAGCATTATAATTGAACTATCACAAGCAAGCTGGCTATTATATATAGATCTATAGATACAGATAGATATATAGTGCATATATATATATATATAGTGAAGTTTAAACACAAGTGACAGAAAGAGATCTGCTTTCTTGTCTCTTGAATATTCAAAATTGTATGTCTTTGTTAACTTATAAATGTGTTCAGAATAAATTAATTACAGATTTTAAAATTTGAGCAAGACTGTCTAAAAGTTGTATATTTCCATAAAGTTTCCTCGTGAAGAAAGTGTATAAAGTATTACTGTGCAATAAAAATATTTTCTTTTTACCAATACTACAAAATAAGGACACTTTGAAGAGCAGAGAATACACACAAATTATTCCAAATCTGAAAGCAAATGCAAAGGGAAGAAAAGTGGCCGAGTGTAATGCAAAACTTATAATGCCTCTTGTGAGGAAGCTGTTTTACATTTTCACTTTCTGTGGAAGATGCTCGTATGGCAGGCTGCATGTTACACAGTTCCCTTGGCCAAAGACTGCTGAGACTGAGTGAAATTTGCCATGAATTCTCAGTTTCCCTTGTAGAAATGCAGAAATTTGAAGAAAGGGAAAATTAGGAGGTAAACAAGCTCTCAAAAATCATGTTATTTATTTTCTGGTAACTTTTTTCCCATAAGCTCCTGCCATGGCAGCTTGTTGGAAATAACTTTTTGTGACTACACTGGAAGGTAATGTCAATTTTCCACAGGTGGTGCAAATTAGAAAACCCACCCAAATAAAACAGGTGTTAAACAGTCCTGCTGGGAGATGTTTCGTGCATTCTGCTGGTTTGCTGTTGCACGTGGCCTAGATTAAGGCACATTCCATATCTCTATCAAAATTATGACATATTCTAGGGAGTTAAGCAGAATATACTGACATGCAGACACATTCGGCTTAATTCTACTGTAGCAAACTCCTCATTATTTGCAACAGAATAATTTAAGAAGCATTTAATAAAAATATCTATCAGTGAACCATGTAGCCTCATTCCAGAAAACTGTTCCAAACAAAGCATTGACTTTGCAATAAGAGATCATACATGCAAATTTAAAACTGATTTACTGGAGGCATTTGGGGAGAATTTTACCTTAGAGAATAATAACTACTGGTATGTAGAAGGCCTCCCAGGCAAAAATTTTTAGGAAATTATGCTGGAGTTATTTAATTATTAGTTATTTTTTGAGGGAAAAATGACAATCTTATTTAAAACTGAAATAGCTTCCACTTCCTTTTCCAACAGATATTAAGGAACACGCACATCAAATTCTTCCAACATGCAGTCCAAACACGAAATATGACCAGTAAACCCAGAAATGTGAAAACAAATTAACTTCTCAAGTACTTGGAGAATTCAACAGACATATGTACTGACCTGCTGATAAAAGAATGCATTAGGTCACTACTGAGGTCAAAGCATGAGCTGGGGTGTGTATTGTTTTTAAGAAAATGGTAAAGTGGGAATTGGATCCCTTCTGGCATGAATTACTGTCAGTCCTGTCAGGAACACAAAAGAGACAATTGGTGTTGCAAAGTTTTCACCTAACCCCTCACTTGGTGCTTGGAAACCTTAGAGTAAGTGAGATAATTTCTGTAATGGCAAATACAGAATGCGTTTTGTTTCTGTCTGTACACATCATCAAATTAAGGAAAAATTTAGTAATTCTAAATAAAAAACAATTCTATTCATAATTTTTAGATGGCCAAACAGATCATTATAAACATCTGCTGGTCATTTTCATAAAAAACCAAAACACGCTCTTATCCACAAACACAAAGACCTTCCACCACATAAGAGAAGAATGTAAACCTTTACTCTGATCATCTGTATAAAGAGATGTGATATGAGCTTGCTTCTCCACTTTTTTACTCACTCTTTCTG
Source organism: Parus major (assembly GCF_001522545.3). NCBI lineage: Eukaryota > Metazoa > Chordata > Aves > Passeriformes > Paridae > Parus > Parus major. The sequence goes on along the minus strand of NC_031773.1, from coordinate 36,564,553 downwards.
TTTCTTTTTGTGTCTGCATTTGCTCTCCCCATTTTTATACAGTAGTCTCTGCAGCAGACATTGTAAAGCACAAAATGCAGTAATGGTAATTTGTGAAATGCTATTGAGCTACTATAACACAAATTGTGAGAAACAAAGTTTGGATTTTTGATTGGAATATAGCACTGGGTTTGAACTCAGAAAACCATGGATGTGTTTCAATATGTTGCACGAATTTCTTAGAAAGCCAAATACGGCTGCACAGCAGAAAAGGTAAAAAGAAAAATTATCTTCCAGCGTCTGCAAGTAACTTGCTACTTCAAAACACTCATCTCAACAGGCCTGAGGCCACCACCACCATGAAAGAACCTTATACATGCACTAAGAACACCAAATTGAAGATAAATACTGCCCTGGGAGGACCTTTTTTTAAGGCAATGATAAAAAGAACTCTATTTAAACACAGCTTTTCTTAAAGCAATGCTCTATCTACTGAGGCTTTTTACAATCATTTTTCTTTAATTATGCAACACTTCTGAGTCAGCAAGGTACCAGTGTCTAAATATTTATGGAACTTGGCAACTTCTGAAAACTGGAGGGCAATGTGAAAAAACACACCTCTTTAAAACAGAGGAGGTTCTCTCCATTAGGTCAAAAGAGAGTCTACAACAGAGTCTTCATTTATTAGATTTAATTAAACCTTTGAAAGACTTCCAGTTCTCTCCTTCACCACTACTTAGTGCATAGCAACTTCATTCAGCTCACTCAAAAAAGCAGCTTTTAGAAATAAGGGCAGTGCAACCAGTGATGGAATGAATCCTTTAAAAAATAAGTAAACAACTACGAGGCATTTCACTTCATCTCTTGAACTTGGAACTGGAATCCATCCAGATGCACTGCGTGCTTTCTGAACCCTCCCTCTTGACTACACTAGAAGTCATAATGCTACAGCTTGTGCAGGAGAGACACTAACACTTTGCTCCTATCCATCTGGCCTTTTGAATTTATAAACATTCTAAGTTTTTTTTTTTTTAATTAGATATATTTTCCATATTACCCTGGGAATAGTTATAGAACTTATAGAACATACAGTATTTGTAGAACATTGAGCTCACCAAAAGAAAAATTATAAAAAATGCTTGTTATTAGCAACTTCTTAAAGTACAGCCCAGAGTTTTCTGTAGGACTAAGGCTATGTGGCTGGTCCTCCAGCTGGAACTTAAAGTCCTTGAGAATATATTCATGAGACTGTGTAAGTTACTAGTTTTCCTCTATGTTCAGTTTTCTTATTACTTACTCAAATTGATCTAAGCCCTAAAGAAAAAGATAAAAATCCTAATAGTGAATTGACATCACGGGTTATTAAAACCATTCAGGTTAAACAGACATCTTTAAAACTCACAGGGATAATAAATGAGCCTCTCATTCAGGCTTTCACTTCTGCTAGTGCACCTGAGCATTGGTTTTCAAACCATGTTTAGCACGATATACATAGGAATATGAGGCCATGCTGTATGTGTTTTCATGCCATTCTTCTAAACAGCTTTCATGCTAGCCTGTCTCTTCCCTTTTTTCACAGCTATGTGAGAAAGAATTTTCCACATTTTCATAAGATCTCATGTCTAGATTCTTGGTCAGGGACAATAAAAGCACCTGGAACCACTGAATGCAGTGGGGTATCTGCCTGTAAGCTCAACAGGGTCAGATTTTTTTTCTTGAATTCTCAGCAAAATGCTATAAGAGAAATAGAAGTGCTCAGGCCTATAAAATGAAGCCTTAACAAGCACTTAGGGCTTGTTGACAAGTCACTTCCAATTGCAGCCAAGGAAGTGTAAAGTGTACAAGGAAACATTTTTTTAAATAGTTACCCAAGTGTTTTAAAGTTCCAAAACACTGCCAGTATTACGTGAAAAAAATAAGCATTTTAGAGGGCCTTTAGAGGGGAACATATCTTCAAATACATTAATTCATACGATGCAACAATCTAAATCTTTCAAAACTGTTTATGGCAAGAAATCCAAATAGAAGCTTTATATATACAAGAACTGTGAAAACACCCTTGCACATATGTTTACCCTGGAGTGTTACTGCTGATCTGCCCGTGAACTAAGTAAGAGCTCTTACCAAAAGAAAAACAACAAACACCTAATTTAGAGTTGTTATTAGGAGGAATTACTGAGAAAATTTGTGTGACAGGCAAAACAGCTCACAGGGCTGGATGCTGGTTAGTTAGTTATGGGTACAGCTAGAATACAGAAGACTATAACTATCTAACTCCATGAATTACTATTTATTAAAAAAAAAAAAATCATATGAACTATTACGTGCAAATAGGTCTCAGTTCTTAAATGTGGAAACCACGGGACAAAGAAAATTCTTGTGGTGATCTTTTTCCCCTAGAGGAAAAAGCCATTTGTACGTTCCCATTGTAATTTCAAAGAAATGCAAAGAATCAAGAGGTATGAATAATCCAAACAAGGTTCTAATTAGCTACAAATACAAGCCTAAACAAAATATACACTAATTGTTATAGAATTAAAGACTGCCAAAAGTTACAAGCTAAAATACAAATATATTTCTCTTTCAGGAAGACAGTTCATATTCACCTTTCAGAACTTTGCAGTTCTGGTTTTGGTCCGGATGCCACTTGAAAGTTGCTAGGAACTGCATAGGTAAACAAATTCTTTAAGCCCATATAAACTATCAAAAAGGCAAAAAATATTTCTGATCAGCTTGTGAGATTGAATATAACCAAGTCCCAGCAAGAAAAAATAGTGTATTGAACAGACACTGAAAATGAACCCTGCCCAGACTAATACGTATCCAGACACTGGGCCAACTTAAAATAAGTTCAACTCTAAATAAGTATACTTCTGATTTATGTTATGTGGTCATCTGTTGATCATATGGTCAGCAGACTTCTCAGACTGCGAGTGTTTTAAATAATTCCTGCACATTAGAAAGCTGCCAAAGAGATTACTATATTTATATTTATACTATTTATTTCTGCTGAAACAAAAATGGTTGTACTGTACTCTATTTGTGTATTAAGTTTCAGGTCTTAGTGGATTTAAACAGACAAGTTACATAAAAAATAAAATGAGAAGATTGTGTTATTATTTTAATTAACTTGATCAAAAGCCTTTACATGAAAAGGGATTATTTAATGCTTTTGAAATAAGCAGCCTTTGTGATAACTTGCTTGTTCTACAGTTAATTTAAGCCAATTTACCCATCTGTACCTTAATAGCATTGCCTATAATGGGGTCACCAGCTGTAACAAGATTTATATTTAGAATTAACATCAGTATTTAACTCCAGTTCAAAGTTTGTCAAAACCTTTACTAACACAGAATTTCAGGTGCCTCACGCTATCTGATGCCACTTCAGAGTGGTCAGATCCACGGGCTCGACTGCAGGAGAAGGCTGGCAGAGCAGTTATTCCATGACTACTCTCTATCTGGTCCTGTGCTGTGGACAGACATCGTGAAGAACACAAGACATTTTCTGACAAACAGCATGTTTCATTTAGACATTTCATGGAATATATGGTGATTACAACACAAGTGCATAAATATATACTGAAAGAGCAAGCAAAGAAGTGCATTCTAACTCCCTTACACTTTAGATGTTGGAGCAACAGGAGGAGAATGAAGGAAAAAAAAATGCCAGGGTCAATTGTTCTTTTTAAGTCATCCCTGACATTGTTGTTGTCAGAGAGGGAATATTGACCTGATGGACCACTGCTGTGTGCTAGTCACGTGTGCCAACAACAGCACATTGGGGAGAGGCTGCAAGGGGAAGGGATTTGCAGCAGGGTTCAAAGAGGAGTTTGTTCTTGGAATATAATTAAGGGCATATAAAAGCACAAGCGGGTTAGTGTGCATAAAAGCCAATGGTCTCCAAAATAGTGAGTATGTAAAAGACACTGTAAAATCAAGTAGATTTGGCATTCTTTCCATGAAACAGGCTCACACTAAGCTGCAGCAGATGTAGGCGGCTTCTGTTCCAGCAAAGATCAAGGGCAAAGTGAAAAAATACATCTGGACAGATGACAGTAGTTTCAATACACACCTTCTTTCATTCTTTCTCTTCCTTTTGCAACATTGTAATTGTATTATATTCTGGAAGTAATATAATACTGTTGAAAAACTTTAACTTTTTGAGTAAGCAAATTTTTGATATTTTACTTTCTAACAGGAGAGCAGGGAGAGGTTGTCAAGACTTTCTAACACACATCATAATTTTAAAGGAAGTAAGACAGGATAGTTTTTGTTGCCACATTAGTCAGTAATTAACAACTAGATTTCTAGGACATTCTGTGTTACTTTATTAGCCTCATGTCTTGCAGTCTCTTTGATGTAAGACCAAACTTTTAAATACCAGGTATGTACAGTGGTTAAAAGATGACTGAGTATCCAATACTGTCACCTAGGCATAATGTGCCACACAATACCTCCAAAACCATGATCATTTGTTGGATAGTGTTCATTTTAATTTTAAACATATGTATGTGGTTAAAATTACAGAAAGGGTGTCTTCTTCCTTCCCTTCTGCAGCTAAACTCACAATGCAAACCCCATTCCACCCTAACACTGCTAGTTTCTTTAATTACAATGAAAGCCACAACTTGTTGCTTTCTGGCACCCTCTGCTGCTTTACACATTACACCACAGACAGCATTTTATGGATAGTTGCACAGTTCCTGTAGCTCTTCATTAAAACATCTTCCCAGAAGTTGCATTTGCCAGCCCAACCAAGTAAAAGCTGATGGTACTCATACTTGGTGTGTGCCCTCATATATTGTTTGCAGACTTTAATGCCTAATTATAAAAACCTGTCTAGAAGCTCTTTTTGAAACTTAATCTGGACTCACCCTAAGGAACAGAGATATTAGTTCTGGCAAATCTGTAGAAGAGCAGCCCTCTCGTGCACTCACAGCTGTCCAGATAATACACAAATTCCAAGCCTTTGAAAGCTCCCACAAACTTAGATTCACAAATGAGAGTTAGAGTGGCTTAAATACCTTTGGAAGTGAATAAAATCTTTGAGAGTTCAATCAGAGCTGCACAAGGTACTTTACAGAGATGTGAGGCCATGTTTCTGAGCCACACACTCAAACACACGGTCACATGGTTTCTCAAGACTTAGATGTTGCTGAAGCTTCAGAATTCTCCATTGGCAGAAGAGACAGCAGCAGATTATTTTAGGAGGAAGGATGAGTGAAAGGCCTGGGTACTTCATCTCAGTGTTAAGAAATGTTCTTTTGAGAAAAGCCTACCTCTCTGAGGAAACTTGAGGCTCCACAGATACAGAGCAATAACCTTCTCTAAATAACATACAGCACTCAAAATTTCAAAAGTCTAAGCAGAAGTGGGAGTGGTTAGAAAATATTTAAATAGAAGTCCTCAACTATAACTGTAAGAGAACTGGCATTTTGCCACAGTTCCAAAATAATCCGACATTTGAAAAAACCTAAAAAGCTGACAAAATCTCAACATTAACAGAAAGCCTTGTTTGGTTATATTGTAAAATAAAACCAGTTCAGATACATTGTTTATTTTCTTGTTCAGCTTAAATATGCATTTTTGCTTTTCAGCTAAATATCACGCACTTTCTTCTCTATTTTTAAATCCAGTAAACATTCTAGACATTCCTGGTATTTATAACATACTCTCCCTATAGAAGATGATAAAAATACACCATCATGAAGCAGACATGTTTACTGTAATCTGCTGCTGCTATCTGGGAAAAATCTGTAATGTCTTATAACAACAGGTGCTTTCTAGAATGTATGTCATAGTCAATTTGTGTGTATGTATTTTAACTGCATGTTTATGTTAAGACTTTTCCGTGTATTGCTATTAATGAAGGTTTCAAGGCCATTTATTCCTCACCTCTTTGTCTAAGCATAAGCATTGCTAATATATATTTGTTTTAATCCAAAACTCCAGGGAATATTTACATGACATTTTTGAGGGGAAAAAAAAACCAAACCAGCTAAAAATTGAAGAACATGGAAAGCTAACTACAGATGGGTGAAATGGAGAGACGGTAAACTGAAACTCTTCAAGCATACTGCAGCATTTAATCTCTGAATGTCCTCTCAATACAGTCTGAGTCAAGTTTCTGATTGATTTACATTCCTGACAAACACAGCTGAAGGATGGGTAGAAGTGAGAGATGGGTGAGATGGCCATATCTCAGGGACATGAGTGACATATTCCTGACAGAGATTGAGGGGAGGTGGGTTTCAAGGAGCTGCAGGGGAGACAGGGAGAAGGAAGGCAGTGATTGAGGGAAAACAGTTCACTTTAAGGAACAAGAAGATTTTTTAGTGTTTGGAAGACTCGGTCTAGAGAAACAAAATGTACAAAACCCTAATTCCAGTCCTAACCAAGCAAACCCAACCATAACCTAATGACTCAGTAGATTTCGTGGGGACTGTGTAAGTATTCATCACAATATGTGTACTTTTCATTACATTATTATTTCATTAACATCTAGATGAGTTATTCTCATATGATTCTACACAGTAATAACACCAGGGATTTGTAAACGTAAACAAAAAGGCTAATAGTGTATGATTTATACTTCATGAATAATGTACTTCTAGCCTAGTAAAATAACACTCAGGACGTGTTCCTGCAGCATTTTCTTTTATGGCTTCAGTCAAATGTGAGTGACTCATTGGAGTGTGTATCTCAGTGTCTGATACCACAGTGAGTAACTCTAAGCTATTCTGTGAAGAGAGATTGTTATAAATCTTGTGATCCTTTTAGTGTTCTCAAATGTAATGTACTAAATATAAGGAGAACTGCATGTTTCACTGCAGAATAAAGAGGTCTCACAAAAAGTCAAACTAGAATCACACCATATCAAAAAAAGATGATTTTGTTGCTGTTTCCTCCTCTTCCTTTCTAAGACAGTTACATTCTTAGGCAGGATGAATGAAGTGTTCTATTCTTTATTCTCTACTAATCTCACACTTGCAGCAGTTCTTCCAACCCTTCCTCAGTTTCCTTGTTCTCTCAGAGTAAAAATATGCTTGGTCTACCACAAAAAGGCAACTGTTACTCTGTCTGTCCAGCTGTCATCCCATCTGCATTGTCTCTTAAATCTCTTGAGTTTCTGGAAATTTTAGGGTTTGTTTACAAAAGCACTTGGAATTCCTCCTCTTCCTGTTCTATGCTAAACCAGCTTGCCTCTCATCTTACTCAAACTGGCTGTTTTAATAACATTAATAATCTCTTATCAGCAAAACTTGAAACAAGAATTCAAACGTCTACATCCTTGAGATTCAACCATCATTAACACCTTTAACTTTGCCCTTATAGAAATTGTTTTATTTCCTTTCTTTGGTCTCTTTATTCATATAGTCTCAATTATTTCCAAAATGCATTCTTATATAGACCCTCATTATTCCCTTTATCTTTTTTCTTTTGAGATTACACATATCTCTAATCTTGATACACTCATTTTCATTTTTATTCTAGTCATTATATCAAGTTAATTTCATCTATGAACAAAAGAAATTAAACTTATATGTCTACACTAATGAAGATGTTACTTCCTGTAACTATCCTTCAGTTTGCATTATCTCTTTGCATATTTTCACTGTAGATATATCTACATGCATTGCTTTTTACCAGCCAATTTTTAAATTTCTGTGACACAGAAAACTATATAAAAAAAGGAATGAGCCTCCTTCAAGTCATATGCAAGTTTATAAAATGTCTTTGTTGATGTCTAAAACGAAGAAGGAAACTCTAATACTGAAGTTCAGCTTCTAAAATACTGTCCTGCACTCATCATTCATGATTCAAGAGTTTGAAATATGGGAGACTTCAATGACAATTGGTTTCAGCATTCACTGAATGCCAAACAAGTAACAAATGCTCTGAAGCAGTCTTGTACATTGTACACTGAACAGTGGATTGTGAGTGTCTGGATGTGTCAAATGTGCAAGAAATTCTTCCTTCAAACAGCTGAGGACAGTCACCAGGGAAGGACGTGGGAATGGGATTAGTTCTTAAAAAGATCACACCCTGAACCTACCTAGGAAATGAGAGGACTTGTCCAATAAAGCATTTTCAGAAGGCTAGTTAGGACATGCTCCTGTCTATGACAGTATTGGGCCCTTGGGTTCTGGGAATCCCAGAAAGGTTAAAAGTTTAATGTAAATCACCTACCTAGTGAAGAAACCCACAGAGCACAGCTAGTTGAGGAAAAAAATATACTTGAAAGTGCCACCAGAAATGGGAAACCTGAATATGTATCAGGCTGAGGAGTGTCATTTCCCTCACAGAAAAACATCCGCATATATCCTTTCATAATGGAGCTATATCAGCCTTGTCTGCTCTTCCACCTAGAGCTGCCAGTGTTGCAAGGTAGGAGAGACCAGAATGTGAAAAGAAGTGCTTGCTACCAGTGTAGCTCTAATGTGTATTTAACTCACAGTTCCCCCCAAAAAATAATTGTACGAGACTTAATTCTGCCAAACCACGAGAGTTGGATTCAGAAATGTGTAATTAACAGGTAAGTAAATCCTTGTGAGGCAGGACACCAAAGAACATAAGCTGTGCATGACCACAACCCAATTTTCCTAGGGAATGGGGATCATGATGTTTCTGCCACGACTAAAAAAGTCCAAGGAAGAAATGCAGTTAATGGGAGCTTGCAAACTTTTGGGGACAAGCTCATTTACACTGAGGGAAAAATGTCCTCATGAAATTCCCAGACAGACAAAAACCTGGCTTGAGGCTGCACATAAGTGTGGACAATATAGGGGTTGTACAGATGTCAGAAGGGGTCCTGTATCTGTCACTGCAGGAAGAAACTGGCCCACATATTAAAGGAGCTGCGGTTAGTTTTCAAAACTCAGATTGAATTCCCAGTTTCCCAAGGGACCATATTTCTTCACACAGCCAAATTTCTGTATATTTTTCAATCTGTCACACCTGTGTCACATCTTTGAGGAAGGCTCACCTGAAGCTATTCCAAAGTACCTGGAGCTGCTCCAAAGCACAGAAAGCATATCTTGAATTCATATAACCAATCTCACCAACAACTAGCAAAGACAGGAGATTCTTACACAGTTCAAAACTGGATGCACTTGACAGTGAACATAGGGATGACATTTTCAGACTTCCCTTTCCACCAAGACCTACACACAACCATACCACACATATTTTCACATGGAACTCATGAACCTTAGTAGAACCCTCAATGCTGACTTTATATACAATTATCCTGTTTTTCACAAACAAGTTTTAGACACAAAATATCGTGCTTATTTCTCAACCTTAGATATTGGATACATATCCATTGCTGGGCATGTATGGATGTGCTACTCCACAGTGTCTGCCCAGCATGTCCATGCCAGAGAAAGTCTGAAGGACACAGGGCACATTAACAACTTCAGCAGCTGTTCTTTCCACTCATTTTTCCCATCCACAGGCTGACTGTATGTTAGGAAGAGATGTGCATGCACCCCATCCTCTTGCAACCTTGTCCTCCTCCAGAGAAAAACCCAAGCATACAAGCAGAGATGGAGCCACCACGGGCTTCTGCAGGACTACAGGAACTCTACAGAGCACTTCTAGCACAATAAATTACAAAGTAATGTCTACCAGTACAAACACAGTAACTTTGTCTTTCACACACTTTAACTTTCTCTCTCATAGAAAAAGCTCCCTGGTTAAAGTAGAGACTGACCCACCTACTCCACCTTCCTCTTGTTAAGGTACACAACTTTTCTTCAGTCTCCTACAGTAAAGCAATATTTTTGGCATTCTTCTGCTTTTTGTACAAAACATTTTTTTATTATTATTTTTATTATTTTATGACTTTTTAAAGGCATTATTAACAAAATCAAGTACTATGTTGTAGAAATTATCTTATTAGTTCAAAACACAGTCGCACCAATTCCCACATATGAGATACAATGCTGCTCACCCAAAATGGGTGCTAGCTCTGATAAATAATTTTTTTTACTAAAGATTCCTATCAATTTGGCAGTGTTCTACAGCTCCTACACTTATTCTCCACTCCCTGATTTCCAGGAAGAATAAGACCTGTATTTTCAGTGAACTCAACTTTCTCTGTGGGTCTGCAACATATCTGTATTCTAAATCACAAAAAAATACCTTTGATGAATACCTTTGGTTTTATAAACATGTAGAAAATTGTGGCAAAGATCAGACTGACAAAATAAAAAAATAGTCTTCATGAAGTGCATACAACACTAGGATACTCTTTAAAAAGGAAGGTCTCTCCAGCACTATCATAACTATGAGAAAACCCCTGCTACCAGAAAAAATTAAGGATGTTTTTGTACCTACATGGGTATTGGCAGAGACAGTTCTTGTGGGAAGCAGCAAGAGCTAATTCTAAATAAAAACACCTACTAAGGCACATTAATCTCTGAAGGATAAATCAACTTGCAGTGTAATAAACTAAAAATTTTTGCCAACTTTGAATTTATTTTACAATTTGTGCTGCTAACAGCACTGTGAACTGTGTGATTTTTGTAAGTCACTACGAACAAAACTGCAAATGTCACCATTAAAGGATTTTCAGTCCAACACCTTTTGACTCTTGCATTTTCTCCAACTACACCAGGATGGATTGAATTGGTATGTTTTGTGTGCTTACTGTGTGTTTGATTTGTTAAAAGCTGAAACATTGGAGAATTTCCTTTCTATTTATCATTTTTTCAGGAGAAAAAACCCCAAACAACCCTGAATTCTTTGTCTTTGAACAATTAGATAAAAGATTTATAACGTATCTTCTACCCAGAAGGCTATCTCACTTTTTCTAATGATGGGGGTACTTAAAACAGAAATGAAAGAAACAGATGGGTTATAAAGAAGCAGAAAGGAATTAGCTTTAGATTTTATTAAAAAGTAAACCCTTGAATAATATATCCTTCCATTATTTTCTAAATAAAGGTATGAAATGTCCTTAATTGATAGATTTATGGAATAATTTGTACAAGGAAAAGATAGAAATTCATGTGGCATTATTTTCCATTGAAGGGATTCAAAGAGATGAGGAAAAACTAGAGGTTCTATTTTTTCTCCTTGAAAGCATAGCTGTAATACACAGAGGTTAAAATCCTTATTATATTTATGAAAAAAATTAATAAGAAATACTAAAATGTTTTCACTGCAGTAGACTGACCCAGCTAACAAGTGAACCTCCCTAATTCTCCTACAAATTTCATTTATTTAAAGCTTCTGAGATTTTACTATGAAATAATTTATCCCCCAGGACCTCTCAGATTCTCAGGTTCCGTGTGCAACATCAAATGAGTGAGCATAATGAATCCTGGTAATGCTAATTACGCAAAAACTGGGTGCTGCTAGGCTTCACAGGTTTTTAGTTTTTATGAACTTGGACCTATGGAGCCAATTCAACTTGTCTGTGTATTTATATATCAGTGCCAAAATGATCATAGGGTGCAAGACATTGCAATAAAACTAACTAAAAGAAAACTAAACCCCAAGCATTTTATATACATTTGAAATAAACATTAAAATATGTTTATAATTTAAGGTAACAGCTGAATTGAGATGCCTCAAAAATCACTTGAAAGATGATACCATTGGCAAGAGGAAAACCAGATTATAAGTGGAACAGAATTTGGGAATATTGGTAGTGATTAATTATGAGCTGGCATCAATATCGTCCACAGAGAGTATCAAAATTTCCAACAGCAGACAATCCATGCCAGTGCTCCCTAACTTTTTAAAGCTAATAATATATATATATATATAATAAAATATCTTAGACCTCCTGAAAATGAGTATCAAAGACCTCCTGGAAAGGGTATCAAATGGCAGATGAATAGAGAAATCATTTCCCCTTAATTGCAAGTTGTGAGATCAAGGACTATGAAAACATATGTGCAAGAAGAGGGCAGTGGGATTCTTGAGGTTTATTAACTAAAAATTTTTAAATTAAAGACTATTATGACTGTTCCTGGTTTGATGGCTGATGTTCTAGCTAGTTCTGACAGGATATATTGCTATATACTGGTGTATCTCAAACATACAGCATGCAAACTAGCTTTGATTACTGTCTTTGGGTTTTTTACTTATATATCACAAATACCTTAAGAGTCCACTGCTATAAGAAGAAGAGAATTGCCCTACCATTAACTGAGTGGGCTAAGCAAAATTGAGCACTGCCAAGGAAAATTACCTGAAAATATAGTAAAATTGTGCCTTTGGCTAGTTAGACCAGTGCAGAGCCCACAGGAAACAAATGGAGAGCAGGTTCAAAACCTGGGGTCTCTGAGACAAAAACTGACAAGTTTGAATGACTTTAACTTCAGAACATTTTAAATTTCCTAACTCCATTTAGAAATATGCAGTATGGAACTGGTATGTGAAAAGGCAGGAAAATAGTTTGATCAGTCTGTAGAGATGAAACAATTCAATAAAGAGATTGTGTCAAAGGACGGATAAATAAATATATTACCATGAAGTTAAAGTGGCTAAATGCCACACTTCAGTCACTGTGCAAACACTGATGTATGACTATGCACAGCAGTTTTCAAAGCACCTGGTTTGACACCCAGAGCACCTGGGACATATTCTTTGTCCTGGCTGAGCTGAGAGGTGGGAGAAAGATGGACACAAGGAGAGCCACAAGGACTGCTGCAGCATGGGCATGCACTGACCACGTTTCCTCCATATCTACATGGAGCTAGAGATAAAATCCAGAATCCCTTTGCCACAGAAAAGTGCAACAGGGAATGTACATCAATGTTGTTTTGGAGATGTTAACATTGCTAGAGTGAATAGTTCTCTCTACAGCTCATCTTTCTCTCATGGAAATGAAGCTCGATAGACAGCAGAGTGATAGGTTCTTAAGCAATCCTAGATGGTCAGTAACCACTTTTATAAAATCTTGGAAAATCACAACATTTCCCTGTGCTTTTGTGTTTTCTTGCTTGTCTTGCCTGTCTGGAATGGCAAGTTTTAACATGATTAAAGTAGAGAGTGATTATCTCTTGATCTGTGTGTGTAATATTAGAGCTCCATGCTGGAGTTTCCAAAGTTCTCATCCAGGGCCGCTAGGTGCTGCTGTAATATGAGTAATTAAAATAATAACTATTATTATGGAAATTGTGTATATTCTTTCTCTGGACTGTTTCAAAGAGTCTGAAAGTCAGAGAAAAATCTTATTCTAAACCTGCCCATTTTTTGAACAATAAGAACCAAAAGGCCCCATGATTCGCTTCACTAGTATTCAAAAATTTTCCGCTTAACTTTTGATGCTTTGCAGAAAAATGCTGCAAACACCTTCCACCTTTAAAAAATGCACTGAACAAATGCACTTTTTTTTTCTATTTTATTTCCATTTTTAAACCTAGTTTCAGCAGTTTGCTATTATGCAAGTTCAACCAAATCACTATACTCCAAAATCCTTGCCAGCTGCACAATTATGCACCTTATTTATATATTATTTGAATGTGAGCAGCAAGGCAAAGACCTCAGCATGGGAGAACATGACTTGGATTGCAAACGATTCAATAAGTACATGGTGATTTTACTGAGGCTCAGATTTTGTGTCTGTCACTTTCACAGTATTCTAAGGAGGTTTCATCTTATTAAATGTAGTTGACTAGCCATAAACACAGTAAAAGATTAATAAGACTCCATATGAATCACAGTCACTAAATGCTTCTTGTCTGAGAGTATTAAAAAGTCTTTAGACAGCTGCCAGCTATAGCTCAGAGAGCTATATGACTAAAAGGCTATTTCTGAAAGTCTTGGAGTCAGTTCATCTAACTGGACTTCACAGTGGACAGTCCAAAAGGCTATTTATATTTAAAAACAATTTGGCAAGTGTTGTTCATCAAACCAGTTTTCCAGACACAAAGACTCCACTTAATAATTTATTCTTGGATTTACTGCCCTTAAAATGAAACTAAATGAAATTATTTGGATCCTCAGAAGAACAGGTCTGATAAGGCAATTCTGGATTAATTAGAAGTGATGAAGTTTTGCTGCCAGGTTATCTCAAAATCCAAAGTTAGCATAGAAACAAAATTAAAAACATTAAGCATGTGTGGAAAATAAGTATCAGGAACCTGTATGAGAATTAGGACTTTATGGTAAAAATGGGACAGAATATTAATATTTTATAAAAATCCTTATAAAAAGCATTTTAGGAAGGTGGAGTGGTGCCAACACAAACTAAAAATATATTTTATTCTTACCATTTGAGACTGGCTCCGTGGACAGCCATTGATATCTTCAACCTTTTCATTTGCTAAACAAAAACAGTGAGGGGAAAAGCAAAAGTAAACAATGAGATAAAACTTTCCTTTCCAACCCCTTGAAAAAAAAAAAAAAAGAAAAAAAAAAGAAGAAAACTCAAACCCAAAAACCTAAAAATCAAAACAGGAAAAAAAAAAAAAACCCTGAAGAAAAGCAGAAAAGGCACAGCAATAAAATGCAGAGGGTTTTGTTGACAGAGAGCTCCTTTCTAAGTAATGCTCAGTCGTACAGTAACAACACTCTTGTTAGCAGCAGTTGCTTCCATATGCCAAATCATGCAAAGGGGGAAGTGCGAAGGAGGTCGCTGCTAATTCTTCAGCCCCTGCAAAATAACTGCTGACATGAAATCTTCCACAATTGTCTTTGCAGGGTCAGGATACAGTTTCAAGGCATCCCAGAAAGTATGAGCCACTCCAGCTAACAAAATGCACACATGGGAGACATATGGTTTAATGGAGCATTCATTTCTGACAATTCAAAGTGTGTAAGATACAGTTCTGGCCATTTAAAGTATGGTTAAACAGCAACTTCCAAACATGCTCACATAAACATATTTTTTAATTAAGACAAGGATGAACCACACAAATATCAGAGACATATGGACCCAGTCAAATTGTATTATTCAGGGTTCATCTTATTGTTAAATACATTCAGCTTGAATTATACATTCCCCCATGCAAGGAGTCAGCTCGTAGTGCTTCCCTCAGCCCTGGTCTTACCAATGATCTGGATGATTTCTGCTAGCAGAACTCCATCTGCAATGTCCTGTTGCAAATCCTTGATCAACCGCTTGTGGCCAGATTTTGCTAGGTAGTGGTTAGCCCAGTCAGTGTAAATCTGCAGAGCAGAGCGGGAGGGCAAGGGGAAGAAGGGGAAGAGAGGAAAAAAGACAATGAAAAATCTTAAAACAAATGTTGGCTTACATAGCAGAACTATTCTGGAACACATTTCCATGTAAGAAGTCAGCACCAAGGGAAACAATTTTAATGTGTTTTTTGACTTTTTTTTTTTCCCCCCTAACGGTCATGCCCCTCCCCCTCTGTTTTATTTTAGCTTCGAATGATTCAGGCTGTTTCATGAGGGTTCAAACTTGCTGTGACCAAGCAAAATTCCCCTTATGACTGTAAAGGAAACTCCTGTCGTAAATCAATCACATCTACCAAAATTCCACCTCCCACCACATTTCTACCTCCACGCATGCCCCTCCAGCAAGGCTCATACTCTGGGGCTGCCTAAGAGAAAGTGATAGAGGGGACACGTGCCTGTGTTTGAGTAAGGATTAATCGGGGTGTCACTGGTGTTCCTGCACCTGGTGATGCCTCTGTAACACTTTATGCAGTAACCACTGTGTCCCACTGCCCAGGGACAGCTGGTTTGTCCCCCTGCTTACAGTTCAAAGTGCTCTAACCTGCACAGAGGAGACTGAGCACAGTAGTCTTATCACTGGAATTAGAGTACATAAATTCTGGAAATGTGCTGTGCCCTTTCTTTGCCTGAAGAGGAGGGAGAAAGAGTGAGACTGAGCAACACCAAACTCATAGCAACAGGCAGCACAGAAATGGCTGTTATCAATAAAAGGCTGAGAAGGACCAGCTGAATTTCATCCTCCAAAGTAAGGGAGGTGAGGGGCATGAAGAGAGAGGTTGAAGCCATTTCATAAGGTGTGTACACAGAGCATTTGGTAACACCTACAGCACACACACGAGCAGAACCAGGTTTACTTTGGGTGGGAAAGGAGGGACACCTTCCCCCCTACACTGAAGGAGGAGTGCACCCCAGGAGCTCCTCACACCTTACTGGGGTGTCCCAGCATGCAGAGAGCTCACAGAAGTGGAGATTGTGTTGGATACACAACAGGAGGGTATCTGTGGCCTTTGGCAGCCAGCCCTGGTTCCCTTTTGCACGGTGTCTGTGACCTCTTTCCTCACTCCAGAAAACAGGACTTGTACAGAACCTCCCAAACCTCCCACTGCTGTGGGATGATTCCATTAAGAGAAAGCACATATGCATGACAGCACCACCATGTGAGTAAATATAATAACTGAGAGTCCTTCTCTGCTGAGAATATTGTTTGAAAATGTTGAAACTGCACCTTTTTAATAAAAAAAAGCTTACTTTATAAACATTCTTTTATTTAACCTCATAGACCCTTGGGAGAGGAAGAGGTCAGAATCCCATTTTGTGAAAAGAAAAACAAGAGGCCAAAACCATTAACTACTTGCTTATTTCATCAAGGAAATCTGTGGCAGAGCCAGAGTGGGAAAACAGATGCATTTCCCAGTCCAGAGCCTAACCCAGAGACCCATCATCTGCTTTCCACCCCACAAAAGTATCACCACTTAGTCCATGCTCACCTGCTAAGGACTCCTTTGCTAGGTGAGTAGCTTTGCCACAATTTTTCCCACTCTTTATTAAAAGAGAGAAAAATAGAACTTGTTTGATGTACTCTATTTCTTCCCATATTCTTGCAAGTGGCTCACCAGTTGATTTGTCATAACTTTCTTGACAGCTTTAGAACTTTAACTCTGCGGAATTAAACTGTGGAAGTGTATTCAGCTCTCCCACAGTCAATGGGATTGCTGCTGCTAAATGAGGCCCTTAATCTCCCTGCTACACCCAGAAGTCCACTTGAATCTCCTGTATTTTCACTGACTGAAATCAGTGTTTTCACTGATGGATATTTTTTCCCTATTAGAGCTGAGTAACACAAAAGGCTCCATTAAAATATGGGGGTTTTTTAAACCAAACTGTAGCTAAGAAAGTGTTTTCTTCAACTGTATAATCATATGGAGGGAATGTGGGGTCTCTATAAAGATTGTCTGAACACATATTTAAAACAATATGAAACCATGATGATAAAAAACACATACCACACCCATAGCATCATATATTCCCTACTACTAGTATTTCAACTTCAGTCATACTTTTAAAGTAATGTTTCAAAAATACTCTCTATTAATATAAGCAGAACTATATTCTGTATTCCAATGAAACTGATCCACTGGAACACACAAAATTTAATACCACTAGTATTATTTTAGGTCAGTTTCATATTACAAATGAAAATACCAGGCATTTCCTTTTTCATTTGTCACACCCTCACATAATTGGGTGTATCAGTCCTAATTCTGACTACAATTTGAACTATCCTCCCACTAAGCAGACAAGGAAATTTCAGTACAGCAGCTGCTTTGCAAGTATCTAGTATTCAAAGAATGGACTTCACTGATCCATCCATCCCCTTCATAATTTTGTTTTTTCATTAATTTGAAAGTGATAAGCATAAAGAATGCAAACAGTATTTTTTAAGCAAAGGCTGATTATGCACATCACACCAAAATTCTGATGGTCAGCATTTGATAGTCATGCAATGGTACAAAAACAGTACTGGGAGAAGCCAGTTTTAAAAGAGGAGTTTTTTCATTTCAGATGTATTAATAAAAAGTCAAGAAGACAAAGATTTATAGATGGAGCAAACCAACACCCAGTTAGCAGTGGAATGTCACGTTTTATCTCCTCTCTTTCTGTAGGAAATACCACTTGCTTCTGTTTCCCCCCCCTTCCCCATAGGATGCCTTTCTCATTCATCTCATTCTTCTGGGACCCAATTGGTCAGGAGTCTTATAAAAAATGAAAGGCATGTAGATAGATGCATGAAATTAGAAGAATGTACACGTGCCACTATAATCTTTTTACATCAAATTCTGTCATGTAAATGTAATGAGGAATAGAGACTGTCCCCTCCGCAGTTTTCAAGCATCAATGCACCTCATAAGTTTTATCTTTAAATCCTTGGGAAAATATAAATCTCCAGTGTGCTTCATCATTCACAATACTGAGTTATCATGGGAGAAAACTCAGAAGACCAAAAATCAGTAACTTCATGAAAGCCTGCTGTTTATGAGTGCTCCCCTTCCACTGGGTGCAGAGCAGCTCTAAGGAGGAGCTGTGCATGCTCTCCCTCTTCTGAGAGCTAGCAATAGATAATGACATCTTGCATTAATTATGCAGCAATGTTTCCTCAAAATCCTCTTATCTCAGATTTTTCTGTAATGAGGCTGTTTCAAGGAGAAACCCAGACAGGAGTGCTGTTGCAACACTTCCTCCCCTCTCCACTGCTCCAGTGACCCTGAGCCACAGCCACACACTGGGCTGGGCTGCTGCCTTACTCATTTCCTCCCCAGGCTTCCTCAACTGCTTGTCATGCTCCCCTTCAACAGAGTAGAGGAAACAAACCCCCTAAATATAGTTATGAACTTCACCTCAATACTTCACATGTAGCTACAAGGAGCTGCTTGGCAGGATCCATAATGAAGCAAAACACTTTGTAATGTGGTAGCTTAATGAAGTGAGAGAGAGAGAGAGGATCTCACAGGTTACTGTCTTTTCAGAAAATGTTTAATCATAAACTATGTTTATTATTAGGCAGTGATATAAAGCATCTTCTTTAAAACTGATGCAGAAATGTTACTGCCCACTATTAATGCCAAGTAGGAAATGTCAGATGGGTTTCAGAAATGCAGTCAGCCTAATGCAATAATAATGCATGACACTTCATCAGTGTCTCACTAGATCAGCTCAACATGCTTTCCAGGCATAAATGAGATCACTCCTTCTATTTATTATTTCTGTAGATGTGAGGAAACTGAGGCATAAAGGCTGCTTTTTGATGTGGCTCACTCAAGGGCAAACAGCTATGACTACATCCCAGATATTCTGAGTTGAAAATAATTCTTTCTGTGAGCTTTTATATCAGATACTTTTAGAAAAATGCTTGGTAGGAAAATGAATATTCCAAGAATTTGGATCCTTCCTAATTTTTTTTTTGGTTTTTTTTGTTTGTTTGTTTGTTACAGAATGTAGAATCTCAGCTCTTAAAATGGTCTCCTGTTGCTATTGAGAAGATGTCTTTCCATATGCCTCTGTCACTCCCTTATGTGCCAGTGCTGCTGCTCAGGGAGAACAGCAGTTGCTGCCCATTGAGGTACACTGAGACCTTGACAGACTTCAATGCCATTTAGGGGCATAGGTTAATTTTCAAAAATATTTAAATAATTTTTCACTAAATGAAAAAGATATGTGGAATGAACAGACAGAATCCAGTTCTCATCACTTGTTCTTTAAAATATTCTGCAGGAGACAAATGTATCCTCACTCATTAGCATGGCAGATGTG
Source organism: Parus major (assembly GCF_001522545.3). Lineage (NCBI taxonomy): Eukaryota > Metazoa > Chordata > Aves > Passeriformes > Paridae > Parus > Parus major. The sequence continues at coordinate 36,545,105 of NC_031773.1, read as the reverse complement.
AAATGCTCTTCTCCAATGCTCACTATCATAAGCACCTTTGGGGGTGGGGAGGCTTTTTAAGAAACCCATTTCCCAAAAGGACTCTGTAGGCAAGAGCAAGCTTCTCACACATTTTTCTTTAGTGTTTCTTTTGTGGCAAACAACAGTTGGACAAATGGAAAAAAAAATCTATTAAAAAAAAAAAAAAGAGTTGCTAGCACTAGGTTGCAATATTTCACAATTTAACTTCTCAGCAGAGAAGGAGTCCGTCTTTTATTCTATGTTTGGATTATATCAAAATATTCATTATTTTTTTTCTTTATTAAAAATAGAGTAAAGGAAAATGAAACTATTAAATAGTCCCAAGACTAGAATTTTAACAGTCAGCCAAAATGGAAATATGGCACGGTTAACTTAATAAAAGGGTTATGTGACTTCTAGTGTAATGTTTTCACTCTACTTAAAATGTTGCCATTGGAAACAACTGATAGTTAATAGCACTTAAATTTTTCACCCATGGACACTTTTTCAAATTGCCCTTGAAAAAGAAGAGATTGATGAGTTGTTTCTGTTGTTCTCCAGCATATTACAAAACGGGCTGTAAATGCTGTATATCTATTTCCTGGGAGGTTTTCCAGTGTGTGGCCTACCCTGGATGCTGAATACCCAACAGAGCCTGCATAGCAATCTCAGAGTCCCTGTGAAGAGGATTTGCCAGAGGAGAGGGCATGACCACAACTTTATTTTGACTTAGCTAATAAATTGTGAGTAGCAAAGCACATGTTGGAGTGTCCCTGAAGCAGTCTGTATTTATAAAGAGAAGCTGGGCAACACATTGATTTGTGTTAGATTAGGGTGAGGAAATCAGATTGCAGAGATGCCTTCCTCCTTCCCACTGCCTACACATTAAGGAAAACTCAACTGGAAGGCAGGATCTGACCTTTTCTTATTTAAGGTTACACCTCTTGGATGCAGAAGAACAATTTATTAGTTTCAGTCCTCCACTTTGCAAGTAAAAAGACTAACTTTGAAAACAATGGTTCAAATTTAGACTGCCATAAGGGACAGCTCAACCATTCAATTTATGTCTTGATTTATTTGGCTATAGAAAATATTTTGCAATTCATTTGCTATGGAGTAAGTCTAGGGTCTGGGGGTGGCACTTTTTGTAACATTAAGCAAATTACATGAGAAAGAAAAATATTTACGCAATTGAAAATATATAGCTGGAAAATGAAACTAGAATGACTTAATTTATAGGCAAGATGGAAGCCAATGCAATTTATTTGACAAAATGAAATTGGTAATAAATGGCATTCCACAAACCCTGTTTCTGAAACCCACTGAGCAAATGAGAACAATTATGAGTTAAGGAATAGAAACCACTTAGAGGGATACATGCCAATTAACCAAAATGTCAGAATCCCTGTAGTATAATTCTATTTTGTAAATAGCAGCATGTATCCATCAACACTACTCAGCAGTTTACAGATAAAAACACAATTAAACCAAACTCCACTAATCCCAGCTAAGAAAATTAGTAGAAACAATAGTCTTCAACAATCACTGGCAAGCCTTAGATAACTTACCCAACTTTAAGAGGCTGTTTTATATTTACAAGTTCCACTTGCAGTTTGTGATCGAATCACTGAAGTAACATTAGTACTGGCTTCTGTGCTCCCTTTCTACACATTTCTTCCCAGACCCCAACTCAGAATTAATTTAACACGTATTTTTGAGGCCAATACTCACCAATGGCACAGGAGCAATATTTTGGTGCTTCTGTGCCAGATGGAAGGTAACAGTATAAGCTTCTTTGAATGTATATTTGTGTGTGTGTGTGTGTGTGTGTATGTGTGTGTGTATTTGGTGTAAGTTTCACTGAGCAATTTGTATATTGACCCAGATAAAAATCCAGTATTATTTATAGAATAAATTCACTTGTTCATACTTTGAAAAGAATCCTACTGATATGCTTTACAGTTTGTTTTATTTACTGACTTCAGTCTTGTGTAATAGCAATAAAATGCCACTGGAAGGAGCCAGATCTTCATCCTGAAGCTGCAGGAACCCTGAACAGGCAGCTGCTTCTCTCTCCAGGCTTGAGCTGTGAGGATGTGGTACTCGTCAAGGGAGCAACAGCACCACACTTATTAACACTGGCCTCGAGCTTCCTGAATTATCAGGAGATATTAAGTGCCTATCACGTATAATTAAGTGCCACCCACACAAAGCAATCCTCCAAAGCAGTCGACTTTGAGACTGTCTATTATAAATATGCCATATATTTCTTCATAAAACTTTGGAGCTATTTCTTAGATATAGATATGCATATAGATAGATACATAGATATGTATGTGTGTGTGTATATATATATATATAGTCTTCAAAGTGCATTTCAGCATCCTTTCGGTGAAAGTACAATAAAATACTGTGTCTATTATTCAGTGCAGCTTGTTCATAAAGCATTGATTTAAACTAATATCTCAGATAATTTTATTACAGTAAGAAAGATAGGATTACCCAGTGGGCATAGGTGTTACACCTAGAGACACCACTAAGGTGTCAACATTTTAGTTCAGATAAGCAATGTGGTTCTAAAAGCAGTGTTCTATCACTTGGGCCCTCTCAAAAATCCCCTTCATGTAAAAAAAAAAAAAAAAGAAGAAAAAGAAAAAAGATGTGCTTCAAGAAAGCTATGCTTCTAGTTGTTTTTTTTTTTTGGCATCCAGGCTAACAGAGACCCCATTTGAGTCAATCTGAGGTCTCATATATGCCTTGTCACTGCCAAGGTAAGTTTCATGACTTGCATTTACTTTATTAAAGAAACCCACAGTAGGCAGAGTTAAGTTTCCTGTAAAGGGAAAAATTAACTGAGTTGGAACAGGTTTCCTTTATGGCTCACCAGTATAACACCGCAGATGAATGGACAAGACTTCTACAATCTGAGTAGATAGAAGGCATGAAATAATTTTGAGAACAAAAACACGATTGCTTTGCTGGTTCTTTTTTTGTTCACAAGCAAAAAGCCACTCTTGCTATCAAACATACCATTTCTGGATGAACACCTGCCTCTACAAATCAGCAATGGGGCTCCTCACATGGAGCTGAGAAGATTCCACTGTGAAGTTACTCCAGATTTTCCATCAAAGCTCATTTTAAAGATTTATAACTTAGACAGGGAGATTCTTTCCACACTGCAATTTGGCATTAAAGAACTTGGCCCAGGGATCAAAATAACCCTCTTTGCCAGCACTTCTTTTTAAGTGTGGAAAGGCAAATTTCTAATATATAAAAATACAAAAATATTAAGACACACATCTATTCTCTTCTTGTGAGAAAACAGTAGCAAATAAGGCCATAACTAACTTTAGAGTCTTCAGCACTTTTTGAGGCTTAGAGAACTAATTCAAATTTTCTAGTTTCCTCTCGTGTGGAAGAACAGTTTTACAAATCATTCTAAACAAAATACACTGCTTTATGAGCTACGTATTTTATAACAAGCTATTTTAACTCCTGGGTAATATTTTCTGTGCTTTGATGTTTAAAAGTTGTTTTTCATCAACTCTATGATTTCAATATCAACAATGGTCTTGTACATATTCAGAACACTGAGGTGCTATAGGTAACACAACAAGGTTGAGTAAGCTAATGATTTCAAGAGTTGTGATCTGAGGCTGTCATTTATCTCTGTTAAAGGAGGCCTTGGTGGTGAATGTAAGACTTGTAATGGTCGTGTGTGCAACTGCTTTGCCTTTTGCTACCTATCTGAAGCTTAGGAAATTATGCTTACACATTACAGCCTATGCTTACACCTCTTCAGCTCAAGAAATGCAGTGCTTTGAGGACTTGAAAGTCTAAAAAAATGCAGCTTGGTACAATTGGGATACTACTCCAGGACACTGCCTTTTTTTTTCCTTTGATCAGCATTGAAAGCACTGCCCACAATAAATACCTACCCATTCTAATTATAATAATACTTACATTTACAATCATTCAGTGCAATTAACTTTATGTATGAAGTAAATTCTATCTGGCAATATTCTTAAACAATGAAGTAATCTTATCACAGTTATGACAATGGAAGACTTTTCATCTCAAATGGGAATCAATGTTCTAATCTTTCTCATTTCTTTATGAAAGATGTGTCTCATGTACACCTTCTGTAACGCATCCAGATATGAAGGATCCTACAAAGTAAAGAAAAAGATTCTGGATTCCTACTAAAAATGCCCTTAACACTCTCCTTTCTATCATAAAAATGCTTAAATGCCTCTAGTGAATGCTTTGGCTACACATTACATGAGAAGAGGCAGTGTCACAGAGGGATGACCTTAGGATGTCGGGGTTTTCATTCACTATTCAATCTGCCATCTCCCATGTATACATTCTTCCAGATTTTTATTCTCCTACATTCTTCTGTAGGACCACAGCACCACCCAAAATAGCCCCAAAGATACATGATCCATGACTCAAAGCTTTTCACCCATAATTTACCTCCGAAGACAATGAAACTCCTTTCTTTTATTAGAAAAATGGTGCTTTAGTGTTTGATGTTTGTTCTCTGGGTCCTCATGCCTGCCTGTACATAAGGCCCTCTTCCTCAGGGGACTGCTTTCCACATCTGCAACTCTTCATTCACTGTCCTATAGTTTCTTTTAAAATACACATTCTGGTGATACCATGTCTCCTGGATGACAGACTAAAAATGAAGGATAAGGATTGACTAGCTCACTTTAAAGGGCCACTGCCTGTAAATTTAATTAAATCCATATCTTCCACCTCCCACACAATCACCCCTTGGGACTAAAGGCTTCTGTAAAGGATTAGGAAGGGGATACTCTCATTGCGGCCACACCACTATAGAGAAAAGAATTCAAGATTTGGGAAGTTGTGAGCAGGAAGCAGATGAGGAAGAAAGGGACTCACTCAAAACACAAACAAATAACTCTGCTGGCTAGAGATTATAGCATTTATTTTGGACAGAGGCGATTGTGCTCCAGCCATTCCTTCCAAGAGCCTTTTTGTGTTTTGTCCTACTAATATAAGTAAGAAACAGAAATAATCCTGTAAAAGAAGCCTCATGTCTCCTCTCATATGAGTCCCTAATGCAGCTGCCTTCCACCTTGTGTCCCATCCCACGTCAGGCTCAGTTGTTTTCTTGGACTGTGGTGCTGCATGGCACTAATGGCACCAGTAGCTCTCTCCTCAGGTAGCTCTGAGAAGGCTGGCACTCCAGGACAGCCCACACAACTGTTCAACCATTCACAGGGATCTGGAGTATTACTCTGGGGAGTCCTGTTGACACCCCTCCATTTAGTCTACTTTTTTCAACAAGAAAAAATGAGGTTTTTTCTGACCTTTCCCATTAACCTCCTAACTCCCTGATAACATAAGAAAAAAGATAAATTACACATGCAGGCTTTTTCTTAGGGTTTTTTTTTGTTGGTTTTTTTGTTTGTTTGTTTGCTTTGGTTTAATTTGGTTTTGGCTTTTTTTTAAAGGAAATACTTATTGCTGGTGAATAATAAATATTTCACTCTGAAACACTGGAGAGGGTTATTTTTTCCCTAGCTCTAAATTTTGCTAAAGTAGGCAGGTGCTTATTTCACCTGCCCTTTCAATAAACCTTGCTGGCAAGGTATTTGACTTTGTGAAGCCAATGCAGCTTCTGAGAGCATTCTCAGAGGTACAATTTCATGTCTGTACAGATCCTTAATGTAAAAACCTGGAATGGCTATGGACGGAACATGAGCACTGCCAAAATTGACAGCTGCTGAGTGGGAGTTCTGAGGATGAGAATGATGGATACAGACACCTAAAATGCAAGTGAGATAGGTCATAGGAACATAAATTCTTTGGGGGAGGAGGGGAGATCATATTTCAGGAATTACTGTACAAAGGATATCCTTTGTTAAAAGTCCAACCATTTCCTACATTATTTAGTGCATAAGTATGGCCTTAAAACAAGTTTTTCTTTAAATTCTTATAATTGCTCTTGAAGGTCCCTGATAACAGAGGATTGTGGTTTTTTAATAGCACTTGCTGGATATCACTCATTTTGATGTAAATGTAAGGACAAATGCTTTGGAAAAACATAAAGAACCCTAATACTTTTTCTTTTTTTTCTTTTTTTTTTTTTTTTAAGAATTTATACATTTGGAAACTTGGAGTGGAAAGTGAAGTTTGAAATTTTATGAAACTGGTATATCTCTCAAGTTGGTCAGTCCCACAGAGAGACTTCTCAACCATTGCACCAGATGGCTTTGTTCTCACCTTCCCTGGACAGTTTAAAATTACTTCACTATCAGGAATAAAATCCCATACTTACACTGATGCTTTATTTTATGTTACTGTCATTATCTTGTTACAGGTTATAATGGTATTGGCATTATCTGCCTAATAATTATTCTTGAGTAACAGCAGTAAAACTCTTTTAAGTATCAAGCTCTGACCTGGAGTCTGCTGAACTACTTAAGTTTCGTCTCTGCCTCTTTGACCGAAAAAAGATGTTCCATACATTAATGAAGAATGAAAGTGGGAAAATGTATTCTCTAGTCTGTGGTTTTACAGTAAAAAATCCCATCTCAGCTAGATAGATTAAATGGGCCTCACCATAATTTATCTTTATATATATATAAAACTAATATTATACTATTTATATATATATAAATGTATTGTGTAGATGAATTTACTGCATTCCTTCAACTTCTAATCCACAGAAGAATTTTCTAATAAGCAAATGTTCATGCCACAGTGCAAAATAAGTGACTTTGTTACATGTCAAACATGCTTGCAGGATTTGAATCCCCAAGGAGCTTCTCAAATGTGAATACCACATAAAAGATGTATTTTAGCAAACAAGTGATAAAGTGTCTTGTATTGTAAGCCATTAAAAAATACTATATCCTAAAAATGGTATTTAAAATGCTCACAGACGCATTTCTGTAAATAATTACTTTAAGAACAATGTATTTCAATTAATTGTGTTATCACTCTCCAAATCTCAATCACACAACAGCCCCAGTGATACAGAGGGCATGAGACAAATGTTTTGATTGTGCAGAAGCATAATCAGCTTTGAAATGATGCTCAACCAACAGTCTGCCCATAGAGTAGGGAACCCTTCTGAATGTTCCTGACGTGAGCAAGGGTTATTTAAAAACGATAGCATGCACATGTATTTGCATACTGTCCATTCTTTGCAAAACAAAATTCACAAGTTTATTGGGCATTCCAGTTGACATGACAGGCTCACCCATGTCCTTCAGCAGTTACAAGGTAATTTTTTTTTAAAAAGCACAAAACCATATAACTTACTGTGTGCATTTAGATGGATTGATACCAAAGACACAGCAAGAAAGCCAAGAATTGAGAAAATTTCTTAAATCCACAGGTAGATAGTATGGTTATCATCAAATTGTTTTAGCTATATATATTTCAGCCATTGAATACACACTATATGACCAGAGTTCATGAGGAATCTAACAACTACGTGAACAGCAAAGCCATGTGATGAGAGGCAACAAAAATTAGGGAAGGCACGATGCTGAAGCACAACCTTTAGAGCTGTGCAAATCCTCGGCTATGTACACACCCCTCTTGGTGCCCTTCATGGGAACAGGCAGTGCAAACACCTCTGAGTAGCTGTGGCATGCTCAGTTTCTTACGTTGTTTTTCTAACTGACCAGACCATCACTTGGCACGAGTGAACCTTTTTTGTGGAAAGCTGTCAGAATCAGAATTTGCAAGGAAACCCAAACATTTCTTAACAAACTTCATGTATTTATTCACTTGAAGTCAGGGGGCAGAACAAAGGCTTCAAGCAACAAACAGGAGCTTTTTTTTTCCCACTGCCTGTTTTCAATGTTCCTTGAAAGCATTTCTAAAGTCACTTTAGCCTGTTCTTTGTTCCTGGCTGGAAAGAGCTGGCAACTTTTCTCCCGTCTCTGTTACTATGGAGGTTTTAGAGAGCCATGACAGACACAACATAGCCTGGTCCATTCTGACCCTGCCCTTGGGCCCTTTGAAGTAGAAATGCTCTCTTAAACCCTGAGGCAGTTTATGTGGATCCAGAAGATGCAGGGCCTCTGTATCCACCTCTCCTGTGTAAACTGATTGAAAGTGCTCCATCCTTTAAAACAGCAACCTTTCAAAAGTTGTGTTTATCCTATTTTTGTCTTTCTGCACCTACAAGCTCTTGCTGATGCTTCTGCTTTCTAGCACCATCATTTTTAAGCTTTAAGATGCCCTTTAATCTTACTCTCTACACTCATCTCTGGGAAGAGTAAGTTGCTCTCAGCCTGAAGAAGGGCAAAGACAGAAAATATTTCCATATAATTACTTCTCTTTTTGCATGAAAGATCATTTTCACCATCACTTCTTGTTATATTCTTGACAGATCTTATATATGGTTCTACCTGGAATCCAGAACTTGAGTGGCTGTCAAAATCTTTGATGGCCTTGAAACATTTTCCTGCAGAACTGTTTTATCTTCCGTATAATAATGTAAACTGACTTACAGTAAGCATTTTTCAACTACTTTTCACAGATGCCTTAAAAACAGTCCACTGAGTCACGTAGGTTTGCTATATAATGTGTTGTAAATCATAAAATAAGGAGGGAATATTTCATATGACATCAAATACTGAGAACTAATGAGGAAAACAATTGGGAAAGAAGACATCCTTTCATAAAATATTCTTATATTTTTCATAACTACTTTTTCCCTTAAGAGAGCAGGTTGATATGTTTAAAGTTGTCTTTGTGAAGGTATATCTAAATTACGAGATATCTGTAAGAGACAGCTAGGCATGGAGCTTTGCTTGAAGCAAAGGTAAATGTAAGGTTCTCAGGGATTCAAATAATGTTGTCAGAATGACTTTGTGAAAATTGTTTTTGTTGAGATTATGAACAAAGAAAAATGAGCTGACTAGAAGAAGCAGAGACAAAGCTCAGGGTCAGAAAAATCATTGCAGAAAAAAAAACCCCAAAATCACAGAACAACCTGAATAGCATCAATGTGCAGAATAACTAAACATTTAATGTTAAGATTGTGGCTAAAACAATCTTGGGATTTAGGCAAGGAGACTGGCCTGGATTATTTGGGTATTTTACCTTTCAAGATAGAAAGTTGTCCTAAATTACTGTAAGGTAGTAAATGGGATTTAAAATTTTCTCTTTCCTTTTGCCAGGAATAACCTACTAAAATCTAAATTTCTTACTAGCTATTCAAGACAAAGGGCTAGGAATTCTAAATCTGTTTCCTAGCAGGACATCCAATGTCATGACATCAAGTACAGGTAAGATCTTCACTTTCCTCAAGAACATCCACTGCAGCATATACTAATGCAAAAAATAAATAACATTCCTCACAAAGGAATTCATCATCTGTGTTCAGCTGGATCTTTTATTACAGTTTCTGGGGTTTGGCCTCTCCCTACCTGTACCACAAGAAAGCGGAAATATCTCCACTTAAAGATAACATATAAACAGAACAATTGTTGCATTTAGTGTAAGAAGTAGGGCCTGGAGCTAAACAAACAAACAAACCAACCAACCACATCCCCCCTTGGCACTGCTGTGCAAATTGAAGTGTTCATCACAGCTTATTGTAAGCTTATGGTAGTAATGAGTATCTGATGCTCTGTCTTGTTTGCAGATCCTTAGAAAGCTGGCTTGTTTCTGTGCTGGATCAATTGCTTCACTAATGCCATTCAAAACTTTGTTCTGCCCTAATCCTTTTTCATGTGGAATTAAGTGGAATGAACTGCTTTCTCTAACATTGTCATCTTTGCCAGGCATCAAAAATCAGTTCAGGGCAGGCAGGAGAAGCCCAGCAGTCCCAGAAGCACAGCAAAACCTGAGAAGGGAGCTGTGGGGACAGGGGGTGGCACTGAGGCCACCGGGTGAGTCGGGGAAAGCAGGATGTGCTGTGACTAACCCTGGTGGAGAAGGAGCATCACATCCCACCCCCTGTGAGTCACTCATCCCCCAGCTCAGTGACACAGAGGATGCAGGAGAGCACTAACAGCCGGAATTTACACAGGAAGAGACCTATGGAAAAGCAGGGCTGCGTCCAACTGCAGTGGCACACGCTCCCAGCTCAGTTCTGTGACCTCTGCCCCCCATGCCTGAGGGTCTCAGAGCAATAAATGCACCAACTAATTGCAACAGAATGCAGTGCTGCTGCAAAACTCCTGAGCCTTTCTCATCACTAACAGCACTTTGCACTGCTGGTGAATCTGTGTAGCAACCCTCAGTGATTGATAGTCTCAAATACCATGGCATATTCAAATACAGAAAAATTATCTTTTAATTAGTTGTGAGGGAATATGTGATGTACAGGTAATAAACAGTGAATTTGTTATTTTTATTCTCTCAAAATATGATGGAAATCCATAGAACTGAACCAAAGATTAATCTGAAAATCCTGCTCTAGAAATCCTATTATATTATCTATATATATTTTGGGATAACTATTTTTGACCCTCACTTAGCTTAGACTCATGAAACTGTAATATCATCAAAATACCTGTCAGCTAAGGAGGAAAAACCAAAAATGCATTAACCAGGACTGAAAAAATTAAATTAAAAATATAATGTGTACATGGGTAAGAAAAGCAACATATCGTCCCACCCACTCCACCAGCTTCACAGTTCAGTAAGAAAAGAAATCAGAACAGGGGGAGGAAACTAGGCCACTATGCCAGGAATGTGTTTTTGATAAAAAAATTAGTCCTGTTTTATACAATGGCTGCATTCAAACACCTCGCAAAGCAGGCCAGACATTGGTTGGAGCAAACTAACAACATTCTATATGTGCTTTAAGCACACTCTGACTCTCATCCTATCAGCCATTTGTCCCAAAAGCCTCCACACTGCATCAATCAGCTCCTGGCTGGATTTCCTCACACAACTGAAAGACATCTCCTTAAGCAGCTGCTGCTGCTACAAAACTCCTGAGCCTTTCTCAACACTAAGAGCACTTTGCACTGGCAGCAAAACAGCTTTAATTTAAGGGCAGGACCCATGTGGAACCTGTGGAACCATCTGACAGTACTTATCTTGTCCATGCTTTCCCAGGAGCAGCCTGCACCTTTTAAGCACTGAGGTGTATCATTCATTTTAATTGTGTGGAAGCTGAAGGCAAAGGAAAGCCTGAGCTCCAGTGAGAGCAGCTTGCTAGCTCAGCTTAGGCAGCCCCTCTGGTGCACTGAGCTGACAGAATAAGGAGAGGTGCTGGGGAGGGAGCAAAACAGCAAACAGCGCCTGGGGGAAACTCACAGCATTTGGGATGTAGTCACATCCTATTTTCAAAGTAAAGCTTCAGGGACCTATGCTAGAATCACTGAAAAAATAACTAACACTGGAGAAAATACATTTGGTGCTGATTACATTATTTCTTTTTTTCCAGCTTATACAGTCTTACATGAGCTTCAAATTCTTTCCTCAGCATATTGTAGTGCAAATCAAGATTTTCAAAATGCTGACAAAAAGAAAATTTCAGTATTCTGTCTCTGAAACAACAAGTGATAGCCCAAAGTATCTCAGCTTAATAAGGAGAAGGAAAATTGTTAATGAAGCTAACTCCACTTCTAATATGCGAAATGTACACAAAAAAAAATTACCTGTCTCTCCCAGCAGACTGCCCAATCTCTGCAATTCCACCAGCAAGTCCTTTCTTTTTGGCACCTGTTACACTCCTCAAATGGCTCTTAGAGCCAGTGCAGCACCACTCATGAAGAGAAATTTCTAGAGAGTTTCAACTACTGCACTGCCCCTGAAATGCATTTCAGAAATAACAGCAGCTGTAATGATTTAAACTATAACACTCCCCCATTGCAGAGATGCAAAAATATTCTAGAGCAGCTAAACAAAGTGCTGTGTATGTTACTAATTAAAGTACTACAGCATCAGAAATCCTCCTACACTCCAGGATCTTCAATGCAACTCCATAAATAAGGAATAAAAAGTATTTCTTGCTTTAGATAATGTAAGAACCATCTACAAGAGAGGACATTGCAGACTGATAGAAAAAAACATCTTTAGTAGAACACCAGGCACATCCACTCTGTAAGTGTATGTACACTCTAATAAACTGCATCACCCTGGAAATACTCTTGAAGAGTAAACATCCTGTCCCTCAGAGAGTGAATCCTGTCCTCCAGCTGTGATATTTTCATGCTTTGCTGGTGCACAAGTACTAATCTACAGATCAAGATGTAGAAGTACTGAGTGAGCTCCCTGGGATGGGGTGTCTACCTTACCAAGGACAGCAGCTTTTGGGCATGGACGGGGCACTAACATGGGTGACTAGAGCAGACACTGCACATCAGCAGTGCACCAAACCCCAAGTTTACTTTAGTTATTACATTCGATGTGTTTTAAGATTCAGGTCATACAGGCTCAGACAAGACTCTGTAGCTTACTTGGCCTGCAAAGGAGGCAGTTTTCAGTGTTAATGTGATAAATATAAGAAAATGCCAAATGGTTTACATCTTATTTTCTGCACAGTCCAAAAAGTCCTCCTCTTGGTCTGTGTTAATCTTGGAATGAGGCTACTTCATACCTATTTTGTTGGAACTTAAGTGTATAACATATTTCTAGTTAAGAGGCTTTCACTTAATTTTTTTTTCTATTTCTCACCAGAATAATCACCATGTATTCTTTAGAACATTGATCTTCTCAAATTATATGTGCAATCTAATTCATGTTTTGCCTGACTTCTTTTGGATTAATTTTCAACTCTATTCAAATTATATTTTGCCCTTTTGAGAAAGACTGTGCAGAGTTTTACAACCATATTACTTATCATTTGAAATTGCACTCTTTAAATTCTCATATTATGTGTGGCTTGGCACTGAAAGTAGTTTAATTATTATTTGAAAATATCGACAGCTGAAGCTAGAACAGGATTTGATTCACATCAGTATGTCATCTAATTAAAAATATATCTTATTTTACAGTCTGTCACCAAAAAGTAACATACTGGAATTTTGCTAAACACTCTATTGATCCAATGCTACAAAGGTAAGGAGGAAAAGAACAACTGCACTCCTTCTTAAACAGTAAGCTTCCTGGAAAAGAAATTTCTGAAGCTATTACACTCTTAGAAAATCCTCCTCTTCCATAGAAGTGGGGTTATATCTGTCCCAGATCTTAATGACCAGCTGGTACACCATCCAGAAAATCACCACCACTGAAGCTGTTTATCAAAAACATATAAAAAAAAAGCCCATCAACTATTTCTTTATTAAAATAATTACTAGGATGAATTATTTTGTGAAGACAAGAGTTCAAATTGCCTGGAGAATGGCTGCCTGAACATAACTGCTTCAGAAAGACCTAAATTCTTTCAGAAATTTGTCCTTTAAAGCACCTCCCTTCTCTACAAAGCAGATGTTGGTCCTTGTAGCTCTTCCATAGTCCTGAATTAAGAGACATGCTGTGGCTGGTACTTTTGACTTTCTGCCAATAGACAGAAAACTGTGAAGACTGGATCCTCCTTTTCTCCAGCAGGTAGGAGGTGGGAAGTGGAGGTGGGGCCCTGGGCAATGAAATGAGAGAAATATGTGTAAAGAGCAGAAGAGCATAGGAGTAAGAAAATGCAAAGCAAGAAGAAAAATGAATCACACACTCTTCAGCAAGTGTTAGGCACCAGAAAAGGGCATTTAGAAAACAAAGTAAGAATAGGGCAAAAACTGATTTAAATAGACATAAGGGAGCATTTATTTTTCTGCAACTCCACTCCTTTCCTTAAAAGATACAATCCCAGTGGTGTTTTATGCAGAGACAGCTCTGTGAGCTACCCTATTTTTACACTCTTTTGAATCACTACTATCTACGTGCAGATCCAAATGAATCCCAGCAGGGGCCTCAAGATCCTCTTGCAAATGCACAGTTTACAAAAGAAAATGTTTGCAATATTCACACAGTGAATGAGGTTGACTGAAAGGCAAATTATTCATGACTTATGTGCAAACATGAATGCAGTAGTCAAAATACTCTGCTGTGTAAAATCAACATCTACCTTTTCTGAGGGGAAAATAACCAGGTTTTGCAGTACAGCCAGGTAGTAAAGAAAGAGTGCACATGTTCTTCTCTCAATATTTGGCATTAGAGGTTGCTCTCTATAGTTCCATGTACTGACCATTCACAAGTGAAGGTAATTACTATGCAAAGGGAAAAAAAAAATTTGATATTTTGAGCTCTATGGATGTGTAACCAAACTGTGAAGCACTGGATTATTTAGTGTGTTAGCAGAGAAATCAGTGGGTGAACCAGAGTTATATATGATTAGGAAATAATGTAAAGACTATGCCTGAAGCCACTGAAAAAATATCTGTACAATGATTTTTTTTAGTTTTTTTTTTTTTTTTTGCATTGTTTTCCCTCACAAATTTTAAAAACAGCTGACTAAGAAGAATCCTACAAAGCCTAGCTGGGGCAGCAATCCAATGTTTGGAAAAATCTACTTGTCATTCTCGTTCAATTGCAGAATGTTCTTACCACCTTAGCAGAGAAATTCCATTGATGGTATAAAGGAGGGTCCTGTGTTTGAGAGGTGAGAAGGGGCAACCCCCAGGAGCAGGCACAGGGACACTTTCCAGAGCAGCAGCACCAGTTCAGTAAGTTCTGTGCTGCTCAGGTGACAGTAGCCAGGCGCCATGGGGAACCATAGTTGATGCCTTCCCAATCTTCCATGCCTCAGACAGCCTTCCTGTGTTTTATATTTCAATAATACCTAGTTCAATAACAAGGATTCTTAGCAATTTCTTTATTTACCCAAATATCATGGGCTCTGAGGACATTTATTTTTGCCAAATTAGGGTTCCCAAAACTTAGTTTTGATTGTTTTCTTCTCCACTCCTGGTATGGCCCTACTATAAAGGGCTAAGATCAACATTATAACTTAATTCTTACTGATGACACTTCTGACTTCTCATCCTAGTTTCAAGTCCCCATTTTTTTTTCCCGTTTTTTTTTTCCCTCACCCATTTCTTTAGCTCCAGCTTTCTCATAAACTTGGTTTCTTTTCTCAACAGAGCTCTAAACTACAACTTCTTTATTATTTCATTGATGCTATTTACCCCAAATGCCAACCATTGAAGATAAATCCTGTTGCTCAGGGCAGAGCCTTAATTATCTCAGTGCCTATGTCCAGTGTTACAGTGGCCTCTGGTTGCTGGGAAAAGCAAGCCCAAGACCTGGAGTGTGTTCAGTACAAGTATAATTACGGGCAGTTTATTTTCTAATCTCCAAGTTTAGAAAGCTTGTGTGAACTGAGACTTTCCAATGCTCACATCCTGCTCAAATTTCAGAAGATTTTTCACAGGGAAGGAGTGAAAAGCATTTTGCTGACCCTCCAGCATTCCCTTGCCAAATTTGAAGACTGCTCCAAAACACAGTTGTCATAGCTTCATAATGAAACAGTCATAAGACTCTCCTCATTGTATCCAGCACCATAGTGCCTATCTCCATTTCATCTTTATTCTTTTAAGTAAATGAAATACAATTTGATTGCTATTCTTCTAAAACTTCTGCTTAAAGCAAATACTTGTCTTAAAAGTATTAGCCCATATATTCAAACTTGTCAAAACTATAAACAGCTGAAAACAAGGCCTTTTGATGAACAGAGATGATCCATCGTCCTCACATCTTTTATTATATCTGGTAGACTGGCACTGAATTTCATTGAGCCCTAGATGCTAGATCCCTAAATCACTCTGAAAATTTGCTCAGACGCAATATTCAGCTTTATCTCTCTTGGGAGGTTTCATGGCATGTATGGGGAAGGCCGACTCTCTCCTCCCTGGAAATAAAGAGACAGATTACAGGGTTCTCGTCTCCTTTTTGCAGTCTGCTTCAAAGGGTGGATATCACTAAACTCAGTGGCACTCTAGTCTTTCAGAAAGTTTCTCAGAAACCCCTCACCCCACCCTAGGACAATTGTGTGCAGAACCTCAGTGAGCCTACATGATCAGACGTCTCACCTCCAGGACCTGACTATTTTAACCGCAGTGTGTGCATCATCTGTTTGCAGTTACCTCTGCCGGAAAAAGACACGGAATCAGAATTCAAATCCACAACACACGGATGGTCCAGTGTGCTAATTAGCTGGCTGGAAGGGGGAACAATAATAAACAAGTCCTTGAATCAGAAGCCAGATGTGGCAGCAGCACCCTGCAGCCGCTGGGCAGGCTCAGAGGAGGCCCCAGCCCTCTGAGCTGGTAACTGCACCTCCCTTTGCTATGGGGTTTCTGCCATGGGCATTATGGCACTCAGAAATGGAGTAATACAGTTCAAAGTATAATCCATAGTTAAACAAGATTATTTTATTAATTGTTTTAAGCATTGAACGTGTAGGGTGTGCTGGTTTCTTCCATCCAAAGTACAAGTAATAATTTTCTGTCAGTCCCAGCAGACCACAACCCATATTCTAAAAATAGTATTTCTTCAAGTTTCTCAAACAACTATGTAATAGGCCTATAAATGAAACAATTGCCTAAGTGAAGTAGCCTTCTCAGAAAGGCTCCTTTCTCAAAAGTATTTATTGCTTTCATAAAGAAAACACTAGCAATAAAAGGTGTTCTCCAGTTATATGAAAGGCACCTTTCATATAGAAAATTTCTGATTTTTCTCTGAATGTAGATTAACTGCAGCATCAAACACTGCCTGAAGTAAAAAAAACATATTAGGGGCAACTAAAATGTTGTAGAGGGCTGTGTGAGATGAACATATTGACCTGAGGGGGTAAAAGTCACCCTTAAGAAGAAGGAATGAAGGCTGGAAAAAGAAGCAGAACTGGACTACCATACACTTTAAACTCTTGAAAGCATGAGGGCAAAAATAACAGTTTGCAAAAGCCCAGTAAATATGATAGAGGAATTTGGCCACTACTGGAAAAATCACTAAAGCCATTTGTTATCTGATGTGAAGTCTGCTAGGATCTTAATGCACTGTTAGCTACTCTGTGCCATTAACTGACTGACAAGGGGTGGGGAGATCCTAACAACAGTGGGGAGCAATTTTTTTCAGACAAAAATATGCTGTCGTTTCACTTTTGGCATCACTTGTTTTAAAATACTCCCAGTAACCTCAGAGTTTAAACAATGCTCAAGCAAAAGCAGGAATGAGACTGTGGCTACAGGAAGGTTTGGGGTTTGTTTTTATTCAAATACAGCCACCAACACTCAGGCTCAGAGTATTCGGATCTTTTTTGATGTTTTCCTGTTACGCTTTTCCTTCGTAATAATTGCTTTTCATTTTTTAAAAATACAGCAATAAACCCGGAAATTCCATAAAAGCCGTCTTCTTTTATATGAAAGTAAGGGGGGAAGGGGAACCGCAAAACCATATGGAAGTCAACGAAATGCTTTATTTGTTCAGCAGAAAAAGGGGACTGTGTATTTCCTGAATTAAAGTTGTTTTCATTGTCCTTTTGTGGCCAACTAGTTTAGGGGGATCATATACAATGTCAGTCTTCATTTGTGATTTTTTAAACTAACACTACCTGTATTCTGCAGGTGCATGGTTTTGCAGCTGAAGCTAACTTCTTAAAATCTGTGCTTCATGTTTACAATGATGTAACCGGAAAAAGACTGGGTGCTGTTACAATTTTAGCAATGCAGCTTCCATGTAATTCTCCACAGTTGTATAATAAAAATATTAACAGCTGTATAATTTCTGTTAGTAATTAAAAACTAATCCTTAAGGGAAAGGGTAAAACCAGTCTTCACACACATTTTTTTAATATCTGCAAATACAATCTGTGTAAGGGGATAATTTTGGGCAGCATTAGATATTGGGCTCTGTTGAAGAATATCTATCAAGAAAATATTATGTACAAACTGATTCATTATTTCAAATTGCAGGTAATACTGTGATGAAAATTGAAAAAATTCTCAATCCCCTACATTCTTTCCTTTAATTATTATTAACAGAATACTGGGCATGCAATGTTCCACCATTTTTAATTTTAAGGTGATTTAAGGGCAGTGAGTCACCTTGTGGTTATTGTTTCACCATCCTCCTTTCTAAACTATTACACTTTCTGCTGCTCATTAAGAGATTTTAAATTGCAGTTAAGTTTTTAGTCCTTTGAGGTTCAAAGAATAAAATTTCACATGCAATCACCAAGTACATTGTTAATTGTTATAAGAATAACATGAAAATCAACCAATACCTACAGATATTTAGATATTCATTAGATAGTTCTCTCACAAATGAATGTGTATCTTAGAAAGTGCAATATACTGTAACTATACCATATGGTCTCTAAAAAGTACCTGGGAGAAAAAGAAGAATGACAAATGTTTATCCCGAAGAAAACACAAGAGGGGATGAAGAGCTAGCAAGGAAGTTTTGACATGCAGTTTCAATTTACCTCTATGCCATTAAATTGGTATTTTGATGACAGTACCTGTAGATACTACATAAAAGCATGAGAGGGACATAAAATATGGACTATAATTGATGGAAAGTATGAGGAAGTGATAGAAAAAAATCACTGCTGTTTTGGAGTAGAAAGGCTCATAGTCAGCTTTTTATACAGCATCTGAAGACCAAAAGGATATGGTTTTTTATTCTGCACAAACAGTAAAAGAAATCTGTGCTTGATTATTCTCTCTGAACAATACTCTGGCATGATCTTAAAATACAGAAATAACTGCTTATTAGTAATTTCCAAAGTTGGATTACTTAGTCATTAAATTATCACTATGTCCAAGTGAACTCAGAGATTACACTTGTGCATTGCTCTAGTTTTCATACACAATGCAGAAAGGAATGTCAAAGTACAGAATCACCGTGTCCTGTTAATATCTCAAGAACATCCCAAGAAAATGAAAGAAAAATATACAAAGCAGATTAAAAAACCAAGAGCAAATGATAAAAAAAAAAAATAAATCTAAAGATATTTCATTCACTTTACAGATATGCAAATACAAATATCTTAACTGATAACCTCTTCTCACACATTATCTATCTTTGGATACAATCACATAAAAACATATAGTAGACTCCTAAGGAAAAGTTACAAAAATAGAATACAAAGCTGGGAACTTCAGATAAGGAACATGATTTACTTCATAAAATGGAATAATTTGAAAATTGAAATGTTTTAAACTCTTCTGAAATGCGGGGCAAGTGAGGAGTTTTAACATAAATAAAAATCCAAATGGAACCATTTGCCAACTTAAAGGGCTTACGTTAAGGCATCACAAGGAGATGGATTCTGACAGCTTCCATACATTTGCAATATCTGGGTGCACTAATCACATAATTTGAATTCAAGTATCAGGAAAAGCACACTTATTCTGTGAGTCACACACTTGTTTGAAGAATTCTCCATTGCATGGGAAGATCAGCTGAGCAAGGAGGAGGAAAAGGAAAAGGAAGCACATTTAAAATTATTTATGGTCACAGTGAAACTTGTCAGTTCAGACCTGATTTAGGAGCACTTCTGGGCTCCTTGCTGATGTTAAGCTTCCAGCAGTATTTGTAGTTCCAGATACAAGTTCCCTTTGTATCACCTCCAAGTGGTCAGCAAACCTACACCAGCAGAAAATAGCTTACTCACAGATATTCTTACATCAGTTGCTTCTCACCTGGGTCCTAGAAATACCATTTTACTATGTGTGAATTTTTCAACCATCATCCAACTCTGCCTGGGAAAAAATACTGCAGCACACTTGGTACTCTAAGCTGCCTATATAAGCTCATGCTGGGTAAGTCTTACACCCCACTAATCTTTTCACTTTTTCAATCAAGCTGAAAGTTTACTTGAAGTTACTCAAATACTGATATTTTTTCCAAATTGTCTTGTCATAGAAAGATAATAGGGCTCAATACTGTTACAACAAATTAGTATTAAATACCTATACTGATGCACATAAAAACAGAAAATGAAAATAAGAATTGCTGAAGAGATGGGTAGCCAGCTAACATCAAAAATTGATACGTGATGTATGGATGGAATTCACTACATTTCTTTAGCTTATATAACAAATAAAGAACATTACAGGAAACATTATAGGAAATTAAACTGTGGCTATTAAATCACATAGGTGCGAGAGGAAATATCAAGGCTTACAGCACATGATATGGTACAGAATTAGGTCTTTTTCTATTCATCTCTGTCACCTGTCCCTATAACCTTGTTGCCACCATGAGTCTTCTTCAAAATTGGATAGCCATCATCCACACCTTGCTGAACAAATGTAATTTAATTCAGCAGAAACCAGCTTGACAGCCAGAGAGAAATGATTATGGAAAAGGTGGGCAAGCTGAATCCATCCAGCTGTCTGGAAAGCATCAGTGCTGGCCATAGGCAGGAGAAGAGAACATGTGGGCTTAAGCAGGAAGGGAGGCAACAGATGAGGAGGGAGCAGGAAAATGTCCTTTTCATTAACAAACATTATTTCTGCTTAGCTTTATCATTAAACACTATTTTTGGACAATGTTATTTATTTGCTGTTGGTCTTCCTAGCTTCAGACTAACCTCTGAAGCAAGGTCAAGAGTCACAACAACAGAGTATAAATTGCTGGTGAATAAAAGCTTATATCTTCAAAGAATTTTCAGAAAAGCACCAGCAAAGAATGTGTTAGTAAGGAAAATGAGAACACAATAAACAGGATAAAACATTGTATGTAGCAAAGAATCCTGTGAATAAGATTTAAATAGTTAGGTTATACATATGCTCAGTCTTCCTTGGCACATATTTAAATACTGGCTTATCACAATACAGTGACTATTACTTGTGTGTAAGCTTTAAGGCAACACCTTATTTCCAGTTAAACTGTGTAGAGTTATACAATGCTTGCTCTGCTTGCATGTTATTATTATTTTTTTAAAAAGAAAGAAAAATCAAATCAAAACCAGCTAACAGTAGCAGTTAATGAAACTTCTGTAGACAGCTTAGCAATTGGAGGTGACAAAAATTTTACCTTTCCTGTCCTGTTCCTTGCACGGTAGCATGTACACACTTAAGTAAATGTTGTGAAGTGCAGTGTAATGAATGCATGCATGCAAGAGGGAACAGCATCTATGTGTGTCCAAAATGCACTCACCAATTAAATGGGGATGCCTCAGGGCCATCTCCAACTCTTTTGTTTATATCTTTTCCACCCAATTGTTCTCTCTCTGGCTCCTCTGTTGGAAAGGATGGGATGTAACCCAACAGATGACTAACTTATGTACAATCAAACCCACTTTGTTCCTTAACTCCAGCAACTGCCATATGTTATTTCTGAATCTTAAGGACCCTTTAGCTATCATGCTGTGGTGACCCAGAGCATTGAAAATAAAAAATAAATATTTTTCCTCTCTGTTTTTTCAGCCATTTGCACTGAAAGGCATAGCCACATCCCATTTTTAACTGCTTGCAACAATCTAGATGTCTCAGAAACACTATAGTAGAGTTTTGCTCAATATTTAGTTAAACATCACTATTTCCAAGCATGCTGATGTCAAAGAGAATGTTTTCAATGATTTTAATCAGCTTTGGGTACGACACAACTGGTTTAAGTCACTGACTTCTGTTGATCCATGGGCTTGATTTGATATTCTGAAATACCACAAGTTAGTTAATAAACATATGCCATGTAAACAGTGATGTACCCTAAAACATGATACTCAGCTGGTTTCCATCTCAAAGCTCAGATTATAATAACACAGAAGCCAGGTGTATGGCACTGATCCAGACTTACAGTTTCAGATCTAACTTCACTAAACCAGCCCAGCATGTATTTTATAACAAAGTTATAAAATCTGATATGAGAAGTAGTAATGGTAATCTGAAAATCCAAATCCATTTTTCAGGGTTTTGAAAAGAATTTTTTTTTCCATCAGATGGCTTTACAGATGGACCTACCATAAAACCAGCATTCATGTACCCTTATATGCATTATTAGTTTTTGGTAAAGCATACCATGGGCATTTGAAATGAACTATTAGTTTTGCCCTGTTAAATATGATACAATATTCTGATTATATGTTTATTATAGCACTGATTTCACCCAAGGTTTATAATTTGACAAGCCTCCAGGGTCACAGATCTACTAAAACTGACTTAATCTTGATACAAACACTTAAAAAAAGGAACTTTAGCATCTGTGAAAGATTTAGGCTTCTGACTTCCTGATAGCTTAAAACAGAAATAACAACTGTAAGCATCCACCTGCAGTGGATAGCTAAATCCATTTTATAATTTGGTTGAACCTTTAAAAACAGAGAAAAGTTAATGCTTTTGGGCATATTAAATCTTAAAATGCTTTTAACTGTCATAATTTACATCAAGGAATTCCATGAGGATTGCTGTGGTTATGGTTCCCTGCTCTTTCTGAAAACTTAAATGGGTAAAGAGAATAGTGCTGGGAAAGCAATGTTTAAAGATAAGATTGTCCATTCATGGTTGTCCCAGTTCCTCCTGTTTGCCAATAAAGTATTTCCAGCAGTATTTTAAAATGGTCCTGCACAGCAAATGTGGTTCAGGTCTTAACAAAGAAATTCACCACTTCAGAACTTTCTCCTTTCCCACTTAGAGAGCATTAAAAAGCTCATTGTTTTGCTATTTTCTGAAGTCCTTTTCCACAAAACCCAAAAGCCACTGCTGATGACCAGCCAGCATTGCACAAATTGTTTAGGGCTTTACACAAGGACCTCAGGGTGGTTCACCAATGGAAGTGCTGGACTCAGACCGCACTTTAAATCTATTTCATTTCAGTGTTTACATATATCTATGTGAAAGGTCAAAGCATGTTCATACAGAGGTAAGCAATTTTTCCCCAAACTGTCCAAAAAAAAAAGCAAAAAAAATTAATATGCTAAGAAACTCTTCCAATGCTCAAAAGGAGGGACTTGAGAACCTTTTGTGTCCCGCTGCTGTCATGACTGAAGAAACATTTCAAAGTAGAAGGAAATAAGGGTTTGCATGTTTATAGGTCAAGTCAAATAATATTAGAGATAGTAACTTTATAATTTTTTAGCATCATTTACATGCGATGACCAAAATTTTCCAAACTGGTTTAAAAATCCTGTCCTCAAAATTGAGAGTGTTCAAGAAGATTTCAGAAAGTCATGTTATAGTCCTAACTATTTTAAAAAATCTTCCACTGTTACTTTATGCTTGCATATATCTGCTGTCTTACAGCATTTAGAATTACATACCTTATTCTGAAAGCTCTGAGAAAGGCAATTATTAATCACCTTTGCTTAAGGCAATCAGTGGCCCAAGAGGGGAGAAGCCTGTAACTTCTAACACAGAAAATCAGCTCCTCGTCTATCACACATCTACTTTCCACTGGCAGACAGCATCTCACTGCACAAACACAAAATTGATGTAGACCTCCTCTCCATCTTGAAAATGTCACAAATTACCTCAGATTTCAATGAGCAAGCTGAAACTTAATACAGTGGCAAGACAATGAACTGCTATTGTGTGGTACCCTATACGAATATTGCTTTTTGAAATAGCTCCAATATTTGGAAGTAACCGTATGGAACTGTACACAAATGATTTAGTCAAGCACCTTAGTTTCTTCACATTTAAATCTTCCACAAGACTGTAAGCTTTTCACTAAAAGAGCAGGTATTCCAGCCATATAATTTCAGCATTTAATGTCTCTGGATACAAAGGGATCTCTATTAAGGTGCTGCAGTTTCCACCTCTCTGTACACAAGATGGGGTTTGAAAAAGTAACATAAATTCAGGTAAAGTATCCACGGGACTTTCATTACCATCATTATAAATAAGGATTTATAATTTACAAAGAAGGCTTTACAAGATCTGGCAACACTACTTTAACTATGCAAATCATTAACATCAGTACTGTTGCATGAAAACAAGACAAGGACACTAGAGTTTAACATTTTTACATATCCTATTTTATACAAGTTTAACAACCATTAAAGGCCTCTGGAATCTAAAAATGTGTAATTTCTCTGTTTACCCAAAGCATGCATAATAATACAGAGGACAGTGAGTTTCTTAATGATGACTATGTCAGCTGCCACAGGCAAAGACATCTCTTGGGTCAGAGGACAGTTTAGTCTCTAAGTTATCTCAGTCACTGGCCTCCCCACTGTGTTCTCCAGCATGGTATTAATTAGTTGCAGTTGTAGTGTAGACTTCTGAAATATCAACATCTGTCCACATGCAAGACCACACACTTATTCTACACAGGCCTAACACGGCTAGCTATTACTGATCTGGACTTAAACTGATTCACAGCCTCCTAGAATCAAAAGTCTCTACGATGTTCACATTAGTTGGACTTTTCATTAGTTACTGTTCCCCATTAAATCCATTTAAATTCTTAATTTTAGTTTATAATTTTCCTTCTTTAAGCTTTTTTTTTCCTCTTTCAGATGCGTTTTGGAGAGATTTTTCTTAACATGTTCTCTGAGAATCTCTTCAAACAGGAAGATAATTTAAAGCATCAGTCAGATAAGAAAGCATTAAACTGAGGTAAGTCAGGAATGTACAAATGCCTGATAAATGGTACATGATTTTAAACCTTATCTGAATACTAGTATAAAGTTTAAGACACTTTTGTGTTAAACTTTTTTTACTAGGAAGTAAGAGGCTGTAGAAATCCATCTGTATGGCTTTTTGTGCTGTTAAAGCTTGGATCTGCAGACAGAAATGAATGGATGTATGTACAGTAGGCGTACAAACGCATGCTATCTTCAGAAATATGATTAGAATAGCAGAGATGATCCTGAAGGGGTGATTTGGAAGCTTCTGCAGGGGCACAGACCTCCTGAATTTAGTGGGCTCTTCCCACAACTTAAGACTTGTTTCACTGATGGCTTTTAGTAGGCTATGGTTTCATGACTGTATTTAGGGAGAAATGAATTTCAATCCAGAAAGACAAAATAAGGTTTCACTGGTACAGAAGATATAACTTGAAACAATGGGATAAAGTATGTGATAAGTAAGAATCTGAGTAAACTGTATTTTCTTTTTTTGTGGCTTTTAGATCAATGAACTTTGTATTTTTCAAGAGCTTTTCACTGTCTTTACACCTTGTAAGAATTGTTAATGCTGCTTTTTTTAAAAATGAGGTTGCAAGAAAACTCCTCAACTAAAAATTCTTATTAGGAATACTGTGTTCTTCCTCATTCTTCAGCAAAATTCATCAAAATGGATAGGCTCCAAATGGAATTCCTACATTATGTGAAAATTCCATTTTGTCTACAAAATTATTAGAGGTCTGTTTTAGTTGGCTTTTGCCATACTTAGCAAGGTCTGAGGTCACTATTAGCTTGATTACAGAAGCATGAAGTCATTAATATGCATTAGTTGATATAACCTAGTACACAAGGCACCAAATTATCCTTTTTTTCCCCTCAGTGATCATAGCAACTAAATTCATCCCTGATGAACTGGTGTAAGGAAAAAAGAGAACATGATACTAAAGACTCATTAGCAAATAAAATGCTCTATTAGAACAGCCTAGGCTATTTTGCTGACAATATTTTTGACTCATTAGGGAAGCTGGGTGGCCTCTAGCTGAAACTAATGCAGAGTTTCCAGGAACAGTTACAAAGGGAAAAATCTGCTGCACCTATTTTTCCACATCACGTCCCACACTATAGGCATCTTCTGTTTCCTCTCCATCCATACCATATATAAATGTAAATATTTAATGTTTCTCAATGACCTAGTTATCTGGATTAAGCAGGAACATCATGTCTCTTGACCTTCTAAGCTTTTTTTATAGAATCAGCAACATGTACTTACTGATTCATACGAAGCAGTTTAATTATTTGTCATCTCATAAAAGAGCATATTTGAAGTGATCAAGCTGAGTTATAGAGCACCCTAACAAAGCAGAACAGTTCTGTTAAATGAAAAATCTACAAGAAAACAGATATTAATTGCCTAACTTTAAACATTTTGCTACAAAGAAGAATCTATAAATCCTTCTGAGTCACCTAGGCTACTTACAGGTTGTGAAGAAACATACATCTGTAGAAGCCTACACCTAGGCTTGGGAAGAAATAGACATCAACAAAAACCAGTCTAAGTGATCCATGTGCTGGAACTACAAATGCCTAAAGAAATACTTGGGCACACAGCGTGTTCAAAGACTGAGACTCAGGTATAGGGCTCAGAGAAGGTTCCATTTTCTTGAGGATTTTTCTCACAGGATTCGTGAACTAAGGTAAGGCTTACATTTGTATCACATCTGAGGTGGCTAAGATGGTGTTTACTTCTGTACTTGGTATGTAGAAATTATTAATATGCTCATTTTCCCAGTATTTTTTTAATTTGTACATTAAACAGACACTAAGTAAACAGGCCTTAAAGCAAGACTGGAATTCAGGGCCCATCTTTTCCAAAAAAAAATAAAAATAAAAACTTCTCAGTGAGATATTCTTCCTAAGTCTTCTATTATTGGCAGTGAAGTAATTAATAAACAATAGATGAGAAACTTCATGTACGTTTGTCCATAGTCTAGTGATTTCAGCTCTCCTGCATGAAGTGGAAAGGTGGGGTTGACTCCCTGAGTAGAATTCAGAACTTCGGACTCTTGCTGTAATCATCAGAGTCTTATAAGAGGATGAACACCAGATTTCACACTTTTTTTGTTTAAAACAACCCCTCACCAAGAGTGGTCAATCCACTTGCATTAAAAAAGCAAAATGTGTGTTTGATTGGTGGGAATACCTTCTTAGGTCAGGACATGGGCTCTTCTGTTCAGCTTTTAATATTTGACTCATCTCAAGCAGAAGAGTTGGACAGCCTGGGCTAGCTCCAGAGCCAGAAGTCATCTCATAGTGGGCTCTAATGTTTCACTGAGGGACATCTGGTAAATTTAAGATACCGAAAGCTGAGATATCAAGAGATGTTAGGCTGAAAAATTTAAATCACTCTGCTGAAGACACATTTTTTATTTCTTCTAGCTTGACAAGCCTTTCCATCTTCTGTGGAAAAAATTCCTTGCCTGACAAAATCTACCCATCAAGATGTTTTACTGAGAGCAAACTGAAGGGTCTTCCCTCATGTTCACTAAAAATCTGTCTTTACATCTCTTTTTTGTGCACACTTTCAGTTTTCCCTCTTAGTTGATTTTTCAAAACAAATCAGCCCCTGGATATACTTATGAGTCTTGATTATGTGTTCCACTTTGGAAATGAATTAATGTCTTATATAAAGGATGGGTTAAGATAAAATATCAAGGAAATACTGAACTTGTGGATTCACTTTTTCATATAGGATGAATGAAAAAAATCTTGGGAACTTTTTCATCCAGTTCAGAGCAGAACTCATTTGTAATCCATGGTGCACTAAGAATGGCATAGAATTAATGAACAGAATTTCTTTCCTCCAAGTCACCTACCCTTTTAATTAAAACAGAATTTTGCTCAGATGGAATAAAAAATTCAAAACCTCAAATCTTGTCCTATTAGTTCAATGTCTTTTGTAAAATATTGCAAACTTTTCTCATCAATTATAGAGATGAACTTCAGCATTACTTCCCGATTTTGGCTGCACATTCATAACTGCAATTTGAACTGCAAATATTTTTGGCAGCTGTTAGCACTTAAAAATGTTGTCTCATTTGAATTATTATGTAGCAGGATTCTACAAATAATCAACCTATTTTCAGAGTGAATAAGATCTGTAACTTTTGCCCAGGATCAACTTTCCCACTGTGCTGTGGCCCAGCCAAAGTTTTATGAATTGTCCTTCCAATGCATTGCTAGGGGCTACCTTTATTTTCATGTAGTGCATGAGAATGAAGTATGGCTCTAACTGCAAAATCCAGCAAATGGTGAATAGGTTCCAAAATTCCTTACATGTTAATAATTTAGCATGTAAACATGTTAATAATAATGTTAGTAAATTGAAATATTATTTGAAGAAGAAAATATAGTGGTTCAATACACATCAGGATAACACCAGACTATTTGGCTTGGACACAGCATTTTTATTTCCTCAAAGAAAGAGTTTTCGTAAAGTTTTTTTAACAGTACAAACACTCCTCAGAAGTTTTGTGTTTAATCTATCAGACAAATTATTTTTATCTATCTTATTTGCAACACTGTGCTGTTGCAATGAATGACAAAAAAAAATAAAATAGAAAAAAGTATACTTGATCTGAGGCAAGGCCAAACCATTTCATTTGCACTTTACAAACCAGCTAAAGAGTAAAACTGTCCCCAGCTGTAATGGGCATTTCAAACAGCCTTGGCTTTGGTGGATAGTATGTGAACTAGAACATGCAGCTCTGACTCAAAACAGGGAGAAATAGCAGTGATCTACATTGCTGTTTCTGTTGGGGGTCTGCATTTCCTGCAGTCATGCCAGCAAGAGCTGGCCAGCGTTTTATCCCTGGCACTGACAGAGAGTAGGAATGAAGAGCAGAAAAAGTATTCTTTGAAAAAACAATAACAAATATTCTTGAAGAATATGTATTTTCTTAGATTGGACATGAATTCACACCAGTGTTGTCTATTTCAAGCAAAATATTCACAACAAGTGTGGTCCAAGTAGGAACATTCCATTAGGCATCCAAAGTTCAAACACTTTTTAAAAACAGGGGGTTATTAGCAACGAGAGCTCTGTGAAAGGAAGACTGCAGTTAGAAACTCGTGGTTGTTGTTTGCTATCTCTGCTCCAGTATCTTTGAAATGAATATTCAAAGCCTTTTCCATTCCAAGCCTCTGATCTTCCTTTCAAGTGTGGCAGGCACTCTTAAAATCTTGAAAGAACAGTATGAATCATGTAGGAGTATTCACTGACCTATCCATTTTCTTGGAATTCTGAATCATCAGTAGAAACCTACTCCCTTCCACAAGTCACTTGAAAATGTGGAGTGAGATGCATTGACTCCAGTCTCAGAAAATAAATAAAATTTAGCCTGATGAATGGGACTATAGCACTGTAACCTATGGGAGGAAATAAAAGAAAGAAATGCTAGGTTTTGCCAGCTCTGTATGCCTGACTTCTAAAATAAAAATATTCAGGATTTCAGTGAATGCAGCCAAGATGAAGACTGATGCTGAGATCTGCTGGGCACCAAAATGGACAGGAAATCAGCCTCTGGAGAAGCTTTCTCTCTAGTATAACTTTTTGTTCAGTAAGAATTTATTCCAATACATAGGTATAACCATGAGAATCAATTACCATACATTCACTAAAGGACTATAGAATATTTATATTAAATGTTTTATCTATGTTTTATGAAATGCATAATCTAATTATAATAAAACACAGAATGCTGGAAGATATGTATTTGTGACCACTGAGTCTTCATCATGTCTTTTAAATATTAATTTCACTTTCTGGTGTTTTCAGAATAAGATAATTTTAATATTGCTTGATAAGTCTGAAATTCTAAATTTGTGTATGTAATTTTCACATATATTTACATTTTAAAGAAATCCAGGATTTATTGTACAGCAGGACTAACTGTTGTATTACAGTGGGAAAATCAAAAGATTACTAAACTTCACCTAGACTCATGGAAAAATCCAGCTTTGCATTTCTATTGGAAGCTCATTTAAACAGATGCATCTGTATTTTTAAAGTAGAAGACTATTGACTTTCACAAGAACTGTACAATATAATTCTTTATAATTTGATCTTTTTTATTACCCGAAAGTCAACACAGTGTACTTAATTACCAAACATTACTCTGAAGTATCCAGCCTTTTTTCTAGGAAGATGAACTGTGACAATTTCCCCTTAGGACCACAAAAACATATTGCAAGATTTTATTCATCAACAGTCCTCCTGCTCACATGACCCTTTTTTTGAACTTTAGTTATCTTGAAGTTAGCAGAGTTCATGACACCTTACTCTCTTCCTGTCCAATATTTTGAACAGTCATGGAGATTTCTGGTATGGGACCAAATTCTCAAGCAGGGAAAAGAACAGCTATTTATTCCATTTGAGCTCTCTTGTGCTCTGCATTTGCAGGTGGTGGAAGGAAGAACAGTTCTGCCAACAGCTGCCACTGCTACCAGTTCCCTAGAACTTGGTAATTATCAACACTGTGGACACTAGGTAGTTTATGGTGTTGTAAAGCACAACCAGGCACACAGCAGCTTCTTCTTGCTCTGAAATTGCACAGGTGCAACATGCATTACAAAAATATGGCATTTAAAGGATTTGCATTCTTTTGATTCTACCATTACAGTTCTTGTTTGAGAAATTCACCCTTTTAAGGAATTCTAAAATTTGAATGTTTCAAAAAGAATTTATTGTAAAACTTATAAGTACACTTATAATGCATAATTTATATTAAAAAAAAAAAAGACAAAACCACACCAATAGCTCAAAGGCAAATGACACATAATGTGGAAGAATTAAATTCAAAATATATGCCTGATGTGAATTTGCAGATAACCTTGTAAAGTGCCTGCTATTGAACATCAATAGTTTTTAGTTGCTGTTTTGTTTTTAGTAATTTCAAACAATTTCTAAAATTCAAACGTGTTTTTATAATAATGATGATGATTATATTGAGCTTTTATTTCTCAAGTTGCTTCTTTGTCTTACATCCCATGAGCCAAATTCTATTCTTTGGATGTGCATGTGCTACCCCTTTTTGACTCACTGAAAATTACGTATAATCAAGAGCAGATTTTGCTTTTTTTTTTTCCTTGAAATGCTCTAAATTATGATGCTAAACATTCAAAGATTATTTTCTATTTAGCTCAATGGATATTTCTTTTTAGTCCCCCTATTAATGTGGAAAAATATTTCCCAGCAAGAAAGGGATTTGTTTTGTTTTTTTCAAAAATCAGTAACAAAGTTTACAGATTTACAGTAACCTTCATACTAACCAATTGAAAACTGCTTATTATTCCCTCCATAATGTAGCTTGCATTAAAAAATCTTTAATAACTGATTATAACTGAATTTTCTTCTCCCCCAACAGACATTCCATTCTTATATTTCCTGACTAAAACAGAGCACATAGGCAGGTGATATAGACATTGTCTGCACAAAATCCTGCACTCACTTAGCTAAAATATGTGTGTTTCAAGCCAATTTAGTTAAACTTATGCAGTCTGTTCTAGCACACATATTTTCATTTACAGATATATTAGAGAGAACTTTGTGAGAGCAGTCAGTTGGATTATAGATTATTATTTAGAGAGTGTGGCCGAGATTGAAATTGAATCCAGAGAGAACATATTTCTAATATAAAATTCATTTTGCCCTTTTGGAAAATAAAACAAAAAACTAAGGGATTGATTGTGGAAATTTCTGTTCTCACAAAGAAAGCGGTTCCTTTCTATATTTTCTTACAAAGTTTAGAGTATTATAAAAACTGTCACGTCATCTAATCCCACAGAAGTAATGTTTGCTATAAATCTATAAATCAAGTTGTTCATTGGTGGTCTGCCTCTTCACTTTTACTGTGCAAAGCCAGCTTTCACAAGGAGCAGTATTTAAGGGCCCTTATCCTGTTATTTCATGTATGAAATAACATTCATGGCTTTCAGGCACCTATTTCTCCATTTCTCCATAGACACATTATACTGGGGACCGATTTAATATATTCAGTCCATAGGAACATGTTTCATCCTCTGTAGGAGTAAAGTAATAGGAAGCTGAGTATCATATCACTGAAATTCAAATAAACTGATTTCCCTTCTACATACTGTAGGGAACATATATAAAGGCAATGGGTTTTCTTTACCTTTTAATTAATCACCAGCTGTACTTTGAGTAGTCCCCACGGTGAGAAGGAGCTACAAGCTGCATGGTCTCTGCCCTGCAAGTGACAGCAGCCATCTCACTCTCATTGCTCAGGCCACAGATGCAGCCTGCTGGGAGACTTGTCTCTTCCTTTTGTTAACCTTCTCATCAAGGAATCTAATAACATTCAGCTTACCTCAAACTTCATCTTACAGGCTGATCCTATCACAAAGGATTATTCTTATTCACTTACACAATAGAAACTTCTTTATTTTTTTATTTTTTTTTTCTGAATGGTGTCAGAAGGAAGTTCCCAGTAACCTCTGCTCCTGGCTCCACTGCATTTCAACAGAATGACTGGTGGATTCTCTCAGTAAAACCAACGTGAGTAGGGCACTCTTCAAGGAAACGGGGACCTGTGAATTCAGACTGAGAAAAGCCTAAAATTCATGTCTTCTGTTTCTTGCTGTGGGTATAAAATTTAGGTACAATATTCAACTGTTAAGCACAGAGTAAACCCACCCTTCTGCAATAGCTTGAAAGAAAAACATGAGATGTGTTTGGAGTTTAGTCAGAGAACCTAAACCTCTGGGGACTAGCAAATCCATGAAAACTCCATGAATAAGACAGGGACATAGCTTTTGTGTTTGACTGCAGGGAGCCTCTCTGAGGCACCCAGACTAACAGAATTTTTCACTTAGGTACATCTTTCAGGAAAAAACTAAGTGTGCCTGACACTGGCTAGAAAGCAAGGTAAGATTTTTGGGCTTGTTTTCCTAAATCCTTGGGGGTTGATCCAATTTGTGAATTTGTGATCTCACTTTTAATATAGTGCCTTTTAACTACTGTGTTCTATGTTTCTACCTCTAAACTATTTTCAAGACTGCTCTTAAAATCAAGTCCTTTATTTACAAGATTATAATCTCAAAGAGGTTGTTTCCTTGTTTCCACCTCCCTCATGTCTCAAAATGGATCAGCTCACATTGGCTTAACGTATCAAGAATCATTGTCCTGTCAGCTAGAAATTTTGCCACTGTTAGTCAGCACTTCTAATCATGGAGATTCTTCAAATGGCTTCTACCTGGGGCTCAGAGCATGGATATTTATCTTACACCCAGGATCTTGTTCAGTCTTCACTTTCACAACCACATGCCTACCTTAGAAAAGCACTATATACTCTTTTCCACTGTTTCCACATCTAGAATAAATTCCTTTATATTTAATTCCACCACAGAATGTTATATTTTTTTCCTAATTTGGCATCATCTTTCTATATTCAGATCAAAATGCATTGCAATCCTCAGTCTGTTCCATTCCAAAATATCATTTAAAATATGTTCCTCTGAGATGTTTAAAAAGTTTTCCTTCAGCCATCCCACTTCATCTCTTGCCAATCTATGTTCTACTTCATCAACAGATGTCTTCTTTTTCCAATGCCTCTCTTTGTCTGGCCACTGAATGGGATTAATTCCCCTTCCATAGTGTATCTTTCACCTCCTGGAAAAAGAGTTCTACATTTGACAGACTCTCTAATTTTTTTTGCTCCTTTTCAAGCCTTTTCTTCTCTCCCTTCCATAACTTCTAATCACAGCTGTAACAAAATAAAGTGACTACATTCTATGACCAAACTCCACATATGGCTTTTGCATTATTTTTACCATAGTCTAAACACACATATGAATTCAAAAATTATGTTGATACATAATTTAATGATATTTCCTTTTCCACAGTGCATATTCTTTATATTTTTATGAACATTATAGACCACAGTTATTATTTAGTGGTTCAAAACTCTTTTATGCTCATAAGGGTTACATGCTTAAGTGAAAAATGTTTTGTTGCACAAGGTATTTACCACAAAGTTACTGTCTGTGATGAAGAGTGGAATAGAATGTTTCAATTATTTGGACAAAAAGGTAGTACAAGTCCACCCTGCAAATTAACTCAAAGAGGAAAAATCTGAACAAGCCAAAGTTCACAGTACTCCCTCTGTCTCTCTTGTATTTCTAAAATTACTTTCAAGATGGTATAATTCTCCTCCTATGACTGACATGCTAGGGAAATAAAGAAGCTCTTACAGAATGAGAAATATCCTTTTCTCCTCAAACACCCCACCAACACTTCTCTGTTTTTCTTCCACACTCAGGCATACCATGAAGGTGAAGGAGAAAGGTGTGACAAGACAAGGGAATGTAAACAATGGAGGGGATGTGATAAAGAATGCAGCCAGAGACTATTTCAGAACCAAGGGAGTATCTTAACAGGGAAAAAAGGTATGGAGTAAAAGACAAACTGAAAGAAGTGAGTTTCTTGAGCAATTCATCATAGGGACAATAAAAAGGGAAACCTGGGGTAGAGCAGAAGAAAACAAGCTGACCTCTGGTCAGATAATACTAAGATATAACATTAGCAATAATGATAATTTTATTTCCCTTGTAAATATCTCATCTTGATTTAGCAATAACATTTCAAAAGGATTATTTGTTTCATAAATCTGCTTAATAACTCCCATAAAAGGAATAATAAAAAAGAGAGATAAATTTGATTAGCTAAGGAAATAGCTGACTTGCTCTTAATGATCAGAAATAACTCCCTTCATGTGTCCCAAACACACATACATATATACCTGTTTTTCATTGTTAAACACTAATTTAAAAGAAATTTTCAGCCAACTAAATGTTTCCTTCCTTCCAATTATGTGTGTTTGTCCTTTGAAGTATCATTATGTTTCTTATTTAAAGCAGGATTTAACATTCCTTCTTTCTTTACAGATCTTCCCTACAAAACTATATAATGTACAAAACTTTATGAAAGCTAGTTTAAATATGTCAGATCCACAGGAAAATTTATTCTTAATTCCTAAGACCTAGCACAGGTTCAACTAAAATTTGTGGTAATAAAAAACAAAAACAAACAACAAAACAAAACAAATCAAATTAAAAAAAAAAAAAAAAAAAAAAAAAAAAAAAAAAAAAAATTATATAGAAATATATATGCCATCCCAGGAAAACTCATATAAAGGTGGTTTTGGTCATGCAGTTATGTTGATATGTAATTTAGCACAGATAAAAATTAATTCAAGATATTTTAGAGCTGCAATTTTATAAAAAGCTTGCAATACTCAGTATCCTGCATCATCTGTAAAATTTCTTTCTTATTTATTTCTTACATGCAACTTCCCAGTTCCATGGCTTTATTTTGTATAAATCTAATGCCTAACTTCCAAACCAAGAATAGTCAGGTTCAGATTGTCTGATTAGCAGATGATCTTCCAATGATTCAAGATAAATTTAGGAACTAACACTAGAATGATTTTAAGTCTACTCACAGTACTTTCAAATAGTAGTTTCCTATCCATCAGAGACATAAATACAAACTTTAAAAAGCCTCCCCTATTTATTTTAGGTGCTTTTATTTTTAATCTGAGGCTATTTAGTCTTAGTCTTAGGAATGTTTTAAATTGATATGAACTGACAACTGCTTCAAAAGTCCTATCCACTTCCTACACCCACTGCTTACTCCTACCCTCGTCTCCTGTTCCAAGAGTCTGTGAACAGTACTAGAAAACAGATCCAGATTAAGTCATGCTTTTTATTTAACTTCTGGTAAAAGTCTATGAATTCTGATCTATTTATCTACATGACTACTCAAATACACATGCTAGCTCAAGACTGAGTGAAACAGGAGTCAAAAGGAGAATAACAGCCATACTTGAGTGCTTGCAAAAGCAGGACTGGAGAGAGTCTAATCATTATCCAGAAAATGCAGGTGGAAAAGCACTAATGCCTTATGCATCAGGAAATATTCAAAGTAATGTGTGGATGAGAGGCAGCCTTTGGGAGATGTGTAGTTCATAGGCTGATTATGAAGCTATTTGGCCAACATGTACATTTGAAATAAATGTTACTGAAAACAGCATCATTTAAATTTTAGGAATGAAACCATTTTGCTCTTTCTTCATAGCTTTGACTGCACACCAGACATCCAGTAGGATCTGGTAGCTAAAAGCAAATTAGCAACACTGTTTCAGTAATTTCCAGGGAATTTCCTAAACTCACATTTATTAAAATTGTCTTGCTTAATATTAGGTAACTTTCTCAAAGAGGCACTGACCAATCTACAAAAATAGGTATATTTTTTCAAGGGTAAAATTTCAGAAAATGATTTAACCTGCAGTACTTGCCTTTCTGATTTGCATGTGTGCTGATGAGAACCTGGCATTAATTTCACTTAAATGTGAAAGGTATAAAAACACACGAGGAGATAAAAAATGGGTTTGGGAAATTGCTTGATAAAATTTCTTGGGTATCAGCAGAGTTCTGTTAAATTCAAACAGGCCTCTCAGTTGTAAAAATAATATCATATATGAGTGGGTTTCTACGTAATCCCCTATAACTAGCAACAATATCCTCAAATAAAGAGATGAGTCAATTTATAAACATCCTCTTTCTCTATGTACAGCAGCATGACATAAGTGGTATATGTTACCTAGAAAATGCCAGTTGATCAAAATGGTCAAAACCATATATTCTTCAGATGTTACATTTGAATAAATTCTGTAATGATAGACATTAATGGAAGACTTAACAGAACCAGGTGGTGTCTATTACACTACCTTTTTCACCTGCCCACTTGTGAGGAGAATGAAGACCACTCAAGAGTAGGATTGTCCATAATTCAGTATCATTTATGGCAAAAAAGAAAAGTGAAATACAGGAACTTAAATCTAAGTATCAATAATCATGTTTTGTGCATTTAATATCTAATCTGTGTTTCATTTCTGCCACACTTTGAATGGATTATAATTTGGCTGAATGACAATACTGAGTGTTTTCAGTGGGTTTTTGCAACTGTCAGCATAATATCCTTTCCCATGTAAAGGAAAAGAAAGTAAAATAAAAAGATGAAAATCAAATATATTTATCTAGGAGGAAATTCTTAACATTAAGAGAGACACCTAGATTCAACCCAAAGCACACCATCTTTCTTGTTTTAGATCTCATCACTATGCTATTTACAATATTTAATGATGCCTCTTGCTGCCTTTCAGAAAGTCTGCTTTACCAAGTCTGAATTACATTTAGTGACCCAGACAACTAGCTTTAACTCCAAGATATATGTCAGCTTCCTCAGAGGGCTTCAGTAGGGGACAGACAAAACCAGATAAACAGACAACACCTTTATTGAGACCTCTTTTGTTTGCTGTTGAATGGGAGAGTATAAGAGGTGCCAAAATAACTCCTTCTAGCTCACAAGACATCATGAAGGGAAGCTCTGAGTTGTCTCTGGAGTTGTGGTGATATATGAAATCATACCAAATTTTTAAACAGATGTGAGTGGGTGGTAGAGAGGAGGGAATCATGTCATAAGCACACAGGAAAGGGCTGATGCCTGCTAAGATCATCCATCTTCCCATCTGCAGTGAGGTGAGGTGCACCATCTTTTAACTTGGCATGAAGTAACGAGAATCTGAATTACTGCTCCATCCCAAGGCTATGATGGGCAGCAAAGATCATCAGCCCTTCTAAATTGCTGCAATGGCAATCTCTGTAAAATTTTCAATTTCCTTCTGTTCAAGAGGAAGACATGCAGAAATTGTTAGGAATAAAGTTTTGTTCTTTGGCTAGGGAATAGGAAAAGACTTACCTCAAAAGTCTTTTAGTCAGAACTATGAGATATTAAGCTTAAAGGAGTTGCACTGCTTTGATCACATACACCAAGACCTTATAGAGCTGCTCACTTTTTACAGAGACCTGCATTTCCTGGCATCCTGATCTACACACAGAGATCATGCATGCAGAGATGCTTTCCCTCTTTCTCTCCGTAAGATTGAAATCATGAATCTCCATAAGACTTAAAGTAGAGAATCATGGAAATGTACAGATATCTGTCACTCAGCAATAAGTTGAATCATATCCTATCTTCGATGTGGATGCCATACATTGACAGCAAAGGAAGTGAAAATATCTTTTTGATAAATTGAGGTCAATCTTAGAGGTAAAATCACAGAAGGAAATTTTTAAAAAGAAATTGAATGATTCAACAGTATTTACTAAAGAATAATAGATGTCATAAAGAATGCATGTGACTAATGAAAATTGTGTGTTAATTAATGCCCTTTTTGCCTTTTTGTTGACATGAAACACCTGCTGAAGTGCAGAAAAACACAGGTTTCACAAAAAGACCCAATGAAAGTAGAGAGGAACAATATCAAGACCTTACCCTAGTATTTACCAGAAAATAATTCTTTGCCCAAAGCAGGGAAGAAAGTTTTCCTAGAAAATTAGTCTGCAAGGAAATTACAACTTCTGAGTAGATCTATAATACGTATCCTCAAGCTCAAGTCTATCATATTAAGATGTTACAGGTTTTCAAATACAAATAGTAAACTTTTTTTTAAAAAATATGATGACTGGAAACAGACCTACACACAACAATCAGTACAGTCAAATCAGGTTTCAAAAACTTTCCTTATGCAGTTGATACAGATTTCCCTGCCGTTTGAAAACAAAAGAACATGGCCAACCAGATGGTGACCATGAGTATAATCTTTTCCTGTGCAGGAATTTCAGGAAAAAAACTCAACAGTTTGATGCTTGAGTGAGGCAAGGATACCTGCCAACCACCATAAGACTGCTGTTGCACACATGTGCAGTCTTCTGAAGAAAGACAACTCCTAATACATGTTATAAATAAATTCTCTAAGTGCTAGGATAGTTTCATTAGATTAAATAACAACCATGAGGCCAATGGGACTTTCAAATCCTTAACTTCTGGCAAAGAGTTAAAGGACTATATTCTGTCCTCAGATATGCATGGATCCCAGATGTACTCACAGATAAAATACTCAGCCCAAAGTGATGTCAGGTTTGGTGTGAATTTAGCCTCATCTCACATCTGCTTTAATCAGGGCCCCCCTGAAATTGCTGCAAAAATGCCTTTGATATTAGCGACAGTTACACACAGTAACAGTGGCTCCTGTCCTCCCCTGTGCCCTGGTAAAACCAAAGTAACATTTCTAACTAAGGTTCAGAGCAAAAACTGTATAATAAATGAGCTCCTGGTTTTTATTCCTTGCATTTAAGTGACATTTAAGTGCACATGATGTTATCCTGAGATAGAAATGAAATATAAATCCCAATCCTTGGATTAGTGGTAATTAGCATTGTGGTAATTATTCATGTAGATAAATGTTTAGATGTTTTCAGGGCTAATGAATACTGGCCTTATTTGTAGGGATGCCCTAAGAATCTGCCATAGATATCACAGAGTAATGAAAAAACTTTTCCAGCAAACCATGAAAATGGGGTAAACTACAGGAAAGCTATTTTCAAACCAAATTTTAAATGTGAAAACTAAATTTCTTAATTTTAGGTGCCTTTTTCATACTTTCTTTGTATATTGTTTTAAATAGAAATGTTTTCAGCTCGGTAATATCTTTTCCTTCCATACACATTCCAACTATCTTTTTATCATATAGGTCTTTAAAAGTGTCCTCAAATGCTGTCTGCAGTCAGCTAGACAGAAGTATTTTATATATTTTACATCAAGTGAATTTGTATTTTTTTCCCAATAAGAAAACCCAAATCTTCTCAATTCTGTGAAAGTAGGCCAAAAGTAAAGAATATCTA
The DNA here is from genome assembly GCF_001522545.3 of Parus major. Lineage (NCBI taxonomy): Eukaryota > Metazoa > Chordata > Aves > Passeriformes > Paridae > Parus > Parus major. The sequence goes on along the minus strand of NC_031773.1, from coordinate 36,505,828 downwards.
ATGCAGTATGATTTAGCATACTAAAAGAATCAACGTATCAGATATGCTGAATATTAAACTATCCATTTTACAATGATTACAATAATGGATGCGTTAGTAAAGTCAATAAAGACAGGTGAGCAGTCCTAGGTAAAATTCAATTATCAGGCAAAAAAGGAAATTTTCTTTCATTTGCTGGCAACAGCTCTAACATCAACTGGATTTTTCTTTTGATGGTAGTGAAACAGTAAGATTAAAACAAACTTCACATGCAAATCAACAATCTGTAATTCTTGCAGAGGGAATACTTAAAACGGGAATTAAAACTACCTGAGTATTAATTATAAATAACTCATGTTATTCTCTACACTCTAGAAACTTTTTTAATATGGAATATTTTAAAAGGGAAAATTCCTTTGGCATTAACACAATCTCACCAAGATAATAAGAATCAATTTGTTTCAAAAGCTGGGAAAAGTGTTTAAGTTAAAAATAAAGATGTTTACTGGGATAAGTAATTTACTAACCCGTAAATAACACACCTGAGAAATTAATGTGTGTTAGCTAAAAATAAGGCTGCAGTTAGCAACCAAATATGAAAAATAATTGTCTTCCCTAGGAAAATAAAAAAGATATTTCCCCTATCAACTTCTCTAGTACAGTCTATTAAGTTACTATGTGCCAGCATAAAAAGTAAAGGAAGTAGGATATAGCCTCTGTGTTCTTGAATTTACTTCCTTCCATTGTAACGTGTTCTTACTTTATGTGGGATTACCCTGCTCTTAAAACGAATTTTAAAGTTGACTCTTGTTCTCTTTTTTCTTCTCCCAAACATAAAAACAAGCCAATCTAAACATGCTGAAATTACTCAGCAGTCTCAGCAGAGTCTGCTCATGTTGTCGTTTCTAGCTTCTTTCACCAATGAAAACTCAATTTTGTCAGTGTGTATTTAAAAGCAATTCATCATTGGTGCATCAGATTCATACAACAATGATCAAAAGAAGCAAAGAGCATCCTTTACCACAAAAAAATTCATTGCAATAGTACATAAAAATAGTACATAAAAGTCTTTTTTGGCCAAGAACACTGTTGAGAAATGAACTAACAGCTGCACATTTTTACTTGCTGAACTTAAGTCCGTGAAATGAACCCAAAACTGAGTCTAATATGAGAATCAATGGACTGTTGCCTTACTCAGTGCTTCTCCAAAGACTTTTGAACTAGAACAGAATTCATTTTAATGAGCATCCAACATCTGGAAAAGCCCCTTAAGAGTTACAGAAAGCTGAATTATAGAAAGCCAAGTTTAGAAAACCTTGCAAGAATACCAAATCTCTACTGAGAAAATACCAGAAAGACTGAAAAAGGAGAAAAGAAAAAAGAAAATTAAAATCTTCAATTAATATAAATACATTTCTTAATTAAGAGTGAATTATATTATGATTTGGATATTTACTTTAAAATAATTTCAGACAAATTTTATCAAATTTGAATATTTGATAAAAACTGATCTACCTGTAATTAGCAGTAGATTTTTGGACTGAGTCCAAACAGCAATTTTTCTAATGGCCTCAAGTAAAGTAGTTTTACTCCTCTCTGTAGAGCACAGCTATACCTTTGACAGTGCCATAAACAACCATAAGGAAAAACACTCCATATCTCTAGAGGGTTTTTTTATTGCCTCCTTTCTGTTTCCCGCTCAGTTTTCAAAAATTGGCTGCAATGCTTTGCTGTCTTGAAAGTAAGAAGAACAGAATACTTCTGCAACTCTATTTTATTAGTCCTATAGCTTATGCAACAGGTGGCTAATGTCAGGAGAGTTCAGGTCAAACAGTGTCTGTGCACTTGCAGACATCCAAAGTCCTTTCTAACTCAAAAATACATTTATATATGTGTATATATATTTGACTTTTGGCCTCTGTTCACCAGTAATTTAAATCAGGCTTTAAAAAGCTAGAAAAGCTGGATCTACTAGGTAATATTCAGAGTATCTCCAGATTTTACACATGCAGCAAATGCTTTGCTATGCAAAAAGTATGGATTTTGAGGAAGGATAACTGATAACATTTTACATATTATTAATTTTAATCTTTCAGAACTTGCCTTCATGACCCTGACACAAATGAAAACAATGTGCTAGAGTGAACTTTTGATTTTTGATGGCTGAAGAGCCTTACAGAGATGAAAATTTAAATTTAGATCCTATTTTTTTTTCTCTTTGGATTAAAATTTAAAAACAGTAGATAGTGATAGGTTAATGTATATAGGAGAAAGGTTGGAAAGAGGAGAAATAAGATAAAATTTCTAAAGAGTTTTCCTTTTCTGTTTGCTATGATTTTAATAAACTTTGACCCTATTAAAACCACCACTCCATACAGTTTTGTAATCAGTTCCTTTTTTGTAATTGTGCCAGCGTTATATCCACTGTATATGAATTAATGCCAGATAAATATGGCTATGCTTCAAGAAGCACTATTTTTCATAGCATTACCCTGAACCCTCTGGCTCAAGTACACAGTTTTGAGGGACAAATGTCTCCAAAAAGAACAGTCTACAGTGCTTCCAGCCCCTCTCTCCTACATGACTCTTCTGCAGTTGTACAAAGGCCAACAAACATCAAATGAGACATGTAGACTGTAGCCAAATAATTCAGACTAAACTGATCAAGTTTACCCATTCAGTGCAAGATGTTTTCAGTTCATAAGATCTTTTTTCTTTTGTGGGCTAATTAGAACAGCTTGACTAAGACTTACTGAAATATTATGTTCCTCGCCATTCAAAAATTGTATGAGCCAATGCCAACTCTACACCCTGCTCCCTTTTAAAGCCATATGCACTTCTCTTAAAATTTTAAACCTGCTTAAGGTATCCACAGCTGCTTCTAATATTTTGACCGTTAAATTCTGTTCTTCCTCTCCAACTGAATTGCTATAAAGTATGCCAAACAGTTAATATTGTTTTGGTTCTTTGTGTCTTCTTGCATAATGCTGCCGTATTCAAACACGGGAACTGTACGACTAAACAACTAAAGCTTTCATTTCTATGTTCAAAATGGAATAGTTGCCTCTAAATGCTGAAGTTTGCGTATTTAGCTCAGGATTGTTCATATTGCTATTACATACAGTTTTATCATGTAGAGGCAGAAAAATAAATGCTCTAAAATATATTGCTGGGTTTGAAAAGCCAAAAAAAGCCTAGTTGGTATTACAGATTTATCCTGGTAACAGTAAAGAGAAGCCATATGGTTTTGCATTTCCCTTTTTTCTCTTTGGTCTCACTTTATCTGTTGGGTTTCAGACTGATAAAGGATTATCTGTTAATTAAGATGAATTTAACAAAGAATGAGACTTGTAGGTTAATGATATAAACTTAGCATAAGTTTTCTCTTTTTGTTACTCTATAAAATATCTCATTTTCCACGAGACAGACACTTTTTAACTTTAATGAATTCTAGATAAATTTAAAGTGTGAGTTTTATCTCAACAAAGTCTATGTTTTTCAAGATTCACACCAAAAATAAAAATCCCTCTATGACAAGCATATAAACATGAAAATGCAAAAAAGACTTAGAAACAAATGTTCAGAAATTTAATAAATTGCAAAGCAGCTGCGAGGAAGAGAAAAACTGAACTTTAAAAGCTGGAGAGACTATATGGATGTATAACATACAGATATATACAGATATATACATATACATGTATATGTATATATACATATATATATACACGTATATATATACACAGATATATACAGATATATACATCTCCATATATACTGTGGATACTATATACAGAGAAGACAGCCTATGATGAGGCAGAGGGAAAATAGTGTGGTTTTCATCCTTATGTGTAATGTACTCTGACTCTGGATTAAAAAATTATTTCTAAATGCAAATCAGATTATTGTATTTTATTCCATTCATGCCTATACCTAAAATTTAACATGTTGGTTACTTTGAACAAAATCTGAAGGAAATTGAGAATTCTCAAAGATTTTAAAGATTTGTCATTCTTAATTTTTCTTTTTCCCTTTATCTTACAAATGGAAGAAGGAAGCTAAGAGAAAAAGAAAAATACTCTTAATGAAGACTTCAGCATGAGTTCACTCCTGGTTAGACTTTATCTCTGAGTAAGTGATTACCATAAAGGCTAGATATTAAAAAAACAGACATCCCAACTGTTTTCATGGGCAACATTGTATATAAAAATGTATCACAATTAGGCGAACTATGACAAATTGGAATTATAAAAATGAATAATGGAGAAAAGGTGCTAGCTGGTTTTATAATCATCATACACTGTGATCTTTATAGAACCTCAAACTATTATCATCTTAACTAGCACTAGGTAAGTCCATAGATACAAACTGTATGTTAAAAATGTACAAGAAACCATATCCAATTTTGGAAGCAGCATGATGCTGCTACAGCAGTATCCAGCAGAGCACCAATGATTGCTTACATACCAGTCAGGTATGGCACAGACTTCAAACACTGTAGTCAGCCACAGTCCTGTATATTAAGGACCCCACAGATAAAAATTAGACTTCTGGAGAAATTTTCTCAAGCTTTAGGAAGGGAAATCTGCTGTAACTGACATCCATAGTCCTCCACAATCAAAGCTTCCTACCTAGAGAGAAGCCCACGCTGGAAATGCTTCCCACAGCTCTACTCAGCAGGAATAGCCTAACAAGAACTGAAAGTGTTGGATGAGAGAAACCTTCAGTCCATGAAGGCAGGGGTGGGGGATGACTTGTCTAGTGTTGTTCCCAAGTTATCCTCTCCAGTCAAACCAAGAGCTCACTGAGGTGCTTCAGGAACCACCCCATCTAATTTTCTTCCAGAGCAGTAGAGGTGGCACTGCAATCTGGTTCCTTTGTGCATGGACAAATGAGGAATCAGAAAGGACATCTGCCTACAAAGATGAGAGCAGCTGGGTCCAGTACTCTTTAGACCATTTTCATTACCCTGCATTTTACAGCACCTGTCCTTAACTTGGCACAATTTACCGAGTTTTCTCCATTTCATATAAACACCATCCAAAGCAAAGTCAAAGGAAAAAGTTGGTCTTTCTTTCTTTTAGTGGTAAATTTTAAAAGATGATTCATAGTATATTTCTGAGACAACCTTAGGTAAGAGGGTCTTTAAGAAACAGAAGGAGCAGAATCAACAAAAGGTATTTACCTCACTGTTTAGTTAAATTGTGAGTCTAATTAGGTCACCTATAGAAGTGCAAACCACTCCAATAAATGTGCAGATTTACTCTTCACAGAATGGGTCAGATTGGAAGGGATCACAGTGGGTCATCTGGTCCAACTCCCCTGCTCAAGCAGGGTCATCCTTAGAGCACAGGGTGCAGGACTGCATCCACACAGTTCTTGAATTCCTCCAGTGAGGGAGACTCCACAACCTCTCTGGGCAATCTGTTCCAGCGCTCAGTCACTCACACAGTAAAGAAGTTCCTCCTTGTTTTCAGGTGGAACTTCCTGTGCATTAGTCTCTGCCCCTTGCCTCTTGGCACCACTGAGAAGAGCCTGGAAACACCCTCTGACACCTCCCACTTGAGATACTTGTATACATTGACAAGTTCTCCTCTCAGCCATCTCTTCTGGAGGCTGAACAGGCCCAGCTTTCCCAGCCTTTCCTCAAAAGAGAGATGCTTCTGTCCCTTCATCATCTTTTGCTGCTTTTCACTGGACCTGCTCCAGGAGCTACACGTGTCTCCTGTCCTGAGGAGCCCAGAACTGGGCACAGCACTTCAGATGTGGCCTGACTAGGACTGAGTAGAAGAGCAGGATCACATCCCTTCCCCTGGTGGCAATACACTTCCTAATGCACTCCAGGATACCATTGGCCTTCTTGTCCACAAGGGCACTGCTGGCTCACGGAGAGCTTGTTGTGCACCCAGACCCTCAGGTCCTTCTCTGCAGAGCTGCTTTCCAGCAGGTCAGCCCTCAATCTGTGCTGATCCCTGGGGTTATTGTTCCCTAGGTGCAGGACCCTGCAATTGCCTTTGTTGAATTTCAGTTCTTGTAAAAAATCAGATAAAAGTCAAGTTGAAACTTCCTTTTCAAATATCTATATTTCAAATGTCCTGCGTTTTCCAGGATTAAGGTCATAAAGTCTCTAAATAGTAATGTAGAAAGTGAGGGAACCTAAATGTACATGGTGTCAGTGCACATAGAAAACTTGCTGGATTGTGTCTATGGACCCTGTCATGGCAGAAACTGTGAGTCAGCCTTTTGTGTTGAACGCTGAGATACACAACGCTATTCTCTGTAGCTGGTAATCCTATCCTGTCTCCTCAGAGTCCCCATCTCCCTCCCTGCTCACCCTTCCTTAAAATCCCTTTTATTAGTTTGAGCCTTGCAAGCAAAATATTTGGGAAGAACACGCTAGTTGTAAGCACAGTGACATTCAGACACAGGACAAAGAAGAGAGAAGAATCTATATTAGTTTTCTGCTCTCTTTGCTTCTACCCTCCTGTGGAGTTAGGCAATAAAAGCTCTCTTTCAATGACAAAGTAAAGGCTGCCTAAATAAGCCAGTGAATGCAGTGACTGTGGCATTTGTGTTGCAGCCATTTTCATACAAACAGTTTCAGATAACTTTGCAGTATCAGCCTCAATGTGTACTTTGTTTAGAAAAGATTCCCCTAATCATCAAAGCACTGCATAAAAAACAATCATAGCAATTAGGACATGCCAAACAGAAGAGACAGCTGTGAAGATCTTTTTGTTCATTTCTCTGAACATCCTTCCTTTGACTCACTTGAGTTGAGTTCAATTTTCTAGTCTTTAACTTCAGGGTCTTTCAAACAGACACAGCCCTTACATATCTATCCAACTGCTAACACTGCTCCACTGTCTTCAGAGCAATAGCAGAGCCTTGCTCCTCACTCATCCAGTCCTCACCCAAATATACACACTGTTTTCGCCCCATCCCCAGGGCACTGAAAGTCTCTAAGACTCTTAACTGCCCCTTCCAAAGAGTGATTTCTGCTGAGGTATTTGACAAGAAATAAGTTAGCATACTACAGCAGGGCCAAAAGAAGTTCAGCATTTAAACATTTATGTTCTAACATAAACACAGATAGAAAATTTTATGTATCTGTGGGTTGCTTCCTTTTCTCCTCACTTATTTGAGACACTTTTTACATCACAAGCGATGTAAATGGAATTTAGATCACTATTCCACTTGGATAGCATCTAGTATCACTGATCCTGTCATTTAAATGCTTAGATTCAATAGTTTTTAAGTAACAAAATGGTAGAAGATGAAAGGAGTGGGTTTTTTTAATTGAACTTTTATCTACAGTATGCTGTATTTTTTTCCGATACATTGTCAAATTTATTATCTTGAAGATAAAATATAAAGCTTTCTCAGCCTTAAAAAGATAGCTTGGAAGAGCTATTAAGAAATACCCTGGAAGCAGGTACAATACACAAGAACACAAGGCAAGAACTGGAGCCCTTTAAGACTAAGCAGTGTAGTCCTTTAAGAATAAGCTGTGCTGTACAATAGCTGTAGCACCGCTGCCACAGTGAAAAAAAAAAAAAGTGAAAAACATCACCAGTTTCCTATAAGTAACCAAAAATTTTCGGAGAAATTGTAAAAAGGACTAAGTTCAGCCTGCTACAATGTAAAATAAGTTTGTTGTTTAAAACTGATTCCAAAGAACATGAAAATATTAACGACTTGATGATTTACTTTTCTCTGAGTTAATCTGCTTTATTTTCACTGCTAACATAATGGAAGAGACATGAGAAACTTAACACAGTATTAGTCACTTTCTTTAGCGTGATCAGCAGTGTTTGAGATGGAGAGGAAGGATTTTTAGATGTATCTAGTGAACTTCATAGTCTCAAATATTAGGTTGTCCTTAACTTAAAAATTTTGAAAGGAAATTAGTTTCTTTGCTTTGTAATGACCTTAAACCCTCAGATGCAAAAGCCAGTCACCCCTTTAATATAACCTTCTCCCATGCACCTTTAATAAAAGGTGTACATATAAAAATGTCCCATACACATAAAAATGTTTGTCTTATTGAAATGGCAGTCATTTAGCTACCTTTTGATGTCTATTCTGCAAGATATCATTGTAATTTGACGATGCCCTCTCTTTCTTCCACTGGTATAAGGTTCTTCATCTGTGTTCTTGGGACTGCCTGGTTTGAAATGCAAATGGCAGCAACCCAGTTGTCAGGAACATCACACACCTGCGGGGCACACTCAGACCAATCTGCATATTCCCTCTAGGGAAGACAGCAGGCATAATGTCCAAAATGAAAATAAGCAAACTGGTTAGACAGGTGACAGTTCCAATGCTTTCCAAACATTTCTGCTTCATGACAGTTTGCGAAGCAAAGAAGCTTACAGCTCATGAGGGATTTACCAGAGACATTACAGTGACTACAGCCCTCAAGCAGCACCCTTTGCAGAGCACACATCCAACTTGATTAAGCCTGCATGTAGCCCTGTCACTTGCTATAAGCCTTCCTGCTTATTTCAAGTTGTTAAAGCAGAAACCACAATTCCTTAATGATATCCTTTCCCATAAGCAATGGCTGTAGCAGTTACAGCAATGTCATTCAGTTGCTAACAAGAAGAAAAATAATTCACATGAGGGAGGTGGTAATCCTCAAGAAAAACTTTCCTAAAATGATATATGCATTACTCTGCAAGGCTGAGAATACATTCATGAACATCCCCTTTTCATACTGGCTGAATTACTTGTCTTGAGATTCTGTCTCTTTGAGTAGCTTCTAGATTAATGCCATCCTTTTCTTCAGAAAGACTGTGACAGCAAGTGAAGAAGGAGGGAGTCTAATGCTGGCAGATGAATGAATGCAAGTGCTGTGTACATCTGTATGAGATTCTGCAGAGATAGTGAAGAACTTTAGACATTGCTGCAAATACACCCATGTGTACATCCACATGTGCAAGCTGACTGCCCACCAACTCATTAAATATTTCTCCTTGTGTGTGCACACGTAAGACCCATGCACTTATATACACAGTTATGTTGCCATACATTCAGTAAACTAATTCACTGCAGTATTTCTGGGTAATGAACCATTTCATTATCTCTACAATCTCTGCAGCATTAAGCAGAAAGCTGTGAGAATATGTCCAAATGAAGCCTTTCTTCCTCACAGATATGTCTCCATCTCCCATGAACCCACAATGGTTCATTATACTATTTTGATTGCCTATTACTTCACCACTTCTCAAGGACTTTCCATATCTTCATATCCCTAATGTATTTTAAGAATCAAAAAGAGGATGTCTCTCTGATGAAAGCATGCCCAGATCCATCACCCTCATGGGGAATATGTATCGACTAGTTTGCAAAGTAGCCTCAAAAGATTTAAATAATGTACTTTGAAACGCTATTGTACAATCTGTTGTGATAATGATAACATTGGCAATAAGTCCTGAAAAGAACTTCACAAACAGAAGTTCTGTACTACAGGTAAGATTCACGTCAGATAATTTCAGACACTGAAAATTAAGTGTTTAACTTAAATTAGATGGTTTGCCTCCCCTTAATTAAGCAATAGATGCACATGCTGCCAGAGGGTGAGTCATTCTACATTTACATAAACAACACAGAAAAAATGAAGGAATTGCCCTCAAGGAGTATTTATCTCTGCCATCTGGATAGAGTAGGAGCTCAGACTAGACATCAACCTTTTAACAGGCTTTAATGAGGTAATATGAATTCCACTCTTACTGGAGCCTCATAGAATCATAGGATCATTAAGGTTGGAAAAGCCCTCCATGATCATTGAGTCCAACCTTTGACCAAACACCACCATATCAACTGAATCACAGCATTAAGTGCCATGCCGAGTTGTTTTTCGAACACTTCCAGAGACGGTAAATCCACCATCTACACTGTTTAACCTTCCTTCCAGGGAAGAAATACTTCCTGATGGCTATTCCGAACTTCCCCTGGTGCAGCTTGAGGCTGTCTTTTTGTCCAGTTGCTGGTTGCCTGGGAGAAGATGCTGACTCCCACATGGCTACTGCCTCCTTTCAAGTAGTTGTAGAGTTCTGTTTTCAGCAGGACCACCATCCATTCTTAAACTGACAAATATAGTTAATAGGGTTCCAATTCTCAATAAATACAAAAATTAGAAGACATAATGAACAAAGTTTCTTCAACAATTTTTGTTCTGTGGTCCCCACTTTTTGTTGACTCTGAACTTCACTCATCTACAATGCAGTAAAAAAGAGCTAGGACTTTCTTGAACTTTCCTAATATTTTCTATTGGTCCCAAGCTATTTGCAGTCAGGAAAAAGCAGTCCTAAAGAACCTCTCACTTGTGCTCTACATATTCTATTCATACTGACCATTAATCACACACACTTAGTCCTGACTTAACAGCAACATTCAGCTATCAGGACCTAATATTACTGAACTCAGGAAGAAAATTTCCTTTTAGAAATACATTAATTTAGGCAATGGTCCTATATAGATTGGATTCTTTTGGTACATAGAATAAGACAGAAAGCTGGCATGGATTGGCAGTAAAGATTGTGAGTGGATTTTTACTGACCACATTTCTACTGCCAAAAGTCATTTATGGGTGGGGCAGGAGGAGCCTCAATTTTAATCTTTAGAGCCATGAATGTGAACAATTCTCTCTGCAGAATTTATGAGCTGTTTTACTTATCAGTATTTCCTCAGAGTTTTCACGCAGTCAGATTGATTACTCTTTCCTTATACTGTTTGTGCATACTCCAGTTTGGCTATACAGTGCATAAAATGGACATGAATTGCATACTGTACCATACAAGGAAATTAAAGGCAGTGACATGCCTATCATAGTTCTTAAATATTTGTTCAAAAACACAACAGGGTATCACTTGTAAGAAAAATCTAAATGTCCAAATACCTCAGCAGCAAGAATAACCTAAATATTTAGCAATTTTTAATTAACCAAATTCCATAGGTCATCTAAACAGATAGAATTTTAAAAAAAAATAGTAAATGGACAGAGTCTTATTTTTTTCTGTAACAAGCCCGGCTTTCATAATACAATTAATTCTGAATGTTTTCAGTGCACAAAGAAGTAGAAGGTTTTTTTTTTGTTTTTTCCTCCTTTTTAAGTGCATAATTTCCCTCAATAAAAATCTCAGATTAAATGATTATCAGAAAATACCAGTCAGCTGACATAAAATATCACAGGATACAAACATAACCCAACCTTCCCAAAAAACAAGACACAAAAGCATGGCTTGAAAATCATACCTTGTGAAAATGTAAGAGGTTGTAAATTGTCTAACCACAATGAAATAGGAAGATGTTCTTAATCCAGTGAGCAAACAGAAAAACTCCCACTGATTTAAAGAACACAGCAAGTTCTAATTTCAGAAGGATTATTTTGACATGTGTCTAGAATGAAGTATTTAAAGTTATGGAGCGAACAATGGACATCTTCCTAGAAGACATCAAAGAGATGGTGAAAGGAGAGAGCTACTGAAGCATACAAATATAAGCTAAGAGAATCTAGTCTGTTTGAAAACTGATTTTAAATAAGTTAAAAAATTATTTAGAGACTCCATCAGTCTCCTCAGCATTGCAGACACCCCAGAGGAACTGGAGGGGTAATGCAACCTGAGAGAGGAACAGTGGAGGGTGAGGGACGGAGTAGAGCACCACCTGCCAGATCCTGGCCTGCCCGTGGGAATGTGGGCTGCTGAGCTGCTGCTGAGTGCTGTGGGTGCATTGACAGAAACACATAATCTAGGATGCACAGGGAGTCAGTGCTTCTTCTGGGTTTGCCTGTTGCAATATTGAACATATCAGTTAATGCTACAATTAACCACAAGTTAAAAGGTATGTTCTACATCTCACTTTTTTGCAAGTTACTATAAGTAGTAATTCTATCCTTTCTTTCAAAATTCTATCCTTTACCAAAAAAACCACATATATGATGTGTGATGTATTTGTAGATATATGTGCAAAAAACACCTTCCACATTAGTTAAAGAAAAAAAAATAACTACACTTTAAACTTTGGTAAATACATAGATAAATGTGAACAGGTATCTGTATATGAGCACAAATACCCATCTCTGGGTATTCACTTACGCCTTCCAAAAGACCAGAACTTGGATATGAAGATATGTAATATTTTTCTCTAATTAATTAGGACAAAATAACTCATTTATATTGAAATGGTGTGAATCTTGTGTTGCTCCGTGCAAAGGCTGCTGACTGAGACCTTGCTGCTGACTGAGACCTTTAAAGACAAATATATATCTCTGAGTGAAAATTATTTTTGAAAATGCTGAGTTTATTGTCATACAAAATAAAAATTTTAATGGGAAGTAAAGTCCCCTAGACTGAAATGTAACTACTATCACTCTGTCTTTCATTTATATAAGTATTTCAAAATGAAATCTTGCAACTTTGCTAAAATAGATTATTAATTGTCCAGGAAAAAAGGGATAATATTTTTCACAGATGCAAATATGTCCCTATTTCCCTTGCTTTTAGTAGGTCTGAGTTATCCAGTATCTATGTTGCTGATCTGAATCTCCTGTATAATATTTTTCTTTTGACAAATCACCTGTAAATAATTTTTTGAATTACACTATTTAGTTCCACACAGTGGTACTCAGTATGCTGAGATTTGCGTGCTCCCTTTTCTGAAACTTTTCTTAATCAGCTCCCTTAAGTACTCTACATCTCTTTATCATGTCCACAAATAAAGCTGAATAACTCAGAAAAAATCTTGCAGTGACTTGGTGGGGCCCTGGGAAAAAGCCTTGTTTTCATTTCCACACATTTTTTCTTTTATTCCCCACTCCCTTGTGCTAATAGCTTATCTTATAAACCAAAACTCTTTAAGGCTGTGACTGACATAGCTGTCACAGATGGGGAGAGTTGCTTTGCTCTCATTCATCAGTAACACAAACACCAACCCATTCCCAACACCCAGCTGGAGAAAACTTATTCTTGCATAAGAGAAGTCTGGATGTGAAAGTTCTGCAAATTAGACCGTGTTAAACCCCCCTAGACACATCTGGAGATAGCATCACCTATGAACAGAGTATTTGACTGCCAATCATTACAACAGTTTCTCTGTGGAGCAACTTATCTGTTAGGTTTCAGCTAATACTACAGAGCCATACCAGTCTTCTGAGTGATGCTGCAACAAGGTGAAGGAAGCAGCAAAGATGTTAATATTCTCTCCTTACTTTTGTCAGGATCACAAGGTTATAAATGAAAAAAATGCATGTTGTATATAAAATGCCTTCTACTTGCCTCTTCTTATTGGAAGCAGGAAAAAGAATGGATGCATTATTAGCCTGATGGGAAGCTGAGAACATCAGTAACAGATTAGGATAAAAAAAAAACCCACATTTTTCTATGATAATTAAAAGTAAGATCAATAACACTTTAAAAAGTAGCTAATTAGATTATTTCTTCAGTATTTAAAAAAAAATAATTATCAATTAATAGTTAGCCAAGAAACAACTTCACTAAAAAATCTATACATTATTACCATTTCACATATGAGCTGATTTCAAGGAGGTACTTAATAGTAACCAGAAATGAAACTAGATTTTTGAATTCCCATGTGAGTTGCTCAGCCTTACTCCCTCTCAGAAGCATTTCAAAAGAAAATCTGAACCTGCAGCTCTCAAGCTTTCAGATTTGTACTGCTCCTTCATGAGAAACAGATTCCTTCAGCTCTTCCTTCCAGCACTATGGCTGGTGAGCTGGCCAGCAATGACGAAAGCAGGCAGACTGCTCAGCTGAGGAAATTTCTAAACTCCTTTTGAACTTTTATTTGTTATTTCACATTCTTATTTAATGCCTATTTATTTCCACTACAGAGACAGCTTACAAAAAAAGAGCCTGAAAAACAAAAACCAAACCAAAACAAAAATACTCCCCCCAAAAAAAAGAAACCAACTTGTTTACTGCATAGATGTGTTGCCAGGAAATCTCATTGTTGTTGCGGTGAGTAAAAATCCTGCACCCTGACTTATGTCTTACTCACCCCTAAATCACGTATGAGCCATGCAGCCTTTCCTGATTAATGAAAGTGGTCAAATATTTTACAACACTTGCTAGGAAGTCATCTTTCTGTGCATGACCATTCTCACTATTAAGCTGTGATGGTTTTACTCATGCCCTGTAATTCAAATACTGATGCACAACAGGAAGTTTTCACTGCCAAATCTTTTGGAGCTTAACACAACATCAACAAAATAGACAGCCAGGTGTTAAAACTGTCATAGAGAGATAATTTGAAATGAAAAACGCAAGAGAGAGCTCAACAACTATTTTTGTTCCAATTTGTTTTCAAATTTGCTGCAATTGGAGAGTTTCACCTGAACAAAATATTTTGATCAGCTGCTGAGATATATATTGAAGGATGAAATGCTTTCTGCTGAATTAAGATCAGAAGGACAGAGCAGTAAAGGAGAGTTTACAAGGAATAAATATAACTAAAAGGATAAGTCAGACCAAATGTCATGCTGAAAGTAGGTTAGGACAATGCTAATATTATACTTGGTAAAATTCTCTCATGTTTTATGCAGAGTTAGTACATTTAGTGGCTGGCACCTTCTCAGTTTATATATCCAGAAATATTATGATCCAGCTCTAACCACTTCAAAATTATGCTTCCCTTTGATTTGCTTATTTTCAAAGTTCTCTCATCTTGGCTTACACAGAACATACACAAGAGCCATCAGAAATCTGCACATCTTATGTGAGGGAATGATCCCTTCACATTTACCAGACAAAACACTCTGCATTCCTTTTCTGAATTTTGAAGTTACGCTTTCAGCCAACATCCTCTTGCCAGTAAAAACAAAAAGGAAGGTTTGTGACCTTTAAAACATCATGGGCAAGTGAAGATTCGTACAAAATAGTCCACTACGAGGTTTGAAAATAGATATATGCTTCCTCCTCTTCCAGCTTAATCCCCAAACACCCTCACTTGTCAAAAGGCTATTGTTAAGGCATGGGCTTCCTCCAAGACCACATCCTGTGAATCAGGTCAGAGTGAAACACAGAGCTGATTTAAATGAACCACTCTTTGCGTGCCCTGTTTGTAAGTGCAAGAAAAACTGTGTGGCTCAAAAAATAGTTCAGTATACTAGAAAAAAAGGGACAGTGGACCTAGACCAGAATGAACTCTTAGCCAAAAAGATTAGCAGATGTCATTTGTAATTCATGCCATTTGTATTTACTAAATACAAGTTTCTGCTACAAACAAACTAGGCAGTGTACTCAAAGGCAGAAATTAGGACTCAAAAAAGCCATTTTTCTTCAAAACAGGCCTGCTTCACAATTACTTAGATTTTCCACATCTTATTTAACAAGTCAACAGCCTATCAACAACATTATATGCAGGACCATTGATGAGTGTTATACTGCTTCAAAAAGGGCACAAAATATTGTGTATCTTTAATAAACCGTGCTAGTCTGTGCTGGTTGGATATATCAAAATCAAGAGAATATATCTTCTGGAGTAAAATTCCACCTCCAGCTAAGAGCTGGCCCCACATTTATGCTAGCTATTGACATTAAAATGATGACAAAGCCAAAGCTGTCCTTATGAGGCAAACAGGAAAAATAACTTATTATTTGGATGTTTCATTCTTAACTGATCCTTTAGAAAAGACAAAGGATAGGCTTGTGGTTATGATGTGGAGATTGGGACTTGAGATATATATGACTTGAAATTCCTACTCCTGCCACAAAGGCCCAGCCTGAGTGTGGGAAAATCATCCATTTTCCCTTTAATCTCTCTCTTCCCTCTGCACTATAGGGATTATGTTTTTCCCTTTCTCCCACAATCCATGTAATACAGCGGTGTGTTCTACAGGGCTGGAATGACTTTTGCATACATACACACTACCTGCCATGGTAGGACACCAATCTAGTAAAAGTTTCTAGGATCAAGGTATGGTTGAAATAAACAGAAAATTCCACAGAAAGAATATTATTTTCATTTGAGAAGACATGTTTTTCAGTGCAACTAAGCTCCCTAATCTTAGTGGCACCCCTCACTCTGATGGGTACTTTGGGATGCTCTTGTCTTCCAGGAACCCCTAGAATGGAGCTAGAAGAAATATTCACTACAGTGCTCCTGAAGGGATTTTAAACTAAGCATTTTTAAGTTCATAGGGTCTCTATATTCCTTGCAATAGAGTAAAGAACCAAGTCCCCAAGAGTCACTCCAATGTCTCCCAGGCTCTTGAGGCATGAGGACACTCCAATACTGATATGCCAGGGAAATGAGTGTTTCCAAACAAGCCACTAGCTCTCAGTGCTTTTGGGACTTACCAGGAACTGCAATATTTCAGTGCAATGCCTCTGGAAACACCCATACTGCACAATGACACTTTTTCTAAGGAAGTAAATCTGTATCAAAAGAGAGTCCTTATGGATGTGTATCACTGTGGGCCTCTGTGCTGTCAGCTCAGGCTGCCAGGGAAGCATGGTTTCATTTCCATGCACCTGAAGTCAGCTGAACCAAGGAATGACAAAAGAGAATGAGAAGACCATCAAGGTTGTCACCCATTCCATTGCACAATAGAGGATCACTGCTAATGATACTATTGACTGGCGAGCATACACATTGAGTTTTCCAGTGATGGAGATACTATTATTTTCCAGAAGCAAATTTTAACTACTGTTACTGCTGGGAAGTTTTAATAAAGCCTAACTAAAACCTCCTGGGGTATAATATAAGCCCATTATTTTTATCTGAAGTTGGAGACCACTTATCTCCACTTGTGGTTATGAAGAACAAATTATCCCAGGGGGCTGCAAGGGTGTTGCACCAAGCAAATGTTGCTGGATTGCTTCAATTCTACTGTATTCACAGTGCATTTTCCTGCAGACAAAGTCCCATTCTTGAGTAAAGGATTTTTAATTTAATAGTTGTTTGGTCAGGAAGTCCCCAAGCAGCTTCCCCAGGCACAAATGCAACACAAAAGATTAAATGTGATTGTCTTCTGATTATGTGTAATATCAGCTCACAACGCACCAAGTAATATGGAATAAGTTGAGTTCTATGTTCTTATTTTGTAAGGGAAATAACATAAAAGCAGTAGAAATTTGGACAGAGGCCTTGACCTCAGGTTGGTGAATACCATCCTATCCATGATCCCAACTTCAAATTATAGACGAGAAACATCATTCAACCTACATTCCAACAATTTGTTCACAAATACAAAAGATTTAAGAGTTTATATTGTCTTACTTTACATTTATCTCAACTCTGAAAATGTGTTTGATACAGATGATTAGACATGTAACAGTGAAATTTAGTCCAAGCTCATACAGAACGAAGCTCTTAAATAAGTTATAATATAGCGTAGACAGATGGTACTGGATACATAAAACACATTAAAGACACTGTTATCTGTTTGATAAAGAAATAATTCAGAGCACTAGACAAGAAGCTGAAATTGCTGACAATCTGAGCTCCTGCCAACTGTCCTGGCTTCACTGGGGCTGTGTGAATTTTAAACACACATAGTCCCAGGTGTCCACAGTGCTGACTGAAATTTCTGGCAGCTAGCTCATTGCTTTTGAAACACTGCTGGCTTCCCATCACTAGCGGTCACTATGGGGAGAAGATAGGCAGTTTCTGGCTGCTTCTGCTGCCCTTTCCGTTGCCTTTGCTGTAGTGCTGTAAATGAAACACTCGGCACAATGAGCAGCCTCATTTCTTGCCAACCCACAAGGCAGATACCTCCAGGGGACTAGTGCTGAGAAAAGGAAGGGTATGACAAAAGGGGAAAGAGACTCATTTATTTATGTTCCCTAGAATCAGTGTATCAAGAAACTCAGTGGAGCTTGGGCCTCAGAGACTAGACAAAACCGTATCCAAGAAACTGAAATGTCAAAGAGATGTGGGATTGCAACAGATGCTTTGCTTTGGAGAGATTTGGGGGATGGTGGGAAAGGGTCACATGAAACCTAAGTAAGTGGTGTGAAAGGGTTAGCTGAGGAAAGACAGAGATATGGAAGTCATTTATGGCACACATCTGGTATTCCAATGTGCACAGCACTCCTGTTGACGTGAACAGGAGCTCCACCCCTGTATGGAAAACAAAAATATTTGTCTTGAGGTCTGTCTGTATAAAAGAGCCTAGCTGTTCTCCAAGTTTGGTGTCTTGTGATGGGCAGGATTTACCACATCACTGACAAACTGCTTAAAACTGATGAGGGAAAAATTAGAGGTTTCCATGTGCATCTTAATTGTCTAGTGCAAAAGGGCTGTCTGAATGACACTAGAAGCCCTTAGAGTAAAACTGAGATGCAATGGTACGATGCCAAATGAAATAGACCTAAAGAGTCACTTAAACAGCTACAGCACATGTTTTTGTCTAATCAGATCAAAGCATTTAGCTTAGTTTTGTGACACTGACATTTATTTTAGATTACTTTAACAACATTCACTTGGTACAACTAAGTGTTTTGGACCCCATTCTCTGTTGGACACGCTCCCCAAGTAGCACAATCTATTCTGCTCTGTTCTGCTGATTTACTGGGGATTGCTTCCCCAGCTTAATTGTTCAGATTTCTGTGCTCTAGAGAAGTGAATTGCTTCACTTTACTTAGGTGGACACCTGATATTCTTTGTCATTTCTTCCAGGAGGCCCAGCAGAGGATCAATTTCCTGAGCTCCCCTAAGATCTTCCCGTATAAAAATTATTTAATGAACTTAGTGGGGCTGGACCCCTGTAAGAGAGGTCACAAACAACTGCCCATTCATCCTCTGGATACCAGTATCTCCATACTACTAGGAACTTACCACATTCCCACAAAACTGAGATATCAAGAAAAGTTTTAGGTTTATATATGTGTACTGGATCAGCTGGGGAGGCTGACTAGCACTTTTTGATACTGAACAGTGATATGAAAAATGCTGCAGGAAAGACAGGAAGACTTGATTAGGGGATACAGAGAAAAATGTCATATTCAGTAGCCTGTAAAGATGTCTGCCAACAGGAAGGAAGAAGCAGATAATGCAGACAGCAGCAGAGAGATAGCATGAACAAAGAGAAACTGAAAACAAAAAAACCTCAAAGAAATAAGATAATATGACAGTAAAGGAATTAATTAAGTCAGGAAAGAAGGCTAAAATCCAAGAAGAAGGCTTATCATCCAAGTCATACAACCAAAACCCTACAATTAATATATCAGATTAATCTCAGAGAAAATTCACTTTGGACGCATAAATGATGGTGCAGGGCTCTTGGAAGAAGGAAGTCTAATGATGGGAGGAAAACTTTGGGAACATAAAGCAGAGCACTTCAAGGAGCAGCCCCAGGAAGCCAGACCAGAAGACCAGTGTGCCTAGCAGGGGTTGCTGACTCCCAGCAGCTGCACAGCTTTGTGCTGGAGAAGGTTCATGGCAACACACTTGTGATTACACCATCAAATGTGTGAGAGCAGATGAAATCAATCACTTTCAGGTGACCTGGAGTAAAACACTACTGCCATTGGCATTTTGCTACAGGTCAACATTACAGACTCGCTGAAGGGAGAGCCTATACTCCAACCCTCCTACTAAAGCAGGTTCACCAAGAACAGGTTGCACAGGATTGCATCTAGACTAGTTTTGAATGTCTCCAGAGAAGAAGACTCCACTACTTCCCTGCATAGCCTGTTCCAGTGCTCTGTCACCCTCAAAGTAAAGAAATTTTTTCCTGAAATTCAATGGAAATTCCTGTGCTTCAGTTTGTGCCCTTTGATCCTTGTCCTCTTTCTAGGCACAACTAAACAGTCTGGCCCTAGCTTCTCAACACCCATCCTTAAAATAATATAGTGCAGAGTTATGATTTAGTGACCAAATAAGCTGGTTTTGCAAATAAATTCTTTCTTCATTCTTATAGTTTTAAGTCATTGTTTGATTTACCTTCCTACAATATCAATGGATTTTTTTCACTTTGTTACTGTTTAGTGGCTCATTCTATAACAAGAACAGTATAAAAAGCAACTTACCATGATCTGATGATTAATTTTGCAAGAAGTATAAAATTGGTGGTAAAGAAATACAAACAATACTATACCCACAGTTAGAAAAATACTACAAAATATATATGGTTTTGTATAAAAACACTCTATTGTCCAGCTGAACAGCAAAACTCCATCTGCTTCAAAGACAGCCAGCATTTCACCTCATGAATCCAGCAGCTGGATTCTGTTCCTGTGTACATATATAGGAATAAACTTTTGCCTATATGATACTCAGGGAAAAAGAATGTGCTCTGAATACTTGTGTTCAAATATTTTGCAAGACTATTCACATCATAAACTGTTCATGCAGTCAGCCTAAACATCAGTGGGTTTTAGCAAGAAAGCAGATGAACCTGTTGTATGAGACTTAGGTACCAAAGCACAAATTATGAAAATCTTGAACAAAAAGTGCATTTGAATAAACTATACACAGAATAATTTAAATCATTAGCAACTTATTATTTGGTTTCATAAGCTTAACTAAGTTCTATACAATTAAGGAAAAAGGTAAACATAATCACCTCAAACTTTTTCTACCACAGTTTGTATGACAATATCACTTTTTTAAACCTCAAACTTCATAATATCCATAAACAAGAAAACAACCAAGACTGCAAGTGCAACAAAATCACAGGAGATGAGAGAAACAGCAAGGGAAAAGAGAACTGATGTTTGCTGCTGGATTCCCAACCAGCCTTGGCCTTGTGAGAAAGCCAACACAAATGACAAAAACAATCAGGTTCGGTGAGAGTGAAGTTCATAGAGGAAACAGCTGGGTGGCAATGACCTACTGTATTGACATGCATAACCCAAATTTATTTTAGAATTCTTAGCACTTAATAGATAGCAACAGGATATGTCACAGTGACTACACATGTCAATCTAAGTGCCTTGCAGACAGGATGAGAAAACTTGTGACCCATAGTGCAACAAATGTAAAACACCAAAGCAAGCAATGCAAAAGGCACTGCTTTCAGCAGACAAGAGCCAAAGTTAACTAGATGATGAATTCATATGTTCCATTGTCTTTTGCAGATAGAGATCTGTATTTTTTCCCTCAAAAATCAGTGCTGCCTTATATGCAATGATATATGTAACATAAGCATAGAAGAAATATTTTCTTCAGATTTTACTCTGAGTTGGAAACTCAGGCTAGTTATTCACTACATTTTGGTTGAAAAACCTTTTATCTGACCATTTTTATAGTTACACAGCCCCAAGGTACATCATTGCATACAACAGTCACACAGAGATATCACAGGGATTAGTGTGTTTGCTAAAAAAAGATCTATTTGGATCAGCACTCACAAGTGGTCAAGCTTTGGGATGACATAACCTGTACTGGTACAGCACTTGTATCTGCTCAGCAAACCTGAAGAGACATTAACATCTCCATCAGATCTGTGCTTAGAACTACTGTTTAAATAACCTACACATACTTCTGAGCCTACCCAGGTGGCAGGGATCTCCATCACTGATGGAGAAATCAGCATTAATACTTTTAGGCTGATCCTTTGAAGCTTTCTAGTAACAAAAACATTAAAATAATGTCATTTTCATAAATACCCATCCACCTTACAGTCCAAACCCCTTTGGCAAAAAGATTTCATTAAACTTGCTTAAATGGTGAATAAAAGAGCGTGTTTCAAAAAATGTGCCAGGAAGAAAATTAAGTAAAGGGCTGCCACTAAGCTTTACTGGGAATGTTGAACTTAGAAAGGGGTAATACAGAAAGGCTTCAGAAATCAGTAACTTTTTGAATGTTCAGCACTTCTATAAATCCAGGTGGCTGCGGGAAGATTTCAGACCATCATGTGCACAGCCTGGTCTTACTCTTTTCATCTTTTAAAACTGCTCAGAAGCCTCCATGGAGAACATATATTGAGAAGGATGTCATGGCTGGTAGGTTGTTTTTGGGAAGTTGGTTTGCTTTTTGTTTTTTAAAAAAACAGTCTCTGAGATGACAGAGATGAAACCAATGAAATGGCAAATTGGTATCACAGTTTGTGTCCATCCAGGCTGTTACTTCACTCAGTAGAGGTTCAGCAGAGTTCAGGACCAGATGCCCTTGGAAGGCTGTGACTTCCAGTTGGTCTCACACTAATTACTAATAGCTCCCAAGTGGTTTAAATTTTGAAGGCAAGCTGCTTTATATCATTTTCCACACTTTTATAAGTAAACAAGAAACACTTCTCAGCCGCCAATGTAACCTTTTGGTTTTTTAATGGAAAATAGTATTTGCAAATCTAATTTACTTTTCATAGAATATCCATTAAGGAACACCATTAAAAACAAAGAAAGAATATTTTCTACTAAAAATAGGTAAACAAGAAGGAATAGCATTGTGTTGAAAAATTATTATCTTCAAACATATTATCTTCATACTTATGTTATAGAAATGGGCTGATCATCACCTGTGGTAATCAGGAGACGAACAGTTTACAGTATAGGATATCTGACACCACTAATGCATCCTCTCTGGGAGACAGGCAGATGTGACACAGAAAACTCCAAGGGAAAAGTTAAGTGGCATGACCAAAATCTCATGTGTAAATATGTGGCAAGGTTTAAAAAGGAAACCAAAGTTCAGAATCCCAGCCCTATGCTTTAACCACAAAAACCAACTTTCTTCACTAAAACGGAGTTAACCCAGTAGTTAAGAACAAAGAAAAACCATGTATATATATTATGTGTATCTTGCCACTGTAACAACTCTAATGACATTTAAGTGTTCTCAAACTAAGATACAATTAAAAATATATGTTTAATTCCAGGGTGGTAATCAGTTCCACAAACCAAGAGTACTAGAAAAGCAAGAGGAAGTAGCCTCACAGCTTGCTGAAGCTGTGCAAACCACACATGCAGCTGTAACGTTAGTGACTGAAAGATCTACAGAAATATATGCTGCTGACAAGAAGGGACTCAATACTCATGTACAAAGCATGAAAAATGTTCACAACTACAACAGAAAGCCTAGCTGAAAATCAAGCAGAAGTTTTGTTAAAAGTTAATTAGGACCCAAAAATAATCCCCTTACAAAAAGAAAAAATCCCTAAGCAGTCTGAAAAATATTGTGACATCCTACTTCAGACAATCCTTTTATTTTCAAATCATAATGAACTGGGGCTAGATAGAGGCTAGGAAGAAGCTATTTTACAGAAGAAAAAAGCACAAGTACTTTTCACTGAGAAGCTGTTTTTCTGGTTGAGCGGTTCTGCAGCAAGAATAGCCAGATCATTTGAAAATTGAAAAGAAAATCAATTGCATGTTTTTATTTTAAAAGAGCCTCCCTGTGGGAATAGGTGTGGGCGTGAGATCTCTTTTTAAATTTCATAATATAACACAAAGCTGCCAAGATTTTTTTTTTAAAATATTCTGTTTACTGGGTGCCAGAATGATTTTTCTCTCCTTATGATTCTACTGATCCTTATCGAAATTCATCTGTTAAGTGAATAACACTAACATTTAAAAAAAGAATATTTATTCAGACAGCAGCACTGAGCAAAACAAATTTTCAAGGCTGCTATGGGAGTTCAGTGATGACAGCAAAACTCTATTTTCTCATTTGCCCCCAAGTTCTGCATGCAGAAAGTTTGTATCAAACTTTTTTTCAAAGCAAATCAACATCTTTTTAAGAATTGAGTTCCACAGGTAAAGTTTCCAACTAACCTTGCTATCTTCGATCTCCTGGGTTTTTCCTTGAAGCATTTTCCTCTCTCCAAAATCACAGGTTGACTTTAAGGTGAGCTGACAAGAAAGCATCGAGCTCTCTGCCCCAGTAAGCTCCAAGGACTTTGGTGAGTACTTCTGTGAGCCGGCGGGGCCAAGGTTGGGTATCGGGAGGGCAGTGTGGACAGGCTTTGACCCTACGGCTGGCTGTCTCAGCTTGGAGGCAACCCCAAGCACAGGCATGGCTTCTATAAAAGTATCTTCTTTCTGCCAAAGAAAATGCTCCTGACCTCAGTCTGGTAGACTCCAGCTTCAGCAATTTCAGAACAAATGCTTTAAACAAAAGTAGCAGTCATCTTTTCGAAAAGTCTTAAAACAATAATGTTATGAGTTTCACAAGGCAGCAGAATTTTTCCTTCATGTCTCCCCTTCTCCCTCGCAGCCACTCACACACACTGCTCAGTGAGTCAGTGGCTCTGTAAGACTAAACGCTCCTTTGGGGCGTGAACTTTTCTTGAAGGTAACTGCCACAGAGCTGCCTGTCTGGGATTAAAGAACTCATAAATTCGCTTTCTCTTCTTCCTACAGCATTCCAGGTCTGTGCATTACGTGAATGAAGGATGGGAGAAAAGGAGAGAGAGAAGAGAGGAAACCTCCCCGTACTCCAACTGTCAAAACAGCTCAGAGACCACAACACTGGAAGCAGAGACCTCTTCCTGACTACATAAATAACCAGCCCACATCTTAAAAAAAAAACAAACCTCTTTTTTTTCTGGTTTTAAAAAAAAAGAAAAAAAGGGAACTGAGTAGTGGCCAAAGCAAACAGCTGTTGGACGAGTTTTCATCCCGGAAATAATCTCAGCAATGAAGCTGTTTGTCTGATTCCTGGCTATTTTTCACTGCTGACAACCATGAGCTACGGTGTTTCATTCTCTGCTCCTCCCGTGAAATCAAGCTAAAATCACGCAAGAGCGTGGCTAGAAACAGACTCTGAATCACACTGTGGGTAGTGTCTGTCTGTGCTATGAAAAATCCATACAAAAACACAGAGCAGGATTTAGGAGAATCGCGAGCATTGTTAGAAGATTTAGTCAATACAGCTTTCAGAGCTCTTTTTTTTTTTTTTTTTTTTTTCTTTCTTGGTGGTGGTGTTAACGTCATCTATTCAGTGTTAACACTTCCCTTTCTAAAAACATTGAAAGCTCCGTGAAGTCCATGTCTAACTCATCATTTCTGCTTGTTGCTCAGAGAAATATTCTTTCTGGCAACCTCAAATCCTTGCACATAGAAATACAAGTCAGGCAGGCAGAGCAGGCTCCAAAATGACTCATGATGGACAGTCTAAATTGTTGAGCAGCATAAACACCTAGAAGAACAACTGTAAATTCCTTTGAGATCCTGTAGCAGGGGAATCCCTTTTAAACAGACATGAGGAAAAAACCTGTGCGGAAACATCACACCATTCAACTCCTATGGGACTCTGTAACCCAGCATTATAGCCATGGGGATTTTTGTTATATTTTCCAAAACAAAACTTAAGATGACTTGACTTATTCTGCCTCAATATACTACACAATATTAACTACACCTTCCTTGAACAGTATGTACTATTACCACCACACATAAAAGCACAAGACAAAATAAGAGCCCTCTGGACTTTTATCTTCTCAAAACAAGGATGGCAAAAGTTTAAAAAAAAAAACACTGAAAAGAGAGCAAATGAGAAGCTTACAAAAAAGATCTTAAATCATGCATTAAAATTATTTTACAGAATAAATCTGTGATACTTGCAGTATTGTCCTCTATCATTCATTTACAAAGATAACACTGACAAAATAGATAAATTCAACTCTCTGTATTGACTTACAAACTATCCCATTCTTGTTTGTGATTTGTAGGAGTGAATTTGACCTGTTTTAGTAATCTCCTGAGTTTAGAAGAGAGAATACAGAGAATCAGCAAACACATTTCAGCATCCTCTGCCTTTTGGTGCCACCATTAACAATAGATGTAATGGGTTTTGTGCAAGAATGCACAGAGGTAGCTGCTCTGCATTTTAGACAAGCTCAGCCCACAGGGTCCATCAATTTGCTCCAAGGATTGGAATATTCTTGTTCACTGTGATATTTCAGATCTTCTGCAGAGCCAAGGGGAAGAAAGCTTCTTGTGTAGTCTGTATTTGCTCTCCAGCATTATAAAGTGCTGAGGCTGTGTAAGGAATTTTGATTTCTCAGGCACAACAGTTAATGGTTAATGCTTCAGAAAATGCACATATGCAAAGACTGAAGTGGACCACAGGAAAAGAGGGATTTATCTCTTGCAAGGTTTGAGAAGATGAAAATCCTCATGAGAACTGTTACCCAATGATCAAGACAAAGAATAAAATACAGCCATGAGACAGATACTTTCTTAAAAAAACTTGGCCAAAAAAATGTAATTGAACCTTATTACTTCCCGGGGTTATAATTTTACAAAGTAATGCATTTTAGTAATCTTGCTGATCTTCTTTTGAATATGAATGATGAGGTCATGATACCCACAGTCTCTTTTGCAACCCATTTTCCCAGCACAGGAACCCTGAAAGTAATAACTAAGCAAACTTACTAGGAGAGAGTCATCTGTAATACATAACCAACAGGATTTGGAAACAATGATGTGAGGCTGGTGTTACTGCTACCCTTTCAAAATAATTCTTCATTATATGTTGACTTTAAAGCTAGTACCAGGTCAGGGCCATCAACTTCAGAATGCCATAAACCTAGAATTTGTACAATGATAAATAACAGAAGTGCTTCCAGTCTATTGAAGATGCAAAGAAGACTATGCAAGATTCTTTGCAGAAATCATGAAAAATAGTGGAGGAAACAATTATACTCTGTAAATAAGAATGCAGCTACAAGCCTAGTATTCCTTTTCTTGTTTTCTCTAATTCTAAGCAAAAGATAAAAAAACAAGCACCTACTACTCTTAGAAATCACTTAGCTACAGTTTTTGTTTGAAAGGCCCTTGTGTACCTCATGGTGAATGTGGGTTTTATGAAGTCCACCTTGGGGGAAATAATATTTAACAACTAAGCTTCAGTACTGTTTTCCACACCAATAGGTAAGTACAGGTTAAAGCATCTGTGGACAACATACACAAACCATCACCAAATGCAGGTGCTGGTGAAATGGTCCTGCAGGCAGAAGGTGTCTGAAGATTCAGTAAGGGGAGGAATTGTGGGGAAGGGGAAAAGCTGGAAGCTGCAAAGGAGGGCACATTGTCAGCCATCAGGCTGACCATGTGAATTTGGTGGGATTTTCCTCAGTATCTCTGGAGTGGGAAGCGAAGTGACTGTCAAGGAGGGCAGACAGGGAGAACCCAAAGACAAAATGAGGATGATTTAGATATATGTGAATAATGTCCAAACAGAAAAAAAGGCTTTATCTATGAGACAATAGGGCTGGAGAAGGTGTACACTGTGGCTATAACCTGGACTTACATGAAGTCAAACACAACACCAGACTGTCTGGCGTGAGGGGCAGAAGTATTACAGTCAGGATAGAGAAAGCAGTGAGTAAAAAAATATGACTGACAGAAATAAGGAGCATATATATTCTCTTGGTTACATGAAACTGATATATCTAGAAAGGGACTTCAGAGAAACAGGTCAGGTTAAGCATTGTTCAGAGAAGAGTTGTAGGTATATAATTTGTCCTCTTAGACTTTAGGCATCCTCCAGCCAAGCAGGTAGGGAACATCACCTGGATTCAGGATTCAGGAGGATGAACAAAGATCATGACTGAAGTCCTAGGACAAGGGAAATGATGTGCAGGAAAGATTGGAGAGTTGTGAGGAAACTAGAAGAAAACTGAGATGTGGGAAAAAATAGAGGGTAACATTTCAAGTGGGATGCTAGATAAGAAGATAAAAGTGTAAAGAGCAACCAAAAAATGGGAAAACAGAGCAAAGATCAAAACAAAACCTTTAGTAGTTTTATCAGCAGTAGGGGCAGTTCCAGTGATATGTCAAAGGTAGGGCCATTGCTTTAGCTGATAAAATAGTGACAATCTGACTGTAAAGCATGGCTATGAAAGTGTCACACACCCAACATTTTTACAGAAATTAGAGATTATGTTAATGATCTGTACCTCAAAGTAAGACAGCATGTATGTATTCAGTATAATAGTCCCCACATCCTAAAAAAAGCTGTAATATTTATTTCCAATTGCAGAAGCAAACACTCCTGAAGTCTAAACCACTTCATAAAAAAGGTGTCAGTCACTTGTAATGTTATGGTGAATTTTTGTTCTAAGGACTGAACACACACTGTACTGTTCACAGCACAACACCCCAGCATATATTTCCTTTCCTTCATTGAGTCTGATACCAGTACAAGTCCCATGAAGGTTGCTCCCCTTCTGCACCCCCAGCCCTCAGACAAACTGTTCGTATGAACTGAGCAGACAGCTGGCAGTGTCTCCCAGAGCACAGGAAATATCAAGAGATGGGACACCTGCCTCAAAAGTGGAGCCAAGATATTTGTTTGCTCCTTCTGCTCTATGATCTTCAACAAGGAAACTGTTGCATGTGTACAGGGTCAAACAGGAAATGTCAGGGGTCCAGAGACTGCAGAGCTCTGTTCTGAGCTGTTTCCCCACTTCATCCCACTGGTGTAGCAGCTGTGTATAAAGATTACATGAGCCAGGCCAACTTCTGAGTGTGCTTGAATGTGCTGATACAGTCACATGATTTTGTGCTCACTGATTTCAGGTTGAGCAGAAAGTTTTCCCCGCTAGGGATGGACAACTCTTCAAAAAGCAACCAGTGGTTCTAAAATACTGAAGGTAACCTGAAATAATTTTATTTATTTATTTACTCCAGATAAAACTGGTTTAAAGTTTAATAATGCAAGTAAGATGCACAGCATAAGTCTGTTTGGTGTAACAAAATATGTTCAACCTGTCAAATACTGATGAGACAAATCCTTCAGCTCCAGCTCCTGTTCACAGCATAATTTTGTGGGCATTACTTCTGTTATTACAAAAAGCAGGTGAATACATCCGTCTTAAGGCAAGACATTTAACATGTATTTAATCCTATCTGCAAATATGTAATGCTACTGAGTAAACTGCTGTTGTTTTTCGTAACAGTTTCATATTCCAGAAGTTATATAATCCAAAGCCCGGTTACAGTCACAGAAAAAGGTGCATCCGGCTTCCTAAAGGAAATCCTTCTGCTTTGCCTGAATGTTTGGGGAAGTTTTTCAAAGAGGACAACTTTTAAATAAGGATATAGTTTTATTGTCTGAACAATCTGGCCATTCAAAACTCAGACAGGAGTTTAAGGGTTTGAATGCATTAGTGACCAGTGACCAGTGACAAAGTGACCAGTTCTTCTATAATTTTCATTCATACTGTACGTTTGCAACATCTTCCATCAGATGGTTTCAAACCTTTTTGTGTAATTTAGTACCATACCAGCTTGTGAAGTAGGTAAGGTATATTAAAATACTGTCAAGTGGAACCATTAGGCTAAATCACCTTCCCAGATCTATTTTTTTTTTAAAATTATAAACCTGTGTGGGTTAAAAATCAGTTATTTCTCTTTGTCGTCCACTCTATTTAATCATGATGTATTTGGCTTAAAGGAATTGAGATTAAATACTATAGGATTGGAAAACATAAACTAAAATTTTATAAGGATAAGAAAGAACCGACAGCAACTGAACACACTATGTAAGTATTTACATACTGATCTACTGGCTAGACCACACAGCCAGCTGGTAAAGCTTAATGAAAGGATCAGCTTTTCTCTTTGGGAGGTGGAAGAGGAAAAGGAAAAAAAAAAGACCAAAAACATAAAAAGGATAATCTATGTGTTCATTTCTAAGAAAATGACCCAAACAACAAATGCTGAAGACTTTCAAAGTTGATGTTAACTGCAGCTAACAAGGAAATACCCACAATCAGCATAAACTGGTCAGAAAGCTAACAGACATCCCAAGGATTGAAGAGCCAGCTTTTCTATCCTTTTTTCCTTGTCTAATTGGTTTCTCATTTATGAACTCTCTCCAGGACACAGTCATAGCAGGCACCCTGGCTTCTCCAGTATCCTTCTGGGCACTGGCAGGTATCTTTGCCTCTTTCCATTTCTGCTCTCCTCCCAATTTGTCTTTCTTTCTCTGAAAGGATTTCTGGCTTTGGATCCTGGTGAATTATGATTTCTACTGCTTGCCCTACATTTTCCTGTCTTAGAACACATGACAGAGACATGACTTCAGTGCTGCATTGTCAAAGAGCATTTCTCCCACATATCAGGGTAATTAAGAGCTTCAGCTCTTTGTAGGACAGCTGGAGGAATGTCTAAGGTAGACACGACAAAACCAGACATTTATAGAATGCATGATTAAGCTCTTAAGTGATAACATTACTTTCAGTGGAAGTGGTAAGGAACAGAATTCCTAGCCTGTTTTTAATAATGTTATTGATAAAAGTTTTGTTCCATTTGAAATCTTGACCAAAATTTAAATTATCTTGTGTTCCCCTCATAAATTCACTGCAATTACTACTATTTTCAATATGGGTTCCCCTGGAAAAGAATTTTCCCAATGCACATACACCCCAAAATTTTGATGGAATATTTCATGATGCTGTGGAGACTTTTAAAAGTCCTAATTGGATGAGAAGGAAATTGACAAGATTTGTGGTTAATCAAAACTGTTCTGACTCTTGATACTTAACTGTCAATTGTTCAGAACTTTCATCCAAAATTTCTTCAGAGAAATTTACTTGTTTTGCTTACTATGAAATTTCCTAACAAACTGTAAAAAATGACCCATAAAAAGAAATTGAGACTAAGCAGGAAGGAATCTGCTGATTATCTGCCATCGGGTGGCTGGCAGAGTGGCAAACCTATGCTTTCATCTGCAGGAAACTTTCCTCTTACGAGCACTGTGGATCTGATAGAGGGTTTCAAAATCACAGTTATATTGGCATTCACTTCAGCATTGCAGTGAAAAACCTCTACATAAGGTTCCCACTGGTCTATTAAAAAAAAAAGAAAAGTTACTGTAGAAAAATAGCTTAGAAACATCTGCTACAGTCATGATCAGACTCTTGGCCAAGTGCAGCAACAACAGTAAGAGACTTTGAAGTCAATCAGCTTTGCTATCACCACCAGATACCCCTGCAGTCAGTGGAAATTACTACACAGAGAGTTTAGGAGATATGAAGAAAACTTGCTCTGCCAAAAATGTATATAGACAGCAATGAAGAAAAGAATAATTTTTTTAACAATCATGAAAATTGTTAGGAGTGAAAGGTTAGCAATAGGTGTTAAAAAGAAAAAAAAAAAAAAAGACTATATTAATACTCAAAGAACACTTCATGAAAACAAAGATGGATATATTTTAAAGGATTAGCTTTGATATTTGACATTAAACAAGTGCAAGCTGCACTGCAGCTGGAGGAGCACTTCTGACTGACTCATGACCTACTGTCTGCTTCTTTCTTGCTTTGAGACTGTAATCACTCAATGCCAACTTGCATCCCCCACAGTTTATACCTACTACAGCTATACCATCTCTGCCCATGTGCTACCCCAGACCCTGATCTAAGTAGTAATTATTGCATAATATTTCTTGTTACTCCTCACTGCTTATTAGCATAGTGGAATGATCCCAGCAATGTTTTTGGTTTCCTGTTGGCCCTTTCAGATAGTCATCATAACTAATTTTGTTATCAAGTGACCCTTCCTCCAATGCCCATATTATTTTCATCTTCTGTAACCACATAAATATTTGATATTTATCCTACATTTCCTGTAATTTGCACTAATTCAGTGCAAGATTTCTGATGGCAAACATAACACCTCAACATAAGGTATGAAAAAACGTTGTTCTTGGTGAAGCATTACAAGATCACCATTATATCACCTTCCCTGACACAATTCCCATCAGAAAATCTGGCATTTACAGTGCTCTCATGCAGGGTGGAAGTACTGGTGAAGCACTACTCCCCATGGCAGTTCTAGGTTTGCAGCTTGACAGTATGGCCTTAAGGATCTTTTCCAACCTAAATAATTGCATGATCCCCATGTAGGCCCCATTGCTGCACACTTCCCTTGCACATCATCTCTTGCTAATGGCCAGAGGCACCATCCTGAGTGCTGGATCTTTTCTGTGATAGTACTTTCATTTCAGATCTCAAGTTGTTACATGAAGAATTGGTATTGTACCTTGAAGTCACTCTAAGGTTTTTGTTTTGTTTTCATAAATGGACATGCTCTTTTAACCATGTTTTTTTTGTGCAATTTTCCTGCTCTTATTGAGGAGTTATGATAACACTGTATGGAATCCACATTTTTCTACAGTGTTTCCTCACCAGGGCATATCACTACACTTACTGTGGTTTTCCTGCTCTTGTCTTGTGCTTGGCCATCTTGGAGCTCTGGCAGAGATGGTCACTCACCTCTACCTGCAAAATACTAAGCAGACAGGCTTTGTGTGTCAATGAATGAAAAACCTTGACCACGTATACTTGAGCTGTGGGTGCTCTTTTCTTTCAAATAAGAATTGGCCTAATGCACATACTAAAAATCGCAACCATCTGCTTCTATCTCCTGTTGGCCATATGTGAACGTTTCCTACAGTGAGCCTTGAAAGCCTGTGCCTTTCTCCATTCTGCTGTGATCAGAGCGCGCTCCAGGCCAACTTCTGAAACGGGTTCTGTGTGTCACTAGACTAAACCTTCCAGTTTTTTGATCAATAAGCATCAAGAAACTGCTGTTTTTCATTACCAAACATCTCCCTTCTATGCTAAAACATACACCTTGTGTCATCCCCACAAAAATCTGAGAGTAAATTACAGTAGGAGCTTTTTCCAGTCAGCAAACTGTATTCCCTCACCCCTACTCTGTCTATAGATGCATGATTTTATCTCTTGTGTGTATCTTTATGTACACATGAGTACACATGTTTAATATGTCAGACAGATATTAATACCCTTTGAGCAATTCACCTGGGTTGTTTTATCTTTTACAAAAAAAAAAAATAAATAGAAATCATCAAACCCTCAATAGCACACAGCTGTCAAAAATAACTTCAAATCCTGCAGATGTTAGATGCTTCCTTCCTGCTTCTCTGCATACTGGGGAGAAATATTATCTTACAGATGTGGCATGTTATTAAAAAAAAGAAAAATGGAAGATATGGTTATATATTGGTCTTACCTTCAAGGGCAAGAAAAGTGCTAGATGGGAGACAAATGATACAACTCCACTCCCAGCTTTCATCCATCAGCTGGGCTTTTAGAACTGACATATGCAACAAGCATTTGGCAGCCATAGAAGCAACATCAGCATTCACAAATTAAAAAATAAAACAGAAAGCCAAAATAATTTTTTTCCACCTATAATAACCCTAGGATGAGCTACAAAGAAAGCCCAGTTTTATCAAAACCAGAAGGGAGACTAAACTGGTTATCTAGCTGCAGCATCTAGCTAAACAGACACTGTTAGCTATAAATCAGCAAGAACCAAGTTAACAGCCACTAGTGAAAATGTCACTATTGGCATGTGCACCTTCAGTGGTGACAAAGGCAGAAACTATTATCTTCAGACAGAGATGCCTTCAGACAGAAAATATCTTCATTACGTGTTCATGCAGCATGACAGCCAACAACACAAAACTTTCCTGATAGATCCAGGAAGATTTTCTATGGGTACAAAACTGTGTGAGTCCCACTACTTCTCTAGGCCAAGTACAAGACATACAGTACAGTCTCTCCGTTTAGAAAATATATAATTAGATTTCATACATTATTTCTTTCTATTCCTTTATTATTTTTTTTTATTATATTCTCTTTGAAAGTTTTATTTTTCATTCCATTCCCCTCTCTGCACCCAGTGAGGGAATATTCTCCAGAATAAGAACAAGATGTGCAGGCAGTATTTTTATTTTCTTTTCAGAAACTATTATGGCACAGCATTACAGTTTCTGCAGTACAAACCACCTGAGCAACACTGGGATCTGTAACTAGCAGACTATTCAAAAATCTCCTCCAATAACTTGTCAAAAGATTCTAGTCTTCTCTGAAACCTACTTCAATTTAGGAAATTTCCAAATATCCCATTATTTTGGTATACCTTTACATTTTACTCATCTAAACTATAATCCAGGCACTTTTGTATTTTTGTATTTTTGTATTTTGTACTGCACTACTTCTTTTTATCCTTTTATGGAATTCCTTGACTCTAACATACCTGAGCCCTTTTATTCTGCCTTACATAATAAAGCTGAAGCAGTCCAATGCCTAATGCCATGTGGTGCTAATGCAAGGAGCAGGAGTCTACACTTGCTTGAATATATTAGCTAAAGATGGTGGAGGAGGAGGGGAAGAATAAAAGAGGGATACACAATATCCAGTCTGCTTTCTGACCTGGTAAAGGTTTCCTTCTGTGATTAGAGTTTGCATTCCAAGCTAGTTACATTCTGGCCAAATTGATTTTCCCACCCTTACATAACTGAACTCTGTTCTTCATTATATGGGTGTAAATCTGCAGCAAAAACTTTGAACTTCCAATGAGTAATTCTAGATTTATGCCAGAGTAATTGAGAGCAGAATGTAGCCTCTTAGTTGCTCATAGATATAATACTATTCAAGATTTCTATCCTCCAACACACTTGTGAACACTCAACTTTACCCTAGACCCCTTTTCTCTCCTTTAAGCTATTCTACAAATTGACACAATATTTGGAATTTTTAATACAAATAATATTTGGAAATATTTTACTTCCAAATCAAGGGAAAATGTAACTAAAAGTGTATGTATCAAGAGGAGCTTTTTTTTTTCCCTCAGAGAAAAGAAAGAACAATACAGAAGCATTTTTCTGTGCTGACACAGGCTGCATGCATGACTATCCAGCTCTTTTTCAAGTCTGCAGAACTGTTATTATTTATTTATCCCTAGACTGCTAATATTATTCAAAAACTTCCCTAAATCTGTATCTTTAAAACTGTTACACAACTATTTTGTAACAACTGAACTCATTCAAAATAAAAATTATTTCAATGAAGTGCACTTTCTATGTGTTAGGTAAACTTTATCCTTGGTATAAGTTTAATTAATTCCAGTGAGTTTTCTCCAGCAGGAAAGAATTTATTGTTTATATTACATGCCAACAATTTGCTAGATTTAACAAAATATGAATCTTCTTATGTTATAACTTCTGTTTAAAAATTTATCCCAGTAGGGGTTTTTTTGAAACAATTTTGCTGATAATGACACCCTTTGTTTGCTCTTCACAGAAGCCAGCAGGGTCTCAGAGATATTCTTGAGCGTGCTCAAGGCTTCAACCCACCCTGTTTGTTCACATAACACCAAAGTACCTGGAGCTCAGAAATTCTGACCTTGTCCAACTGTGACTAGAGAATTGCTTTTCTTTGATCTTTGATTTCAAGAATCCTACACTTTCCCCCTCCTTGAGGAAAGACAGTTGGTTTTAATTTAAAAAAAAAAAAACAACAAAACATTAAACAGGAGAATTTCCCAACAGGAAACAGAGTTAAAGTGAGCCAAACCTTGCCACCATACCTTTTGGATCATGCTCTCAGCAGGGTGTAAATATCCAGTCACTTTAAACTACAGCTTAGGCCACCTTAAATTCTCACTAATATCTGGATTTACAGTGTACAAATGAAATTAAAATCTTACAGAACAACTATTTCTCAAACATGGCTTCAAGCTAGGCTGTTGAAAGGCTAGAATTTTAAAGATCTCTACTTTAAAGGTCTCTGAGTAAGCAATTCTCACTGATTTCAATGAAAGGGAGAGGAAAAATCCATTCCTAATTACAGTGGTCTCAGGCAACCCAAGAACCAAGCCCAATTTCCACAAAAATCTTTCCACAGACAGAAATCTTTCCATAGACTTTGGTGGCCACATGTGCTAAATAGTTCTCACTCAAGGACTCTGAGGCTGGGATTATATTATTCACTTATGTAAATGAGTTCAAAGAAAATGTAGAAATTAGTGGGAATGGTAGAAACTTTATGACCATTAGGAGATTTGCTTAAATTGGCAGGCTAAACTATTCGGCATCACTTCTATAAACTCTTTGAAACAAATTTGGCTTAAGCAGAAGCTCTTCTGAACTGATTAAAAAACTTATCAAGGCTGGTTTTGAAGATTTATTCAAATTCTCCTATTCTACTGGCAGCCAAGTTGAAGTCAAAACTCAACTGTGATTGGAAAAAATCCTTTGAATGTCAGTGGGTTATGTAAAAGCTGAGACTTTTTGCCCAGAAGTAAATCTGTGAATGTTACATTGATAGTGCTAGTCTGAGAAGTCAGAAAAGGATTTAGAATCTGAAAGCCTCAGATGCTTTTTAAATTATTTTGAATCCATATAAATATATTGATTTCTTCTTTCTGGAGAGAAGTCACTGAGAGAAGCCATAGTTTTTTTGTAAAATGTCTATTCCCAAATGTCTTCCAGTTTCCAAGTCTCATGTCCTGGAGTTTTGACCCCAAAGGCAGGGTTCCCAGAGTCTTTTTGAAGTCTATTAGAAACCTTCCTTTAGCTATTAATTTTATACAGATGAGACTGTATAGTAATGGAAAGCAGTATCAAAACTCAGTAGTCTTTTTCTATTTCTTTTGAGATAAGAGTCATAACCACAGGACCTCAAGATCTGTATGGAGAACAAAAAAGCCTGTCCTCCCTTAGGGAATATAGTGGGTGAGAGACATCATCCAGATTTTACTTGTAAGACCTCAACATATGCCAGTCTGTTTGAAGAGATCTGAACTGTCAAATCAGGAAAACATCACAACTATAATGCTAAGGAAAATGTGAGTGATTATGATCTTACAGTCAGTAGAATTCAAAGGGAACAAAGTAGATATTCAGAAAAAGTATCCACTTGCAGGAAAAGCAAGAAGATATCCTATCACCATCCATCATTCATTCATCCACCCATGTATCTATCCACATCAAAAATACTGTGGGAGCCTGGCCACTTATTATTCTTATGTTCATTTTATTCATATACCTATCTATTGAAAAAGAAAACAGCACTGATGTATCCTTATGCTTACAGTAATGGGTATTTATGTAGAATCATGACCTGGATTCTACAGCAATTTCATCATTACCCATTCTACTGTCTTTCAACTGATCAATGTAGGAAAAAATCCATATCATTATGCATAGCCCATGACTGCATTTCAGTTAAAAAAATCCCATGATTTAAGCTTCTTTCTAATCCTTCTAGAGCCCTTAATTATATAGATTTGAAAATGTACCCTATAACTATTATGAGTTCAGCTTGAAATTAATACTTGGGCTTTTTTTCCCTCTTACAAAATTCCTACCTTACCATATTTTTTTTACTTTAAAGATTCTATACTAAATCCAAGTTTTATTAGCTCTTAAAGCTCTTAAAGAGTAGGAATGAGAGTCACCAGACACTTTTTTGTGCTTGCAGCTGAACCTGTTTTGAAACAATCTGCATTTATAGTTTGTTACATGTACAGATAAATAGCTGTAGTAAATGAGCAAATTTTAAATTTTCTTTCTCACATTAAATCAAAATGATGAGGTATAGATTAAAATACATGAGTTCAATTGTAGTGAGCAAAGCTAAAGCATACTAGAAGCCTGCATCTGTACACTAGGGTAATGAACTTCCTAAAGGTTTGATCCTGCAGCTCTAGCACATACTCATTTCTCATCACCACCATGAGTTCAATCATCACATGCAGACTACAAAGCCATATCCATTTCAAGTCATTAAGCAGAGCTTGCAAGTTTAGGCTGGTGGGAGTTGTGCAGATATAGGACAGTAGCTGGCTCTGAGGTTTTTGCTAATTTGTTCACCATCCTTTGAAGCACAAAAGCAGGAAAGAAAACCGCATGAAATATTAAATCATCCCACATTTCCAGGAAGGTTCTGAAACAATTAAATTACTACTCTGGTGTATAGATGTTAGTTGGTTCTCAAAGAAGGCCAGAAAAATTGTAATAGGAGTAATAAACTTTCTACTTACAACAGCAGAGTTTATGTTTGGGTGTTTTTCCCTGAGCAATAAAATACCTATTGAGCACTAAATAAATAACTGTAAAAGCACAGGCTGTTATATTTCAGGCAACAGTGATTTTATTAGGAAATTGATTTAGATATTCCTCCAACTTTGAAGACATACAGCCATCATAGATTTTGATCTGGACTGGGACTGGCAAAGAGAATTTATAAAAATGCGAGTAGACAGATGGCAATGAAAGAAAAAATGTTTCAACTCAGACTATATAAAATATATTAAGAAAATCCAAATTCCAGACTGAAAATTACTAACAGCAAATTATTCCTTCTTTACTTTTAAAAGCAGTCCTGCTTCTTGTCTGCAAATTACTTTGTTCTATTTCAAAATTATTCTTTCAAACTGACCTGTTTAAGTCACATTTTAAATCAGTAGTGATAAATTTCAGTGACTAATTACCTATAGAAAAGTACTGAAAAGCATACCTTTGCCACATTTCTTCCAAATATATTACTCTTAATTTTAAAAGTGTTTCACTTCACTGTTTTTTTATAAAAGGCATTTAAAATATATTAGATCAAACAAAATACTTTTCTCTCTGAAACAATTTAAAAATTTTTAAATAGAGTTGCACAGCTGTAAGGCAAAAGAAGAATAGCTGATGTTGGCGAGCAGCTGTTGTGCAACACGCCTGTTTTGCAAATGAATCATAATTGTGTCTCTTGAAACTTGTGCTCCCCCATCTGTCTGTTGTATCTGTTACAGAGAGGAACATGTCTCTATGAAATTATGAACTACATTTTGTATTATGTTAGAACACATGTCTAGTCTTGCCCAAAGCAAACCTATCGAATTCCTTGCCAGACAGCTGCCCTTCCTGCAAAAGATGCTTGACATCTTAGAGGAAGAACAACACTGAAAAACCATTGAAAGTGCAATTTGAAGCCTACTTCTTCAACTCTTAAGTCTACTTCATCTGTTTGACTGAAGTTATCCCACAGAATAGCTATTTAATGCTAGGCAGGGAGTCACTAGAACTGAGGAGACAACTTACTATGGAAAGGGAGCCTTTGACAAGACCAGTAGAAGTCATATTTAAGACTTGGTCTGTACTGAAAGAAAGGAATCACACAAGAGAGTAAGAGGATTAAAGAAGCAGAAAGGGTTTTGCCTGCTCTCAGACACATGCAAGCAGGAATTAATCTCATGCATCTTCATAGATCTATGTCCAAGCAAGCCAGCCTCAGCTGCAATTATGTTGAGCAGAGAGAAACTAGAGGCTGCTTTGAGTACAACATTAACCAATGTCCTGAGATGCCAGTTTCCTTCCACTGACACCATGACTCTCCTTTAGGTACGACTGCATTCGTACAACAAGGCTACAGTTTCAAGTTGCAAAAAATGAGGCAAAAACACTGAATTATTCAATTAGACTATTCACACCTTTCTCCTCCTTACTGCAACATTACTCCAAATTCCAATGTACAGGCCTCTGCTCCTTGGCAGTGCCAATCATGTCAATCATGTCTATTACTTGAATGGATCCATTTTTAAACAAACCTTTATTTCTTTTTTTTTTTTTTTTAGTATTTCCTAAGGGTAGGATAATTTTTCCTAATATAATTCCAGAATAACCAACAATTTTTTGTGAAGAATGGAAAATATGGCTTCAGATCATGCCTGATAGAAGACAGAATTAAACCTGGACTAGCCAGAACAAGGACAAACACTCCGTATCCTGAGCTGACTCTGAAAAAAGTCCCAATGCCACTGATAATTTTTTTTTTCTTGGTTTTTTGGGGGGTTTTCCTCCATCTTTTGCATTTGTTTGCATTGGCAAAAATAAACAAAAAACAGTCAGTGTATTCTGAGTCAGTCTAAAGTCCATCTCATACTCAATAACATGAGCTTCAGATTACAATCCAATTATCCAAGACAACCCAAATTTTGCTAAGGACAGGAGCATCCTATACCACCAGTCATCAAAGATATGTTCTGAGACTGGGCACCATAAGGACAGTGATTATGTTCCATCCAAAGCCAGCTGAGATGGGACTAAACGGTCCCACTTGTCACATACAGGAGATCCCTTGCATCCATTTAGACTGCAAATTCTTTAGGCCAATAGCTGATATTGCACATCTCTAAAGTGATAGTCCCCAATATTTCTAGATAATTCTTAGGCTATGGTGCTTCTGCAGAGTTCCATGTATCCTGATTATGAAAACAAAGATGAGAGCACAAAATTTGTTATTGAAGACCAGCACTGAACATAACCATGGCTTTGCTGCAGCCCCCATGATAATCTGAGGACTACAGTCCTGAATCAGGTAGCACAGCAAGACTGGTTTGCTTAAGCACAAACCTAACCCCAAACAGCAACAAACCTACAGTGTTATTATTTTATTCTTCACCACACATAGGGGACTATTCAAGTGGTGGATACTGTTAGATAAAACTGTACTGGGATAAGAGAATTGCATCATTGCAAATTTCCTGTGGAGGAAAAATTAGTCTCAGTATAAAATCAGTCTCAAGTCTCAACAACTTTTGTACGTATCTGCAAAATTAAACATAGTTTTTGGCAATAAATTATAAATATAAATAATATAAGTATAAATAATTGGTCCTGATGCTCAAACTGTGAGCTCAAACTCATAGCCTTGCAACAACCTCTTATCTTTCACTGATGATTAACAATTTTGTATGAAACGCAAGAAACCATACATGAATTGAATCATCCCCAGTTCTTCTCCTAATTCATATGGAAAATTGCTCCCAAAATGCTTCCCATCCAGTACTTAATGTCTTTGACCATCTACTGCTAGTCACAGAGTAATGATATATGACAATCCAAGTTTTTTCTCAGAATTTCAACAAGTAATAATGTAGTGAATGGAATATCTGTACTTGGGCAAACTTAACATGAGCTCTTTACATTTAAACAATCTGTCAAAACTTCAAGATTTCTTTAGGGTACTTCAGCTCCAGAATATTACAGAAGAATGGCATAAATTTATTTTATAATTTACAGGTCTGAAGGACATCAGGTTATAGGCAAACTTCATTAAACACACCAAAAAGTATTTATATATAAAAACCAGAAACCTTTTAGGGAACAGCTTTTATATGTTTTGCAGGAAAAAACCAATTAAAAAATAGTCAATCAAGTAAGCATTTTTCCACTTACGGTCATGCTTTATCCATTTAATTCTTTCTGTTCACACCCCAAAATTTAAAATAGTTGCTTACGCATGCACATAGTGATATTATGAAGTGTCTTAGCACAAATTTATCCTTCAGTGTTATTGCTTATGGATGGTCCTTACAGTACATTTTGGCTCAAAGGCACAACTCACTCTTAATTTCCTCTCTTTTATAGGTTTTCTGCCCTCAGGGTAAAAGATCTCCAAGGATATCAACTCAGAAGTAGCACAGAGGTATCTGGAATATTTGTTATGCTATGACTGCAGCTCATGTGACCTCGTTTGGCTTGACATGACTGGTGGCAAAACCTGGCTAATCTGCATTTTTTTCTAGAGAAAAAAAAGGATTGAAATTACTTTCTTTAACTATAAGGACAGTTCCACTTCCTGTCACTCTTTGCGTTTAAGGACCACAGGGATGCGTGTAGTCATAACTGAAATGTTTATTGATATACAAATCAAACCGAGTCTGCACTGAGGGCTTTGGGGAAATTTTCCACTCTATCCAAGTACTGGTTCAGTCCTTCTGATAGGAAGTAGGGATAGGAGGAAATGCCAATTACCTACTAATTGTTGCCATCACAAAAATCCTAGAAATTTGCCTAAGAAGGGCTCTCCAGAGGGTTTCCAGACAACTGCCAAGCACAGAGGGGCATTAAATACAGGGGCCACACACATCAGCTCACTCTCTGGGCCTTTCTTCACCATCTCCCATGAAGGGGATAATGCAGTTCTGTTAAACAACCTGCTCCAGTACTTTACCTTCAAAGCAATTAGAAAGCTTTTCCTGGCACATGGTGTTTTGCTAACAGCATGTATTCTGGCTCGGGAGCGGTTTGGATGACAAGGGA
Organism: Parus major; assembly: GCF_001522545.3. Classification (NCBI taxonomy): domain Eukaryota; kingdom Metazoa; phylum Chordata; class Aves; order Passeriformes; family Paridae; genus Parus; species Parus major. The sequence continues at coordinate 36,464,092 of NC_031773.1, read as the reverse complement.
GCATGTGCCCGCCAGTGGCCTTTAGCAGCAGGAAATATTAGGGTTGTTGCTTTTGTAACTTGGGAAGTTGCCCTAAAATCTTTCCTGTGGGCAACACCTCACTAAATTTAGTCAAATTTTGTTCTCTCACTGATCATGTTTTTGAGTAGCCTAAATCCTTGGGTACTGATTTTGCCACACCTCATACTGCAACTTTTCCACCATATTTCAGACCAGAGTGGGGAAAAAGAATTTCATTAACTACTTTTCTTTTCATACTGCGTTACTATAGTCTTTCCTTCAACAGAAAATTCACCTATATAAACAGAAAGCAAACAAAAATTGTTTTTAATAAAATATAGCAAATAATAGTCCAAATAAAAAAAGACAAACACTTTTTAAAATGCATACATAAAAATAAGGCCTTGATTCTGTAAAAAACTATTTGTATATTTAACTCTTTTACAATTTAAGCAGCAATTTTAGCAAAATGAATTAATAAGTAGGAGTTGTGTAACTAAATTTTTTTGAGGGAGCTTAAAATTCCCTTTGAAATTCTCCTACCATATCATGTCAAGAACCAAAAAATAATTTGATGAGACTACTATGTTGAGATTCAATTGCAACAATTTTATATCGTGATGTAGGGTACCTTTAGCAAAGGCTGGTCCTTTGGTTGTACTCTGCAGTTCTTGCCAGACCTGAGCATAAGTAGAACTTTTAGGTTATAGCAGACAGATGTACTGGTCTTTTGGTTATGCTTGGGCTACCATCAGTGTCAAATTAGGTGAATCTGGCTTACAGGCAAGAATCTGGCTTTATTTCTTTAATTTATAATTCAGCAAGAGATTGTAAATATATATGTGCATGTGTGCAAATTTGTTTTATTTTTTAATTTTAAAAAGGGTTCTCAAATATATACTCAGTTTTGGTTTTCCTCTTATTTAATTCTTGGGTAATTTAGGTAATTTAATCTTGATTTCACCAGTGCAAAAGGGTGAAAAAGGAAGCAAAGAAGAAAAGTTACTGGTGGCCTAGAGACAGCTCTGCAGCAGGAAGGAAGAAAAAACCACTGCTAATACCTCTGCTGTTATACGAGGATATTCATTTAATCAGAACCCTCATCACAAAGTGCTCCTCAGGAGGGTATTGCAAATCAGAATTCACATATATTATACAAAGACTCATTTTTACTAAAATGTGTAAGTCTCTAATGTTTTGGCAAATTATTATAAATGGGGCCAAGTCCACCACAACTTTAGGAAGTATCCAGGCCCATACGCCACCCAAAATCCAAAGACGCCTTGTAATTTTGCAGTTCATTCTCCTTTTATTTCAGTTCAAACGGCTCAGATTTTCCTGCTCTCTTCTGAAAATCTGAGCTAGTGTCTCTCTCCTGGAGATTTTTTGCCAGACATATGGCATTACCTTCCATGTGATACTGCTAATCATCTTGCTCAAAGGGCAGTTCTTCCTACCATGTCTTCCCCTGACATTTCAGAGCAAAAATTTAGCTGAAACTTTTCACAGTTTTCAGACTAATTATCCATTCCTTCACGAAACAGTAAAAGACAGCATTTATAGTGCCTAAAAAGCTCTTAAATTAGGCAGGCTGATTTTGAAAATTACAAAAACTTAATGAAAAATCAGACATTCACTAAAATTACTCCATACACATTACTGCAAGACATACTTATGATTTTCAGGCATTTTAAAATCTGGTTTTAATAGGTTCTCCATTTAATATTTTTATAAAAGTAAAGATGACAAGCCAATAAAAATATTTGGCAAGTCTTTTTCTTTTTTTTCTAGAGTGGAATATAATGAAACCAAGTTAAGACAGATACAACAGTCCAACCAAGTCCATGTCTATCATCCTTGAAAGAAAAACGGATCTGTAATGCACCCTGGAAAAAGCTACAAAACTGTGGGTTTGCTACAAAATGAGACTGAACATTTCAATCCAATTTCAGTGACAGAGTGCAAAGAGAAGGAAAAAAAAAAGAAAAGAAAAAAAGAAATAAAAGGAAAGAACTTAAAGAAACTGTGCTTGATTTGGATTTATTTTATTTCATAAGCAAAAGAAAAAACTCCATCTCAGGAGAGCAAAAATTAAGGCATGAAAAAGGAGAAGAATAAAAAAATTCACCTCTTCCTTAAACTGTACATTCTTACACAGCCGTTGTACCACACAGAAGTCTTCAAATGCTAACTGAACAAAAGAATAAGTTGGTTCCTTAAAGCTTTGATATAGTGTGTGCAAAGAAGCGACTGACAGGAGACAAACTTTTGACTACACTAGCACTTTTTTCCAGTGGAATGTTTTGTCTCTATAAACATGGCAGCGTCAGGGTCAAAACTGCATTTCATTTCAAGAATTTCTAACAGAATACAAAATAATCTTCTTGGCTATTTCATTCAGGATATTTGTATTTTTCCAAAAGCATATGCATGATCAAATCTCTGTCTCTCTCTCTCTCACTAGAAGCTTCTGCTCTAAAATATGCAGAAGAAGAAATAACAGGAAATTCATGTCAAGAAAACAGAATCATTATATGCCATCATGAAAGATAAAAAGGGAATGCATGCTATCTTCAGCAAGATTCAGAGAAGCAAAGCAATGAGCTGTATTAAAATGCATGGTTTAAAGCCTGAGAAATTAACCCAAAACAAATGCCATGAATTTGGTTCTTGCATATGTTACAGCTATGTTTAAAAAAGCCAGAATTTTGCCAAATTCCACTCAGTGTCTTCTGTCCTCTGGCAAAAGCCTTAGTCCATTGACAGCACACAGAACTGAGTGCCATTTTAGTGAAGAAGAAGGAAGACAAGGCAGCTATTATTACTTTGAAGGAGATATTTAGAATGGATACTTGGAAAAATTTTATTTAAGAAAGAAAGTAGTCAAGGATTACATAACAGAAAGAGTAGGGGGAAAAAGAGAAACTTCAGGCTATACAAACACAAGGAAATAGCCTGCTAAATGACTTCTACTAAGGTCAAAGAGGCAAAGCAGCTTTCACGACACAGAAGCTGTGGAAAAATCCCCAGGAAATAAGAGATCAAAGCAAACCACATCTCAAAAATAGGCCAGTTTTTCCCAACATTAAACTCTAGATCACCATAAGTGCTATTTCCAATGTATAATGAACTTAAGCAAAGTACATTTTCTCTTAATGTCATTCTTTTTGTCACTCCTAAAGTAAGAAATACTTCGACTAGATTGGTAAATTTTCTATTTTTTTTTTTTAACGTAAAAAAAGAAGAGGCAGTCTCAACCTATTATATGAATGCTGTAATCAAATTAATACACATAGGAAAAATCCTCTTCCCAGGGCCAGACTTGACCAAAATAAGTGGACTGCTGCAAATGCCACCAGTTCATCTGTAGACAGTTGACTGCAAAATAGAAAGAAGGTATAGGAGGACTGAAAGCTCAAACCCCCAAGTTTAAAAACAGAAAGTGTGTATATATATTTCTTAATTGTCAGAATAATTAACCAATAAACATGTAACAGTTAATGGTTGTGATGGTCTCTTCATTACAGCAAGTTTTCAGGTAACACTAAATTTTTTGCTGAAAAGATGGACCATAGTTCAGCCACAGTTATTGGAGACTCAGAAATCCAGACCAGATATCATATAGTATTCCCATCATCTAATGTGTCAAGCAACCTCAGTTTTTAGAAGAAACTAACCATAAAGCCAATCAAAAACTATAAATGTAGAGGAAAGAGACTGAGAACTAGATGAGTATGCAGTGTATTTCTCAGGCAGAAGCAACCCTGACAGTGCAGAACTCAAATTCAGCCTCTGCTTTCTCAGAGTAAAAGGCAACTTTTACTCTGAGAAATATAGCATGGATATTGAATTATTATCCCAAGGTACCACAGAATAAAAAAGAGAATAGAATATAAAGGTGGGAGTTTCTCCCCTCTGTGTTTTCTGTTCTCTGTCCTTTGAATAGGGTGAGAAGTACCCAACAAGGAGTTGGTTACTCCTTGTCCTGAGTGTTTGGAAGTAGATAGGAAACGAGTAATATCCAGCTCCAGAAAAGAAAAATAGATTGATTCAGGGAAGGGCTACTTCTGCTTTAAAAGAGATTTTGAGGTGTTTCTATCATGGCTAGAGCTGCCACAGGTCTGACCTCCATCCCAGAACCCATTACTAGTTTTATTTACTGATGGTGACACCAATCTGCTCATGCCCATCAGCAGATATTGCTTGAGGGGGCTGTTTTTTTCTAAATGTCAAAAATGGCTGCAATGAATATGGAATTTGCATGTCTCTGTATACATACTCCAACCTCTCCAATACATACATACTATATACACAATCTCTCCAATAATCTAAACCAAAGTGTACATTATCAAAATATTTTCATTTTTCAGTCTTTACCTTGACATTTACTGGAAGACTTGTAGAAGAAATTGGAAGGGAATTCACTTGCTTTGCAAGTGAACACAGCAAGACTACCACTTCTCTTGTCATCTGTTAAAAAAAGGGGAGTTTGGGCTGAAATAACATTTCTGTTCTGAACTACTGCAAAACACTGAGCAGCTGTTGTTGCTCAGAGATTTTCCTAGCTTGTACTCATCCACATTCTATTTAATGTGGATCAAGCAGGGAGTAAAATTTTTTTCTCACAAGCTTGTCCTTGAGTAGGGCTGTGTGCTCAAAAGCTTGTCTTTTCCTTCAGCTGTATCAGCTGTTATAATAAAAGATAGCACATCTCCCTACAAACCATAAGCTCCCCTTTCATCAATGGAAGCTGAAATATCTGTAGCTGAAAGCACCATTTTCCCTCTGACAAAGGCAAATGTCGAATTCAGAAGGCTGAAAAGAAGCAAGTGTTGGGCATTCAACTTGATGAGATCTTGCAAGAAAAAAAAACCTAAAAAGCAGATGTCAGTTATACTGGAAGCCAAAGAAAAAATGAAAGCTGTAACAAATGAAAAAGTGTTAAAAAGGAACCTAGGCTGACACTTGACTGCTTTGATTTTCTGATTGTCTGGTCCCTGTTTCTGTGTGATTTGAGCTAGTTTCAAACTGGTCTCAGGTGAGTCAAGGGTAGGTGCGTTATTGCTGGAGGAATCAAGGCTTCTCAACAATATCTTCTCTACCTCCAAATGCAATAGCATTTGAAGAGCTAAGTACTCTTATTGCAGACTGAGACACCAGGCCACAAAGGCCTGTTAACCCTGGAGCAGATGGAAATACTGCATGCTAACAGCACTTTTTCAAATGCCTTACCCGGATCTAAGCCACACACATATTAAAGGGTGTGAAAAATATGATGTGCAATCAGTGAGATCCTGTACCTGTACAAGAAGAGGTAGGGTTCACATCCAATAATGAGTGTGCCTTGCTCCTGTTTCTAATGGTATGAGGTTGATTCCTATTAGTGGAGCACCACTCCACTACCTCCAGAGAAGTCACAGCAGGTTACCCTGTGCAATTTGAGGAAGAGCAGACAGACACCAGGAGCACCATTATGGCTTCACAGCTCTCATTGTGGGTTTTCCTTTAAGTGGGAGAAGAAAACATTCCCCTTTCACCCTATGAAGTTTTTCCTATGAAGTTACTTTAGGCTACTGGCAGACCTTTTGGGGATTCCTGTGAAATACTGGGGCTGAGAAGCAGTATAGTTATGGCACTGAGTAGGTAACTACCTGAGTAAATGTCCTCTGTGATTGCTCCTGTTTCTCCCTAATCCCATCAAATCTGGCACGTCTGACTATGTTTTCTGAAAGGAGAAAACAGCCATGCACTTGCAGTCTGATGGGAGATAATTTACAGGTTTTCAAGTTACAGGAGAAGGGAGTGATGGCAGGAGGAAGGAGAGAGAATTCACTCCATGAATGTTCATGTGTTTGTGTAATTACCCAATTGGAGGTAGAAAGGAAAAGACCCCAAGTCTAACTGTGACATAGCATAAAACCTAGAATTTCAAAAACAAAATAGTATTTTACTCTAAGGGTAGAGAGAAACCTATCTGAGAGGTTTATCCCCAATAGTAATTTGGATGTAAAATCACTATAGGAAAATAATGCAATGTGTGAACACAAGGAAGAGAAGAATATGAAAGGGTCAATGATAAGTAATTACATCAATTTGTAAAACATGTCTCTAACCATGACACAGCTGCCTGATGACATGGAGGCCATTATAGTTAAGAATTTTCCAGTGCTTTTTGCTTTTTGTTTAAATTCCTACATCCAGAGCTTTAAAACTTGTCCATAAACTTCTGCAAACCAATTACTATGGTTGAGCAAAATAACACCTTCTTAAATATTGATCTAGCTGAGTCATTAAATTGGTTATTACATAAGCCTGAACAGAAGGAGCTTTCAAGTAACATGATTTAAGAAGAGACTATTAAAAGTATATATATTTATATATATATATTTATACTATTTAAAGTATAAAGGGTTGTATCACATCCATCACAGACAGTCTCAGCTGCAAAGTTACCACAAGAGGCATTGTACACTCTCCTCAAAAAGAATTGCAGAAAGCATCCACTACAAGATTACAGCTGTACCTTCTTATTTATAAACTACAGAGATAACCTAATGTTCAAAGTTCATGCCTTCTTCATGGCCATTTTGATCTCCATGAACAAGCCTGAGGACAAGTGTATTCCATCCTCACGTAACAACATTTTATGAATTGTTTGTAAAGGACAGCAGGAAAGCAAAATATTTACACTACTTCTTGCACTGAGGTGAGTTGAAAGTAGCCCCAAAGCTAAGTTTCTTAGTGCCACAAAATGTCTTCCTGAATACAGTCCCCCCCACAAACAGCTGTATACACTTTTTCTTTAATGTCTGGTATCCTTGTAGGATGAAAATAACTTTCTTTGAATAAACGCTTGAGGCAAAGTTTACCATTGCTTAGATGCTTAGATAAATGTTTACATTAAGAACATCCATAAAGTCAAGATGCTTTTTGATATAAGAAAAAAGAAAAAAGAAAAAAACCCCAAAAAAACCCCGATGCATACCTCCACCTCATGGATGAGAGTTTCCTTGAAAAATTAGACCTTATCTTCAGAACTCAGCAGGAAGATTGCTTGCATATGTACAGAATAAGAGTTTCGAAACAGCCATAAATTTTTCCCCCTGCAATCTGTATGAATTACATGCGTTTAAAAAAAAATTAAAAAAGGCTGATTTCAGTTTTAAGAATCTACCAAAGAATTTATATGAATTAATATGAAAAGTGTCTGACAAAAAAGGAAAGCAAGACCTACTTTACAAAGTTTTGTGAGTTTTGTGCCTACTGGAATTGGAGACAATTCCAACCCTGGGTAACTTTGGACAAAATAAAATTATATATAACAACTATTTTCACAAAAGTACATCTACCAAAAAAATTATTTTAAAATAAATAGAAATTACAAATGCAAGCATTCATGCACATATATCAAAATGCACATAAAGATAAGTAATTAAAAAGAGAAATTACTCAGCTGAACACAAAAAACATTCAAATAGAATAATATGTGAATTATATTGTGAACCAGCTCTATTACTAAAGGCCATTATATTTCTCTTCATAATAAAAATACTTTATTTCAAACACAAAAGTCCAAACTTGCTTCCTAGGTTCTTAGTGCAAACTAATTTGTTTAACATCAGGAAGAAAATAATTATTGATGAAAGTCAAATTGCCTTCAAACCACCCATACATTTCTCACAGGCTCTAAATTTCTAAGGATGCATTTAAAAAATCGATTAAAAGAAAATTTAGCTGTGTTAACACCACTTACAGCTTTCATATTAAAAAGAAACCAGATTACTCTCATGAACATTCAGATATCTAATACTTAAAACATTTAAACAGCTGAATTTACAGTTTAGCATACTGAAATCACAGTTATACAAAAAAGGTTAAGGGTGAAACAGTGGCAAAATCTGTAACCACAAGAAATGCTCTCATAGAACACATAATGCCAGTAATTATCAGGTGGAGCACCACTAACAACACACCTGATGGGAAAAAATTCCAGTTCTGTTCCAATTTTTAGCAAATATTTCTTTTTGTCTTTTGGTGTAGTTCATAAATGTTAAGCACTTGTTCTAAACTGCTATTTCTAAATGCATTACAACACTAAACCATAGAATTTTTGAATTATTGGTATATTTCTTAACATTTGACAATTTTTCTTAACATTAAGACAAGATGTTGATTCAGATTAAAGCAATATATTAACTTTCCTACAAACACTGCCCTAGGTATTGGACTTACAGGTGGTGCATTGCTGTCCAAAATACCGTCTAAAAAACACAGTGTTAGGAAGTGGGCAAGAGAGACTGCAAAAAATAAACAAAATAAGTAAAAGACCCTTATTCATTCTAGATTAAATTCACCCCTGTGCAGAGAGCTGGCACAAGACTTGTGTACTTCTTATGTCTTACTTCAGTCCCATTTTAGGAATGAGTGCATAAATTCATGCTGTCACAAATATTTCTTAGACTCTATAAACTATGTCTTTCCTCTCTCCATGTAGGTGAATTTCTGTCTTTCCTGCAGTATGCCAATTCCAATTAAAAAACACTAAATACTGAATTTTCTTCAATCTGAATTATCAGTTATGTCCCTGATTTTCCACGAGCATGTGCACAATTTTCTTCCACTCTTGGAATAATTTATTATTACTGTACTGTTCTTTAATTTTCTCCTAATCAGGGACTATTAATGGACTACTGAAAAACTTCCAATATTTTATTTTTTTCCCACTTTAGCCTTCAATTCTTCTAGGACAACTAATTGTAACACAAAAAAAATCCAAATAAAACGAAAGATTCTATGTTAGAATTCATGCAGGAATTTACCCATATTACAAAAATACTTCTTTTTCCACTATTTTTGTATTGAGACCCAGAATTTCGGAACAAGCCAAAAAAATTTTCCAGCTTGAAGCACTCTATCCAAACACCTTCTGGAAAGTATGTTCCCCAAAATTTCAAGTTGGAAGGTTCCAGCTTTGATAATTCAGAAAAGTATGCCGCGACAAAATGAAAAGAAAAATATTTCTGGTTTTCTCTGGTTCAGTTCTGGTGCACTGAAATGAGAGCTCAACATCTTGCTTCAAATCTCTTTAAAGCCCCGTTAGGCTGCAGGGAAGCAGCAAAACAACTGCAGTGCCACCAATGGGTCATTTGTACATTCCCTGCTGAAATCCAGCTGGCTGCTGTGCTGTGTAACCTGCTCTAGCTGACCCTGCCTCGGCAGAGGGGCTGCACTGGGTGGTCTCAAGAGGCCCCTTCCAACCCTGACTATTCTGTGATTCTGTGGTTCCTAGCAAGAAAAAGGTGTCTTATCCTAGGTGTGGAAAGTTGAGTTTTGCCTATATATCGGATCACACTGGAAACTGTTTTCCTGCTGGGAGTCTTGAAGACAAGAGGGTCTTGTTCTCTGATAAGCTCCATTACAATTGAGAGCATTACAAAGAACATTTTGCCATCTTTAATATAATATGATGCTTCTGTGAAAAAAAAAAAAAAATCAGAATGTATTTTGACATTTCCAAACCAAAGATTGCAGTTCTCACACCTACACATACAGACAAGCCCAAAAATTCAATTTTTTTATCTCACAGTAGCATTAAAATTTCCTTCTGAGTGTCTATAAGCAGTGTCTTTGAAGCAGAAATACATCTTGTGATTCCTGGGCACTGGCAGTTGCAGCTGGAAAGCTATACAATTTTAAAAACCCCAATCCAACACAAACCAACTGGAAAAAAAAAATAGTTAAGTTTTCCTGATTAGGAGTATAAGGTCACTGAGAAAAGCATTCCCATCAATGAGTATAAAGATTCTGTATTTGTGTTTTTCCATAGACTGACAGCTGCTGGACATAAAGAGTACAAGTTATACTGAGTCTTTTTCCATTTCATGATATCCTTGTTGAAATATCTGAAATACTGAACAATTAATACAGAAAAAAAGTATCTATTTTATGACCTGGGAGAAGATAAAAGATGGTTCTATGGAATACTGTTGCAGCAAAGATTCTGGATTTAGGTGAATAAATTTTTTCCATTTAAATGTTTACCCTTCACCCAGAACGCTGCTCAGCACAGGCAGCCTCAAAACGCTGAAGAAATTATCTTCATTCTTTGAACTGTGTTTCTGTTGATGAATTACCCAAGTGTACAAAACAATATTTCATATGACAAGATTTACCGTGAAATAGAAGCATTTCAAAAAGATTTCTCTTTAAATTGTCTCTGTGTTACATGGATGAAATGAATTTTATGCCAAGAATACTGTTCTCCCAGGTTTTAGGCAGATGATCTACTAAAGGGAAATTAGGAGTGTGTACTGAGGCACTGCTGTGCATAGCACATAGGGGACATTGCTCCAAGGATTTGCCTATGCTAACCACTGCAAAGAACTGTTTGTGACATCTGTCCTCAGCATCTCAGAAAACGTGCAGGAAGAAAATGACTGTCATCTGCACTAAAATGTACAATTTGCAAGGGAAGGTTATTGCTCCCATACACACAAAATGAAGGAGCTAGAAAAGGGTTTACCAAGAGCAAAAAAAGGGTAAAAAATGAAAACACAGGCCCCAAACTGAGACTACACAGAGGGAGTGAAACAATCGGTTCAAAACCAAATTTTATAAATATATATATATATATATATATATCCACTTAAACCACTTATTACTCTGCACTTTTTTTTCTGTGCTGCAGTGTTTTCCCTCTATGCTATTTCCATACAAGCCATCAAGACAACTTTTGGACAGAAATCCCTGAACTAATGACACCTCTAGCTTGCAACTCCCAGGTTTTCTATTCCTGAGAGTTCTCTGCAGAGAAAACACATAAAGACTCACTGGGATAACAAAGTGTCTCTTCCATCTGAAAGTGAACTTTTTATTACACCTTCACCTACTAGATACACTTCTCCTGAACTGATGGGAAGACAACAGGACATTCCTGCAAGGAAGGACTCTTTTCTCAGGTATTCAGTCAAATCTTTCACATCTCCCATGCATTTTTCTCATGACACAGCAATTAAATATTCTCCCTTTATTAGTTAAATAGGAACAAAAATTACATAACATTGACTGAACACCTGAACACTCATAGCAACAATTTTTTTATTAAATAGAAACATATCTTTACACAACAAATCTCAAACCTTCTCAGTCCTCAAATTGCAGGTAAGTGATAAAAGATGCAGAGTAAAAATCAGACCCAGGGGTGTTTTTGCCACCGCTGCCACTAGCATTCAGATAAAAATCATGCACACACAATCCCTAAGCCACCGTATGTCAAGCCTGACTGACAGCAGCACCATATAATTACAGCCTTTCTGCTTATTATCATGTTTAGCCAGACTACAGAAAAACATTCTCTATTATGACACTAATTAAATTATTCCATGTCTTGATACCCCTAAAATGCCCAGAAGGATCAATTTGATGTTTCTTTAATGAGAGAAGATCCTTAGAGCCAACCTGAAAACAATGAATTGATGATAGTAACAGCTGTTAGGAAAGAATACTCCAGTGGAATGAGGAGAATCAAGTCTGAGCACTATCATATAACGTTGCTTAATCTCCATGTCACAAAAGACCATTTTAGTGATCAGAAGTAATCCTTTCAACCTAGGAAGAATGCATCTTTGTTTCTGGTTGTTTGAACTAACTCAGGCAATTTAACTTTTACCCAGCTTCTCAAATGACTTTATCCATCTAACTTTAATCTCATAATAGTAGTCAAAAGGACAGAAAATGAAGATAAAAATATAACATTTGAACATGAAATATAGTTTTGTGTTCAAAACCTTCTGGGCAAGTTTTCAACCCAACTTTATCCATGTCCAGCTTTTATTCATAATAAGCAGCAGCAAAGCCTTGTCAGCAGTTTAAAAACCGTGCTAATTATAGAAAAAGGAACTCTCAATTCTTTTTAGAAAAGAACTGCTTCTGATTTAACATAGTTATCTGTCCCTTCCACATCCCCTTTCTTCTCCCTAATGTAAAAAATCCTCAAAAAATAAATTGCAGTATGAACCCAACTGAGATGAAGCCTTTCTTCAGAACCCAAACCAAACAGAACTGAATGGATTTGGATTCTTTTATCTGGTTTCAGCAAATCAGAAGAAACTCTGTTTTTACTTAAGGAAATAAAAGCTGTTTATTCCAAAAGAGGCCTTTAGGGTGAAATTCACTTTAGCACAGGAGGTCAGTGAAGATGTAGTCTCTACTTTGGTCCTGCTCAAACCCTCAAAACATGAAATAAGAGACACAGAAACCCTTGGGTTAGCCATTCTGTGCTGAGACACAAATAAACTTCATGAAGCAAGATGGAGAATTCCCTTGTTGGCTTTCAAGGGATGGAGTACACTCATAGTTCTCATGCTCTTGCATTGCAGGATCACCTGTGACCACTGACTGCCTGGGACCTAGCCAGGACTCTGCTCCTTTCCCCATATTTCAATTCAGATTTTTTTATTTCAATTAAACTCAATGTCTGGCCAAATATGACCTGGAATACTGCTTTTCAGTTGGGGTCACATTGCAGACCATGTTTTAAGAAGAAAATATCCTAAAGTTGCGTATCCCAGAGCCACCCAATTCCAGTACACTTCTCCCTTGGATATGTGCATTCTTGATTGTATCAAAATTATCATCAGAATGCTGTGAAGGGAGCTAGATACAATAGGCTTATATCAATGGGGGTAACATGAAGTGTTATGACCCATCTTTTTTCCTTGCATTCCTAATGTTAACTTTTCATTCCCTGGTTATGGGTTCTACTTTAGCACTCACATGAACATTTACAGACCCACTACTTCTGTGGTTTTCCTCTCCTGACTTTTCAGAAAAGCATGACTACAGTTATCTCAATGGCAATAGCCTAATACTGAAGAACTTGAACTGCAGACTAAGAAATATTCATATTTTAAAGTACAATGTCTCAAAATAATTTTGCAATTTAAAGAATTATAAATGGAGCCACAGAAGATTTAAGAATTTATACTTTGCTAGCAGTAAAGGCCTTTGTGTGGACCTCCTGAAACTACTTTGACCACTTTGTAGTATATTGAAAGTCACCTCCAGAAACCACAGACCACAGTGTGAAAATCCCTCATCTCTGACAATTAAACACTGTCACATTTAATGTTCCAACAGATATGCTAATTAGTACACAGAACCTATATCACTCTATTTAAAAAGATGGCTTTTTAAGCATATTGTTGTCACAAGTCTACTGTGAGATAAAGCTCAGGAGTAAAACCTGGCCCTGCTGAAGGGCTGCTTCTCACTGATTTTACCCATGGACTATTATGTGCTACTCCACATAGTGGAGAAACAAGCATGGAAGCTTCAAACCAGTCAAGAAATGTGGGCTGGAGTTATTCAGTAATTCATTTTCCTGTCTGTTCTATCACCACTCAACTAGACTAACTCTCTTTCCCAACAGACCATCTATGACAACAAATTACTGCCTACTGATAACAATGAGCCAGAAAAAATATGCAATTAGCCAACTGAATAATTATGGGTTTTATTTTGTATACTTAAAATATTAAGCAAAAAGAAAAGACAATTACATCTTTCCCCACTTTAACTACTGCCCCTAAAACCAAAATAAATACACTCAAAAACCTATCAAAAACAAAGTAAGAATTTGTGAAGGGCCAAGAAAAACAAAAATCTTCATATAAAAATTGAGTTTACACAGAGATACTGGAGAGCCACATAATTTACTTTTCCATGTCCTTATCCTACAAGTCTTTGTACACTCACATGCATAGTCCCAGTAATTCTCAAGAGTACTCTTGGTATTGCTTTCATTAGCTCTTTTCCAAGAACAGGAATTTTTTCTATCCCATAGTGCAAGCATGTATGATCTAGCAGCCTAAAACGCATTTCCAAATCCATTAAACACAAAAGGAATCTTCCCTTGCATTCAATATACACAGAATCAGGACCTTCTAAAATATTTATATTGTCTTAAGCAAGGCAAGATTTTAGGTTTTAGGTCAATTGTTTCAATGTAATTTTTTCCTTAGTAGAAGTTCTGGATCAAGATCAATTCCTTGTTTTTTTAGTATTAATTCTGATTTTAGCTCCTTCCTGTGGTATTATGAGCCTTTCTGATTCCTGAAATCTTTTTTAAGAACATCTAGTATTTTTCCCTTAATGGCTAGTAATAATGTCCTCTTCACATTTCTAATTTTTCAGGATGAATCTTGACTATTTTAGCTTGTTGATATACCCTCAGTAATGCAGTTACAGATGTTCTATGCCTCTTTTCCTTTTACACAGAACATTGACCCAGGCTATGGTTTAGGTACCCCAGGGGTCACAAATGACTATATCTGCATTTACAGTGGTGCCAAGATGGAGTCATTCTATTGTGTGTCAAATGCTTCCAGATTTACATTGTGTTCATAACAGTGGTGCTTAAATGAATACATTTAACAAAGAAAGCATTTGAAAGCACTGAAATATTTTTTTTAAAAGAGACTGCAGCCACTTGAAGTAACCCAGGGCAGTAATGCTCTTTCTAAGGGTTAATTTATTTGACAAAGCAATGTAATTTTTGTAGGACTTGGTGTTATGACAGTTTGTCCACTCCTGATACTTTAACTACATGGCTCAGAAACCTGCAGAGCTCATTTAGATCTGGAACATGCTGCAATCCGTCTTGAAACTGAAAAACTATTAGATAAAGGTTTCAAATGTATTTTATCACCTAATTCCCATAAAAAGTACTGGAAGCCTGGAATTTATGGCAGTTTAAAATTGAACCCACTGGAAGCCTTTGAATACACATGGGATGAAGCATGTATTTATCCTTAGGGGTAGATATTTAGATGACTGCATACGGGGACATGGATTCAGAAGCGTAAAGAACTCTCACATCCCAATGACCAAACTTGCAAAGGTACTTAAGCATCTAACTCCCACTGACATAAACAGGAGTCAATAACCTTAAACATCTGTGTTTAACCCTAGTTTTGAAGTCACTTGTATCTAGTTTTTAAAGGCATTTCTTATCTAACATGCTGGTAAGTTCTTAAGGGTATTTCCAAAACTCCACAAATTCCTATTTACATGACAAGACACCTTGAAAATCTAGCCTTTATTTGTAAACTGGAGCTTTAGGTACATCAATTAACTCCAAATTCTCAGCAACATTAAGCTGTGTCACTGCCACAGAAAGAGGGGAAACAGAAGACCCTTTTGACAATTTTGAGGATCTTGCCACTATGGATTGCTGAAACTTCCACACATTTCATTGATCTTTACCAAACAGTTAAGTACAGTCTGTGATTTCACATCTGCAATCTAACTTTTTTTATTTTTTTTTTAACTTAGTGCCCTCACTGATCTCAACTGCAGTTGTTTAAAAATGTTGCACAAACACTCCCACTAATGAGAATTGGATTTGGTCTTTAGAGAGTGAAAGAACTAAAGAAGAGAAGTTTTACATTACTACATAACTATTTAAAGGAGCGATCGCAGCAGTCAGAATTCACACATTCAAACATACCCTCCAATATGTTTTTACAGAAAATGTTTAAGACATCATTTAATATTCACAGTTCTGGAAGCCATTCTCATCTCTATAAATTGATTGTTCTTGGCAATCAAGCATTCTGTATATGCCAAGGAGATTTAAAAAAAAAAAAACCCAAGAAACTGAAGCCAACATACAGCAGCCTTATGTCAAGACTGATTTTAAAAACAGAGATAATGAGATATCATTGTACTGTATTTTTTGATAGGGCTTCTAATTTTTTTTATTGCAATCAGCACAAGAACTGTTTTTAAACACAACTGATTTATCATCATTGCCTGTCTCTGCAGTGCTATTCCTTGGTATGGAACTTGGGCACAGAGAAAACCATTTATCCAAAATCAAACATGTCACCTCACAGCAGAACCAGGAATTTTAAAATCCTGCAGCTTGTTTCATGAACATTAGCACAATCATCACTGTTTTCTGTACTCCTTTTAAGATGAGATTCAAACTACTCCAACAGTTTGGGGCTTTAATTTGCTTTGTACCTCTAGTCACCCAGGAATTTTTTAATTCCCATGAATAATTTACATTACTCCTGTTTCTTAAATAATAAATAAGTTTCTAATAATAGTGTAATATTTGATGTCCTACTTCTAGGGCTAAAGTTTGCTGAATGCACTACACAATGACTTTTTTAATAAGGAGAATCACTGTGAACTCATTGGAGCTTTTAGTAGAAAAAAAGGAGTTCAGAAAATCAGCATCCCTGTATAGTTCTTATAGTTCCTCTTAAAAAAGTTTAATACCAGCACCATTCAAAAGGGAGAGAAGAATCTATTACCTGTACTTACTTACTTACTATATGTGCATTAAACTATTTTAAGAGACAGTTTTAAAGAGTGTCCTACTTAATATGAGACGTGTCCTGCCTAAGAAGCAAAACACTTCAGAAAAACAAAATGGCCAATAGCACCACTATTCATGGAGCAGCAGTATAATGTTTTTATATGTATAATATATGTAAAATGTACAATGCTTTTATATACACACACACTTCTACTTCCTGAAGTTCTGAGATATTTTTATCAACAAATGTCATAAGCATGCAGCCAGTGATGGCTGCATCAATGTTGTGCCACACCAGCTCTACACTGGGGTTCAGTGCTGTTTCTACTGAAGAAACTGAACCAAGGGAAACAACACTAGGACATTTTGCCAATTCTGACAGGCAAGTGTAACACTCCTATGTAGATTTTAATAACTAAGACATGGAAATAGTTTTAAGTGTGCTATAGCCGATGCAAGCATATAAATACTCCTGAAAAGCAGAATCACCCATCAGTTTGATATAAGATGTTTCAGGATGAATACTGCAACCATGTAGTATGAAAACCAGGATGGAATTGAAGGATCATAGCCTTATTTCAGAGGAACAGACTGGAAATTAAGAAATCTATCTCAAAACCCAGTTCCTGTCCTGCACACCCACTCACTCTCTTAGCTCTGTTCTGTTCCCAGCAGTCTGCTTTTGGCAAGGAAGTCCTCTCTCTAAAACTCTCATTCAAACTGTAAAACAAGTGAAAATTGTTTTATCTGGTTTTTAGGATTTTCTATTTGTTTCAACCTGAGACAACACCTCAGTGTTTTTTATCAAATTTATTTATTTTATGTGTAACCATGGAAATAACATCCTTGAAAGAGTTAAAAGGATCTAAATTACTTTTTCAAGTCCAAGTGATGGTCCTTCTGTTCTTGAAGGCAGCAGGATAGGCTTTTATATGTAGGTAAGTACAGCATAGTCTGAAATGCAGATGACCTTAGTCCTTATTTAATAAATTATAGTCATTCAAGTGTAGAGTGTAATATACTGGGGGTTTTATAAGACAGCAGCTAATTGTGAGATAAGAATGATGAAGCACTTCCTAGCATGGGCCAGGGATTTTCAAATCTGTTTTTTATAATTATTAAACTAAAAACTGACACAAATTTAGGGTAGAACTTTTGCAACTGCCTATTAATGATGCAGCTTAAAATCTAATAATGACTGACAACAAAGAGAGTAGGCAAAATGAAAAGGAAATGTTTTCATTATCTACATAATCAGAGCAAATTCAAACAACAATTTTCCTAACAGACATGAATTTACCCTGCAATGCTTGGGCCTAACTTCATGAAAAATAGGTTTTGAAATGTTAAATGCCTCATATCCTAATTTTACACAAGAGATTACTTAGAGCTTTAGCAGAGTTCAGAGCTAGAAAGCTCAGCTACTCAGTTCACTATAAAAACAATTGTGCGAATCAATTTCTGACACCTGGTTTATTTAGGCGGTTCTTGTGCTCTACATTTAGGAAAGGAACCCCCAGAGAAATAAGTGTGTCCAAAGCAAAGAAAACCCATAATTACTTCAGCCTTCAGCTGTATGAGAATGCATTTCCTTCAGGTTTAAAATTCATGAGAAGAAGATCAGAAGAATGATCTGCAGCCTGAAGTAATTTCTCAGATGGGAATATCCTGGAAAACTGTGCTACTCCATGAACATGAAAGTAATAAGAACGTGTGTATTTGGGTATATATGGATGCAGAGAGCCCTGAACACTATTTATGTATAAAAAAAATTAGGTAAACTCATGAGTATTGCTTAAGTATAAATCAAATAACACCTATTACACACTGACCTCAACAGGTAAGCTATAATCCCATGGCTGAAGCTTAAGTCTATAACATAGGAAATTCCTGCTGGTTCCAACCCAGAGTCTGAGCATCCCTGACTCTTCAAATGAGGTTTCACCTTGTGAACACATGCTATGGCTGTCAGGAGGTCCAGTGGTTGTAGTACAGTGGGATGGTCCAGCTTTGTGTCTTTTTTGTGTCTTCCATCCAATTACCAAGAAAATATCTAAGCATAATATTTAAAAGAAATCTGTCTTTAATAAGGTAAAGTCCTTATGGCCAGGTGCTTCCCAGCAGGTATTTTATACCCATTTGTGTAAGTTGGTGGCCAGGACAAATTTTCAAGGACTCAAAAATCTGTTTTCAAAAATCTAATTTAAATTCTTCATACTCTTCATTTTCTTTCCCTTCACTTTCCATTTTGCAAATTCCTAAGAGGTTGTCAGTTTAAAAGTGCTGAAAGTCACCTTAAATAGATGAGTGGTTCATGTAGAGCTGGCATGGGAAGCAGGAGACAGTCATTTGCAGGAGAAGCAGAACCGTTCCCGGGAGAACATGAGACTCCATTTGCTTTGTTAGTGATACTAACACAGTGACATAGGAGTCACAGTAAAGGACATAGTGAAGCAGCAGGAACATTAATGTCTGCCAGATCAGGCTGTTCACTAAATGATATACTGCTTTGTCTAACTCTCACTCTGAAAATTCTTGTGAACCCTCCATTCAAAGTTCCCGGGTGATGATACACAGATTGGGTTTGGACTAATCACAGTATCTCAGTTACGCAGTTGGGTTTGCACAGACACACCACCACCACCCAAAGCCAGTGGATCATCTAGGCAGAGTACACACTAGGCAACTTCCAGAAGGGGCTTTTACACAATTATATGTAGCTATGTGCTCTTTACACTTTTAAAAATCTTCGCCTTAGTTTCAAAAAACTTCAGGTGTACACAGTTTGTTTCACACTTTAAAGATTATAGCCATACATGTGTCTCGATTTAAAAAGTACCTCAAAATTTTCTTTGAAAACACCAAAAAGAGATATTTTTGTAGAGCAACAGATTTTATAAAAGCCTCTAGTAAATACACTTGCCATGATGTGTCACTGAAATTTCAACTTTGGATGCTCTTCCTCTTTTACATCCAAAAAAAATTAAAAAAAGAAAGAAAATATTAAGAAATCTCATGTGTTTTTTCATTTATCATTAAAAAGGGACTGAAAGAATTTTTTTTCCCCTAACTAAAATAAAAAAAAGAAAAAGTGATAGTTCATTAAGTTGCATTTGGCTGTGTTTATACGCTTCTTACAAAACACACAGCATATGTAGATAGGATAATGCACTGCTACATTTGTTATACTTGATGGAAGATGTGGTGGATAACTTGTTTATGGATAACCTCCACCATGAAGTTATTTTCCTGCTATTTACTGTGGCCAGATCTGCAGTATTTTTCATTTAGAGAAAATTTTATGAGCCGAGAGACGTGTCAGCTGTGGAAAAGATACTTGCAGCATCTAGAGATGGAGCACTACATAACAGACAAATAAATCACTGATAAACATTAGATAAAAAAATGTAACATAGGGCCTCAGGGAGATCCTCATATATTTTCATAATATCATTGGCTTTCATGGTAAAATGTAACCTAGTACTCTAGGGAGACTTAGATTTTTAATGTAATTTTTATTTGATCAAAAGGAAAGGGAATGGAAAAGAAAGAAGGGGACCAGAAAGGGAAGGAAAGGATCAAACTCTTAATTCAATCACTTGTACATTAAATTACTGTGCTGTGCAAAATACATGCATTTCTCTCAATAACCTCTGGCAGTTTTGTTTTCTACAGTTTTGCATAAAGAAAATGCAATTGTCACAATACTGAAAAACTGAACTTCAATATTCATCAAAAAATGAACCACACAAGAAAGAATTTTATTTTTTTTTAATGAAAATGAGACTAGCTTCATTTTCTGCAGTAAGACACAAATTGATTAGAATATTTTGCACAATTGTTTCATTCTAAGGGTAAAGTGGCTAAGAATGTTTTCAAGGGCACATGAGAATGGAATTGCCTGTCTGTCAATTTGTATTCACAACTTTGTTCAGCCAGTAAAAAGCCTTTGCATTAGCAGCCATGTACTTCTGCTGAGAGTAAGAAGCAAATTGTTCGGTCTCAAGAACACTGGATCAAGGGGTTGCAATATCAATAGCAGAAGAGTGTGGAGAAAGGCACAAAACAATCCAAGAAAAGTCTTGGATGACAGTCTGGCCCTTGAAGCTTTAGATCTTTTAGAAATTCTGACTGACAGAATTTAAACATTCTTAGAAAGTCAAGCTGAAGGTAAAATTATGAAGAGTATGAAGAATTTTGGCTGATGAAGACATTTTTTTTCTCATGGTATCCCTGTAACAGTTTGTCCATATCTTTTCAAACCAAAAAAATCTTAAATGTGCTCAGCACAAAGTGATGTGACAGTTCTCACAGCTTAGTCTGAGGAAAGGGAAATAAAGTCACCATAATGAATGTGACATAGTGTGAGGGCTGAGCAGGACAGGATCCTAAGGAAGGCTAAAGCAGAGGAGGACACAATATAAACATGACACAGTTGGTTTTGGACAAGTGCCCAGTGATGCAGGCAAGGAGAAAGGAATGTGTCTCAGTGAAAAAGAGTCTATGGCCAAGGCCATCACAGCTGCACTCCTCCTTCTCAACTAAGCCCTGAGAACAGCATAAAAACAAAAGTTCATTTTATATGGCTGGAGAAGATCTTGGATGGGATTAAGAGGACAAAAAAGTCAAGGAACTTAAGAGCAACAAAGCAGACTTCTAATACTTTGGGGGGGTTCACTTGACTTCAGCATCCTCTGACTTGTGCTTAAAATCTTATCTCTTTATTTTTCTAATTGATCTTGCTAAACAAAATTCAATTTTCTTATTCTTATAAGTGGTGATAGAAATGCTTAGAGATATAATGTGGCTCTCATAGATTCTCTACTAGATGATATATAGAAACTTATCAAAAAAAGAAATTATTGAATAGGCTATGTTACTTGTATGTGATTTTTCCAATTAACTGTACATGGAAATACTGAGTAAACCAAAGTGCCATAGAAACTGAAGGCCTTTCTGTTGGGAAAAAAAAAATAAATTATTATTTCAAATATATCACAGTGTATTTTAACATGAAAATAACATTATGTATTAGTTCACTTTTACTACTAGATACCATCACAAAAATTAGCCATTTCAGTATTTTCTACTGAAGGCAATAAACTACCACTTTTACAGTTGAAAACCCCAAAGCAACAGAAATTACTTATACCAAATACGAGACTTTGTCCAGAATTAACACTAGCAGTCCTGCCTTCCCCAGGCTTTTCAGGCACGCTTCTCTCAGCTGCAGTGCACAGAAATGGGGATTTTGAACTGTATACCTGTGTTCTTCATTGCTCTGATTCAAACACTGACAAGTCGCACCCTGCATGCCAAAACCACTATTTAGCTGTGTTCTTGCCTAAATGGGAGAGTTCTTTCCTTTATTTTCAATGACTATAGCTGATTGAAAATTGCTAAAGATAGGAAAAAATTCGTACACTACAAAATGAAGTTTTGCTTCTCCAAGAGATCCCACCCTGCTGTTATATTCATGTGAAGATATTGCATCTCATACAGGCTAGTACTAGGGTCTCTTGTGGGTTCTGCTTTGAAAATTTTGGGAAAGTATCAGTTAAAAGTGTCAGTAGGAATGAAGATGGAATGACTTGCAGCATCAAACATCCCAACAAGGAGGATACAGACATCTGTGTTTACATGCCTAGGCCAAATAGCAGAGTACGTGATCTGCTTCTTAGGAGGAGTTAGGTTAGTTGTTCAAATTGTTTTATTCTTAGGGTTTTTTCACCTTTATTTATAAAATATAGAACCATCTTCCTTAAGTTCCAAGCTGACACTATTTATATTAGTATCTGAACTGAGCTGCTCTAACAAATAGAAAAGTATATTCTCTTTTCCTTTCCCCTCTGTTTGAAGGCATAAATAGTAACATTATCCACTTCAGAACTAGGCAAGGAAATACAGAGACTGTGACAAAGCAGCATAGCTTGTACAATTCAAACCTTCTCCCTTCTCCACATCCTAATTCTCTCATCCCTGCTGAGATGCAGATGGCACTAAAGAGCTCAATCACAGCAACTCACCTCTGTGTGGCTAAGACAAGATAAATCAACAGCCTTGTGTTGGCCTCTAACTTGATGGTACTTTCCCCAGAACAAAAGTGATTAAATAAAGGGCAGAAAGAGAAAGGTAGGTAATTAAGAACTAGCTTGTGATAGTATATACTGTAACAAACACAGACTGAACTCATACAAATTTCAGTAGAGGTGAAGGGCTGAGAAAAGCCAAAGGCTGTACTTTCACAGCCTGTTCGCAGAAAAACTTTACAGCAGGTGATGCCTGAGATTGCAGTGACACATCTTTGGAGTGGACAAATAGATGGCACAACTGTGACAAGATAAGAGGTTGCCATAACCTGTGGGAGATAAGTAATCTCACCATCTCATCCACAGAAATTTCATACATGCTCTTCACAGACTGTTTTGGATATCCTTGGTTAAGACTGCGTAACATAAAATATATTGTAATTTCTTTCCAGGGTGAATAAATAAATTTCATTTACAATACAAGGTGATATACAGGCAAATTTTGTGCTTTTATGTCTATTACTTCCCTGTGGTTCACTCTTCCATATTTGTCATGGTTCACACCAATTTGACATTTCAAATTTGGTCATAGAAAGAAAGAAAGAAAGTAAAGAAAATAAGAAGAAATAAAAGGAAATAGAGGAAGGGGATGAAGGGGAGGGGAAGGGAAAAGAAGGGTGGAGGAGAGGGAGGATGAAAAAGCAAGGAAAGGAAAAGAAATCTTCTCAACTGCTGTCATTCTATCAAGCCTTTTACATCAGAACTTCTTATTACCATTGCTACTGGGCAAACCCACATGTGTTTATGTTTTAGCAACTGGAACCAATTTTTTCCACTTTCACAAATTTCCAGTTTGCTCAAAAGACACCAAAGTCATTCAGACTAGGAAAAAAAGTAAGAAAGGGTTGGTACAGTTTTCTGATGGAACACCCTCTTCAAAATAAACTATCTCTCCCCAGCTCTTAACTTCCGTATGTCTTATTACAACCTTCCCTGTATACTCCATAGGACAGATTGACTCCAGCAAATATTCAACCATCATGTAAATATTCTTGCCTCATCCCTTATATCCCACTTCCCAATGCAAGGAAAGTAGAAAAGCTCACTCGATACAACAGAACCCACACTCAATTTCAAATGACGGAGTTTCCTCCTAGATTTTATGTCAGAAAGGATTTTGTTTCATGTTTTACACCAGAGGAAGACACTATGCCAAGTTTAAATTAAGAACAAAAGTCCAAGTAATGGTGCATCACTTGTGGTTTTGGCAATAGTCAAGAAAAAAGAAAAGATAGCCTCAAAGAAAACATACCTTTTATGGAAACCAAATATAGACCACAACTGGCAAAGAGAAAACTGCATGGACAAACAAAACTGCTGGATAAACAAATCAAAATTATACAGGAAGCTGACACCCCTTCTTTACAGTGGAAAACCAAAGATAAAAATGAGTCATATAGTTTTGGACAAGGCAAACTCCCATCTGTCTGGCAGTATATGATTTATATTCTCAAAGTAGTCTAATATTTCCAATATTACCCCTAAATAACCAACCAAATAATCAAGCAGAAGGATCATTTAAAATAATTTATGTCATGGAACAGCTTACTACTTGTGAATAGTAGGAAAATGACTGGCCTTGAACTGCAATATACATTTTAGATCAAATTATTTATTTAAACAAAAATAAAGAGTGCACGAGGGAGGGTGGAATGGAGGAAGAGAGGAAGAAAATGAGGAAGAGAGAGAGAAAGAAAGAGAGAAAATTCCTAATATGCTCTAGATATGTTAGATATAAAGTTTTTTCTTAGGAAGGTAAAAAACAATTCTAAAGAAAATTACTTTTTTTTTTCATAGAATTTTGAAAATTTGAGTCTGCTTTAACTTTCTTGCTTCTTCTCCTTGAAGATTTTCATCATGATTTGTTTTCATTTGTCTGACAGGAATGCAATCATATCAAATTCCATAGTAAGAAAAAAGTACCATAAACTAGGTCAGGAGGAGTGAAACAGTCAAGCACCAACAAATCCTGCCTTTTATTTCTGACAGTTTTTACAGTTCTGGAACTTCTAGCAGATCTTTTAGTAATTTATTTTTACATATTCTCAAATACACTGTTATCTTACTTATTTCTTTGCCGGAGGTTATCACACCTATAGAACTGACAGAAGTAAATGTGCACCTACACCTCAGCTACCCTAATTCACTTGTAGGTGAGAAGTTAAATCATAAGCAAAAGGGGGCAGCGAATTGTAATGCCTCGTGAGCAGAAATACAACAGTTTTTTTACAGCTCTGATATGAGTGCAGTAATGCCTTTTGGGACACAACAATACTATGTTGATTTGAGTTGCAAGAAGGTAAGAAATATTAGGTCTTCAAGTGCTTCCTCTTGAGCCTAAGTACGTCCCTTTTTATAAACTACTTGTCAATTTTCCTTTCAGATCTACAAATCCTTCCTTCTCTGCATGGAAATATAAGAAAAGCATAAACAGGTTACTTGTAAATTTTGTCACTGTAAAATACTATACTTTAAAGTGCATGCTGGATTCATCATTCTGATGGAAGAATAAATGTTTGAAGACTTAGCTGACGTTTCTGTTTCAAAGAATGCAAGAATTAGGTGGTCTGATCCTTATTTAGGATGCCTAAACCACACTAAACTTAAGACTACCTATAAAAGTCTCCTGATTTGAAAGCTCCTTCTCACTAGAATAAACATATAGATGAAGTACAAATTACTGTGAAATGTATGTATGTATGTTCAGACTCTCTTAAATTAACTCCTACTCATCTAGTGATATTCTAGTGTTATCTTTCACCACAATGATAGGAAGCCATGGTGAATCTGCTGAAGTATAACGAAAAGGAGGTAGGATTTATTTGTAAATAACATATATATTGCCAAAGTCAATTCATCACCATGTTCTTTGAGACATCTTCCCATCTACCACTATACAGAAATAACATTTACTAACAGTAGTTTACTGTTGAGCAAAGCACAATTAAATAACATACGCATATACAAAATAATATAGGGACACTTTATAAATCCATTTATAACCTGCTTGTGACAGAAACTTTGTCAACTTTTAGTATGGGAGCTGTGATTCCTGTTAATGGGACTGTAGGCTTTAGGCGAACATGTAATAACATATTTTGTCATGAAATATGCTGAGTAAGATATTTGTACTCTAGGAAGCAGAAATAAATGCAATGATTCATAATGGTTTTGTACAGTGCAGTGAATGTTCATACATAAAAGTTTCCTCTCATTCATGTAGCAACAAAGCTGGACAGAAAAAATAAGTAACAACTCCCAAATAGTTCAGACCAGCTTAAGAAGAAAATAGGGCCAAAGTATTTTTAAAATACTGACATGAATCTTGCACTTCCAAGTCCCTGGGGAGGTGAGGAAGAAAAAGAGACAACAAAATGCTTAATTTTTTTTCTCTAAATCTAACATAATGTTGACGTTATGTTGACATCATGGCCCCAGCCTGGGTTGTGGACTGCCCTGCTGGGCAGGGGCACGTCTGATCTGCTGGGAAGCTGCATGTGCCGCATGAGAAACTGGCTGGGTGATGCAAGGTAAAAACATGCCACCCACTGGGGTGCTGATCCCCAGAGCTCCACTCTGCTGCATCCTTCCACTTTGTTACCTCCCTACTTACATCACTTGGTAAAGCAGAAACATTCTCAGGTGGATTGCAGAGACACCACAAATTCACACATTGAAGAAGAAACACAAGTATAAATATCTCCCAGCTAAATCAATATATAACCATCTTCTCAATTAGAAGACGTCAGTAAACAAAAATAGCTGAAAAATACAAACTAATAAAAACATTTTGAAGATTATTCTTCATTAGGTCCACTTTTATTAAAAGCTGTAAATTATTTTTGGAGACAAAAAATTACCCTAATCATCTCTATTAACTCACTTGCAGTTTAAAGTTTCCTCTTACTGATGTTACTTAGAGGTTTTGCTGGTTTTTTTGTTTGTGTCTTTTTAAGGTTATATTCAAGGATAATATCACGCATTTTTATGGCATTATATTTATGACCATTAGTATATATAGTATTTTGTAAAATTTAGTAAACATACTAAGAAAGAAGTATGACATCTTCAAGGGTGAGGAGAGTCAAAGGCAACTTTCTTGAGCAGATCCTAAAGTAGGACAGATGCAGAACTGAAAGCACAAGCACACAACACTCTAAGTTTCACAGTTAAATATCAACCTGGTCATGTGCAGTGACACAATTTGGCTTTAAATAGTCAGGTGGGAAAAGGTTATGGGAACTCATTTTGAAAATTTGTGCCCAAAGTTACTCATTTACTGCTGAGCAAAATGACAGCACAGGCCTGGATCAAAGCTGCAAGCAGAAAAAAGTAAAAAAAAAAAAGTAGAGACAAATCAGTTACTGTCTGTCAGAGCTCTAAGTTAATATTAATAATAAAAATAGCCAAAGGTTTTACAAGGTAGTTACGCATCCAAGTCCAGTACCTTCAGAGATAGTCAACTTGGTATTTTACCCAAGAAGATGTAGAAAATTACCTTATATCCAACACATTTCCACAAATATATATATATGAAGAGAGTTATTAGACAAGCCAGTCAATATCCAAGAGACAAACTCTCTCCACCATGAGATGGGGTATTGAAACATAATTCTGAGTTATGATGCACAGCAGAAAAAGGTACCTACAGAGACATCTGCTCCAGCAACTGCAGCAGTGGGCTGTCATCAAAATCCCTGTTACCATTTAAGGTCTCAAATGCCTGTGGACCTTCTTCCAGTAAGGTCACTTGGAATACATATCTGAGTACATATGCAATAAAGGAACAAAGGTCAATATTAAAAATATGTGGGGAAGAAGTCATTCTTTCATACTAATCCTATGTAGAATACCAAACCAAGGAGTGACTCTTTCCAGCAATACTGTTTTTTGTCTTTGCATAGATATTTTTGTGTTCCAAGATGTGCAACTTGCACAAGAGAAGGTACTTTTGTCTTCAGAGAGCCTGTTTCACAGATCCACAAGTTCACTCTCAAATCTCTATTAATCATTAAAACAGAGAAGGGAGAAGGGAAGAGGAACAACAGTAAAATGGGCTGCCTGCCATGCCCAAGTCATCTCATTTCATGTAGTATGAACATGTATTTTTCATCACATAGGCTTGTGAATTCCTTGTCAACTTGCTCTGTGTTTTTCATCAGCTCCTCTCACTGGGATCTACACAGTGCACAAAGAGTTAAAATATGCAGCTGATTTTAAAACGTTTCTAACCTTCCGATGACCGGAATGCCAGGGGTTTCTTTAAAAAAAAACAAAAACAACAATATATTTGGATATATTGGTGGATAAGGTGAAACAACATTCTCGTCATGTCAGCCTTGAGGCAGATGCTTAAAAAAATACAAGGACACATAGACATGTAATTAGAATTGCAGGGAGAGGGATGAACTCTCCTTTGAATTGTCTTTTTTCCATGACAGCCTTGACGTTTACCAGATGGAGTCAGATTTGTCTCAAGCACAAGAAGAAGCAGGCTTCAGCTAAGCCAATATTTTTCCTTTCAAAATACCGGCATTAACAGCTTAGTTTTAAGTAAATATAAGCATGAACTAAAAAGAGAAATTTAAATCTCTGCAGCCACACAACAGCTTTTCTATGTGCAATATATAAAGTGATTTGTAATATTTAAAAAAATAATTTCAAAGTCTGTAATAAACATCAAAAAGCTGTTGCAACAGAGATGAAAGAGGTGATGGTTTTAGCAGGTAAATGACTAGCTTTGTAATAATCTTCAAACTATTACCATAATTAGCCATTACTTCTGCTCAAACCTTGAATCTAAATTCAGTGGTGCAAACATAAAAAGGAAAAACGACAGAATTTGAAGCTTATATTACTTACATATTTTTCTAGCATACTTCTTCCTAATATGTATCCAAAATTAATAGGTACTCAAATATATGAAGCATTTAGCAATCATTCTGCAGGAAAAATAAATTTTGCTTGACGACTTATGAGAGTTTCACTTGCATGTAAATAAAATGTATGCTGCTTGGTACCATGATATTTCTTCCAATGATATTTTAGGTGAGACTATTGGAATTTCATGCCAAATTCGATTTGCTTTCCAAAGTTACCATTTGAGTCAAGGAAAGCACTGAACTGTGTATTCACATCAGTACCTACACACGTCTTCCAATTGGTACATTTCCCAGTGAAGATGCTAGCTAGATGTTTGAGCAGTGAAATTAGATTATGTGTCTGTTAAAAACTACAGAGTTAAATATCTTACTAAACTGAAATTAACCTGAAAAATATCAGAATAAATCCAACTACTTTGACTACTATTTTAAGAATAATGTTTTTGATATATGCTGTTCATAACTGGGCATCATCAACCATCTGAAAACCGATTATTTTTCTTTTTAGTAAGGGAAAGGATATTGAATACAGCTTTTCTGGGAAAATTCATTCTATGCTTCTATTAATGTCAACAGTTATAAAAAGTACTGGTTTTGTCTTTAATTACATTAAATTTCACATGATAGGAATCCAAATTAATTCTCTTTCTTATTCCATATTTGTATCAGGATTCAAAAAAAAAGAGGGGAGTAGAGGGCAGAGGGGGAGGAGTAACAGATCCTCTGAGACACTAGAATGTCTTAGTGATCTTTTAAAAGCCAGCTTTGAAAATTCCTTGACTTTAGAAAATGATGTCTTCCCCACAATTTTTTAGAAAAGCTGTTGTCTGTGGAGTAGTAAGGGAAATAATACAAATAATTACAAGTAATTCTACATATTAATAATGCAGAACCATGAATAAAGCTGTTGTTAGAGCTCCCTTTTTCAATCAAATTATACTCTGACTCTCATTACTAGTACTGTAACTTACTAGAAACCAAAAGGATTCTTTGCATAGAGGTTATACCAAGGCAATCTCTTTGATGTCATTATCCATTTTATTTAAAATGCACTCCTCTTAAATAAAGAAAAACAACAATAAAAAGAAAAAGACATGTATTTACTTGTGTTGCTTTAAAGCAGAAGGAAAAATAACAAAAAAAAATCTGTTATTTTAAATGGTAGCACTACCAAATCAATCATTCACTAAGGGAGCTCAATTTATTATTGCTGGGATTTGCCTGAGAATACTTCAGGGCATCTCAAATTTATTTTATTCGAACCATTTAAAAGGGCAGTGGTTGCCTCTGCAAGGTAATGACATTTCAAAGATTGGGGAAGTATATATCCAGAAAAATCACAGCAAAGACACAAAGCTCATCTTGCAGAAATGTTGCCAGTTTTCATGAAAGGCAAAAATTCATAGACACCCAAGAAAGCACTAAATGGTAAAAGGAACTTAGTATTATTTTCTTTTTTGCTTCATTTTTA
The DNA here is from genome assembly GCF_001522545.3 of Parus major. Taxonomy (NCBI): domain Eukaryota; kingdom Metazoa; phylum Chordata; class Aves; order Passeriformes; family Paridae; genus Parus; species Parus major. The sequence continues at coordinate 36,434,323 of NC_031773.1, read as the reverse complement.
GTAATTTCTCCACATACTCACAAAGAATTCATTTATAATTGCTGTCTACTAAGAAGACACAAGAAAAAAAGGGTGTTGCAATTCTGAAGACAATATAAATGTTCATGTGCAATGCAAAGGAAGAAAAAGCATCCTTTATGCCTGTATGCAATGCATAGGGGACTAGGGAATAAGAAATTCTGTAAAGGAATATTTTGTTTGTCCAGCCAGACTCCGCTTCCCCTATCCTCTAGGTTTGTGTGATCCCCATGGCTCTCACCAGTGGCTGGCTCACAGCTCTCTCCTTCCCACTCAAAACCAGTCCAAATTCCACTAATCTCTTCTGCTGATTTCCAAACCTCTCCATCATAATTCCCCTCACAGTTTTTCTTCCCATTGTCCTATTTTCTGGTCCCAGTCTTCTCATTCCCTAGCCAAGCCTTCTAACTAAAGCAAACTGCTGCTCTAGCAGAGGGAGGAAGGGACAATTGCTGAGAATTCAGGAATGATTGGTTGCCTAACCTTGGAGAGTACTTTATGGCCTCCACAAAACATTAACATTTCAGGAAAATCCTGCTTTTCCTGCCTGGGTTGAAAACCACAGAGTCACTCTGGCAAACAGTTCCCATGCGGTTCATGGATATATGCAAGTCTTCCAGACAAAAACTTGTGTCAGGACAGAGCTGGCCACAGAAGACTACTGAACATGTCTGATTGATTACAATCTTCAAAGATTTCTTTGAAGATTTCTTACTAATCTCTCAGATCTGGACAGGTTTTCACAACTACAAAAAACTAATGTGTTTGACACAGAACTCACATGACCACCATATTTTAAATTACTTACAATGAAGCATCACAATGATTTCAATTCTTTTAAAAAAATAGCATTGCAGTTCTTTCTAACCATGAGTGGCTGACTGCAATTTTCAGGCCAGTTTCTGACAGAAAATGGAAAGGCAAAATTTAATTAAAATTAATCACAATTTGGCTAAATTCAAAGTCAGTGTTCCCAAGCTCTAGTGTTCCCAGGTACACAGATATCTGGTAACTTGGACATGTGTACTGCTGCTTCCCCCATTGCTCTAATGAACAATCTTCTGCCTATGATATCTGTCACTTTTCCCCTTTTCTAATTATTAAAATAATTTATAAAAAGAGAGAATATATGCTGTCATCAGCAGGAAACATATAGGCCCACCCATTTATATACAAACAAAAAGATGTTATGTAATGCTAGTTTCACACATTCATTTATTGACCTCTGCCTCACAGCAGTAGCTGTAAGGGAAGAACAGCAATATCACCTGTTTAAAAGCAGAGATTTTTCTATTTACATATCAAACAAACAAAAAACTATCAAAAAACCTAAACCCACAAAACCCTCACAAACAAAGAAACAAAAAACCCAAAACAACAACACAAAAAACCTTGAAATTTCTTGATTTGACAATTGACCATAGTGGTGTACTGAAAGGCTAATAACACAGTATCTATAAACAGCATTTAAAAACATGTCCATTTCCCCAGACCTTTATGTGAAGAATCACTTCAGGATTACAATCTAGCCAGGCAAGTCTGAACAAGGCAACAGAAAGAGGCTATGTTTTAGCACTGGATAATAAATCAAGCTATTCAAAATTAAATTGAACTGACTAAACATGCTGAGATAGCCATGAGGAGGAGACAGTGCATGAAATTACTGAGCTTAGAAATGCCTGTCTTTTATTCTGCTGGATATCATACTTTATATAACTTTCATAATGAAGAATTGTATCACTGAATGAAGTTATATGAAAGAGGTGGTGGCCTGTAATTCTAAAACTTCACACAATCACCAAATTATCAGTGGTCTCCAGAGACTTTTGGAGATCATTTAGTCCAACACTCTGCCCAAAGCAGGGCCAAACTACAGGAGCTTGTTTTGGTTCCATGTACAGTCAAGTTTTTAATATCTCCAAGGTTAGTGACTCCATGATCTCTCTGGACAACCTGTGTTACTACTTTACAATCCTTACAATTTAATAGATTGTTTTATATTTAAAATGGAATTAAAACAAGTCTAAATAATGAAACCTGCTTTGATTATTGATCACATTTTGGGCAATGTGTGCTTTGTCTTATCTACCATAAAACAAGATTCTTTAGACAACAAAATTACAGATAATTACTGAAAAATTAAAAAAAACTACAGTAGTCATATCTTAAGGTAGAATAGATGTACAGAGACAGTGATATAGAGCAGATGATCTTTTTGATTTGGTAAATATCCATGAGAATAAATAATTTCTGTTTAAATCTCATTGTCTTTAATGGACTAGGATTTTCTTTTTAGCAACAAAAAGCCAATAATTCCACACTGGCTATAGTTCCCTATCTGCTATGAGTAAATCTTCTTGCAGGTTGCCATACTCCATATGGGTGCAGATGTTCCTTTCAGTGTAAACCACAGTCTGTTCTTCCAAAATTCCTGTGTGCAGGCAAAGCTGACGAAAACATTTTCTCTACAAAACCTTTCAAGGCTAAAAATATGGTTTAATTTAAGGCAGAATTCTAAGGAGAATGTGATTGTTGCTGAAAATATTTGATTTTCCTATGTGAAATGTAGTTTTAGTTCTGCTTTTCAGTTAAAATCCAATATAACTATATTAAAGGTATAATAAAAAGAACTACTTTTAGTGAAAATGTAGCTGTGTTTTGAAGAAATTAAACAATATAGAAATTAATTTGAATGGAAAAAATATTTTCAAGCAATTTATCTTAGAGAAACTTATCTCCCAATTAAATATCAGGAGTGCACACATTATAAATAGCACTGTGTAATGAGTGAGGTGAGAAGACAATTTAAATAATCCTTCCAGTCTTATATTAAAGCAATCTCAAAGTTACTGCCTGGAAGTATGTTTAAAAAGCCTGTTTGTTAGACTATGACCCACCAGACCTTCTCAAACTCACTGTCTACCAGACCTGATGTCTCCTGGACCAAGTTCTAAGTTCTTCCAGTCCTTTCACCATCAAACTGCACCTGTCAGGAAACCTGGAGCAAACAACCCCTCTCATCTGACAGGAGAGCCAGGGACTTGCAAGTGCTTTCATGTGCAGCTAACAGGCACCCTGGTCAGGAGCCAGGGGAAATGTAATTGTGGGAAATGAAGAGACAAGGTGACTGAAAAAACAATTGGGGTACCAGAACTATGATCAGCTAGCTCAGATATCAACCCCTGCCAGTGCCCGTGGGGCCTCTCTGAAAACACATGCCAGTGTGCTGGATCCAATCTGCAAGTCAGGAGAGTAGAACCCCTTGCTGATTTTGTGGTTAGGCTCTAGCATTAATGTTTGCCTACTGTTTGTCTGCTGGGTTTTAAAGAGGATCTTTTGAGATTTTTCTTTCTTTTTGATGCTGATTCTAAATACAAGTATGTTCTTCTCCCCATTTGACTGTATCTTGCAAAATGGACAATGATCAGCTCAAACTTCGTGTAACAGTATAATACCAAATAATCAAAACAGTAAGATGTGAGGATCGATGCAGAAAACTCATAAAACTCTGAGGAAAATCCTTGTATCATGGTTTTGAATCCTAAAGCAGGCACTGTAAATACTCATAATAAAAACAAGGCAAAAAACTTCAGGGCAGCTTGCTAAACATAGCATGTTAATTAAAATGCACAGAGAAGAGTGGCTGAAACCTGTGATATCTCACAAACCTTTCCAATTTTAAAGGAATGGAATGATATTCTGCCAGTAATGACAATGTATGTGGCTGAATACAAGAACAGTTCTGATAGTTCTTTTATTTAAACCATATCCCTATAAAAATAAGTGTGGAAACAGCTTGGATGTTCTTCAAAGAGCTCAATGGGCTGCATAATAACATAAATTAAGGCTAGTTCAACCAAACTGAAGGAGAGTATTTTCATTTTATTCCATTTCTGTAATTTTGATGTAATTTGAACACTGTTGCAGACATGAAGTAAATCTCATTAAGACTAATGAAAACCTAATGTAATGCACCATTAATATGAAGAATATATAAGATATTTATTTAGCATAATATCAGCAAAAAGTTTCAGACTACAGACCTTAATATCAGATTCCTGCATCTCCTTACATAAAGTTCTTATACTAGAAGTTTCTAATTCTTTACCATCTAGTCACATATCTATAGTACTAGCAAAGGTAATTAACTAAAACACAATGTATTGGTATAGGTGAAGTCAAGATTTAGTTGTAAAATCATCTCCATATTGAGAGTCCATCTGTTTTGTATCCAGGAGCAATGGAAACTATGTGCAGGAAAACATATCTTATTTCTGAGCAATTTACCCTCCAACTCTTTCTAAACTGCAGTGGTAACACTGAAACTCTCAAGAGCTACACAGTGTGTGTTTCTGAGTCAAACACTTCTGAGCACAAGGCTTGTATGGGAAGGTCCTACCACAAAGGCTACCTTCCATCTGACTGCAAGTTGTCCACTAGTATGCATTGAAATCCTTGCTTAAACAAGCAACTTATCACAGTTTTCAAATAATGTGAACAAAATATGTTTTCTGATAGATATTTATTAGTTTTCAACCAGGTTTTCCCATATTTGCTAATTTCCTTGTCTGTGTTTAACCCATAACTTGGGTGTGGAATCTCTACAGGCATACACCTTGTGCCACATCTATTACTGTGTAGGAGGAGACTGATCCTTTTTTTAACACTGTCTCACTTTTGCCAGCACTAAATTATTCTGTATTTGAGAGCTGATCTATTTATAATAGTGCAAGTCACTCTAAAGTGACTTTCATAAGCTTCAATATCTTGATGTACCATATAATTTGGGACTAAAAGCTTCTCTTCCTCTTGAAATTATATAAATACTAATATTACCGTTGTTCATAATATATAAAATTACTTCACTCCTTGGTAGACATCTATTTCTTTCTCAAGTGTTTCTCTTAGTTTTCTAAGCAGTGGCTTTCAACAGCAAGTCCAAGAAACTCCAGGGAGCTCTGCAATACTTCTATGGGGCCTTCAAGGGGCAACAAAGAAATACAAGATAAATATATTACACATAGACTCATGCCACCTCTGGCAAGCATGTAAATGTGAAGACTTTAAAACCAGCACTCTAAAGCTGTACTGTGAAAGACTAAATACTTTCTGCACTTATATCTTGTAAATACACATTAACTTTACTCTCCTTTCCTAAACTTTGCACTATTTTCCTACTGTTGTTCTGCTTTATAGAGGTTGAAACAGGCCCTGCAAACAAAAGTTGTTTGGCATAACTGTTATTATCAGGTTGTAAACAGGCTGAGTCCTCCAGGAAAAATAACATAACTTTATCATAATTCACTTCTTCATTCTCAGCAGAATTGGCATATGGCTGTTAACAAAAAATACTTGAAATGAATAGAACCATGTCAGCAAATATTCAGACCATATGTTCTGAGCTCAGTTAACGATAAACCCTGAGGTATATTAACAAAAACTAATGGAAATAATGAATACCATCTCAAAGCTCATCAATAATTTGTACTTTTTTTAAAAAACTCTTTTCACAGCAATAGCAAGTTTTATTTCATTTATTAAAATATTTGTATTTTTTCTACACTGTAATAATTCTGTATGTTTTACATTCATTACAGAAAAGATTTATGGCTCATTATGCTTAGTTATTCAATTCTTGATCAAGGTTTGTGATGCTTCCATGACAGCAGGCATATTTTTTAATGTGCTCATGTGTTTTAATTAAGCTAAACAGAGAAGAAGGGGTTTATTCAAGACCTATAATGTATTCATCCATTTATACACACATTGGCATAGAATCTGTTGGTTGGGGGAAAGGACATTGGAAGTTTGGGGCTTTTTAGTTTATGCTGTTTGCTTTCATGCTTGTTGTTGATGCTAATTTAACTTTAATTTAACATCCTAGTTTTTCTAACCTTTGCCTTATTTCTTTATTCATTATGTCATATGCAATTACCTAAATCAAGGGAATTGCTATAGAATGACTAAAACTCTGCTTTAATATCTCTTTGCTCTTTTCATGATTGATTGACTGATTGATTGTAAAGCACCACAGTAAAATATTTGTTTAAGTTGATAATTACTCTTTTGTCATGCCTATTTGTTTCTGTTTACTTTGTTTACTACTAAAATGATAACTACTGTCTTGATATTACGTCCTCTCCTGCTCTGCTCATACACAGTAAATACTGAGAGCTGGAAACAAGTTACAGATCATGAAACTTGTGGCCACCCTGTGTCAGTCCCAGAGCACACAAACCCACAGGACAGCAACCAAAGCAGCAGTCAGCACATGAAGTCTCCAGTAGGACGGAAGAGTACCTCTGATTCTATTCCATATTTCCAGAAAAAAAATTATGTTATTTGAGACATCTAAACTAATACCACACTTGGTGAAGCTTTCAGGGCACATTTCCTTTCATTTTCTGCCAGGTTTTTTTTTGCCATTTCCACATAGAAATATAAGCAACATGAAGGAAGAAAATATCTGATAAACGCATAAATGTCAAGGAACTCAGAACCACCTGCAGCAATGGGCATTGAAAAGAACTGTTTTTGAACCAGCACTTCTAAAGTGATTTAACAAAATCTAAAAAAATAATTTAACATTTTCATGTTATGAAACCAGTACTTTTTAAAAAACAACAGAGACGTGAAATGCAAATATACAAAATAATTGTGTCATAATTTCCCCATTTTAACTTTTATTGTTATCCTCCACTGGCACTAATTCCATAGTGCTCTTTATGACAGTTATATAATACTGTAAAATAGCTTTCTGTGTTAATGCACACCACATCTAACAAAAAAATGGCTTTTTAAAAGATGAAAAATGGTATAATAGTTCATTTGGTTTCTTTTTCTTTTTCTTTTTTTTTTCATAAGGACAGTTTCATTTTGTGTCAAATCCAGGCATATACCATTACTAATACAGACCTCAGTTTGGTAGAAGTTGGCCAGTCTGGATTCTTTTTGCACAGTATTTACTTAGTGTTAAAGTGACTAATAGTTTCCCCCTCTTCTATGTATATGCTTGAGGCAATAAAATGCTGTGTTACATCAGTTAATAAATTGTGGAAAGAAGAGAAAAATCCCATACATTTTGAAAATTTCAATTAAATAAGAAGTCTCTGAATTTTATCAACAGGACAACTGGGAGTGTTGTCCTGAAAGGATAAGTACTATCCACTACCCAAAGTTGTCTTTCTGCCAAGGTTCACCCAGACAAACATAAGTTGCACTCCAGTTGTTCAGAAAGATCCTTCCAAAACAGCTAAGGTCAAGACTGTGGCTGAAGATCTGATTCCTGAATTAGGGCTGTCTAGGGTTCAGATATATTCAGTTTGCATAGCAATGAAATTAGATCTCCTGTAACAGAGTACTATCACATAGCACTTTCTCCTCCAGCCCACCTGTGCTTCTGTGCAGACAAAAATTGTGATCAGCTGAAGTGCAGATCAAGTACAACCTGACCCTGTGATCAGGACACTCAGCTGTGAGCAGACAGACCCAGCTTCCTGAAAACTTCATATATTTTACATGAGACTTCCACCAGATAATAACACCAAAAACCCAGAGAGCAAAGGCCAGGGCTCTGAGCATTTCCTGTGCATCTCCTCCAAGTGCTCTATCTGCATGGTTTCATTCAGGCTCTTTCTTGTCTGCTCTGAAGTTTCTCCTGCTGGGATTTTGATGAGTTCTAAGATGGAAGTGAACTGCTAGTACTGGCTGTTCTCAGCTTGGTGCTTAAATTGTTAAGAAGAAAAGGCAATACTCAGATATTAATAACATGCTTTGGTGGAAAGACCCCTGACTATTTCTAGGACCTTCAGAAACACTGTCAAAGGAAGAGTGGTGAAATCAGAGCGCTCCAAATAAGAATAATGCCAGGAAGCTGATGTTGCTGCCATACAAGTTTCTTTTTGGTAACTAATACTTAGTTTAAAATGCCCAGCCTTTCAATGATTTTACTTTGCTTTATAAAAATTATAGAGAAAAAACCCAACCCACAATTATTCCCAAAACAAAAGGGTATCCAGAAATGCCAATTATGCTCATTCCAAATATCATTGTGCAGTACAAAGCATTTCAGCATTATAAGAGTACTTTACTTCAATTATTTCATAAGCTATTTGATTTGGAAATCAACTAACCAGTATAATAGTATAATATTCATGCCAAGAGAGAAAATTCAAATAAGAACAAAGCCAAGAAATTTCAAATAAGATGGAAATAGCTGCCAGAAGAATCCACATCAATACCAAAAAAAAAAAAAATCCACTAAGCTTAGTTTCATCCATTCATTTTGAATTAGTCCAGGAAAGGAAATAAAGCAGAGTGGAAGGAAGGACAGGACAGTGTGCAGACAGGAACAAAGTACAATGACATACAGTAGCACTGATTCAGAAAATGACTCAGAAAAACACATACTGAAGGTTTAGAGGCAAGACAATAGACTGATGACTTTTTATAGGACTGATTAACTAAGATTTTAAGGGAAAATAGCTGTTTCATTTGTATCTCAACTAAAGATTAAAATATGTATCAGCAGCAACAGGGTGGTTGAACCAGTGAAACTGCTTGTAGCTTAACTGATGATCTTACAATGTAATTCCTCTCTTCCTGTCACATTTTGTTATGAGTCAGTTGTGTTTAGTCATTTTAGTGCTTACAGTGTTAGGAGCGGTAACCATATGGAAATGTACACTGTAATAATATAACAATGCACTGGTAAAAAAAAAAAAGAGAATAGTAAGAAAAAAAAATCAAGATTAGACTAAAAAGTCAGGTGGTGGAATTTTTAATTTCCACAGGATATATCTTTCTTTTCAGTATTCTATATGAGGGATTTTTACAGTGGAGTTTTATATGTTCCTATGATAGGGATTTCTCGGCTTCCTAGTATTCATGTCTCTTGCTTTGCTTAGTTTTAGCCTACTATTACCAGCTTCCTCCTAGGGCAACATGAAATAACTCCATTCTCTTCTTGATTTGCATCTATATTCATAATAACTGAGTTTACAAGCACTCAAATAACAGAAATGGAACTTTCAGGAACAAACGGGATTATGGACATATACGTAGGATTACAGAAACAGAAAACAAGTTGGACGTTTTTGTAAAGACTGCCAAAATTTTAATATCTCAAGCAGAAATTCATTTATAGAAGCAACAGGAAAAAAGACTGCATGTGTTGGTATAAATAGTCCTACTGAGAGAAATGTGTATTTTTAAGTAATATAACAGCGATTTCAGAGAATCGACACTTTCTTTTTTTATTTATTTTTCTGTTCAGAGGAAGGAGATCTAAGTCATGATATTGAGCCTTCTACTGTCACAGTAAAGCACTTCACATCATCCTTTTCATAGATTATTACTCTACTTCATTTTGAAATAGGTAATTAGCTGCCCCCTAATATTTAAATTTGAAAGCTATTCAATAACTCCATTTCTCTTATAGTTCTAATTTCTAACCCTGATTTTTTTTTAAGAACATTTTTTGTGGAATTTTCTTTCTTAGAACAGTCATTAAGCTTTTCTTCTTCCCTAATGCTCATTCCTCCCTATCATGTATTCATAAAGAGAAATTATATCCCCTCTCAACTTCTGATTCACTTGGCTAGACAAGCTCTTATGAAATAAACAAGATAAATTGACCATTCTCTTGACCTTCCCAGCAGCCCTCTAGTTGTATTCCAGTGTGAGTACTATGAAGGCTAGGAATGAGAACAACATTCCAAATGACACCTTATCAACACCACAGATAGGGAAGTTTTCATGCCATTATTTTCACTAAACACTTGGGTCACATTTGGCTTTTCATCCCTCTTAGAGCTCATATTCATCTTATGATCAACAGGTATAATTTTCTCTTCTTTTATTTTCTGATGAAGCAGCAAATATGTTATAAATACAGGGTCACTTTGCCCCATTTCATGTTACTTCATGTACCTTAGAGAGACTCTTCATGGTGTTTTGATCCTCCTTTGATGACGCATTTCAACTTTTTGATCTCCAAATGCCACTGGCAAAAACCTTGTGGTGCCTTAGTCATTAGTGGGAATGTTAAATGAGATCCAGCCTCAAACCTATCTTACAGCAAGTCTTCAAGCAATCTGCTTCAAACCCTGATTTGAGATTTCTTCGTTAATGTTCCTTACACATCTTTTTAATCATGTACTAATTTTAACTTTCTCTGTCGTGATACATATTTCCTCAGATGACTGTTGGCTTTTTTGTGATCTATTATATATCCTTCAGTAAAGGGGCAATGTCTAGTCAAGAAAAGTATGTATAACCTACCTTGGTAAATCCATGTAGCTTTCTTGCTCATCATTCAATTACCTCCACATTCACTCTTCTGAAGTACTTCATAGAGCATTTTATAAAGTTTTATAGCTCCTTGAATAAATTTTTTTTCTTAAAATATTTGTAAAACACTCATCACTTTTTGTTCATCCAATGCCATTCCTGGTTTGATAGTCAGCAAAACTCAAGGCCTGCAGTTTTATATATGCCAAGCTTGCCCCCCTCTCCCCACCCCATTCTTTACCTTATGAACAAAAGATTCCAGTCCATTTACTGAGAATACAGTCCTTTGTGTCTCTTGGATATGGTAATTTCCACTTTACACACTCATTCCGATTATTTAGTCACTTGGCCTTTGGCCTCTTGTTCAACATCAATATCCTTACTGAAAACTGACTCAAAGTATTCACTGAGTTGTGAGGTCCCACTGCCTTTACCTTTAACCTGGATGCTACAGTCACAGTGTAATCATCTCGCATCTTTCTCCTCTCTCTTTTCATGTGACTAAAGAACCTACCACAATTTCTCATAAGTTCCTGAAAAATGCTTTATCAGCTTCACTTTAGGAAAGTCACTTATTCACAGTACTTCCTGACTTTTAAAATGGACTTTCAGTACTGCCTGGCTCAAGTTCTTTGCATATCTAGATATCTCTTTCAAACATTCATATTATTTTGTTAAGGCACAAACCTTTTTCTCTTCTTTTCTTTTTCTTTTTTTTTTTTGGGTGGGGGGGGATGGGCAGCGGGCTGGAAAGGGGAGGGAGAGTAAAAGTTCTAAATCCTTCAGTTTTGACTAAAAAATCAGAATTTCTCCAGCCCTCAAGCTTAACCAATCTTGTTGGGAAGCTTCCTTAATTCCTCAGAATTTCCAATATTACAAATAAAAGCTGATAGAAGTCTACATTTCATTTAAATGGTATCAATGTGAGACCACATCTGCTAACAGTTCTACAATGTCTTCACAATTTAACAGAATCAAACATAAAAAAATTCATTTTGCTGGCTCTGTGTAAAAAACTGGCTCTTTTTGCTGGTACTGTGGTAAAAAACACTGCTCTCATTTCTGAGACTGTTGGGATCTACCTTTGTTAGAAATGTTTGTTCTCAAATTTGTAACTAAGGACTGGTCTTCCATATTGACACACATTTCAGATGTATTTTTCTCTCTAACAACTCTAAAGCTCCTACATTCTACATTAAAATCTGTATGTCTTCATTATCCTATTTTCATGTAAGTGATACTGATCCAAATAATTTTATTTTATCTATCCTCTTTGCCATCCATATTAGTATATACTCAACCCGTCAGTCTTTGTTCCAGTTGTATTAATTACTCTATCATACTTTCGTTAAACAAACAGTACCTGGTTCCAAAGTCTAAAGTAGTTCCAGATTTTTCACATTCAGGCTTAAGCCCTTGAGCTGTGACTGGTGGAGCAGTCAGTTCCAGGCCACGCTAACTATGGCCCTTTCACTATCTATACAATTTACCTCAAAGGTCACATAAATATTTTCTTTCCTTACATTTGCTACTTTATTCTGTCAAAATGACAGCCCTTTTTCATCTAATAGTCATCTTTCTACTTCATAAAAATGGGTTACAGGATTACATGATTCTTTCCCTCGCTTCGTATTAAAGTAATTATTCATGCCAAAGCCAGAACTCTAGTCTATCCACAGTGACCCATTTCTGTGAATGCAGTCTAGGCTTGTATAATTGTTAATTCTGAATGTATCACACTCATTACATAAATCTCAGCTGACATCACCTAGACATTTTTGTATGAGCTACATCAGATAAAATCTATTCCTATGATGCTGCACTTTAATGAAATGAAGAAAACAAAGCAGCAAATTTTATCAACTTCTGCTCACACTCTACCAGGAGTAGAGTTTCACATTTTATCAAAAATTTATATCTTCCAGTGCCTATTTCCACAAACAAAAGCACAACAGTCCTTTCCATCAAGTCATTAAATCAACCTTAGTGTCGAAAAGTTTTACAAAAAGGTAATTGTAAATGCAATGTGATGGTGTGACTCAAACCTCTTTTAATCATTGAATTTGTTGATTGCAACATGGAGAAAGAGTTACAGTGGAGACAAGTATGGAGTTTAACTTTGACAGAGGAAGAGGGAAAACATTCCTTTTAAAGGAAATACCAGTTAAATATAACATGAAAGTGAACCTAATTCCATATGCTTGCTTTAATGTGGTACATCAAAAGTGTTAATGGAGAGCAAGTTGACTGTATATAAAATATATATTTACTGGCTACTCCTCTGAGAACAGGTTTTGAGCTGTGGTTTTGGTTTTTTCTGAAGTTGCTTTTATATTCCAGAGGATTTCAAAATACAGTTCTGAGTGACTGTTTCACCCCCCTGAGACAGGAAGACTATGTGGGCTAGGAATTGACATGTTTCTGGTTTCCCCCTCTAACCTCTGTGTTTTAAACTGTTTACATTTCATGGTTGTGCATCTCTTGGCTAACAATGTTTGGGGATGAACTCTGTTTTGCATTTGTGTGAATAAGAATGCAACCAATCCTTCTGGAAAACTATATTCAAACCAACTCTCATTTTAGATGCTGCCACATAAATGAATCACATGTGAGAAAGCGGGGATGTGCTCTACACTTTTCTAAGGATCTTTTCCCTTCTATTAAGCCTAAAGTATTAGAACTCTACCCAAAGAACAAGAAGGAAGACCTTCCCTAAGAAGCAAATGCTTGAAGTTGTACTGCAGAAACTTAAAGTAATATTTGGTCAAGGTTGAACTTTTTAATCTGACCTGAATATTGGTTTGCCTTATGATATTTACTTCAATTCCATGTTCATGGAACAGTGCTTAATTTTCTTGCAGGCTCAGGTTAGACTCTCTTCAAGTGAAGTAACTCTGTGTGGCCTGAAATGAACTGCTGAGTATTGAGTGCAGCTTTTTCATAGTTTACTTGTTCTGCTCCAATTACACACCAATCACTTTAAAGCTATTATTCTTTATATTACATTTTTTCATAATTCTCCTTCCATCTCATGCTTCATCCAGAATGTACATCTAGTGCTTTTAAAGCTTAAACTGAGACACACATATCTTGACTTTAAGGCGCTTAGTCCTACATTAGCTTCCTATTTTGCATTTAAAAAAAAAAAATAACTGAGTTCAGTTAGGCAAATCTCAAGGGCAGAGGTTTTTGCCTCCTTCTTTTGCAGTTAGTGGGGTGTAAAATTCCTTCAGCTCATCAGCCAACACACTGACACTAGGAAACGGGGGAAAAACACAACATTTTGCCTTTCAGAACTGAAAGCTGAAATTCCCCCAGGAAGACATATTTTGGAAAGATTTAAAAGAATTAATTCTTGGCTGCTATGAGGACTTCGACAGCTTGCACAGAGCATCTCTTTAAGAGAAACAGCAGTTGGAGAAAGAATAACTGAAGAGACAGCCTTGAGAGCTGACATAATTTTCATACATTTCTGCTTGAAATTTCTGCTGTATCATGTCAGGCTACAAGCTTTGCTACAAACTCCAGGCTTCCTTTTCACTACCCATCAGACTTGAAAAAGCTCATTTTCAATTAACTTTGAGCTTGTATGCAATTCATGTATGAAATCTAAAATCCTATTTAGAACTTAAATCTTATTAAAGAGAACAGCTTATACTGGAAACTAGACAAAAAAAACAAAATTAAGCCTGTTAATAGCAACAAATAAAAATAAGCACAAATCTTAGTAGACGCAACTAAAGATCTTGCTTACATTGAATTAATACTGATGGAATCCAGCAGACTGAGAAAGCTGGAACTTTAATTTTTCCAGAATGAAAGCTCTAATTAGGTAGCAGCCTAATTTGAAATTAGGTTCAACTATTATTGTGCATAAATTATTCCTGTTTGCCATTTTAAGCCAAGAAAGCAGCATGTGGTCATTTTGCATGCATGATACTGGGACACAGAACAAGGGTAGAAAGACTTTTCCACTACTACAGAGGACTGTGAAGGGCAGAGTACAAGACTCAGCATATTTCTATTTGGGAAAAGGTTATTGCAAATGAATGCATGTAGAAGAGAGAATGAATTATGGAAGGGGCTAAAGAGCACTGAAATAATAAGGACTTGGCAAGGCACTTTAACTCACTTTTAGACTCAATAAATCAAACCCCACTTTTTATCACCAGCTACACATAAAATCTGAGAATTATTTTCAGAATATTTATACCTAACTTTGAAAAGCTTTCACCCCACATCTCCAATTTTTCTGTACATGGTCACAGTCCTCCTAACTGAACAACTTTGCACATGTTTCTCAACTGGGTTGGTTTGGATATTTTTTTGATAGCTTACTGCTTTATTTCATATGTTGCTCTTCGCTGCCTGGTCAGAATGCATAGCTTATTTTAGAGCCACAATCAATTTGTTAGAATGATGCAGGACATAGAAACACCCGTTAAAACTTGACCAGATTTCAATCTAAAACCATTGCATGCCATTCAAGTGGCTGGGTGAGAACGATGGGCTTCCTTTGATACACTAACCTGTGAAAGGATACCCATTGTACTCATTTCTGTAACAGATACGTGGGGGATGAAGGCGCTTTCCAATTATTTTAAAGGGTTTGTAAACAACTGGCAATTCTAACAAAATCCAGTAGGTGGCAGATACCACATACAATACAGTGGAGTTTAAGAACTGCAGAAAGGCCCTCTGAAAAACACTAATGATAGTTAAGAAAAATTAAACTGTCCTCGTACATAATTTTTAATTACATAAAGTTCCGATGAAGGAATCTTAATTTAATTAACATGCAAGGCTGAAACACAAACCTAGAAGCTCTTTCAAACAACGGGAACTGTTTTTTTTTTTATTTTATTTTTTTAAAAAACAGTGGTTTTCAGTACAAGGCACAATTCATCATGTGCTTTCTCAGGACCAAAAAAAAAAAAATAGGTAAAAAATATTTTATAGTATAGTGATTTTATAAATCCTGGTATTAGTTTTTAGGATTTTGTAACATTTGTCAAAAGATAATGAAACACAGAAAATTGTTAAGAAAACCCCTGAAATTAAATTTGAATTATGAATTCACTTACTTTAAAGGGTCTAAAAGCATTAAGTTTATCTTTGATATTTGTAAAGTTGGTTCTGTAAAAAGAGGTACTCAATCTTATGGAACATGCCAAAATGGATATCTATCACAATTTTTTTGCCATTTAAAATGAAAACACAGCTATTCTTTAATAGCTGGAGATGTAGACTGGGCTAATGTGGGCAGAAGTAACCGATGAAATTAAAAGTGGAAGGTCACAGACTGTAACTGAATTGTCCAGCCATGACTCATGATATTAACTGAGTTTTTAATTGTCTGTGTGTGATAAAGCTTCATAATTCTCAAATCCCCCTTACCCTCCATACCACCTGTCCACATTCCCAACTGGAAAGACAGAATGAAGCCCCTTTTTCTACATTTTTAGAACCTTCCAAAACCGCTTTTGAATCCTGAATTTATGGTTGCATCTGTAAGTAGAAGGCTCTATAATGAATTGTTTCTTAGCTTATATTAATTTAAACAAAATTATTCTTGAGGAAAAAATATCTAATGAGTATTAGGAAAACAGGGTTTTAACTTTTTTCAGCTGATGTAGTTTATAGGCTTGTATTTACACTAATCAAGTTATTCCAGCTTAAAGTACCCTAATGAGCTTCTTGTCCTTCAGCAAGAGGAAGACTGCCCTTTAATCTATGGATTTACATAGATCAGATTATGTGTTAGGCTTCTAATACTGTCTTCATCAAGACTCTTCAAAGATATGCTTTTATGTATCAGAATACAAAATTCATAACTCTTAACAGGGCTTGAAATCAGAAATTATGTGCTACTCTCTAGAAGCTCACCTCTGAGTCTATTTATGAAATAGAGACATTTTTGCAGGTACAGGTAATGAAAAAGTAAAATAAATTAAAATTCCTTGAGCCTAAGGGTTTTTGAAGGGGAGGCCTAAAAATAATTGTCTGAATTCTCTTTTTTTTGCCTTCTTTCTGCTTCTAAATATTCTTTCAGACCTATATAAAATTATTTTTAAAGAAAGAACCTTTCCAGTTTCAAGAGCAGAGCTTTTGATGTTTCTAAGCTGCTAGAGGCTAAAAAAGTCAAATTTGAATAAAGCATATGTTTTTCCTTGGCGAGAAATACGATATGATTATTTGCTCAGCAAACAGAAGTCAATGATAAATCTCATTTATTTTTAATAAGCAAGATTCCTTATTTTCAATATGACTAAAATAATTAGCCCAGAAACAAAGTAACATAACATCTTCTGGGGTACTAACATTTCATAAACATCTAGTGTTGCAATCAAAAAAAATATTTTTAATAAATAGGAGTACTGAAGAAATATAATCAAAATTGCTTAAGAAATTATGAAAACTAAGAAGCTCTTCACTTTTGATCCGTTCAAAGGGATCAAAAGAGAACAATGGCTTAGTGTTCATCAACAGCATCTTGTAGTTTCGGTGATGAACAGAGATGACAAACCTATCATTTTATGCCCAGATCAGTTCTTTCCCTATGTTTTCTTCTCTCTGAAAGTCCAAACTATATTGACAATTTATACCAACTGGCATAATTGTATGTGTTGTGAGGATACCTGGCACTGAAAACTGAAGCACAATTGTTATTTTATACGCAATAAACTGTTGGCAAGATAATAATTAATTTTCAGTTGATAACAGCTTGGAGTTCCTCCCAGCAAAAAGGGAAGAGGTGACAATCACAATTAAATTACTGTTCTCTGAGACTTACATCTCCTCTCTCTCTCTCTCTCTTGTGAGATGGGAAAGAAATGACATATAAAGTTTTTTTAGGTAAATGTCTACAATGAGAGTTATTCCTTTGAAAATGTAGCACACAGCTCATTACCTCTAAGTGACATCCATCTCAGACACCACATGTGAGAATATACTTTCCCAAGGTCAAACTCTTTGTAACGTTTTCTGCCAAACTGCATCTCAGGCTGATAGCTGCATATGTTCCTTCTAAAATAAAAGAATTCATTAAAATAGCGCAAGCTTCTGCTCTTGCTACAGTAATCCTCAAGCTATCTGACTGAAAAGGGGAGCTACAAACTACTCAAAATACATGCTAGATGACAGAAACACAAGATACAAATGTTAAAGGCGTGTTCTGATTACCAGCATTACGTGATACAGGCACCCACCACCGAGGCAGAGAACCGAGGGGTTTGGCACCACAGACCCCATGAGAAGGAGATACTCCTGAGGCACTGCTCCTCAGGGACATGACTCTCCCCATGCCACCAGGAGCTCCAAGATAAAGGGAGTATGACCCAAGGCATCTGTGTACAGAAAGACTCTCATTATGCTTCATTTTAAAAAATGAGTACAGCCTCTGGTGATGTGATGCCTGTACAGCTAGATGTGGATTTTAGACATCTGATATTGTGGTGATCAAATTATGTCAAAGCAGTGTTGCACTATATTAGGAACAGTGAGAAGCATGACACTGACTCTCCTAGCTGCTTTGTCCAAGAGAGCTCCAAGAGAGAGAAGTTTATTATCTTTGATCTTCATTTATAGACAGGTTCGAGAAAGTCCAAGAGGTAAAATTTTCATTGGTCATTAAAGCCACACATCACCATCATTGGTTAAGTGGAACACCACCCCTTGACTGTTTCAGAAACACCACTTGCAAGGATTGTTGTCCTTTACCAAGGACTGTTTGGATTTTTCTTTATGCTTTCTCAGACCAGAGTGAGAGCAGGAATCAAACAGCAGGGATGTGAAAAATGCTTGTTTCTGATCATCCTGGCTTGTTAACCAGATATGTTACCACAGCCAGGGTGGCTCCTGCACTGCATGGAGACAGGTGGAAGTCATGCCACATTGTGCAGACCAAGTACAGCACCTGCACCCTATTATTTTTGTCCAGGACATGAAGGCACTTCTATCCCCTCTCAAAAGACACCATGTAACTGTCTGAACTGAAAATTTATCATCAGTTTAAGGTACTGGTTACTTCTGATACTATGGACAATGAATGATAAAATGTGTGAATTATGAGTGCCCATGCAAGGGAGTGTGAGAGAGAAAAATTAGCAGGTGCATTCATTTCCACATTGCCTGTAATCATTCTAAATAAATGAAACAGAATTTATATGCTGATAATGTAATATGTAATTTATTACTGTGAAATAGATGCATGAAAAAAACTAGTCTTAGGACTTTGAAAACAATAAACGCTGAATTATTTAAAAATATTTCTGAAATATCAACAAGAAGTATAGAAATATCACAGGCTAATTACCTGCAAAAATGCCATTTGAAAAAGCAGCTCTTTCATTGTAGATGAAACATCTTGGATAAAAACAAACAACAATAAAGAAAGCCCCTGCATCTGTTCTGAAAATTAATGTGGTTGTAAAATACCCAAAATTCTCCTTTATCTTTCATGCTTTTCATGCCTGCTTCAGCATATTTGAAACACTGAAAAGGTTTGTGTATGTATAAGCTCTTACTTGGCAATACTTCTGATTAGTTTTATATACAGTAATCAAAACTAATTGCAACTGTTCCTAAACAACATTATTAAGGTATTTTTGCAGGCTGTGGTGCCCTACATGTTTTAAGTGGCCTAGAAGAACATAGAGAGATGTTTTTCTTGGCTTTAAGAGTCTCCATTGTGCTAACAGTAAGGGCACGATAACAGAGCTGGAAACAGTTTATTGGCTGAGAATAAGTCTAACTAAAAATGCTTGTTTTAGACATGGCCAAATTAGTCAGAATTTCAAGTCAGATTTGGCAAAGAATTCTGGCTGAATGAAAACCCTGGGGTAGATTTTTGATTTTTTAAATGTAATTTTCTAAACAAAAGATTTCAACCTTTTTTTCTGGAAAAGGATTTTTATTTCAAGATTGACCTACTTTTAAAAAACATGCAAGAAATATTGTTGAACAGAGATCCATTTTTTTCAACTAAAAATTCTTTTTTGACAATGCAGTCTCCATACCTAGATACTCATATTTTGTACTATGCTATATAGAAACACCCTTTCAATGGCTGACAGTATAGGAAGAGAAGACAAAAGATCTGCTTGCACATTGTTTTGTGCATTGTATATTGTCATAAACCTTGTTGATATTATGATTTTATTTTTTTCCTCCAAATATAACAAATTTTGCTCTCCAGTACAGTTCTCTGTTCCAGTCCAATCCTTACCGAAGTCTTTGATTTACTACTATGTCAATAATATGGGTATATATTGTTATTAAAAAAAAAGTGATGACTCCTTATGGTCAGAGATAAATGTTGTTGCTGCTTACATTAACCTTTATTATGCCTATATAAATCAATGGTTTCCAGCATAAGCTTTCCAGAGATTAAGTTAAATATAATCCTGTTTATATAGCTATGTGATGAATTTTACTTGAGAAGCACACTGTTTTTATTAAGTCTGGAATTAAGATAGAAACTAAAAAAGTAAGAAATTCCTGCAAACAGATTAAATATAGTGCCTGTTTTCAAGGTAAATACAATGGATCTCTTTTAGAAAAGGGCAGGCTCTTGAATGTCAACTGACACATGGTTTGTTTAACTCAAATTTCTATTTACATCTCAAAATCAAGGCCAATTTTGACTGCTGTAGTTTACTTTGAGCTCCTGTTAATGAGGAAAATTCACACCTGACATGCACAAATGCCTTCTAACAGCCTCCATACATGTTCAAAAATTATTTTTTCTGGTTTAACCAAAGGCCCTACTAATAAAAAATATTGTAGTTGCAAAGTCAAACACTATAAACTTTAGGAAATGTCAAAGTAATGCCTATTTGTCCCACCTTAATTCACCCTGCTTATGTGTCCTTCTAGGAATTAATGCATTGTTGTGCTTTAGAGCCAGATCTTCCAAACCATAAGTTATAGGCACAGTACTCATTACCAGGATGTGTTCTCACTAGCAAACCCCAAAACACAGACATTATCACAAGGACAAAACCAGCACTTCTATACAAGCCTAAGTTAATTGAGAGTCGCATAACAGGACCACAAAATTGTGAAATCTCTACCCACAGAACAACTTCTCAGAGTGAGAAGGAAGGAATCTCACTTCACAACATATAAGCATGTCCTCACTGTTCTTTCTTAGTAAGTTTAGAACTGCTTGCCAGAGCTTCTTCCCTGTTACTGTTTGTATGGGTTGATGCATACCAGAGGTGTGCGTGTGTCAGATTTCACGCACCTCTTTCTGCATTGAATTGAGTTCTGGGATGCTATGAAATCAAAAGATATAAATATAAATTCAAAACAGAGCTTTT
Organism: Parus major; assembly: GCF_001522545.3. Classification (NCBI taxonomy): domain Eukaryota; kingdom Metazoa; phylum Chordata; class Aves; order Passeriformes; family Paridae; genus Parus; species Parus major. Next base: position 36,413,693 of record NC_031773.1, on the reverse strand, counting down.
ATGAATGACAGATATTTATGAGACTGCAAAAATAGCTATATATATTGATGCTTTGTAGAACAGTAGAGAGATTCAATGTGCCCTGTCTCAGTATTCTGGTCCTGTTCATTGTTGACCACAGGTAATTCTGTGTGCACATAGCTCCACGACAGAGCTCCATCCTCAGGTTTGGGATCTTTGTCCTCGCATCTCACACTTCAAAGAGAAATGTGCTTGGGTCTCCAAGTTAATTTTTATTGCAATTATTCTAAGCAAAAAAATGTTCAAAAGATATGTAAGTAGTTTCACTGACACTCCTAGGTTTAAATTTATAATTATCCATTCTGTGTTCTTGTAGATTTATGGCTCATGCATTTAACATATATTTTATTATGTCAATAATAAGGTTAAAAATCACACTTGAAAATATTCACTGAAAACAACCAAATAATAGATTATAATAAAGCACACAGATTCCTTCATAGTGGCATATATTCTTCTTAAATAAAAACAACTCTTAAAAGTTTCTTGGTTTTTTCTTGGTTTTCTATAAATTTAAAAAAAAAAGTGACGATATTAGGTATAATTAATAGGGGGTAACTGAGTATGCAGTTTAATGAAGCTTTTGAATGTGAAGATATTCTTTCTGGGTTTCCTTATTAATGGGGCTAAATTTAAATAAGTATTGCCATCTTTCAAGAAACAACAACATTCTTCATTCATAATTTAAATGTTCAAGGGAACCATAATTAAGAAAAATCACTCCACTTTCTTACTACTGAATTAGGAGCTACTTCAAAACCATTGGGACATAAAGTTTATGAAACATCTACCTCCCTTAATATGTATTACTCTCACGTGTTATTTTTATTCCTCCAATGGCTAATAGCACTATTTGTCTTCCCAGAAATCAGAAGCAGTGTATGTGATAAGTAAGTACAATGTAAGAAAAGCTTCACATGGAAGCTAGAGGTACATTTATATCACTTTTAGGGTTGGTCCATGGAGTGTGGCATTCTGTGTGTGCTAGCAAGCATAATGCCATGGTGGTGGTGCTGGTGTACTGTTTATTTCAGTTGCAGAGAATTCAAAAAAAATTTTTTTAAAAATTTAAAATCTAGTACTCTTTTTTACAAGCACAATAAATCTAAGGTACAACATACAACTCTATGTAAGAAACCTACACAACAGATATTGGAATCGACAGTACTGGAAAAATACAATTTTACGAAAAATGTGCTTAGCACTCACCAGTGATATTTACTGATGTGATCTCTTTCAATGATTCAGAAGAAATTACTAAGGTGGCTATTAAGATCTACTGAATCATTCATGGAACATGCTAAACACAATTCCCTGGTAATGCAAGCTGATTTGAACAGATTAAATTTTAAATTCAAAGTGCATGTGAGCTGTAAAAGAAATTACTCAGTGTCAGTGAAGCTTAACTTTCTATAGAAAACACCAGAAGCTCATCCTTTATTTATTTTTACAATTTGGGGGAGGAGAGATGAGGAGGAGGAAAACAAACCAAGACTGCAAGAGAAAATTGAGACACCAATAAGCTGATGAAAGTGTTTTCATAATTAAATGTTGCTTACAGAATAAAATCCAGCCACATACAGAAATATATATAAAAATATATTGTCCTTCATTTAAATACAAGGATACCCTTAGGTAGAAACTAAGCTTCCCAAACTTTTGTGAGAGGAAACATTATATGTTTTAGAGACCATTATAGAGTGCATGCATATTTAATATACTATCAACTATTCAAATTTTTTTTAAATCCTACTGTGTAACAAAGTATTGCATATTATAGGTATATTTAATACACAAGGAAGACATTGTTATTTAATGGAGATGTCTCTGCAAGACAGAAAAAATATCAGCATAGATTCTGAGCTATATTCATATCTACCTGGTTAAGGCATCTTAAAGGAGAATAAGAAGAAAGAAAATTATGAGGTACTAAATTTCTTATCCTGAGCATTCTATTCCTCTTTGAGGAATCTGAAGTTACTCAAGATATGCTGAATTAATTTGTGGCCTCACAATGTCCTACTTCAAAGATGTAAGATATTGAATGCATCTATACAATACCTTCAATATGCAGAATTTTTTGCCCTACATTAACATTATTTCAGAATTCCAGATAATACTCAGGAGTAAACACAAAGGTTCATACATTGATGAGTTAACACCTCCACAGTCTAAGAATTCATTTGCAAGAGGCTGTTATCAAAGTCGAGCATCAAAATCTTCAAGTGGTACATTCTGTCTCATTAGTAATATGTTTGGCACTTAAATTTATAATCATCAGGTCAAACTATAACATTTGCACCTATAAATTAGGCAATAAGCTCTCCCAAATAAATCAATTAATACTACTGGATAGCAACAGTAAATTACATATTTCTAGTTCTGCCACACACTTTAGAGTGAAAATTTGTATGATTTTGTATCTTACTGTATTTAAAAGAGCAGGAATGAAGCATGGAGAATAATAATAGGCCAGAAAAGAAAGCAAACAGGAATAACATACATAAAAGGCAAAATCCATTTTTTGTTAGCTCATAACTTGCTCTTGAAGGATGTACCTTGAAGATATATACTCATACATTCCATAGAAAAAAAATAAAAACAGAATAAAAAATATCACTGAGCACAATAGATTGAAATCCTTAATTAGCCTTTCAAATTTTAATCCATACTTTTACTTCTGATGCCCTTCAGAAGGGGTTGGGAGTTATTCAACAAGATCATGCAGCAACAGTCCAGACACACAAAACAAGAATTGCAAAAGTTATAACAAGCATGGGACAGTGATTTGGCAGCTAAATTGGAGGCTGGAAGAAAAGCCTGGTGATTTGTGTTCAGTCTTAATCAGTCAGACTGTGCTGACTGTATGAAAGAGGCAGCCTGGGAGAGTCCATTAGATTTATTTATCTGCTTTTTGGTGCTGTGGCTCGCTGTGTCCTCCTGCCGTTTAGAAGCACTGCACAGTATCTAGAGCAAGGCCATTCCTGCTCTTGGCTCTGCTTCTCTTGAGCCTTGCCACAAGTTCCTTTTCTTCATGGGTCTTCCAAAGTCACCTGCAATGCTCTCATTTTCAGGTTCAATTTCTGTCTTCTCTCTGGAGTCTCCTGCAAATCCTAATTTGTCTCTGAATTGGAATGCAAATTTTGGGACCACTGTACCAAAGGATGTCGTCACCCATTGTCTAAGTTTATATAGGTGTGTGTGGGTATATATATATATATATATATATATATATATATATATATGCACATAGGTATCAACTTTGATTCAGGATATGACTATATATTTTTTCGAATTAAAAAATAACAGAACCTGGGCATTTATTTATTTAGTCTTAGACAAGAAAATCAGTGGGTGTGCTAAGTGGCACTTATTCAACAAATGTCTGTTCATTAAAAGTATCATTTTCATTATCAGTTAACTTTATTCTCTTATTTATTTACTGTTTTCCAGACCTTGTGTGTTTTAGCACTTATCCAAGCACCATTCTGCAGATTATACTGAAAATTGCTGATAAGAAATCCTCACTTTAGCTGACTGTATGTGCACATTAAAAATGCATTCTTACAAAATGCTGAGTAATCTCCTTCAGTCTCTACTGAACTGTTAGGATAATGAGATTCACTAAACTCACCAGGCTTAATTAAGGAAAAAAAATAGTTCTGGCCTACAATGCTCTTTTTTTTTATCTCTGCTTTGTCATCATTTGAGTACAGGGCTACCTACTTGTGACCTAGAGTGAGTACCTGCGCAGGACATTTGAAATACATGGAAAGGTCATACAAGCAACTACACTTCAGGCATCTGCAATGCCAGAAAAAATGCCTGTTACTTTTTTTCTCCTCATTCTTTGCATTCATATTGGCTGACATTGACAAGATAACATATCAAAAATATTTTATGCCAGGTAAACATAAATTATGTGTTAGGAAATGCAGAGAGGGGAGCCTGGCTGAGCTCTCACTGTAGGACACAAAAATAGAGACACTGGCAAAACAAAGCAGAGGACCTCTCTGCCCTGAGGTTTGTATTTGAATGCTACATCAAGTTGTGAATGAGTTTAATTCAATAAATATGTGTCAGTCTCTTAAAGTATAAATGGTCACCTGATGAGAAAAGAAATAAGGTTAGGTGGACATATACAGCTGACATCCCAAAAATTAAGTTATACATTTATGGATTAACTAATGCACTCTTCATAGAAGGAAAGACATTAGAGCAGCACTGCCTGAGTGAGACTTTTTATGTTATAATAATGGGCTTGAAAGTGGAGAGCCAGTTACCCATGTTTTGGAGGGACAGTTTCTCCATGGCCATATCTAGAATTGTAAAGCCACATTGAAGAGAACTCTCCACTATTTCATTACAACAACAATTACAACAAAAAGAAGGCTTAAGATGCTGAATTCTCAGTGTTTTCTGCTAGTGCAACACTCAGCACTGTTCATGGCCTCAAACAAGGCTTCCCCACAGTACAGAAATATCCAGCACACCGTTTCTCACATGTGACACTAGGTAATAGTGAGAGATTGACCGTGATTTTGCTGTGGGAGAAGGGGAACATAGTCTCCACTGACCATCAGTCACTGCCTCAGGAGGAAAAGGACCCACCTTGATAGCAAACTACGGCAGGCAATAGGACAGGATGTAAGAAGGAAGGAAAAATAAAAGACTACCAAATTAAGAATTCTAATATATTATATATATTATTATTATCTATTACATATATTATATATATTATTAACTCACTTCTCCATTAATGAATGGAGAAGTGAGCTAATAATAAGCCAGTTTGCAGAAGTTCTGTCACATTTTAAGGATTAAAATATGGTGCCTGCAGCTCTACTCTGACATGCTGAAATTTTTTTCTTCTTTAAATACAAGGGGACAGCAAGAAGGTAAAATAAAGGCCAAGAAAATATAAATACAAAGTCACCAATATACAGCAGAGATGAAAAAGGGAGCAACTGTGAAAGTAAAATACACATATGTGCACACATTTAAAAAGCAAATTTTTTTCAAGAGAGCAAACATTTAAAATTAACCAGAAGTTGAACAGATCTAATAGATGTAAACATTAGTTCCATATCTGTCAATCATATTCCATCAGTGAAATAAAACCAATTCTCAATTAGATAAGGTAAAACATGGGCTAAGAAACATAAATATAAAATATTAGAACATCTCACAAGTCACACCCATTCCAACCTGAACAAATTAAACCATTTGTGTTGGGGTCCTCATGACTAGGGACTACACCTTGATAAATAATTGGAGCCAAGAAGAGAAAGACTGACCCAAGGATGAATATTCAATGGTTTGAGGACTGTAAGTGGCCTGGGGGCAAAACGCCTCCATACATCTTTCTTTAAAGAATCTGCTGCCAGTCCTGAAAGGAGGCTGAGAAGGTCTCTCCCTAGAAGAGGAAGGTAGCATAAACACACTGCAGAGGAGAAGTCAGGAGACTCCCTGTGCCCATTTTCCACACGAAAGAGATTACTTGCCATAGAGGGAGTCAGAGGAAAGTTTATGCACACCTCCAAGTTTTTAAAATATGAACGATTATTCATATATTAAAATATGAACGATTTTATCCTCAATTCCACATAGTGACTTTTTCAGAGAACACAATAAACACTGCACAAAACTTATGCTTGGCAATCCTGCTATTTAGTGGTTTAAATATAAAATCCAGCCTTTTCATTAGCCTGCGCTGCCAACTCAATCTTCAAATGCTGTAGTTACGATCTCCATTATCAGATATAAGACTTGTAATTTTTCTTGCTGTTATTGTGACCTCAGCTTTCCAGTATTCCCTTCTCTTTTAAGTCAGCTTCTATCACAACACTGAGAGCTTACTTACAGCAAATACTACTGTACTTTTCACATCACTTGTATTTTATTTTAAAATTTGAAGGCCATTAAAATGACACTCATCTTCTGTGGCTCAGGAACACATTCTAGCTAGGTCAAATGATCTCTTTTATCATACAAAGCAGACACTGTAGATAAATCAAGTCCTTCCTGTCTGTTTAAGATGCAGCTCACATTGACAGCTAAGCACTGATCTGGAGATCTAAAGATTTAGAAACCAGGCTTATGTTTTTGTCTCTCCCTCTCACAAAGTGAATTAGATATTAAGGTTTTAATCAGGTGTTTATTCAGTGCAACTGGATTGTTTGGCTTGGTGGAATGGAGGGTGCTTCTTCATGTTTTAAAAATTAGAAAAAGGCAAAAGGAAACAAGTTTTATGTATGATTTATGATTCATATTTCTTGAAGAATGCTGCTTTGAATCACTGGATGCTGGTTTTGTATGACTATGTATTGCCAAAACAGTTTCCAGAGTTAAAGAATAAACCTTGTTTTGAGGCACTATAAAATTTGTGTAAAAAAAATTAATGGACTATGAGCACTATTGGTGGCATGAGTAACTATTAAGACAGACAAAAAATCCTAAATTCAAAGACTCAAGATTTTATTTAAATGGTCTTTGACATTAACTGCAATTTGGTGAGCATTCATTGAGTGGATTATCTTGGTCAGATTAAATAATTACAGGAAACTGTATTAAACAGGCAGATTTTTAAAAGTTGTTTCTTTTGTGGCCTGAACTATTCATTTAGCTTACTCATCACTGTTAACATTCTGAAATATTCTCTGCTATTTCATGCATGTCTTTCACTTTATTATAGTTTCAGCTTCCTCTTTCATGCTTTAACTCACTTAACTAGTAAAAACTGGATTGTTCCATGCTCCTTTTGTAGCTCTTCATTGGCTTTTGTTTTTCAGTCATGCCTGTTTTCATGGGCATCTATGCAGTGCTCAAGAGGAAATTTGCTATGTGTACACAGGAGTTAGGCTAATCCGAATATGCTTCTGAGAATGTCTGCAAAACAGCTAGAAAGCTTCTTACTGTGTTCTTTCCTCATTGCAAGTTTTCCTTTTTAAATATTTCTTTTGTTCTATCATGAGGTTCAGTATTTAGATTTTTCACTTGCCTATGCTGTTTGATTAGCAGCTTCTCATAGAATGTGCTTCATATTTCACAAGTTTAAAAAGAAGAAATGAAGGTATTTATTTCTAATATGACAATTGGAGGAGAATAGCTGAACATAATAAAACCAGAGAGGAAACTTGTAAATCAAGCGTGAGGATGTGCTGTCTTCATTTCCAATGGCAGTTGTTGTCAAGTGGGTTGCAGAAAGCAATTACTTTTCCAAAGATGAGACTTTTTTATTTTTTTCCAAATCTTACACAAGCAAAGATACCTGGGCTAATTATTCATTTTCACCAGGCATCATTAACTTGCTGCATTCCTTCAGACCATGTTCTTAAAAATAAGACAAGCAAATCACATCCTTGATGACCACTAGGGCTTGTGATCAGTACTATAATATAAGTATCAAAAAGAGGTATCCCTTGGAAAGTGGATGTGTGTGAAAATGAACTTTTGCCAAGGCAGAAATGTGCAAGTTTTTCCACAGTTCAGAGATATGCAACCCATTCACACTGAAAACAAAATAAAAACATCTTAGAAATTGAAAAAATAGTCAAATCCTAAATTTTTAATTGTGTAGAAAAAAATACTTATATGCTGACTGGGGTTGCAGGGGTATACCTTGAAATATTGATGGAAAACCCCTCCATCGCAGACTTCATTTGCAGACTGGAAGAGCCCTAGACTGAGGGCACAAGACACCACTGGGGAGTTTGGTTTGTAAAAATAAAATCTGTAGGATCTTCCATCTATACTCTATAGGCTCTGTAAAAATCAGACAATGTTCTGTTACTTACTGAGCTTGTGGTTACACTGTGATTTCCAAGATCCTATGTACTTGCACTAATCCATTAAAAAAACCCAATACAAACACTTGATACTTCTGAGGGCTCAGGCACCTAATCAGAGTCAAATCCTGTTATCCTGGAGGTGTTTAATAGCTGCAGAAAGCATTTGTTTAATTTTTTTTTCTGATCAAGAGTTGCAAGGTGGGAGGAACTCGAGCTTCCAGTTTCCAACCGATTGCTTAAAACTACACTAGACTGACTGTCTAGTCATTTGACATTTGTGAATTATGCAGCAGGCAATCACAGTGCACACTGAGTGGCTAATCTACCATGAACTTCACTCTCAGAGTCTGGGAGAGAAGTGTGAAACAGCAACGGGCATAAGAATACAGCTATAAATTAAGTAACATTAAGTTGATTATCCAAAGTAAGGTAGACAAGGATGCTGCCTTCTGCAAATCTTACTGCTTTCTAGCAAGCTGTTTCTGTAGACTAGGAAAGCACTTGTGCACTCCACAGTGTACATTTGGCATTGTTTGTTTTTTTTTTTGGCTGGGGTGGGGGGTGTGAGAACTGGAAGTTGATCTTTTTCATTAGTAATTCTCACCTTCCCCCTGTGAAGATAATTCTGCATGGGCATATTGTTATTTCATCATTTGGATGAATTCTATATAATTAGTTTTTAGTAAGTCTTCATGAAATCCAAATCTTTAATCATCATTGATGCCTTTCCCTGAATTCCTTCCAATTTCTGGTGCCAGATTGTCCAGGATTCAAACCTACTCCTTGCAGCACTGCAAAATGAAAGCACAATTTTCTCCTAAGATCTGTGTGTATTAATACAGGATGATCCAGTAGGAAAGCTGTTAGACTGGGCATAGTTCCTGAATAATTGGCCAAAGAAATTCAGACTATAACTTACATTTGAAGTCTGATAAATAAACTCTCTAATTAGAAAATACGAGGCATTCAAATGTTCCACTTACACCAATGATAAATAAATAGAAGAAAATAAGTTAACAGTAGTGAATTGCGGTATATAATGTTGTATCACATAAAGATTTCTGTCAGTTGAATACTGATTCTCTTTCACAGACCTTTTCACATGAACAGCACAAATTCCTAAAGGAATCAGCTAGAAGCCTGTCTATCATAAAGAAAGATGACCTTATGCTTCCATCCCAATTGTTATCTATGCATCATCCCTTACACTTCATGTTCTTTTGAAGCCTTTAATGAAATATGTTTTCAGAAGTCTACATGGCTATGGTTTCCCATTCTCAGCAGGGAGCTGACTATGGTAGTAGCTCAGGTGAATCCCAAGGGAAAATGCGGCAGCTGAGCTGGAGCTGAATTAGGCTAGAAGTCAATGCAGGTTGGCTGCTGTTAATTTGAATTTTGTGTTAATAATTTAAGCAGTAAGTTCTATCCTACAAATGTTAAGTTCAGAAATGGACAGGCACTAAGTGAGCATCTGTGAAGTTGTGATGTTAAAAATGTACAGTGCTGAGATTTGATATTTTCTGAGAGAATAACAGAAATAACGTAACTTGTACAGCAGGTCACTACGGCCTTCCTTCCACACTTTTCTTTGGCAGCATCAAGGGCATGAGGAAATATGGAAAAAATAATTTCTCAATGCCAGCCACTCCATGGTGGAAGCAAGGAGAGGAAGAAAGGCAATTCCACAGCACCCTCACTTGCCCTGATGATCATGCAGGATGTGGAATGAAAAGAGATGTTTCTAGAGCTGTTTTCTCTCCTCTGCTGTGCACATCATTGGAAAGGAAGCATTGCGGTTTTGATCAGAGTGCTTCCGAGCTGAAAAAAGACCTCTTTGATGCTGGTAGAGATGCAGGCATCCATGTATATCTACTTTATCAGGACAATCTGTCTTTCCTTCCTGTAATCTCAGTTGAGCAAACCACTCTTTCCAATAATCGCGAGCAAGTGTTGAAGTACATGTATAGGTCTTGCTGAATTAAATGTTAAGCACGCAATTAAATGCCTTGCTGACACTAGATGTAAGCATTCTTGAAGCCACAGCAAGGGGTGCAGAAACTCCTGGAGCATAATAGCAACTACAGAGAAAAGATTTCCTTGCTGCAAACAGCTTTGGGTAGTACTCTTTTCTCTTTATCCTCAAAACAAATCCATGCTGTTTATGCAGCTTTTCAAGGAGAGAAGATTAGTTCTTGTATTTGCAATACAGCTGATAAATTTGTTAAGCAGTGGGCACAAGATTATATTTGAGGTAACATGTAGGAGCTAGATTATACTGAGATGTCTGGGCAGGAAAATAATTATTTCATTCTGCAAAAAGAATGAACTATAACCATAGATCAATCTCCTCTAAGACAGGGGGAAAAAATAGAATTCTGCAAAGATGTCCCATGAACAGTTAAGTGAAGCCAACTTGCTATTCTACCTATGAGGATAACTCATCTCAAGCTGTAAGCTGGATAGACATTGCCTAGTAGTATTACCTAATCACATAAATGTGATTGAACATCTCCATCACTGTAAAAAACTTTTTAAACATCACCACTCTACCACTCTTGTTGCATACGAGAGTAATCATAATGCCTTTATTCTTTAAGAGAATGAATAAAACATGCTGTTTATTGAAGTGACATAGGGACAGACTGTCTCAGGCACTCAAGTGAAAAGATGACCAGTATAAGAAAAATGAACATCACTAATGAAATGAAACATCATTAATGGTTTATAAACTCCCTTGAGACTGTTTTACAAGCCACTGGTCAAAACTCCTCATTGCTAATTCAGAATTTTTCTCCCAGTTGCCTGAAAATATACAAGTCCAAAAATACAAAACAAATGCTTACTTTTTTAATATTCCATTGCTATTACTTATTCTTTCTTTAAAATGTACTTTAGCTCTCTTGTTTCAGATACATATTCTTGCTGTATCACATCACACCACCTACAAGGGTGTTGCTTGTTTTCTTTATAATTGCAATTAGGCATAATGAAGCCATAGAATAGATTGCATAAAATTTGTGCAGGATGCTTTTATACTACTTGTATTATTTATGTCTATAAAACACGAATATATATACATATCTGAGTATGATTAGCTAAATCCTTCCCTATACTCTCTTAAATAACATGAGGCAATTTCCAAAGATCACTTACATACAGTGTATGAAAATCATTTTATGAAAGGAAATAATTTATGTCCTTTTACCCAGAGTAGTTGGAGGGAATGCTTTACTATGCAGAGGAAAGGTGTGTTTTCTCCAGTTTTTAGAGGCAATCGGTATCTTTAATTAGATATCTGACCTTTAAAATTTTATTTCTTTTCCCCAGCTGCATCAGGTGCACACCCCTCCCGTAATTACTTTGCCCTGCAGACAGCTCATTTTTTGTCCTTGATCATTCACAGCTACAAATAACAACCAGAACAGCGCAAGTAACAAGTGATGAGAAAGATATGTATGCAAAATTTAGAGGAATTATGCTGGTGAATTTGATTTTTAAATGTCTCCACCATGGAGTTGAAGTGGTGCACCCCTTTATATTATAGTCATACACGTGAGGACTGTTTGGCGGGGTAAGAAGGACATGCTAATCCTTACTTTCTCCCATATCTTCTTAATAATTAATGAAGTATTACATACACACTTAGCAATTTGAGTAGTTTGATGAGACATACTTCAGAGTCTAATAAAAAATAAATCTTGGTTTTTTTCTTTCATTATATTCTATGGGATTGGCATAGAAATATATCACTTCAAGTATGTATGGGATAATTCACCATTAAAAAAACCCTTTTTTTTGCCTGTGGTGAAACCTTTTATAAGGCAGAACCATACAAATCTCTGCCTATTCATGTTGCATTTGATGAAACATCAATTAATAGAAACTGAAGGCAAATAAGCTAAGAATGTGTTTAAGAAGAAGAAAGGAAAAATATGTTTTTAGTCAGTAAAACATGAAATTATAGAAGGTACGGGAAAATAAAACTTCTAATATTACAGAGCTGCTGGAAATGAAACAGCTTTTAGAACTCCTTTGAAGGCATCCACGGAGGAGCAAGTTCTTAAAGGCACCACAGAGCATCCAGAAGAAACTAATTACAGTTAGAGCAAGAAAATCGCATTGCAATGAGTCAGTGCTTAGCTGTCTGGGAGAAGGGATACTGTGCTTTAGAAGGAACATCAGGGTTTGTGTTTCTCTACACAACAAGCAGCTCTCCAGCATCAGAAAACTTTTCTCAGCAGAATTTCCTCCTTGTGCTTTTACAGAGCTGGAGCCCAAGGTGGCAGTGTTACCTTCTGGGATTGCCCTCCGCATACTAGAAGGGAGACACAAGCACCAGCAGACAGCACTCGGCAACCTCCCACCAGCTGCTTCAGATAATGTGCCTTTTCAGGGGGTTGACTTGTCCCTCTGATAAAGCAAGAGGAATACCTTCTCAAAAAGAATTTTGGTCTCACTAATAATTTTTCAGAAGACACATCCATTAGAAAACTCTAGATAATTAGTAGGCTGGGTATCGTTTTGAACAAAGAACAGGGCGAGAGAGGATGGAGTGGAGGAGAAAGATAAAGCCCGTTTTCTTAAAAGCAAGCTTGGTCCTGTATTTAAATAAAGCCATCATTTATTTTCTTAAAAATATGTCATTATCTTGTCATTAACAAGCTTACACAATGGCTAAAGAAGATTAAAAACATCTTTAAAGTCCACTGTGAGATACAACTACAAAGCAGCAAGATTACTTTCTATAAACAGGCACTTTCAAGTAAATCTGCCTGGACCTGGCATTGTTTTTCCATCCAAACTTTAGTAAAGAATTCAAACACTATGTTCTTGCTATATTTGAGTCAAGAGTTGTTTAAAATTATTTTAATTAATCTGCAGCATCTTTTTTTTCGTTTGTTCACTTGTTTATGGTGTTCACAGTGTGGAAAGAGGAAAAGTCTGGTCTGTAAACCATCACAGCATATATCATCAGCTCCACTAAACAAGCCAAGACAGACCAGGAAAAATTAAGAAGATAGCTTAGTATCACAAGAAAGCTTGAAAACAGAACTCAGGAGCTACTCTGTCTGACTGCCCTGAAATCATGGCAAACAGTCTACTCTGGAAAGATAAAGCAAACTGTGTTACTTCTACATAATGTTAATTCAAGCTAGGTGGGAAATGTCGAAAATACCAATATGAAGAGCCCAGCACTAATGACAGCATCACTTAAACAAATTTCAACCACCTTCAGCATCTATATTTGAGCTTTTCTTACAAATATTGGAAAGAAAGAGGGGGAATGACTCACCTTCTGAGGGTTCCCATTGTCTGTGTTTGCTATTCAGAGATGCCAGACGACAAATACAGACTAGAAACCTAATTTTTCTGCAGCTATGCTTAGGTCACCTATGTTTCTACATAAGTAAAAAAAAACCGAACCCCTCCCCAAAAAAACCCAAAAACACAACAAAAACAAACAAACAAACAAACAAACAAAAAAAAACCAACCTGAGGGAATGCAAGGTTCAGGAAGACAGTTCTCCAATATGCAATAAAAAGTCTGTTGATAAATCTGATTCATTTATAAAAAAATATTTTATAAAATAATCAGATATAATAAAGATCACAACCTGTGATCTGTGTCCTTCCTACAAGGGAGTAATCTCTGGAAACATTTTTTTATCAAAACCAGTTCTCCATTAACTCAGAGAAATGAACTATTGAAAACTAGGAAAACAGACTGCAGAAGAAGAAACTGTGATTTTTGCTGCTTGTAGCTAAAATACATATGGCTCTTATAATTACATAAATAATTACTATAAAATTACTTTTGATTTATATATTACTCATGATGCTAATAACATTTTTTTTCCCTCTGAAATCTTCAAATTTTTGTATTTCTTTAATCCAGTAAGAAGGTTTTATTTTTTACATTGAATTAGCTCTGTAAATACCACTTTCTGTCACTTCAGAAAAGAACCCACTAAAAAATAGAAACAAAAGAATTATATCAGTATGATTGTCACACAGAAAGGAGATTAGAATTGCTACTAGTAGAAGAAGAATTTGTATCTTTTTTTATTCATTTTTTAAGTATATATTCTTGCTTTGTCAACAACATTGTGCAATTTTTAAAAATAGCTCTGTTAGTTCTAGAGAAATTTTAAAAGTTATAAAAACTATTACTCTTTTCTAGTGTTTTTTCTTGTATTGTTTTTGTTTTGTTTTGTTTTTTATAGGTTATTTTGTTGTTGTTGTGAGGGGTTTTCTTTTAAGAAATCAGGTGCTTTTAGCAAATGCTTCCGGTTATTTTAATAAAATAAAGTCAAGATTGGAAGTGTCAAAATATTCTAAAAGCACAGTTGCAGGATGATTTTAAGACTACTTCTGCTTCAAGTATCCAAAAACAAACTGTAGGAGTACACAGCATTTGAATTTGATCCTCAATGCTGCAGAACCTTTGCACACACCTACAGCTATCAACGTGGGAGCACTGGTACTGCTGGCACAGACAGACCAGGTAGTGACAATGAGGCTGTACAAGCTGCCTAGGAGCCAAAGGCTGACACACTGTATTTCTTTCAGATGTTTTCAACAGTGACAGAATAAAGAAGAGCTAATATTCCAGAGTCCTAGACACCCTTAAAATCGATGGAGAAAAGGATAATTGAGAAGAATACGTTATCAGCAAAACATGCATTCAGCCTGAAAAGGCACAAACATTGTCTGCATTCAGCAGGTCACACGCTAATGAGATTGCCTCTACGGCTGCAGTTGATAGGGGAGCAGAACAGCTCTCTAATTAGGTTTACTGAATAGGGGCCTATACTGTCCTCCCAGCATTAGCAAGTTGGGAATGCCACAACCTTCTGCATTGAAAGGAAGTGAGATATCTGCCTTACTCCCTATGTAACCAAAACAATTTTAAGTCAGGAGTATCTCCATCACTTCATCCATTCATTCATGAAGGGTAATTACTTCAATCTGTCATTTTCGCAAGCCTTGAAGTTACTGAAGGCAAGCCTTAGGCTAGTCAGATATACATCACTGACAGCTGTAATCTACTTGATAATATTTACTAAACTTTTCTCTTGCCTTTTTCCAAGTCTTCCTTGCTAGGGGTCATAATGCATTTATACTTAAGCAAAACTGCTTCTGATTGCAACATACATTCTGATAAAATACATTCAGAGAGCCCATATTGTCCATGCCTAATTCAGCCTCTGCTCTCCAAGAGCATAAAAAATTAAATGGACAGTGACTAGAGTACTTTATCTGCAATTCACGCTTGTGGTTGCAAACTATATCAGCCCTATATTCTGTGACCATATTGACACATATTAATGCTTGAGCTCAGGTGGAAATGCTGATATTCTGATGCTTCTGTGCAGGCAGCAGTATCCACCAGTCAGGACCTGTTTGGGAATCAATCCTTCAGCCTCAATTTCAAAGGCCACAGCATGACACTTATGCCAATGACTGGTTAAAGCTACCCAAACTGGCCCCATTAAGTCTTTATTATTATATAATCATGCTGACAGGAGCTTGTGGTTTAGATTGAAATTCATACAAATCACAGGAGTAGCAGCAGAGCCAATTGATGTAACCTGAATTTTATTTCAAAACCTGTATTTCAATAGTATGTACTTTTGTCAAAGTTCAGCTATTTGGTTCAAAAGTTTCCTCACTAGTTTCTGTATTAAGTGCAGAGAGCTGTCAGAGAGCACAGACTGGTACATGGAAGTCTAAGCAATGAATTTCTGAGGACTCTGCACCTTCAACTTTTGTCTTTGTGAACATCATTATTTGATAATTCTATTTTGACAATGTTCTTTTAATATGAGTACCTATGTGTAAACACATGATTTTATACAAAAAATATGGCAACTAGAATGGAACTAGAATGGAACTGATTTATAATTTATAGTCCTGAAAAAGCAAGGTCTATTTTGTTGGTCTCTCACCTGCAAGGTACTAAAAAGCAGTCATGTAACAGCACATTGGATACTAAATCCCTGCATAAATTAACATGTTTAAACACGTGTCAGGAGAAGAAGAAAGCACTGCTGCTCAAGTTTAGTAAATAATTACATGTCATTAAACTGCTTCAGGACACAGTTCTTGTTACAGGATTTTGAGAGATCCTCCTAAGTACCTACTCTGTCTTTTGCTAATTTTTTTTAAATGCTTCCCTAGATTAAATTCTAAATATTTATTAGTGGAAAAATTAATTCACAATGAGATTAAAACAGATTGAGAACAGTGTCAATCAGTTTCAAGAACAGTTTCCTGAGATAAAAAATAAACAAGGGCAGCCACAGTCTTTGTGAAGCTTGTGATGCAAGTAAGGGCATAAAAATTAGATCCTGCTTTAATTTTATAGAAAAAATAGTAGTATTCTTTTTTAAATTATCAAGAACATTATGTCATAATAGCTAATGAAAAAATAAGCATCCAAACCTGATATTTAAAAAGAAATGGAAAGTGTTGCAAATTAATTTTTTAATGAAATTCGTCATGTATGACTTCATTGCAACCAAGAGATTAATTTCACTCATAGGGATTATCTGAAATGAGTTTTTCAATTAATGGTCACTAGCTGAATAAACCCCTGAGGAGACCTTAGTCTGTGTTACACTATACTATACAAATAAACTCGGCAAAAGCTGAAAAAGCAGAAAGACAGAGGTCCTCCTTGGTTTATCAAAGGAAACCTATTGTCTGTGAAAGCCTTTTATTTACTTATTGTAATTTTAAAACTGCTGTACAATCTCTTCAGTAAAGATAATTATCTGTAATGTGGCTACTTCCTAGTACACGTATTTTTAAAAAAGTATAGGCTCCTCTCAAGTTTCAGTTCGAACCTGAAAATAAAGGACTTCTGTTGCCACACAGATCTCTCATAAGAGTATCATATTAGCATCAAAGGCTTACAGAAGGGGCATGGGAAGATGTGAAAACAACTAAACTGAACAGCTGGGGTTGCTCTGCAAAACCCTGTAGCATACACTGACTATGGAGATGGCCCAAACATGTATGCCCTTTCAAGCACCTCTTGCCAAGGTGTAACTTCAACTCAGGTTCCTTGGAGAGGAAGTCTGCTCTATATTCCCAGTTTCTGGAAGCACTGAGATCCATCAAAGTGTTATAGTGTGACCTCCCAAGCAATCCTCATACAACTTCTAAATGTTCTTACTGTCAACTGGGTTTAGAAATTAGTTTGTTTTTAAATCAGGTATTCCCCTTAAGTAGGCAGCTCTAAATCCAGATGCAGCTGGGAAAGGTAGCCAGGAAAACACTGTGACAGCATGTTGCTGGAGGAAGAGTTCATACATTTTCACAACTTCAGTACTAATAATCACTTGCCTCCTTTGCAGCCTCAGGTTCATCAAGCCTTAAACTTCAGATTTAACATTCCTCAGAATATGTATTGTTAGGGGTGTCATTATGGCTACCTCATTTAAAAATCTTCAAGATTAGTCCTTAAATAAAATTTTGAGAATCCAATTTACAGGATTGCATGAACAGTGCTTTTTTGAATCTTTCACAAAGATCAAGCATCCAGTTCCTTGCTGTTTTATCCCATCTCTCCATCTCATTCCTGAATTTTCATTTTGTTTGCATTCATCTGATCACCTCACCACTGCTTACCAGCAAGTGGACCATTTACAACAGATAGTTTTGAAATGCTTAGAATTAATTGTGGGGTGTCTTCAGCCATCTTCATGGATAACAGAAAGTACCTCGTCTAAAAACAGGAGAAAAATTATGTACTATTGAAAAAATTACAGAGAAACACTCCATTTAAAATTGCTGAAAGTTACAAATGTCCTTGACAGACATTAAGAAAGATAATTTGCAATAATTTTCATTAAAAATAGCTCCCATTTTGAAAGGTAGTGTTACTGTTTCCTGAGGATTACCTAAATCCACTGCATACATTGACTGTTCAGAACAGTCCTCAAAAGCAGTCATGGTCTTTACCGTGCTTGTTCATGGAAGAATCTTGTTTAGCCCCTCCAGAAAAAAAAAAAGTCTATGTTGTTAAAAAAAAAAATTCCTCATAAAATTTTTGTAAGTGTAAAGGTTTTGCTAGATTTAGTTAAGAGAATTTAATAGGAAGATAATAACATGGGTCATTCTACCACTAAGAGTATTGGAAAAAAAATATGTCCACATTTACTTCTTCTTATATATTTTAATAAGATACAGAGTTAAATATTGATTTATTGATTTAAAATCACAGCATTAAATAAATTACTTATAATCCTCACCTTTTTAAAGACCATGTGGAGCAGAGGAAATGTTATTTTTCTATGAAATACATGATTAAAAGGACACAAATCAAATATAAACCCTAGTTCAGACTATGAATTTGTAATTGGCAGCACCATTATTAGTTAATATGCTGTTACAAGCAGTTGTAAACACAGATGTGATTTTCCACATTAAAAAAAGAAGAAAATATGTTTTTCCTATAATGCGTGTCTCTAAGATAAATTTGGTGACAATTAGCAAAAATTATTACAATCTTGATAAGCTGAATACTTAGGTACTCAGACAGTATTTACTACATCTTTAAGTTTTAAAATATTTTTAAGTTTCACTAAGCAGTTGAGATTTAAGTATACTTTAATCATATTACTAATTCTGGGCCCCAAACATCAAGCTTCAAATTCTTAATCAGACAAGTCATGTAGAAAACCTCCTGCCAAGTTTTCAGTATGCTATAAATCTTTTCCCAAATATTTGTTAGTCAACTGCAATACCTTTCATGAGCTCTCACATGTATTTGCATATACATGTACAGCTTTTAGTAGAAAATGTACTCTTTAAAACTTATACAATAATTTGTCAGTCTTTAAACACCAAAACTTTTATTCCCTGCTGTCAATTCCAAAAATGAAAAATAAATAAAAGCCATGTCAAGTACATATTCTTAGCAGACATTCTTGTCAACCAATTCTACAAAATTTCCATTAACTGAAATACAGGAAATTCTCTGACATTGCTTACATATCATCAACTCCTTGAGATGCTGATTGTGAACTGTCTGCAGTCAAGACTTTTTTAGCTTATGAGGTCAACACATTTCAGAAGGCCACCCAGTCAGCAGCAGGGGGTGACATTTTCTGTGTATGAATACTGTGCTTCCCTTTAATATCATTAACCATTTAACTACCTTGAAAATCCATCTGTGATCTGGGACTAAACTTTAACAAATTAAACTCCTAAGAAGCAAATAAATTTCAATAAATTCCTAGCTTTTTCTTTGTTAAAAATGATGAGCATAGATCATCTATATCAGCAATCATCTATATATGTGAAAGTACACGTGTAAATGTACCTTTATGGCTTTAACACGTCATATGTGTTTGTGTTCCAGTAATATAATGAGGTTTGTGTAACAAGTTACCAAAGATACAAGTAATTCTTCTTAATTATCTTCAGGATGACCCTGCTTGGGCAGAGAGGTTGGACCAGATGACCCATAATGATACCTTCCAACTTGACCCATTCTGTGATTCTAGGAACTGATAATCTGAACAGTTGCCTACAACTATGAGGCTTTTTAATCCTTTAAACAGTGACACACTTTCACTGCATATCCTGACAGCAGGGGGTTTCAAAGCACTTGCTCCAAGTCCTAGTTCACGCATTAAAGAAAACAAGACCTCTCCTACATAATTGAAACTTTGTGTTTAAGGATTTGTAAGCAAAATTTGCCTTTCTGTCTGGAAGACTAGTAATGTTGGGGGGCTTGTCCTCACCAAATGGTGTTGCAATTAGTGGTTGGAGATGAGTGGGTGCACACAGGAGCAGAGGAACCATAATGGATACCATGAAAAACAGCAAGAGGAATGGGGTAAATTGTGTTTAGCTGTATTAGAGATACAATAGCAGCAGTAATGAGTCCTTTGCTTCCATACAGAACAACCCTGAAAGGAAAATTTGTCAACTACAATAAAGCAGAAATCTTTCTCTGGAACCGACTGGTTCAGTGTAATGTAATAATACACTGAAAAGCAAAGCGTGAAGTCTGGGGTCTGACTCTGCTGCTGTGGTATTCAAAAAAGGCTGAGTGTATAGTCCAATAGCATGAATCTAATTCCAAAAGATAGCTATATTGTAAAAGGAAGAACATTTATTTTATCCCAAGTAAACTTTAACACACATTATCTCAATGAATAGACTAACATGCTTCTTAGAGGAAGACATACAGCACTTGCGTAAGTCCGAAGAACCTGCTAAAAATAGTTTCTAATAGTACAATAAAGGACTGCAACATCATGCAGATGCACAAAAGGAAAATAAAATTGCACGAGCTACCTTAATTCTACCTCTACATGATAAGCTTCATATTCACTGTATCATTTGTTTTAATGCAGTTTTACTGTTTGATACTATCCATTCCATAGCAGCCCTTGGGACTGAACAAAGCTAGTGAATGGGATGGGCACGGCACGTTGAGACTGAGTAGGCAGACTGTAAGCAGAGACATATTCTCTATTTCAGCTAGAAGACTATTCCTATA
Source organism: Parus major (assembly GCF_001522545.3). NCBI lineage: Eukaryota > Metazoa > Chordata > Aves > Passeriformes > Paridae > Parus > Parus major. Next base: position 36,393,362 of record NC_031773.1, on the reverse strand, counting down.
AATGCTGATGCATTTACTAAAACTTGTCACAAGTGTGAAAACTGCAAACAGGCACAGGATGGAAGCCTAAATAGCTATGACATGGTTTAGGGACATGGTTTAGTTGTGTACTTGGCAGGGCTGGGTTAACAGTTGGATTCAATGAACTTTGAGGTTCTTTTCAACCTTAACAATTCTATGACATAGAGGAGAAAAAGTAAATAAGGTTTTTTTGTTGGGTTTTTTTTGGGGTTGGTTGGTTGTTGTTGTTTTTTGCATTTTTTTCCCTATTTCACAGGAGCAAAGCATGCACAGATCTAAACATGTACCATAAAATTGGGGAAGTCTATGGGGCAGGCAAGATTTGAACCCATAAGTATTTCAGTTCCTTAGTCACAGGTTTATTTTCTTGAGGTGTAAACTGCTAAATCCATTACAACACTTATACAAAAAGCATATTCATATTTTAGATACAAAAGCATATTCAGCATATTCAAGCTAACTTGAAACAGGTACACCTTAGAAATATCTCAAATCTCAAAAAAATCAGTGAAAGAGTCATTATCTTTCTCAGTATCACTACTTAAAAAGTAGTTGGTTTTTTTTAAGTATTGTGATGCAGTATAGAACATTTCAAAAATTAAAACACCTATTCAATCATGATTTTAAATCTCCATAAATATCAAATTGCTTCATCTTTAATTGGATACCTACACCACAGCATAGCCTTTTAACACTGAAAACCAAATGAGACAGCCCTGACTTAGCCTGCAACTCAGCTGTCTGTGCTGTACATGATGAATCACTCCCTATTTTGAGCAGCTTTCCACACATTGAAACTTGCATTCATAAATTCACATTAGGCAGTTAATGGGACAGAATCCGGGTTGCTATGGCAACGGTGTGATATGCCCTATCACTTAAGTGAGAAAATGAACACTAGTAATTATCACCAAGCAAATGGTATTTTTGTCGTCTGTATATGGTATCTTTTCAATGTTTTACTTTACCTAATGAATCGATTTGTGATTTTCCGCAAAGGTAGAATAAAAACCAGCCAACATATTACCTGATCTCATACTAAAAGTCAGCCAGAATACATCCCCAAGCAAACCTCATAGGACTTAGGTATTTGCAAACAACATTGACAAGATTACAATAACGTTAGGAAACTACAGTTCTGAGTTCAGTAGGATGCATCAGATGAAATTCACAGGGTGAACAAACATTGTCTCAATGATGCTTCCAATCTGAAATCAAGATTACCTTCATGAAGTCCAAATAGCCATAAAGAATATACAACACTGACTTTTCTCATTAGGGTTGCAACAGATATTCTGTATTGTAGGAAAATACAAGAACCCTTTGTGCACTTTCCCTTCTGAGAAGGTCAGACTGCCCTATTAACATCTCTTGTACTTAAAAGGACAGATGAAAGCAGAATACATCTGGATTGATATTCAAAAATTAAATATTGCTTTATGATCTGTATGGGTTTTTTTGTTCATTCCATGCATAATTTAGAATCTTATTTTAATACTAATTATTTTAATAATTATATTAATATTCTAAGAAAAATGATATATTTATGTTCACATTTAAAGTCTCTACCTCCCACCAGTGATCTGACTTCCCTTTAACCTCCAGGAGTCTGAAGGTATGTTCTGTGGGAGTGGAGCTGGTTGGGACAGACAATGGGCTAGCCTCAACCACCTATGCCGAAGGCATTAATTTAAGGCCACGGGAAGCTGGATGTTAGAAGGGAGCATACCAGGGTCATTATGGTGAGAAGAGTTGGATTATGGGAGTTGTTATGTAGATAAGATTGCTATAAATAAGGTTTAAATAAGGTTCTGTTTTGAGATCTCATTGATGATTGGTTGATAGTGTTTAACACATATGGTTATGTTTGTGGCCCTCCATCCTCAGATCGTCCCTTTTGTATATTGTTGTGTTTTACCTGCCTTCAGGTCTTTTGAGACTACCCCATACCACATGTAGCTTCTCTCCTTTGTTATTTTGCTCCCTTATTAAAAGTTCTTTTTTGAGTGTCTCAATTGTTCCTATCCCTATTTCATTTTGCCGCTCAACCCCCAGCTGGTCAGGTCCTGGAGTCACACAGATGCTGGCACAACAATGTTCTTTTGCCCACTTATCGGTAGATAATTCAAAACTGTCCCTATTTTCATGGCTGTTGAGTATACAGCATAGCCCATTTTTATCTTAAATAGCCTGAAAGAACAGACTATCAATCTCCAAAACTGCCAGTGTCCAATGTGTCTTAGAGTTTAAATAAGAATAGTGGTGTACTCTGCCTTCTCACTGGCAGAAAATTCGGGTGTGGTTATTCAAAGAATTTTTAAAGGGCCTTCTTAAAACTGAAACATACAGCATATCTTTAAAGTTCTGAATCTACATGATAATATGTTAAATTTCTTTATTCCCATGAGTTTAGGGAAGACAATAGAGGCACAAATCCAGAGACAGACATTTAGATTTGAGACTTAATGCAGTCCTGACCTAACTTCATAGTCACTGCTACTCCAAAAGCTAGATGTTTCTGACAGGTCACAAAGACCATGAAGGGTACATGGAATTATTCTTCTACCTTTATAGACTCCCAGACACTTTTTGCAGAGTCCCAAAAGACTGAATTGAGCATTCCTGTCCCACAGTGAAATCAGCATTTCATAAAAAGTAGATAAATCTCAGGAGAGCCTGAAGAAACAAGGAAAATGTTTGAGTGCACAGTATAAAAAGGAGTAAGAGAGCATGATGCTACCACAGAATGAGGTACACTGTCTAACACCATAAAATAACGGTTAGAAAGTTGTTAATCAGTGATTTTAGTGCACTATTATATATTTTCTATATTTTCATAAAATAATAAGTTTCTAGATAGCATAAGGTGCATATATTGAAACATGTAAAGTAAGGGGAAATGATAAATTAATTGTATTTTTGTATCGTGAGAGCCTGGATAAAATAAAAAAAACAAAACCAAACAAAGCAGGTAGTCAGAATTAACACATTTCCTAACCTTTCATAATATCCAGTTTACTGAACATTCCTATCAAGCTGAATTCCATACATGTATGTCTGTATACTCAAAGGTGATTTTCCATTTAAACAGGACTTGTTGGATTTATTAAGTAAAGCTTAACTGCAGCTGTTCTTTCTTTTCTCAACCAAAATTTTTGTCTTCATGCGTGCAGGAAATATTTTTCTTCAGATTTTTAAGTAAAGTAACGTAATTTTCAGTTCTAAACCTGGCTGGGAAGTTAAGAAGATTTAAAGACTACATTTCAGATCAGTAATCTGATCTATGTGACTTTGTGATCAGTGGCATTATCTAGCCTGGACTTCAATTCCCATGATGTAGAGGCATAGAATTTGGTTCTAAACACTCTTCATTATGGACTTCTTCCTCAGGCAAATTATAGTAGTTGGTTGCTTTTCATCTGTGTATTTAATGATAAAACCACAGCCACTAGAAAGGCAGGTGATATGAGCTGAATTCTAATGTAGAACATCAGCAACATTTTCTAAATAAGAAATAAATAAATTAAAATAAAGTTGTGTATTCCCCTGTTTCTACCTCAATATAATCCTTCAATGTAGAGCTGTATAGTATGGTTCATTCCATTCATAAAAACAAAATAAAATAAAAAAATAAAGATAGCTTTATCGCAGTACTTTTATAAAAAAATGGTAGAACTATGATATTCTGATCTTTCAGAAAGGTAATATTCCCATTTACTGCTCTGAAACCAATGGTCTTAAATTAGCTACTGATTTATATAGTCCTCATGCTTTCCTCACTTCAACACGTGACCAGTGGTAGAGTACAGAACTGAAGGGCTTTTTTTTCCTCCACAAATATAAGTTTTTCTTACATAAATGTTCTACTAAATCATAGAACAAGTCCAAATATTTACCAGAGTTTCACCAAAAGCACAGTTACTCACACATGATTTATAAAATCCTTCTCCATAATGACCTCCCAAAACTTACTCCCAAACCAAACAGGCCAGCTGGGAGATACCTTCTATTACACTTTTGAGAAATTATTGTACAGCTGTTATCTATCAAATCTTGACAACCTGCCTAAAATAAATTATCTATCCACTTACTTTAAGAGAAAAATCACTGATAGCAATCTTACTGTTAAACACAGAGACGTACATTTATTTGCACAGGGAAAGGTTTTTATACTGTGTTTTCTGCTGCTCATAAATTGTGAGCAGACAACTTAAGAACTTACTTTCTTCATAAATCTTCATTAAAGATATTATCTTAAAAAAATAAAGACTTCCATTTAAAGAGCACAGTTGTCTAGGAACTGATGGTATAGTTATAAATAAAAATTATTAATCAAATGTCACTTTAGAATATTCTGACCAAATTTACTGCCAATGTCATGGCTAAATTTTTGTGCATTTTATTCTTTTCAACAGGAATTGTACAGTGAAAGAAAAAACAATCATGAACAGTAGTCAGGACTTTATTTACAGTAGGAAGGGAGAGAAAGAAGGTGATAATCTGAAAACAGATCAGTGTTTTTGTAATCTCAAAATTCCCTTTTTTATATAGCCAGTGATACTTGTAAAAATGCAGTGCGAACTTATAGTTTTGTACTAGCAGGGTTTACATCAAACCAGATATGATCTGTCCTTCCATAACCAGCATAAATCAAATGGGGTCCACACCATCTTCTCATGCTCATTTAAAACAAATTCAATGCATGCCCATGTCTAATCTAAAGTGCCATCTTTATATGATCTCAGACTATACAAGTGAATATGGATTCACAAATGATATTTTCTTTAATTTTTTCATATCTGGATCAAATATTTTAAACTGATTAACTCTTCTAATGTTCTAAAAAAAAATTGCCTTTTTTTTTTTTTTTTTTTTTGCATTTCACCTCAACTGGGCTTGAATCAGGGCTGACTTAACCATCTGTCTGAAAACAAGACATTTGTAATTGAAACCAAAGAACATTAAGTCCCCACTTTCTCAGCAGTTCCTAAAACTAGGACACACTGACAAGTGTCCGGATCTTCCCCCATAATTTCTTCTAGGCTAACAGAAGCACACACCTCTAAAGATGATGTAAGTCTCTATTTAAAAGCCAGAAGCAGAGAGGATAGTAGAGAAAGTACTACCATTCAGGGACAACTGGGTTTTGATCTTTAGGGAGAAACATATTTGTGCTAACAAGTTTGAGTTGTGCCCAAATGTGCTTAAAAGTCTGCAGAAACATACTCTACCTTATACAGAATTGTCTCTCCCTTGGAAGAAACTGGTACAAGGAACAAGCATCTATTATTTTCTAATGCAAATTTTGTTGAATTTACCCCTCTGAGATTTTTTCTGAGGTTTAAACCATTAAATATTAAGAAACATGGACAATTTTTAAATCCACAGCTACGATTTTGACAGGAACAAAGTTTACACCAATGCAAACACTTCTGAAAATCTCATGTTTATATGATATTGTCTTAAATAATGAAAAAAAAACCAATGAAATCACTAAGTGAGCAACACTAAAAGCACTTATTCTCATGTTTTATGTAAACATCATGTACAGTTCTGTGCCAAATACATGTTGTCTTGCCACATTAGATGTGTGCAACAGGCACAGTTGATATCTTTACACACCCACATGTACTTTCACTTACATAACAAGCAAAATCTCAATGAATTTCAGTTAAAGTACTTACCATAGCTACAAGTAGAGAAATATGCATAGATCAAGCATATGCAAACAGCATACCTATGTTCAAGAAAGTGCATATGATGAAAATTAAATCTCTTTAAATAGTAAGCAATATTTAACTACTATCGGTAGAGAGACTGAAGGGCAAAAGGTGCAAAAAGAAATTTTTGCTGCTGTGTGACAGTCAATGAAACTACAGAAAAGAAGGAAATAACTTGTTATTCTCTCTCTTTGATATTGTTATCATAACATTCAAATCAAGATGTAACATGAGGTGAAGCTGAGACATGCACACAACTTTAAAAAATTCTACTAAATACCATATTTCATAGAGCACAAACAGTATAGTGTACATAACAGAAACAAAATTATAGTTTTTCTAATGTAGAAGCAAATACCTGCACTAATGATCCCATCCCAGAGGTTCCCTAAAAATTTTGAGACTGTCCTACCATACCTACATTTCACTTTCATAATCAAAGATAAGAAGTATGAAGTGGGGGAAAAAATCTTCATGAGATCAAGAGGTCAGCTGCAAAGCTCTTTAAGCTCTTACAGTTTTTCAGCTGTACACCACACACAGAAGAAGATAAATGCAGTAACAAGCTGAAGAGAGTTAAATTTTCAGCCTTTCCTTGTATTCAGTGAAGGAGGTTATGTGTTGAGGGATGTGATCCTGCTCTGTAGGAATACATAAAACCCACACGTGCTATGCATTTGGTTTTTGTCAAGAAGACTGTTGTATAAAAACATGGCTTCATTTCAAAATGAGACTAACTGCATTTAAGCAGAAAAGTAAACACTAGCCACAAATAACAGTAACTCACTTTTTAAAAAGAGTAAGATGTTGCTTGCCTTAAAATGCTGCCTTTGAAACAGTAAGCCCGCTAATATTGTCAAAACATCTAAACAAAAAAGAATGGAAATTGCAAGTGTTAAAAAAACCCCCACTCCTACAAAAATAAAAATCATAGCCTTGAAGAATTAGAGGTTTTTAAGAGGGACAGTTGATTCATCAAGGATGGACCTGCTCACATAAAACTAACATTTGTAGAACTTTGGTTAGGTAGAAAAATTCCCCTATTATTCACCCTTACCCCCTCCCCCTGCCCCCCCACTGGAATTAAACAATTCCTTGCCTGAGAAAGTTGTCCCTGAATGTATACAGAATAGAGGACCTTTCAGCCCTGTTTCAAGGATGTTTAGGAGCAAAAGGTTGAGCAAGGGACAATAAAATGGGGGTGTGGGTGTGGACAGAAGCAGAACTGATAACATAGACTGGGATCCCTGGAGCCTTGATTCCAAATGTTGTGCAGGATCAACACCTTCCTCTGAAACAAACTGCTGTAACAGGAGAGGCAGAAAGAAAGGGCACTTTAGATTTTCTGCCTTCAGCTACAATAGATGTAACTCTGAAAACTAAAGCCTACTGATAATGTTTTCATAGTTCTAGTTACCTTCCCATGAAAGTTCTGCAAACATAGGTTGTTTATTACATTCCTTCTAAGGAATGTCTTTTGATGGACGTTTCGCATGACCAGTGTGCTTGGGAAGATGGTAACTTAATTGTCCAATCCCTGGTCATTGTCGAGAATCCATAAATACTGGAGTCGGAGAATAAAGGTTACTTCTTTCCTGTTCTAACACTGAGAAGAGTTTGTGTGAATCATTTTGTATCCTTTAGCGACAGAGAGGATCTGTCCTGAAGCTGACTCAGCACTGTCTGCCTCGCTGTTGGAGCAGACACAGAGGAGCAGCTCTACCACTTCCTGAAATTCAGCCTTTGCACTAAAAATCTTCCCTGTCCCTTTCACAGAATTCCCTGATTAATAATTATGGAAATTCTGCATTTCTGCACTGCCCATGTCTGATTCACCACAAAGGATCTGTGGCCTAGTCTAGGAAGACTTTCCAAGGCATTTTTGCAACTGCCTCTACCCTACTATTGCTTCTGGAATTTAAAAAGGTGAGGCACTCAGAGGTGTTATTACAGACTGAGGTGAGGGGTGGGGATGTGAGGTTTGAAACTAGAGAGAATTTAGTCAGCCCTAAATTTTTGGGCACAATCTAGAGTGCTCCAGAACCTACATGGACAACTTTGCAGGTCATAGTCTTGACTATGAATCAAAAGATACTGATACTTTCTGAGTGGTTATCAAAAGACAGATGCACACTTGAGACAGTGTCTGACATGGCTGATTTCAGCTCCCAGCACTGTCTGCCCCTCCTGCCCCACAGAACACCATCCTGCTTCCCAGGGCAGCAGGGCACAGCCCACGTGCTCACACTGGGGCTGGCTGGTGCCCAGCACAGAGGTGGCACAGACTCTGCAGAGAGCTGACACTGACATATGACGGAGGTACACCATAGCAAACATCTTAAATACCCTTTAGTGTCCTAAATAAGGTCCATGCTTTCTTACCCTGTAGAAATGACAACTATGGAGAAGAACAGTGAAATTTCAGAGAATGAGATATAGCTAAAAAGACAAAGGGGAGTGCTTATATGAAAATATCACAGAATTACAGGAATATTAATCAGTTAAGAAATTTGATCCTTATGTAGGAACACTAACATACAACTCTACGTTGTGTACGTTATGTACAGTTGTACTATACAACTGTAAAATGTACTCATACCATTAGAAGCAGTTACATCAGTAGTTACAAAATATCACCCTGCAATTCAGGCACTATATATGTCTCCATATTGCAGTAGGATATGACCAGTTTTCTCAGAAGTCTTAAGAAATATATACATTTTAAAAAAAATAAATTAATATCCCCACTTTCCCATATCATTAAAAATATGTTCATAGTCTTTATCCTCAGACTACTTAATGCTAACTATTACTGTTATCAATAAATTTGTTTACAAAATCATTTGTGGAAGGCTATAATGAAAAAAACCTAGTACCTATAAACATCTGTTAAAAATTTCTTCAGAAAGCAGTTTAGAGTTTGGGAATCCCTACACAGTCCTAGTATAACTCTAACAATGTTAAAAAATAAAGAAAAAATAAAAACTAATAGAAATACTTTAATATTTTTACGCACACATAATTAATTCATTTAAACACAGAAGCATCAGGAACCACTAGAAGAAATTCTAATATAGCATTCAAAAAAAATCACAATTAAACCTTTTCTAACAAAAGGCAATTGCTTTGCAGCAACTGAAATTAAATCCTTTTAAGTTATTTGCATTTAAAAAAAATCAATAGAAGCCTTGGGAAATAGAGCACAAAAAGTAGTATAGGAGTTAAAATGATCCCTTCATGTTCTGATTAAAGTTTTGTGGATAATGAGGTATTTGTAAGGCGAACACAACAGCAATCCAGGGAAACATAAAAATATTCATAATCTTAAAAAAAAGTGAAAAAGTAAAAAAAAAAATTATGTTGTTTATTTTTGCTTACGTTTCTTGGTGGTTTTTTGGGGTTTTTGTAATAAACCAGAGGTTTTTGAGGTTGACATACAGACAGAATAGCATATTTGTATGTGAATACCTGAAAATTCTTTCCTCGAGCTACAAAGTCCAGACATACATTATAAAGGACACATTGGTCTCCCTGAGCCTTGGGGGCAGCAGTCAGTCAATGGCAAATGGGAAAGACTTGATGAATATAAAATACGTTTCAGCTGAAAGATTTTTTTCACTGCTTGGAAAATACTTGTCAATAGTAATCCATTTCAGTCTCTCCTGTTGAAGAGCACAAAACTAATTTGATTAACCAACAAATTAATTACTTAGACATCAATGCTTAATAAAGATTTTGTTACAGAATTGGGTCATATCTGTGGGCTTTACTACTCAGAGAGGTAAATTCAGATGCATCTCTTCTTTACACCAGGCCATGGTCTAGAGAATGAGACTTGTATAGTTGTGAATTTCTCATCCAGAAGAAAAAAAGAAAAAAAAACGCAAGAAAAACAGAGAGTCTAAATACTCAAAATGTCAGTAATAAAGAACAGAATAGGCGTCTGCAACAACCAGCCCATGTGGGTCAGCATCAGGGGACACAGGTAAGGTTTTGATGAATTTAAGCAGCTAAAAAACAGAGACCTGAACTTTTCACTTTGATATTGACACTACTTCTCGAAAGAGGACTCATACTTAACAAAAAAAAAAACCTACAGTGAATTTTTTGGGGGAAATGATTTTCATCTATGGCAGGATCTACTTTATCAAACTGATGACATAACATTGGAGCTAACCTGAGAAAAATTCCCAGTTGGACAATATCATCTGGGATGAAATAGCGCCGTCACAAAGCAGCACAATGGAATATGAATACTATCACTACATGTGTCTCTGGAATAAGGCAGGGAGAAAAATAACATGGGTTTAAAGGTTCTTCTCTGTGAGACTGGAAAGCTGGAATTGAGGGAGATATTACACAAATATCTGGCAGATAACACTGTATTTCTTCTGGGGTTATTTTAATATTGTACTGTAGAAAACAGCCATTTTGGCTTTCACACCAAAAGCTTTCCTAGGGAAAGTCAGAATTGCTTCAACAGAAGTAAAAAAAAGTAGTCTCAGCAGTTAATTTCTTTTAAGATTTTGTGAAACAGTAGTCATTTTCTTATGAATGTGTTCAGCAACAGCAGCACTACCCAGGGATGTGAAAAGCATGATTTATACACTGTATACTGTGGATCAGTGGAAAATGCACATAAGCAGATAAATATACATGGCGTTAGGAGGCAACTGAAAGCAACATCAAGAGAAATAGTCAATTTGTGCTCTCAGTGCTGATAGCTGGAGCAGGCCACAAGGTATTCTATTGTTGTGTGCTAAGAAATTTTTAAAAATTGCTTCGCTGAAATGAGGAAAATTTCAGGTGCAGATGCCATTGTAATACACTGAGGAAGTACTTGTGTTCATCAAACAGCTGAGGAACAAAGGACTGTGGTAAGGAATTTCCTACTATCCAGGTAAGAAGTATTTGGGTTCTTCTTTTGGTTGTAATTTAGTCTGATCATACTCCTTCCACATTACTGGTGTCTATGTCTCTTAACTGTCAACATCATGACAAAGATGTAACTCTCAAAACTGACTGCACCCCACACGTTGCTTTCTCTTTAACTGGTGCTCTGCCCTGCAACAGAAGTTCCCTTTCCCCCTTTATTACCCCAGCTCCACTATGCACAATTAGCTTCTCACAGACAAATTACTTTTCCTCATCATTAGTCAGTGGTGCTCCTGGGTTTGCATTACCTGTCCACAAGTACATTTGATGGGACTCTGACCTTGCCAAGAGAGGCAATGCTTTAGCTGGACAAGGAGTAGGAGAGAGATCAGAGAGGGTTGCATGGGAACATTGGTTCTTTAAATCATGACTGCATATGAGATCAGCATTCCCAAGATGCTTCACAAAGAGCTGGATCTTGTTTTCTGTGCCATCACTTGTCTTCTCTTATGGTCATATTCATTTAACATTCTTTTGCGATGAGACTGAACATGCATCTTCGTGCCTGTGACTGGTTTCCTTAGCTCTCTGTGTTCATCATCTCTGCAATCACTACATCCTGTTCTTTGTCCCCCCACTAGCACAGCTCCAATCAGGAAATACATTCACATATACGCATACACACACACACACACACACACACACACACACACACACTAGTTTCCTTCTTCCTTGGGGATTACATTAATACATGGTCATGATTCTGGAAAAGGTCCTAAGGGAAGATCTTGTCAGATCAAATGGTAGTGATCAAAGTTACTAAAAAAAGTAAAATAAAACAGGAGTCCCAACCAAAGAGGGAAAACCCCTTCTGTACAGAGGATGCCCATGGAATAGTTAGTGAGCTGAGGGAGAAGCCTCTGTTCAGAATCTCATCTTTAGATGTCGGATACAGAACCCTTCTGTGTTTGCTTCTCATTTTGCATCTCTGGCAACAGGATGGGGAAGGACCCTTGAGGGAGAATGGGCACTTCATTCTGTTCTGAGGATATATATGTCTATTGATGCCCTATCTTTATATAGGAAATATTTGAGGAGGAGGTATGTTGTAGGTTTTTGATGGGGGTGGTTTTGATGGTATTTTGTGAAATTTATTTGGGTTTTCTTCCTTTCAATTGTGAGACCAGGATGCAGCTGTTCTATTTGTTTCAGAAAGTGCCCCCTCTGGATAATCACAGAATAACACTGGCTGGAAGAGACCTCAAGAGAACCCTCTACTCCAGATCTCTTCCATGTAGAGTCTGCTCAGATCTACTTGCTCAGGGCTGTTCCCAGATGGAAAATCTCCATGGACTGTCTGCACAGCCTGTGCAGATGCCATCTCTCACAGTACTTGTACTGTCCTTATGCTGAAAAACCTTTTCCTTTCAGTACAGCTCCTCTTTTTTCAATTTACTCCTGCTGACCATAGTGGGAGAAGAAGAGACAAAGAGCCTGGTACCTCGTCCTTGGTGACCTCCTGGTAGGAGCTGACAGACTGCTCCTCAAGTCATCCCTTCTTCCAGACTTAAGCCAAGGAGCCCCAGCTCCTCACTCTGCTGAGCTGCCTACAGCATATTGATACCCTTCTTGTTCAGAGGGGCCCCAAACTGTAAGGAGTAGTTTAGATGGGTTATAAGAAATGCAGAACAAAGGGGATCATCACTTCACTTGATCTCAGGTTATATGTCTGTTCACACAGCTAAGGGGGTTCCTGTCACACAGCTGCCTTTGCTGTCAGGCAGATACTGCTCTCCCATGCTTGCCTTTCTACCTACCACAGCCTCGGTACTTTTCCACAGACTGGTACACCTCAGCCTGTAACTTTGTGAGGAATTGTTCTTTCCCAGGAGTAAGATTCCCAAGAGCAGCACTTTGTTCCTCCTCCAAGTCATAGATTAAGATACTGAACACAACCAGAACAGAACCCTGTAGTACTTCTCTCACTACCAGCCTCCAAACAAAGCATGACCCGTTAGAATCACTCTCTGGGCTCAATGCTACAAAGGATTGTTGTTCACCTAACCACAACTCAGACTTCAAACACCTTGACACAAGAATACTGTGTGAGGGAGATTCAAAAACCTTGCCAAAAATCTACTCTCACTCTGTATTTTTTCTAAAGACAAAATCATTCAGCTGTAGCATTCCTACAAGTAAATAGTAATTTTCTCCCAAACTAAGAGGCTGGTAAAAATCAAAATTCTCCCTGTGAACCAAAGCTGAAATCATTCTACTGGGACAACTGAAGACAGCTGTTGACTGCATCCTGGATTTCTTCCAGCTGTCACTTGCAAAATGGCATTTTCACTTGTGCTTTTTCAGCTGGCCTTGTAGTCCAGTTTCCATGCTAGAATTCCTCCTTGCAAGTTCCAGGACTGTGGATAACCTTGCCTTTCTAAAAAACTGTTTCCTGAAGTATTAAGAGAATTTAAATGAATTGCCCATAGCATCTAATCGCAGTAGGCAGGGATCTCCAAAGAAAATAGATAAATAAATAGTTCCATTCACAACAGTCAGAGCAATTATAACTAGAAATAAATCAAATTTGGGGTGCTGGTGACAGTGCTGCAAAGAGAGTTGGATGAATCAAAACATATTTGCACTGATATTTGTACTGTTTTAATGTCCAAGTTTCCAAATGCTGTGAACTTCACAGACACTGCAACAGTCAGCTTCAGCTTTATATCTGCCCATCAAAATTTACTGATAAATGGAAGAAAGCTCCCTGGGGAGAGGGGTGGAAAAAGACAACTTTTTTTTTGTGTATGTAGGATATATGGCTGGGTACACATCCACTTATACAAAAGGACTTCTGCTTCTTTCCACCAAAAAGGCCTCCAATATTACCTTTACAAAAGTTTCATTTGGAAATAACTACCAACTATATGGACACATTCATTATATAAACAAAAAGAGTGGTTTTAAATAAAAGTGAAAAACTGTTCTCAGATTCTGAAGATTGATACTTCACCTCTGGACTTGTGAGTGTATCTTTCAGAAAAGAGATCTGCATGCGGGGAAGGTAGTGCCTCCAATAACATAGAAAAATATCTGATAAATTTAGAGATTGCTTAACTAAAAATATTCTTCTTAGAATCACACTATCTTTCCAATCTAAAACTAGTCAATTATTTAAGAAAAACTTGCTAAATTCAGAGGTATTAAGATGTCTAGATTTAATTCTAGAATTTGAAAATAGCATTTCCACAGCCTTTGCCCAAGATCATATGGATCAAGCAATATACACAACAATAATTCCTATGGATTTCAAGCTAATATTAAAAAATATTTTGTCTGTAAGTGTGAAGGTCAAATGCCAGCGTTGTGGTTTTCTGGTAGCCGGTGAAGAAAATTAATGGTTTTCTATTGTATTGCTTATTTGGAACAGAATTCAAACATACTGCAAAAACTGCTGCTGCCAAAAGCAGGGCAGTCCTCCTAAAAGGCTCCACTCTAAGTTCTACATGTAACATGAGGCACATTTATAATTCCAGTGAAATCAGACTGAAATCAAAGCCATAACCTGGCATCAAGAGTAAAAATGAAAAACTAAAGTTTTGAGAGGCTTTTATATTCTTGTTCTGATCCTTGAAGAGCTTTAATGTTAAAGCAATTTTCACACCTGCTGGATGATTGATGATTTCTGGGTTCTGAAAAACTCAAACCATGACACAGCTATTTATGTCTGAGAGATCCTAATTTTTTACACACACATGCCAAAACCCATCTCCATCTTTTCTTCACTCTGTACTTTTGATCACAGGTCTGGGTTACACAGGGGAATATATATGGGAAGCACAGACATACTTCAGAGACCACTCTGGCGATGAGGGATGGCAGAGTTGTACCAGGGAAGGGATGAGGCTGAACCAAGACTATACAGTAGGAGAGGCAAATATTTTTGCACCAAAAATGAGAGGGGAACAAAATGTGAGAATAGGGCTGCACATTTTGTCCCTCTACAAAATCCTGACATGCTGCAAAGGCGGTGAAGAACAAGGTCTTCAGCTCTCCTCTGTCTTGCCCCAGCCACAGATTTCAGTCTGTGATACAGCCACACTGTTCAGGGACCATTCTTTGGAACGATGCCTCCTCTCCTTCAGCCTTAAGTGCTTATGAGCCCTGCCCAAGGTGGTGAAGACTTGGAGATGAAGGCACATGCTCTGGGCATGCTGGGTCTGTGTTCCATCTGAGAGCACAAGAAATTAGGAGCAAAACAAATTACCACCTACCTTCTCAATTTCTGCTTCTAAACAAAGATTCTGAGTTTTTTCCTAACCTTAAAACAGCAGCAGTCCTCTATTCTTTGAACTAGATTTGGAATACAGATGCTGATTTTGCACCTTATTTAAAGACATAGTGAAGGCAATTAGTGTCAGAATCTGCCCCCACCTCCTTCCTCCAGATCTTTTCAGAAACATTTTATCTGTCTGATACTACAGTTGCTGAGAGATGACTAATCTAAACAGATCCCCCACGTTTCCCTGAAGAGTTAGCTTGGAATCACAGCATGGCCACATCCCCGAGCAAACAATGATTGAACTGTTTCTAGGAAATGGTGTTCAGTAAGCAAAGAAGCTTTTGCAACTTGCCAGAATACCAGATAAGTATGTCAAAGTTCAGAAAAGTCATAAATACAGTTAAATATTGAAGTTGATTAATACACATAAAAAGACAAGCACCTCAGCAGGAAATAAGTAGTGCCATGACAGTTTAAATCGGATTCAGCAGTTGGAAAGTCATGATGTCATCCCTTAAGCAGTCAAGGATTCCTTCACCTTTCACAATCCTTTCTGAGGACAGCACTCACTGCAAAACATGGCACCACACCTCTCCCTGTAGTACAGGAGCAGAATTGAATGTGGGGATTGATCCTTGTCTGCAAATTATGAAGCTCCACATAAGTCTCTTTCTAAAATGGAACTGAAATTCACCCTAAAATACTCCCTGAAACTTTTTTTTTTTTTTTTAGTTTAATGATTACTCTGTATATTCTGTATCTGAAAGAGTAGCTTGAAGAGTATCTAAAGTGCAGCTTGAATTTTGTATTACAGAGGGAGTACATATTGGCTGAACAGCAAACAATAACACATTTTATTGTGTGACTGAAGGATCTGAAAGCACAAATCAAATCAGATCGTGTCAAGAATATAACAAAAAAATCCAAGTTTAAATCTTTGAGATAATTTGCCTTTCAGTCTTCCATTATTTGCAGTATCTAAAGAACAAGAGACAATGAGTGATTTTAAAAGACAGGATTAAATAAAAACAAACAAACTTCATGAGCCACCTGGTAATACAAGCTAAGGATGGTCAGATTTCCTTACCAGCATTCTCACAATATCTTTATACTGTAAAGATGGCCTTAATAGGAAAGACAGAATTACTTTAGTACCTTATAACAGATAGAACTATAGAATTAAAAAGAGAAAAATAAATATCAAGGAGAGCATTTAAAGCAATAATTTTGTTTTATGCTGTGGGCCTCAACTACAATCTGCAAAATATAACAAATATGGCACAGGTAAAGGACACCTTTGAACAAGATACAAAGAACTTGTGCTCTGAGTGGAAGTAGCCGTCAACATATTTTAGTTAAGCCAAAACAGATGTGAAATATAGTCAATTTTCAATTACTCATGGAAAAACTATCCAGATTTCAGACTAACCATAATACATGCAGAAAAGATCCTGAACTTTTTTCTTTACATTTTTAACCTCACTCCATATCTTCATTTTATGTTTAAATATAAATTAAGTACAGAACACTCTTGCAGTTATTTTACATATGTTTTAAATTTGTGGGTTTGCTTTATCTTCTCTATCCCACCTCATTTATTACCCAGACTAGCAGACTCAATTGTAAATAAATACATACCAAGTGTACTTCTCGTTTTATTTTTTCCAGTGTTTTTAGTTGTTACAATGATTCTCAAAAGACCTGATTTCCCTCTCTTTTACTAAGATATTGTAAAGGCTGTAAATGAATTACACTGAACTCACTGCAACAGAAAATAATTTCACCTATTTTCAATAGCTATTTGTTCAAGGTTCTGAGATTTTTGGTAGGCTGGCAAAGAGCAGGAGCAATATTTGCACAAGGTAGGAAAAAAGACATGTCTAAGACCCAGACATACAACACCTTGTTTATTAAACATACATTTATATAGTTTTTTTATATTGTTTATAACAGTCAATCATTTTATCTTAAAGAATGAAAATGAAAACTCCCCCTTTTCCCCTTTTCCCCTCCCCCCTTGATTTGCCTCTCATTTATAGAGGTGTTTTAGGAACCCACAATAGGAAAGTTGTACAAACAAAATCTGCCACACAAAAAGCTGAATAATGGCAGATCTGAAAGGATGTGGGTTATAAAATAAAATGTAAGCATCGACCCATGTAAAATTTGTATATCCACCAATTTATGCTTTTCCAATGGCGCTGATTTTCTTTGTAACACAGTAACACAGGGATTACACATGATTAGCTGCTGCAGTCACTGCGAGAAGAGAGGCAGCAGCCCTCCAGCACAGGCTGTCTGTGAGCAGAATAGGAAAGTGTTTCCTTTCCCTCTGAAGCAGACAGAACTCAAACTAAAGCTATATTCAGTTCAAAGACTTCAAAAAGCAAATGCCACAGCTCAGGTTTTAGATGAATCCTAACATACAAGCTTCAGTAGAGAGATGAAGCTTCTGGTCTTCAGGCAGGCAGTACTTTAAAAAAAATAATTAGGAATTAAAAGCATAAAACCATGTAACTGCAGCATTAAATTATTAATATCTTTGCAGAATTGAGAAAAGCTAAAGGTTACATTTGCTGGCTAAGCATCTCACCATGCTCTTATTTGTCCAGCATGAATAAGCATTACAATCTATTTGATGTCTGCATACAAGGCACACAAAACCAGGTGAAGCAAGGCTACTATGAAACCTTTTCTGTTGCACTGTCTGGATGCTCTAATATGATTTGGCCCCTTAGCACTGCCAGATGGCATTTAGAAGGCTAGTCATACCTGCAGGATACAATCACACAGGCACCATGCCATGGTAACCCTGGGCTGTATTTTGCCAGATTAAAGCATTAAAAAAAAAAAAAAAACCACAGAAAATGTAGTTATGCCTTCAGAAATGTGGCTGCAAAAAACAGCACAGGGGAGCAGAGGTACTGACCACAATAACATTCATGGCTCTAGACATCAATAAGCTACCACCATTGATAGGGGACACTCCTTAACAGTTGAAGATCTTGAAATCTGAATGAGAAAATTTTATGGTTTTCTTCAGGTGCACAAAATGTAATGCCTTGCTTCAGCAACATCAATAACAAAGGTTTTGGCCCAATGTTGTTTGCTTAGCCCCAAGTGATGATTTAAACATTAAAATACAATGGCATAGATGCAGAAAGGGTAAAGAAGCTAAGAATGTGAGAACTTCTGTCTCAAGAGAAACAAATATGAGATAAATCTGTCCAGAGAAAAATTATAACCTTTTAGGAACAATAAAGAGGTCAAAAGTAACTCAAATCTCAGAATCCTGGTGCAGAAATCCCATTATTTTAAGCTGATTGTGCTGCAAGCAACATATATGATATTGTATATTTTCCAGATGTGGGACACATTTTAAAACATTTTATAGGCATGCATGTATATTTGGCACTTAATAATGAAAAATTAGTTATTTTTAGTATTTTAACAGCAAACCTAGGATTTAGTTTACTGTCCAATGTGATGTCTTATTCAGAAAAATTCTCTCTGGTCAAACACCCATTCCAAGACAAATGTCTGACTCTCATTTAGAATAAATTTATATGAAGATTCATTCACTGATGAAAATTAATTGGGGAAAAAAAAAGAAATAGAATAGTATTAAATAGAGCAATAATACCAGAGAAATATTTTTTTGCCAGCCTAAGAAAAGATTCAGTACCCAAAAGTACTGTATCAGCTCTTCTAGAAAGAAGAGAAATGCACTTCTGCATTGCTTTGATTAGATCTTCCTTGGACTCTGAGTGTTCAGTCAAAGATATTTCTGATTTTTACCTCTTGTTCCTTGATTGCAACTTTTTTTTAAGAGAAAAGCCACTGTGGTCCAGAAAGCATTTTACACTTGCACATTCCATTTCCTACAGTGCTTACAATTATTTGAAAAGCAAAGCTTCATAGCTGAAGTTTGAAGACATAAGGATTCACTACAAAGTCCCTTTTGTTTTAAAGCTCCCCAGCCCTTTCTGAATTCTCTCCTTTACCCATACTGCCAAACCCAAACATCTCTCCATTAAAAACCAAATAGTGTCTCTGCAGAATTTTCATTTTCCAAAGCCAACAGCTATATATTCTATCCCTTTACTGAATCCAGTGTCTCAGATTTGATTTGCTGCCTTTCAGGACAGATTGCAAGATGGATTTCTTAATAATAAAGACCTTGTGAAGAGATGGTTCACTGAGACAAGTCATTGAATTTATGTCTGAATGGTGTGCCTGGACATAAGCACCCGCAGCTTAGAAGTTCAAAATCAAAACATGTCAGCTAAACAGTTGAAATAGCTACAAAATTTTTACAACTTTCTCAGGAACATCTCAGTCAAAGCTATTATTTTTGTTCACTGTTAAAGTAATAAAAACTACAGGGTGTCCTCCACCTGGCCTGTTAGGCCTACTCACAGAAAAGCATGGCTGTAAGAATTTCAAAGACATGTGAGTTGGGTGGAATAGTGTGTCTGGTTTCTTCTAGTACACAGTAGGGTAAATTACAGGTGTTTCAGTGCATGGGATCCACTGTCTTGATTCCAACACAAAACAGTCAGGGGAGCACCACAGGTAACACTGTGGTTCATTCCAGTGTGGCCTTTCTCCACCTGACCTCAGGCAGCAGAGGATGCTCTGACAACCTCAGAGGAGCCAGGGGCATTCCTGCTATTTACAGCAGCTCACAGGTGTTAAACAGCAATGATCTTGAATATCTCTAATCCTATTAAAATACAGTGTACTATCTGAATGGCCTAATTCTGGAGTTTTATCATATTTATGAACTTTGTGAGTACATGGTGAGTAGGCCTGATGTGATATGACAGCATTAATTTCCCACTGTATCTGCTACTTGCTTGAAAGTTATTTTTAAAAAAACAAGAGCATAAGCAAATTTAGTCAGCTCCTTCAGTGCCTTCCAAAAGACTGTTTTTCTATCAATTCTTTTTCTTTATATGCATTTATTTTTCAGGTTTCATGACAAAAATGTTCCTAAAGTGTACATTTAAATAAAAACTGGCATCTACCACTACCAATTGAAGCATGGTTATGCTGAAAGACTACAACTGACTTCTGTATCTTACTGCAGTGTTAAAGAAATATTACATAGATTTACATATACATACACAAATCTAAGTGCATATATTCATAATTTTTTATGTACACTGATAACAGAATAAGATGATAAATGGTTATCACAAGACTGCTAATGTTCAATTGATATCCTGACTATAATTTTAATTAGTTATTTAGCCAGTACTGTAGTAATTACATCATTTACAAAGCATTTTAAAAGCTGTAAAATAATTTTCCAGAAAGATAAAATTAATATTTATATGGCTGAAAATTTAATCTCTATTTCCATGTTTATCACATTTCTAAGCTAATAGTACAGTCTAAAATATTAGATTGGAAAGGTTATCAGCAAAAAACTAAAAATAGAAAAAGACTCTCTTTATTGAACTCAACCTATACATTAATAGATTAGGACTATAAAAAGGAGATTGTTAACATCATATCTTTGTTAAAAAGAAATATACTAGATTAATGTTCAAAAATACAGATTAGTTTCAATAATAGTGTAAATTATGATAAAAGGAAAATTTATAATTAAATTAATTTAATAAAGTACAATTTTGACTTACCTATCAAGCCCCAGAGGGGAAAAAAAAAAAAACCCATGAGATCATAAAATTCTTCTAAATCAAAAGACTGCATTTTGTGAAGAAAGATGAAAAAGCATCTCTACCTCAATAGTACCTAGTAAACTTTTATTTTAAAAGTATGGAGCCCTCTCTTATTTCTGTTTCAAAAATTTAATTACATCAGAAACAAATCCTGTTATAACAGCTGAGTGTGTGTACATTCAATACCTCACCTCTTTGCTTAAATGTCATAAAAACACTATTCTAAGTACTGGGGGACTAGAAGAGTGTTTAAAGCTTATTTCCTTTGTATTGGTTCATTTCTTAGGAAAAGAGTCAGGGAAACTATAAAAAGTACACGTATTTAGTTCAGTAGCCATTCAGTTAAATTCCAATAAGCAACCTTTATACATATATGTTTATCTTCCTGACTAGGGGAGAAGTAGTGTAAGAATATGAAAAAATAAAGAACTACTGAAAAAGTTCTTCAGAAGTGCTTCTCCTTTTGAACTTTTATATGGTTCACAGGCAGGCCGTGTAATCAACAACATTAATGAGTTCACTTACAGCAGCAGTGTAAAGTGGCTGATCATGTGTGCTGGAAGGGCTGGAAACACTAAATACTGCATATTTCTATTGCTGAATTCAGTGACAGCACTTACTGACACTTTTGAAAACAAAATGTAAAACATTACATTAGTCTTCTCTTATTATATACAGATCAAATGTACTTGGAATAGAGAGAAGCTTTTCACCTCATCTTGAAACTGATAATCAAGCATTTTTTGTTTTCAGCTGGTGTAATACCAACTGCAGAAAATAACTCCTGCTGATCAAGTTTTACTCTCAGTAGCAGATGTGTGACTTAAAGGTCTTTACATTTTGACTTCAGCTGTTCTCAGACAACAGGCTCTTATCTTCAAGTGCAACTGCACAGATTTAGCTAAAGGCAAAGTTTTCTCAAAGCAGTAGCAAAAATTCTATCAAGTCCATGGACTTGAATTTTCTGGACATTGTCTGTATAATAATGCCTAAGCCAAAACATTAAAATGGTTGCATGTGTAATTGTACAACCATAAACAATTACAAAATTTGTACAGTGACAAAGATTCAGACAGTTGTAAACACTGGTAATAATGGTGCCTCTGTCTTCTTTTATCAAGACAAACTCTTAGAAGCAGTAGACCATCACAACTGTATTGTGTGATAAACTGCAGGTACTTTTTTATTCTCATTGATGTTGACCTCTTCCAAATTCAACTTTATATTATTTGTTATTTGACACCACGACTTTGTCTCCCAGCCTTCAGAACACTGGGAAGAAAATGTGGTAAGAATGATGTAAGAATCCCTTATTGACAGAATTTGCTATGCGGGTCCCAAGCCACAGAAATGCTTCCTTTTAAGGAAAGGAAATTGAATTAAGGCTTTTGAGACTACAGGCTCAATAAGTGAGCCACAAGAGGAATAAAAATCCTTCATTAGAAAAACCTAGAAGATAGTAATATAATCCATCTCAAGATGATTCTCTCTTGCTATCTAGAGACTCTCAGGCTAAATGAGAATACATAACAACATACAATATTTTCCTATTAATTATAAAAACCTGTGCTTTACTTGACTTTCTCAAGAAACTTCTATATGTGCTTCCACTTTGGGATCATCTCCCTTCATACACAAGAGGTGCGTATTCATGCAGGAAAAAGTTCATCAAGCCTGTTGATATTCTGGCAGATGTCACTTTAATTGTCACAAAATATCAGGAGAATACAGTACAGCCATCAAACCACATTCTGTATTCTAGTGGATAAATTACAATGTTCCTTTCATTACATTCAAATATGCTGTCTATTGACCATAGCTGAAAGATTTCCTCCCGTCCTCCGCTTCCCTCTAGCTCAAGCATCCTATGGTTATAGGTTTCAAGTCAGGAATGCCTAAAGTCCTCTGCATTTTCATTTCCCACAAGACTACAACTACAATCACACTTTTGCATCATAATTAGGACAATCCATTCATTGGGGGGAAAAAAAATAAAAAATATTTACAGTCTATCCAATCATAGACCATAAATTCCCAACCTGCTCACATAGATTCTGGCCTGGCACTTGGACTTCAACACAAAAATAATTACTCTGTATAATTTTGCATGGTGACAGGCACCATGTGGTCTTATTTAAGGTCATGGCTGGTAGATACTACCTTAACATGAACACTGCAAGAGTAATGCAAAAATTACAAAAGGTGGTTAGTACTTTCTGCATATTACCATTTGCTTCTTCCAAAAGTCTATTCCTGTCTAACTGTCACTGCCACCTATTCTCACTTAAATCAGGGGAAAAAGGAAGACAAAAAATATTTCCATGGCATCTTAACATTAATTAACAGCACTACTTAAACATGAAAGGCATCGTTCTAATTTATATACCATATAAGTGTATGTATTTATTTGGAAAAAAAGCAATAGAAGAAAACTGTTCTGTGATTGAAAGCATTCATGTTGAACCCTGAGAAGAAATGCTATCAAATTAGTGCAACACAAAGCAAAGAGGGAAGAAGGGAATACAGGAGGGATACAGTAACTGACTCTGATTAAGCTACTTGTTTAATTTTATAAAATGAAGTAGAAGAAATGCTAAAAACATCAAGGCACGGTTCTGTGAGTGAAAAACGGTGTAGTAAGTTAAAGTCTTTAACACAGCACCTTAAGTGGTCCCAAAAAAGCTACCTTTTCTATTACATTGTTTTGATCATGTCTCTAAAAGGAAGTACAGCTACTCATTCATTAACAAACACCACCTAATTACTTTATTCAGTAGCACTCTACCTTTCTAATATAATTCTATTTGCCAAATTGTTCTTCACTAAAAATATACTAGAACATATCCAGTTTATGGATCGATTCATAGCCTTGAAATATTACATTTTATTCAGGACATTTGTAGCGGGAGTTTACATAATTTCAATTTTTAAAAAGGTGTCTGATTTTGGAAATCTCTTAAAGTAGCCCAGCTACTCAAAGTAGGTTGCTTACCTTACTTATGCTCTTCTAGACTAACAATTTTTAAATTCAACCTACTATTTGTAGTTATACAAGGAATATCTACCACCATGAGATTTTCTGACTCTTGATTCCAAAATCTTCTTAAATATAAATTCCTATGAAATAATCATAATGTTAGTAATTATTTATTCTTCCCCAGGGAAATTGCTGTCAAGGCCATGTTAAAGACAGGGATTCATTCACAAGAGGCACACAAACATCCAGCAGGTGCCTACCTGCAAAATGACAGCACTAAAATAGGTGGATCTCCACCCTCTGCTATGAGTCAGGTCATCTTCATTTTCTTATCAGCATGTAAATAAATTAATAAATCATATTTTCTAAACTTTAAGATATCTAACCTACAAGTAAAATATGAAGTTTAAAACTTAGTTTAACCAAGCACTGCAAAGATATACTGTAAAAAGAAAAAGTCACGGTCCTGAAGAGCCCTCAGTTTAGGATAAAGTGCCGCAGGAGTAGGGGCTAAGAGAAAAAAAGATGATGAATGAAAAAACAGGCAAACAAAATTAAATGTAGTAACAAAAAGAGACTAATACTCTGAAGATGAGCAATAGTAAGCCAGTTAAGGAGATCAGCAATTTAAATCCTAGTTGTTACCAAAATTTCTGCAAGTTCAATGAGTTTGGGCTATGGTGGAAACATACAGGCATTTCAGTGTTTCCTCAGATTTTCAGTGTTCACCAGCACACAAGGTACTGTGCTGCACAAACACAGAGGAGATACTTTAACCCCTAGTATTCCAATTTTTTATTCACTCCTTGATTCTATGAGTAGGCAGTCTATTCCTCCCTATTATATTTTTTCCCATTACCTATGGGATAAAGTTTCATCTGTCAAATTGTTAGTCAAAATACTGTACAGTGGAAAAACTAGATACCACATAAATAATGTAAGACAGTATCAACATTACTAATTAAAACTAGTACATTTATAGGTATCCGTGATCCTGAAAAATAGTAAACTGCAAGGAAAGGCAAGTATATTGCCTCAATATAAAAAATTCTCCTTTCACAACCAACTCCTAAAGTTTACTCAAACCAGATAATCATATGATTCTTTATTTCTGTCAAGGATATAAAATAAATTAAAAAAAAAAAAAAGAAAAGATAAAAGCTTATTTGAAAATTCCAGCCTGTAGATAAATACATGAAATGAATGTCAAATGACAGTTTCTTTAGATTTTCATTTAAGGAGTAGAATATGTTCTTTTTCCCTGATAATTTACTTCTTTATTTTCTTTTCAGTGGCCTTTAGAGCCACTCCATCTGAAGAGTCAGCTTCATGAAACTGTAGAACAGATATTCTCATCTTCTCCGTTTATTTCCATATGAATGGAAACCCAGATATTTACAACTTATCAAGAAACCCCAATTCTGAACTCTGTGAAAGTAGAAAAATTTACCTGACATTTGCAGGTATCTGAAATTGCCAGAAACATTAATATGCCAGTGTATTTTCATGAGGAGAATAATTTATAGCACCACAGCTCTGGGCCTTACTGCATTTGGGTTTTCAAAACTAGCATGCAATGCATGTGTATTTGAAAAATAAGGCAACAGCTGATTCTATATTGGTGACATGAATTGTTTCAAGGTAATATCAACACCACTCAGAAACTGAGTTTCTACAGTGCTAGAAACTCACTCTTTTAATAAAAGATAATAAAAATCTAAGTATCAGAAAACAAACCAAATAAAAATACTGTACAAATGTTTGATTTGATATTGAGAATATAAGGAATTATTATAGCTGTCTCTAAGGTCAGGAGTCTCATTATGGTACCCTGAAATTTGTATAAGCATGTTTACAACAATCTTTCCATGTAAATTCTAAAAACTAATTTAAAACCTCATCTGCATTAATTTCTCATCAACCTCCTTCACCATCCAATAGCTAGACTACCTTTGACAAAAAAACTCCCAGGTGTTTATAAGAGGAGAAACGACTGGAAAAGCTGCTTCCCCTGCTGTCATCTCCACTCGCCATCTTCTTAAAAAGACTACTCACCAAGACACAGGACCAGACAGATGTGTTTGGGGCAGCCACTGATGGGACAGCCCAGAAAATACAGAGCACAGGAACCTTCCAAGCAGGCTTCTCTCCCAGCTCACTCTATTGGAATAATACTGATAACACCCAGACCTATGCCAATCCCTTCAGTTCAACTTACAGGTTGTTCTTTTCTGTCAAGACAGGTTGGGTGTACTGCACATGGAAACACTGAACTCTGTATCATAAGATGGGAAGCTCTGGAAAGATAGCAGCCAATAGATCTGAAGAAATCTAATAAATTTTCAGCATCAAAGTGACAATATAACAAATAATGTTTAAGTAAAATCAGAGTATTATCTTGTTTTTAGGTACCAGCTCATGTTCTGTTTTCTGGACCTTCTGTTAAACAAAAAGTAAACTACATTCAATGAAAAATTTTAAAAAACATTGAAATGTTTCCTTTAGAAGAGACGGCATGTGTTTGTTCCAAACAACATTAGAGGCAATTCAACCAATTCAATCCCTGTCTGAAGAGTCAGTCTCATTTAAGGGATTCAGACAAAACTGGTTTGGAAGATTTTCAGTCTTTAAAAGCAATCTGCATTTTTGCCTTGAAAACAAATCCATTGAGAAACCTCCTGTTCTAATTTTTGGATGATATTCATTTGTTTGTTTGTTATTAGGACTCCTTTTTTTTTTTAAATCCAGTTAACTAATGCACTCCAAGAGGTAACACAAAAGAATGTAGACTTCAATGGCTCTGCAATAGCTTTGGCAGATTGCTAAGTATTTGTCTGGAAAACTGAATTTAGGTTGTTCTCAACAAAGTTAACAGCTGCAAATATCTTACTTTAATGTAACCTCAGAGCCCAAGTTTTGTCACAGACTGCATGCATACACATAAACTAGCAACTGATGAGGATTGTAACTCTCACCTGCTGTGACTATACACATTTAAGCCCATTGCTTTTTTACTTTTGGGTTGTTTGGCAAGTTAAAAAACCCAAACAAACAAACAAACAAAACAGGAAAAAAAATTAACCAATATTCAGTCTCTTGAAAAAAAAAAAGTTCATCAAAAAATGAAATGAAAATTTTCTACAGAAAGCCTGCCAAAAATCATTGGAAAGATTCCCACTGTTATCTAGAGGTCTGAGTAATTACACTTAGAGTATAACTGTAAAGTATTTTAATGTAAATCCAAGCAGAGTCTAAACCACAAGATTGCCAGCAATACTATAACTCTTTAAAAATTCATGTGTAGCTACTGATTTGATTTTGAAAAACATGATGTTAGACACACCCATGGCACATACCTAGAGCACTTACCAGGATGCATTTGTAGATACAGTACCAAAATATTCACAGACTGTCTTGCAAATATAACAAATGGTACCTGCCCCTTCAATCACTAGCTATGTTATTAAATTGTAAAAATCTTAAACAGCATTAAAAACACACAGAGAAATAATTTTTCAAGCCTAAAATTGGGGTGGGGTGTGGCGTTGTTTACCATGAAGAACTAGCAACCCTTTACGCCTTTTCTTGACAAGAACCCTTGTGGTTCAAGTGGTATACTTCTAGGAGTATCGTGTCCATAGCATTCCCAAGCAAATGCTACAATAAATGAGGAGGAATTAAAATGGACTTCAGCCTACTGAAAAGACATTGACAACCAATATCTCACAGAATCACAGAATATGCTGAGTTGGAAGGGATGCACAAGGATCATCGGGTTCAACTCTCCAGGAGCACAGGACCATCCCCAAGAATCACATCACATGCCTGAGAGCATTGTTCAAACACTTCTGAACTGTCAGGTTTGGTGCTGTGACCAATTCCCTGGGGAGCCTGTTCCAGTGCCCAGACACACTCTGGGTGAAGAACCTTTTCTTGATATCCAGCCTAAACCTCCCCAGACACAACTTCAGGCCATTCCCTCAGGTCCTGTCACAGATCACCACAGAGACAAGATCAGTGTCTGCCTCTCCTTTTCCTCTCAGAAGGATCTCATGATAGGAGAAACAAGTACTTTTTGAAAATATTAAATAGCTGCAGTGGATTTATTTTCCCCCTCAATGGGGCATTAGTTGTTGCTTTATTATTAAAAATCCACCTAAGAGAAAAAATATAAAGATACAAAAGAAAAAAAGAACATACAGTATACATGTGCAGACTATCACCCAGGAGAGTCTTTGGTTTCCCTGCGCAGCTGTCAGAGCAATCAGCTTCAGTCACAGAAAACTCCTTTAAGGGGAGGAAAATAAAAATTAACACCAGCACCCCTCAAACATATGTTGCATGGTTTCCTTTTCATCTCCTTTGAAATTCTATTGTTACCCAGGCAAGCAGCATAGCCAGAGCTGAAAATTTAAGTTTAAAATCTGCGACTCAACTTACCTTTGTAAGAAATTAATTCCTGGAGCACACAGCTCAGAGTCTGTTATGCCAGCTGTTCTACATTAGCAGAATGACAACTCCTCCTTTCTTTCTAGTTGTGACATATCAAGATAACACAAGATTTTTGACAGATCAAATTTGGATTGGCCACAATTATTAGATACATATTATAGAGGAATGACTTGGTTTGCTTTAATCCTTTGATGGAAATATACAGATAAGCAAAGGACAAGAAAAAAACAAAGTGCTGTTAAAGGTATTTTGCATCTCTTTTACTGGCTAATAGTTTGCTTATAGCAATGCTAACCAAAAGCAAACAAAAGGGGAAAGGAAAAGGGATCAAAGAAGACATGCACTATTTTTGCTTATGATGGACTAAAATGAACTCTGAGATCTCCAAAATCACTCTTTCACACTTTCAAATTATAGATCCACTTAGGAATCTGGCTCTTGGGATCATTCTTGTTTATAATGTTTACGTATTGAGCATGGGATAGCATGGAATATTGAACTCCTTTTCTGCAAGAGATGCAAATAAAATCTTGATGCAATGTTAACTCCCAACAGAGAGCTATAGCTCATGAATGTTTCTTTTGTGCATAATTTTGTTGTTTGTTTGGGGTTTTTTGGTATCTGTGTCAATTCTGAAAATCAGCTTGCATTACTGGTGCATTTTTTAAGAACAGAACTCCTCTGGATTTTGAGCCAGAAGTCTCATTTTACAGCAGGACTGGTGCTACTCCAGAGCAAATTGTAACCAATCTCAGTTGTCTACACTCACAAAGGAAAATACTAGGAAAATCCTGTAATTTTCTTCTATTACTTCTACCTTCCATTCCTCTGACTTATCCATTTGGTCATCCTGAAATTATTTCTTTATGTGACCATTTGGAAATACATAGAGAAGTGGCACTGTTGCAGTAGACAATGACAAGAAAGTGCCATCTACTTTAGCTATCACCTAAATGGAACTAATTAAGAAAGCATTCCCCTATCTAATGCACCATCAAACAGGTCCCTGTATTCCTGAGAGCATATTTAGATTACTGCTGGGAAATTAGGATAAAAAAAAGGAGATACAATGCTGTAACAGCTAAGGCATGATAAGTGTTTTAGTGAGCATGACAAAGAAAAAGCCTGTATATTCCTTCTTTTCTGTACACAATCTTCTCCCTCCTCTCTCACACATACTTCTAAATGACATGTGGTTTTGTATAGGAGATCACATTCTACCGAGAAAAAAGACACATTCACCTCTCAGGGATAAATACAAAGGTGGAATCAAGCAAACTGGAAGGTCTTTAAACCAGACAGTTTTTTTTACTATATTCCTACAGCAGCAGCAGAACTGTATCCTGATTCACGACTGAGACTCCACAATGCAAATAAATAGCCATGAGTGCAGCATATTTATTTTAAACACCAGGTAAATATATCTGACTTTCAATATGAAGATCCTAATGCTCTGAGAAAACCCAATGATAAATGATTCAGAAGACCTTTTAATTTTACAGATGAATAAAACTGAATTTAAGCAACTTCCCCGAGGGTATAAAGAAAATTGACAAAGCTAGAAAAGAAACAGACCTTCAGTCCTTTGCTTAAACCTTAACATACATAATCCTTCCTAAAAACAATAATATAACAGCTATCATACAGCAATAGGAATATTACGTTATTAATAAGCTATTGCATAACACCAACAGATAGAAATGATGTTTCACCAAGCTGTCACTGCTGCATTTTAGATATGGAGTATGCTCAGGCTAACTAAACTACTGCCTTCCAGAACTGTGACTAAATATTGATCTGCTACCTTGTATTGGATTTGTGGGGCCAGATTTTGGTAGAGGGGGGCAGTAGGTTTAGAGGGGTGGCTTGTGTTTGTGCATTGTAGTTCCCTTTGTTTTTCATTTACAATGCTAACAATAAATCCAAAGTTGCCTAACCTCTGCATTCAAGCCAAAAATAGCACCTGCTGAAAATTATCTCTTCCAAATTACACATTATGGACACAGTGTTTATATCAGGCAATTTAAAAAAACAACAACAAAAGATTTTTGGCAGCTTCCCCCCAGTCCTCTTTTCTTGGTACAATGCTTCCACCATAGTTACTAATAACTCACTGTCACGGACTTACCAAGCAACTTACTAGTGGCATCAGTGTAGTGATTCAGAGGACCTTTAATCCATGTCAGTCAGATGGCAGAGGGACCAATAGTATTCTAAGGCTACACCTCTTATATCAAGGGCTAAGAGCAACAACCACACTTCTGATTGAGGTAGAGAACACTGATAGGATCTATCAGAGGGAGCAAGTAAACACACAACTCCTCACCACTACCAACAAAAAATCTAATTAAAAAAAAAATTAATAATAAACTTACTACTACAATTGTTTTAAAAGACACCAGAGCCCTCAGCTGTGATTCATGTCCTAAGCACTGCACAAATTTGCACACAGGTCCACAGTGTGATAAAGGCCTTGCACTAAGGATACTATTCTCCAGAAAAACCAAGAAACAAATGGACTATGGAGAAAGAAAAACATTTTCAGATTCAATTACACTAGAGATTTTCCTATGCATTATTGTCCGTGTTACACACACGTATATATTGATATATTCATTTATATATATGCTCAAAATACTTGTACACAAAAGGATGCATGCAGGTTATGCATGTCCATGCATGCTTATTCACACACACAGTTATCTGCATGTTTGTATATGCACATATACTGAAAAAAGTGATAAGCTGAAGTAAGTTGAGCACAGGATAAAGAGAATGAAAACAAAACAGATAGAGGGCCACAAACTTGCAACAAGGATAGAGGGAAGATGACAAGTAAAGAGAATATTCCTGACAGAGAAAGGAGAAAACAACAGTAACAATAAATGGAAAGGAGAAGCAGGGAAAAGAAATAATACCAAAAGCCGAACTAATAAAGACAGCCTGCTGACTTGCATTTCAACTACAGGTTTATTTTTCCATCAAAAATAATAAATGTTAAACTACAGCTAAACAACAGCTTCTTTGCTACAAACTTTTGATATATCCCTGTATTCTGGAGCTGACCCTCACCCTGGTAAAATCTACATTCAGTCACTTAGGTAAAAGTGCCACTAAGAAACATTTCTATGCCCAATACCGAGAATTCTAGAAAACATCAAGGACTTTTAATATCAAAAAGGCATAGGGATTTTGCATACACCAGTGTCTACTGAGATACAATTTTATTACACCTTAACATATTACAAAAATAATATTCTAAGGCTCACTTAACTAACTGTAGAGTATCCAACAACACAACCCACAAAATCTACACATGAAATAGAGGAAACATTGGTATTAAACTCAGTAGCTCTATCAGCTTTTTATTCTCTTCTAGGAAAGAAGATTTCCTCATTTACCTTCAGGAAACAGAGCATAACTATGCTACTTTGTATGTATACACATATTTCAATCAAAATGGATTTGTATGTTCTTGCCAGTAACTAGCTGTGAAAGGAAGGAAGGAAGCAAATGACAACCACTTCCAGAGTACTTCCCTGCCTTTGCATTCTTTTGTGCTTGAGCACTGGAGAAAAGCCAACATCACAACAACCCAGCCATTAAAAAGATAAAAATGAAGCATCTTCCCAGCAGCATTCTTTTAATGGACCGTAGCATGAAGGCACCTTGACACTTCAGGTTAAGGTATAACAAAGCATAATCTTCCATTCTGGTATAATACTCAGACCCTAGAGATTCATATTTGAGGGCTGTGTTGCACTATGGAATTAGTGTGACAAACCAATGCAGCCTTCATAATATACCTTACCCCTAATTCTACAGATTTTGAGGTTTGGAAGGGTTTTCAGATTTATTTCTTTCAGTAAGGATGCAAAAATCCTCATTTGTGAAAGGTAGGCTTTAAATTTTCTATGCATCATTTCTGCATTCATACAACCCTTTTTCATTTTCTCTATTCAGAGTGTGTATTTACATATTGTGTCTAAGAAAACAAGAACTGGTTTAATTTGAGACTACTAATTGTCGTTGGCAATCACTCAATGCTCCACCAGATGATTTTATTCAGAAGCTAAAAGCCACAGTACCCGACAAGGTTGTCCTGTCATATATTGCTTTAGGCTAGGCTTATCTAGAGTGAGTTTAAAAGGTTATTAACTCTGCTCTATAAGCAGACACACAATGCAGTTTCACAAGAAAATTCTTGCTTTAATGTTTATAAAATGCAATCTTAAAAAGATCTTTATATCCCTCCCACAAAGGCACAGTGCAGTACAGCCCCTCACTTGTTTACTTCTGATATAGCAGCAGCAGCAGATGCTTCTCCTTCCAATTTCAAAAAAATTAGCCTTCCAGGGGAATTAGAGAAGCAAATACTAGGACTTCCTTGTGTGACATACAGATTCAACAACATTTACAATGCTTTACTTGCACTGCAATACTGCAGAGATAATTAGGAAGCTGCAGAGTCCTTGACCTGAATATAGGATCCACTTAAATCTCAAGGTAATATTGCAGAATGATTTCAAGAAACTAGCTCAATGCAAATATGGTAAAAATAACAACAACAGTAGGTTTTCTCAACTACTTTGTAATGCAGCAGTGCTTTTCACTTAAAGTAGAAAAATTATCAAAGTGAAAAAAAAACTTTAGTTGCATCCATGTCAACCTTGCTCTAGAGATTTTTGTGTCTCTAAGAGATTCAAATCTAGTCCAGAACTAGAATAAGCAGCAGGTTCAAGTGATTTTTACTTACCTCTTCCATTAATTCTGGCTATTCTTTTATAAGTCTTTATTATATGAAGCCTGTTCAGCATAGTGAAGAGTTCCATAGGAAGTGCAAGTTCAAGGGAAGGGGAACAAGAAAATTGGCATTTCCTCTAAATGCATGGATAAAGAATAATCAGTAAAAATTTAGGAAAATACTTTCAAAATCTGCAAGTAGGACAGCTGAGTGCTAATGCACTCATTATGGAACCTATCACAAAAATGAGATTTCAAGCAGCAGAAAAGTCAAAGCACTTTTTGAAGGTATGATCTTCATGAAGCTTGGTGATAAAAATCGCTAAACAATATCACAGTGCAAGAGAAAGGATCAGCTAGAGGGCCAAGTTCAGATTCTCCACTGTTCACCGTCTCAAGCTTATGGTCCTTCTTAGAAGACAAGAGATAGGACAAGGTTGAAGACTTGTTCAGCATTTCATCCTTGAAATTCATAAGATTTTCCCAGACAATTTCAGGACAAAAGCCGACAAAAAAATAGTATTGAGAACGATTTGAAAAAGAACAACGCTAAGAGCAGGAAAATACTAAATAATAATTACAGTGATTTCCTTGCTTTGCAGTGCCACTGTAGAGAAACAACAACAACAAAAAAGCAAGCTTCATTTACCTGTTTAGCTATTTATTATCATTTAAAATATTCTTTGTACTGGGGCTAATAAGAGCTTTTTTATAAAAAAGTAGGAGCAACAGAAATCAAAAAACAGGATTTATAGTATAAAGCTTTTAGTCTTTTATTTTCATTTATACTTGACATATTTAAACTTTGCAGGTAGATTGTAACCACCAAAGTGTCCTAGCAAATCTTGTATAATCATGAGATACTAATTTCATTAATTTCAGGCTTTTCTGCTTCTTAACCATTGTATCTTATTCCAAATCAGACAAGACACTTAAATCCACCTTTGCATTGTAACTGTTAGAAATTGGAAGATGTCTTTAGCACTAAGTGAAGACCAAGGCCAGTCAGTCTGTGTGTTTTTTCAGTGGGGAGAGGGAGGGAAGTAATCAACCCAAGTGAGAAGCTGCCTCCTCCTCTCAACTCAACTCTGCAGTGTATATCCCAAGCCATGCTGTATACATACATATAGAATAGCATTCATTTCAGTTATCTGATTACACAAAAATCTGCCAGCACTAACAGCTGCAAAGCAGCTGATTGCCTTCCAAACAGGCAGTGATGACATCCTGTACAACTTTTACTTGGTATTCCTGAATAAAAACAAGTTTTATTCAGTTATAAGGCATACATTAACAGCAACAACTATAAGATAAAACTGAAAGTGATTGAGAAGGAAAGCAACCATCTACAAAATGAAGGCATACTAACAAAATATAAAAAAATCAGCCTACCACTACCATTTTAAGAAAATAATTCATTTAATCAGTATTTAATTTCTTAGCTATTTTGGTGCAGCAGTGGAAAGAAATACTTTTCTGTAATCAAGTCTTTCTTGCAAATAGTGGCTGGGGAAGGCAATGAAAAAGTATAAAAGAGAAATATGTACTATCTTATTTATATCACAGTTCTCCAAAAGGAAGAAAAAGCCCTGCTAATATGCAGCAGAGGACATGAGTTTACTTTATAAATTATTAACTGTGGGATTCATATTCCATAAAATTTTATTTAACTCCATTTATTAAGACTGTAAAGGTTGTGTGCTTTTTTTTTTTTTTTAATTTGAACTTCCCTAGCAGTGTGCACAGAATAATTTCAGAAAGTTAGCAGAGTCAGGTGGTGGGGCCCCAGGGAGGTTTGATAGACAGGGAGATAATTCAAGTTGTTCTGCCAAAACTTTCAAAACAAAAAACACATGGAGTATGGAGGGAGAAAGCTTAAGGGAAGGAATGACAGAGGTAATATATGACAAGCTGATATAGAAAAAGCAACTGTAGCTTTATCCCTACAGCCTATTTCTTCTTATCAGCTGTGTTGGCTCTTCTTATCTGTGCCTAATTCTAGGGTATCAAAGTAAAAAAGCAAAAAAAAAAGAACAAATATCTTCCCTCAGCCCTGATGACTCCTCACCATTCCCTTGCTGCAATATTTTTGGTTAAAACACTTGTATCTCCTGAAAAATACCCCACAAAATCCCTGCAGGTTGTGCAATACACAATAGAAGTGAACATTGAGCCTAATGAATCTCTGATTCCTCAGCAGATCTGCAGACCTCCAGTTGTTTGGCAAAGCATCCCCTGACAGACAGATGAGCAGATGGACAAGAACTGCACAGAATGTACATGTATGTGTATATAAGCATAGGAGGGACTGGAGTGCATGAGGATAGAAAGGTCAGAGCAGCCTTGGAGAGAGAAATAAGAACAGAATGAGAGAAATCAACCTTTTTGTTCACATAGCAAGGAACATCATTCAGATCCTAGGTCTTCAAATGAAAATGCACTATTAAACAAGATTAGCAACAACTCTGGCCTGCTCAAGATTTCATGCCATTATTTTACAGAACAATTGTTGGATGACTACAGATTCAGTCATAAAAATGAAAACTGAGGTATGAAAATGGGGAGCACAGACACAGCAGTAGTAGAGTGTTCATAAGAACAAATTACGCTTCTGGCCCAAGCGCCTCATGAGGACGACATCTGATTTTCCTGCAATGCTGTCTCGTGCACTGAATATTGACTAGGACAAAGGAGACAGGGGATGGAGGAACAGTGTGATGTACATGCTGATTATTCCTATTATATCTGTCCCTTCTAAGCCTTCTGTCTTGATCTGTTGTTTTAAAGAATTGCATATCGAGACTGTGTGATGCTTTCAACAGTAAACTATTATTTTACCCTATCAAGCAAAACCTGACTCATTATTGGACTTTCAATTAATCTCCAAATGGATAACAGGGAGATCAGCAAAACATCTAGCATTAGACAAGGCTTGCTTGCTATTCCTGTTAATTAGTTATATTTAATTATTGTCTAATAATAGAGCCTTGGTGTCTATTTGAAAGTCCCTCCAGGTACAGTGGTTCACCTGACTACCAAAAGAAAGACAAGAAACAATGTCATTTGTTCTGAAAACAAGAGAGATTCTTATACTTTCTCATATTTATCTTCAAAGCGTTTATTTGGGGAGGAGGTGGTGGAGTGCTAAAAAACTTTCCTCTGTTTTCATTTGGTGTGGATCTGCCTCTAAACAGAAGAATCAAGGCCTTTTGTCAAGAGAGTTTAAAGGAGATGTGACGAAAAACTATCCCTGTGACCATTCTGGGTGTGCAGAATTCTAAGACATGGACAAGATGTGCAAAGGTGCACAGTCTCCTGTTTCAGAAACAAGAAATCCTGCAAGAATATTACTCCTACTGTATTCTGCATAATGGATTTCAAATCCAGGCACACATCTTCTGGTGTGAGTCAGGACAGGGACTCAGAGGGCTTGTCTGAAACACCCTAGACATTGTGGAACAGAAAGCAGTAAATGAGTTGGCAGACAAAGCAGATATGCCAAGCCTTTAAGGCACAGAGAATTATTGTTACTGGGAAACATTTTGTACATTCCTGTATTTCTGAAACAATTGTAAAGATTTACACATGATCAAGCACATGAACGATACTTGAGGGTACAGCAACCTGTGTTATTTACTTGTGTGCTGCCACACAGACATCTGCAGTCCTGCAGTGAACCACAGCCAGGCTCCCACCCACAGTCTCCAGACCTCAACAGGGCCACAGCAGCAGCAGCATTCTAAGGCTTGGCTTTGCCTGCCTGCAGCAAGCAGGTGTTTTGTGAAGATATGATGTAACATGGATAGTCTGTCAAAGAAATGGTTGCAATGGGACATTTTTGTAAGGAAAACATTAAAATTAAATTACTGGACTAGTCAGGAAATTCTGAATACGCATTTTGAAGATTGGCTAGCATAGACTGTGTATGTGGCAGCAGATTACAAATTGCAATGTTGATTTTGAAAACAGAAGAACCTGTCTGAATGATGAAATAAAGATAGATAAGATAGCCCCTTTCAGGTTTCAAAATGGTAATTTTAAGCAAGTTGCCTAGAGAAATCTGTTATTCAAAAGGCTAGTTTGTGGCTCTCTCTGCCATGTGCTAAAATCATGGACTTGCACACCATATTGTAAACAGAAAAATATGGACCTGCTACTCATTGACATTTCTGTCCTAAAAGCCCTGAGTTTTATCATACTGATTTAATATGGAATTACAGTGTACTATGGAAAGGGCAAACAGACACAGAGACACAGCATTTAACCTGAAATATCTACATGGATGAAACTGTATGGCTGGCACATCAAGCCTGGAGGAAGAAAGGGCTTCTTTTGGACAAAGTTACCATAGACACGTGGTCCTTGGGCAGACAGAAATGATGGACATCCCAGACTGTTCCAGCTCATTCTCAGTTTCCTGAGGCTTTGCATCCAGACAGAAGATTTTGTAGAGGGAAGGCCTATGCCTGTCTTCTGTAAGAGGTCAAATTAATTAATTTAAATGATCTTTCTAAAACCTTTTTCCTCTCTGCACTATTAGCCTACTTCCCTCCTTTCCCCAACACTTAAGCCACAAAAATCAGACTATTACTTCCACATGGCAACCAAAAGCTCTAACTTCATGACTAAGCTTCATCTTCTACTGAGCATCAGCCCAGTGACACATGCTAGTCCCACAAAAATAAACAAGCTATTACCAGAAATCAGTAAAGATGTCATTACATCTTGCAGCTACAGGAAGGATAAGGAACTTGACAGTCCTGCAGCCACAAGAGAAGTATGCACCTATTCAAAATGCAAGTGGTAGCATTTGATGGGTTTTGAGATAAGGAGCATATTTGAGTGTCATACATACTAGCAATATAAAAGTTATTTCAATATAGTTGTTCAGGCCAAAATCCAGACCACAGAAAAATCACCCTATTAGAAAAGTTACATCCTTAAGCACAGTCAGCATTTTTAAAGCTATCTGGAAAGTCTTATATGGAGCCTTTTTCTCAATTTGACTTTTTTCCTAAATTGCTCATGCAGAAAACAGTAACAACAATATATTCTGCAGCAACACAACAGTTGAGTCTTTTCAGAATACAAGAATTTTTTATTTATTGAAAGAGCATAAGGTATCCAAGAAATTCAGCTTGACTCTTGCCTAGTCTGATCCAGTAGTATGCAGCTAAGGCACCCATGTCAGCCAGTAAGTCAGCCAATATTTCCTAAAGTGATAAAATGTAAAATTATCCAAAAATTTGACTTAGAAACAATGCAGGAAAAAGAGCCAAATTACTACTCCTTCTTATGTTTCACCACCTATATATATAAATTATTATTATAAATTATTACAAATCCTTCTTTTTTAAAAATATTAGCCTTCTATAATGATAATAGCATATTAATGATATTCAATTACCACTAAAGACCCCTGAATGAAATTAAAACTAAGAAGACTTCTGTTTATTATCATCACGTTTACTTCTTCAACATCAAACACCGCACAAAAGCAGAGCTCGTTATTAACTGCAGAGCCTTCAGTGGTCATCGCATAATTCTACAGATGAAGAAAATATCTACAGACTTGCTCAAAGAAAAGATTTGACCTTGAGGTACAACAGATCCTCTTTGAAACAAACCTTCTCCTCCTAAGCAATCCAAAGAGCTAGTGTCTAAGAGTGAATCTGCAGGTATTAGACATGAAGGGAAAAAATTCTTTTGAAATAAGAGGGGGGTTAGAGGAAAAGGGGACTCGAGCATACTGGGTTCCAGGTCACTTAACAATGGTTCAGAAAACTGTTCACCAGATGGGGAGAATTAACGCTAACATTTCTTAGCTTTTCTTTTGTGCCACAGAAGGGTAGGAATTATGAAATGGAGAAAATCCCATGTTGTAAACTAATTACCTTTTATCATATACCTCTCTCTCTTCTCCATTACAAAAAAAATGCTCAAAGGTTGAATATATTTTATGTAAAAATTTCATCATGTGTGTTATCACAGTATATTTCCTACAATTCCCTGCACTTTAGAGGGTTATTTGCTGTGACTGAAGGACTTAGATTAACACATACAAATCTCAGGGACACTTAAACCAAGTATTTGATTTTATAGGACTTAAAAATGATCCAAGCCAGAAGCATGTATCGCAATAATGAAACACATAACCTGCACTTCAATACATTATTTGGGCAGTCCCACTGAACCTATGCAATAACTCAAAGAGGCCAGTAAATCTCACTTCAAAGCACTGTATGAAGCACACCACAGCCTCAGATGCTACATCAGATCATAATCTCTCTGGTGGTTGCCAATCAGTGCAGGAACCT
This sequence comes from Parus major, assembly GCF_001522545.3. Classification (NCBI taxonomy): domain Eukaryota; kingdom Metazoa; phylum Chordata; class Aves; order Passeriformes; family Paridae; genus Parus; species Parus major. The sequence continues at coordinate 36,354,285 of NC_031773.1, read as the reverse complement.
TGGAACCCAGGCAAAAAGAAAACTGGAGCATTTTGAACTTTTAATAAATTAGACATTGAGAAAGCCCACAAAACAAAGTAAGCAAAAAGTTTTTTTTCAAGGAAAGGCCATTAATGTAATACCAAAAGACCAATAAAGCATGGGTCCTTCTATTATACTCTAAAAGCTTAAGACATCAAATTGAGGATTATAAAATAAGCATTAGACATATTTCTAGATCATAGTATGAGTAAGTAAAAGACATGAACTAGGAAAGTGAGGTTTTTAGGACAGTCTGTTTCAGAAGTGGGATTTCTGAAAGAACTTCCCATACTATGGAAGCATGAATTTACATGCTTAAACTGCCTTAGATACTGATGGATAAAAATTTAACAATACATTATCCAGAACTATGTGTAGAACAGAATGAAAAGGGTCTACCCATGCATCCAAAGTTAAAAACAAAGATCTCACCCTGTCTCATCAGCCAAAAGGCTGATGTCAGACTCTTCCTTCAGATCAGCTGATGTACAGGTTTTGACAGACAGCTTGCTAAACAAATTCAGGGAGTTTTCTGTACTGCAATATCATGTGAGCATAGCAGGCTACTTTATCCTCAAATGTACACTCATTTCCAGTTTACAGAAAATCATCAAAGAGTTTTGCAAGTCATTCAAATATAATTAAGCAATTAAAAATAATCTTACCTTCTTTTGATCTTCTAGTTTATGACTTACTGGATTCCTTCCATGCTTGTTCATCTCTGAAGATAAATCCATCACATTCACTACTTGCCCTTCAAAATGAAATCGGTTCAGCAATGCAGCAAACTAATCCAAAAAACAGGGGCTACCAACACAGAAACATGGTGCTTTTTTCCATCACACACCATCTCTGAACATCAATGATTTGGAGAAATGACTAAGAAATGCATTGATTGAGCTGAGGAAAACTTTGCAGTTCACTCTTGAGACTTTCCAAATCACCATAGCGTTTTTAAAAGCTGATGCTTGAGAAGAGAAATATTCATCTACCACTTTTAACTCCAACTGCTATCTGTATCTTTCTTCACGGGTTTCCATTTTACAGGAGATTACATCCTGACTGTGGACCTGTTGAGATAAAAAAAAAAAAATCATCAAGATTGATTTACAGTTTTCCATCACTCTTTTTAACTGATTATTGGGTACAGATCCATTAGGTGTGTGTGTAGATTTTGTGTGGTTTTTGTCTTCATGGTTTTGGTTTGGGTGGACTTCTTCTTTTGGTTGGTTGGTTTTGGTCTGGTTTTCTGGGTTTTTTTGTTTGTCCTTGTTGTATTTGTGTTTGTTTGTTTGTTTTTAAGTGGTTCTGGAGTCTCATTAGTACTTGAAATGTGCTAAAGAATGAGTACTGCTCATTTAGTAGGATGAAGTAATATATGGTGCCATTCATTCCCCTCTACATCACTCTGAGCACACAGAATATTCACTGAGAACAGGTCAGTGAATTTCAGATATCAAAGCAAAGGAAAAGTTCTAGGAAAGAGAAAAGCAAAGACTATTTGTCTACAATACAAAAACACTACATTAAAAATGGTCCAAGAAATGCTCCTTAAAATGCCAAGTCACACCCCTAAGCTTTCTTATTGTGATCCAGTTACAAAATAGGAGAAAGGCACAAGGGTGAGATAAACCCAACAATGAGACAAAATCAAGAGAGCAATATTGATACAAAGAAGCACTGATAGCATAGTACCCTGTGAGATACAATTTCTTCCCCTGGCTGCAGAGTGCTCCAATAAGAAATAAAATTGTAGTTATTCTCAACGCCACAGCATTTATCTTGTTTATCCTCACATGCAGTAGAACATGATAGCAATAAAGGAGTAATCAAGCAATAAGGACAAGTCCTTTACAAAAATAACTAGAAACAAACAGAAGATGCATTTGCCTTGGGAAATCAGAGGAATGAAAACAATTGTACAATAAGCTACGGTATGAGAGAACACATACCCAGATATCTTGTTACTCAGACACTACTTTAGCCTGATCCATCTTACCTTAGAATCAAATGAATTTTCCTTGCTATTCTACCTTTTGAGAATCACCTCCTTTTGCAGATATAGCAGTGTATTGCAAACACACTCACCAAAGGAAACTCAAATGTTTAGAGACCATTTTTCTGTTCATTATTTAGAGTATCCTGGGGAAAGCTGGTGAAATAAAAAACAAGACTAAGGTGTTAACTGCCCATAAAATAGAAAGCAGTGATTAAAACTATGCTGTTAAAATCTTCCATAAACTTAGGATTTTATTGGATTAAGAAGCAGACCAGATTCAATAGCATACTATAACCCTCCCAAGCACACATACCTTTTCTCACCCTGTTTCCACAGAATCTGAAGCACAGCAGGACAGAGCCAGATATCACCATAAGGTGCAGCCTATTCCCACCCCCACCTGTGATTTCCCACATTTGGCAGTTTCACAGATCCACAGAATACACAAAACCATAATGCCAGGATGCAGGAAGATGAAACATGAGATACTGCTGCAGGGATCAACATCTGGATTCATGCTTATAACAATTGTAAAGCCAAGATAAGTCAAAACCAAGCTCTTAAAACCCAGCAGTTTCTCTGGTTCATTTCATGGTCAGACATGTGAATTATATTACTTCCCATGCCTGGCAATTATACTATCTAGGCAATTAAGCTATTCTGTGGAACTACATGGTGTTTTCAAGCCAAAGTTGGACAGAATGCAAATAATTTTGTTTGGACTGCCCTCATTACTTTTAACATGCAAAGCACAGGGTGGCAATTCCTGCTCATTCCATTCAGCACATTGTTCCATGGTCTTCAGCCTTTTCAACATAAACAGCTGTAATTAAATGCTCTTGGCTGGCAATTCTTCTTTCTTTTTTTTATTACAGTGGAACAAAATTTATTATTCAATATTATACACTGATATTTAACATGCACAGTCACAGAATAAAATATCCAGAGTTCTAGATAACATGATGATCACACACTAAATGATACATTATTTTTAAGTCACCCACAAATATAAAAGTCAAGGTGAGTTAGAACTTTTTTACCATTTTATTTTCTTAACAGACACAAAAAAGTCATTCAATAACAATTTCTAATAATCAAATACTTATAGCAAAATTGTCTTCCAGATGCATTTAACACTGCAAGCACAGGCCTAAAGGAAGTGGAGCAAGCTATCCAAGCCAGGAACATCCTTAGACTTTCTTGCTAAACAACACAATGAGGAAAACACTATGTGGAAATTACTATGAGGGGCTTAGGGGAGGGAGCTTCATAACTTCCTCCTCTAGAGAAACAATGGAAAGCATTCTGGGTGATGAAGATTCTGGGTTAAGTACCACAAATACTTGCCTAAATTCAAGTGGACTTAAGTCAGGTGAACTGTGTCTGAAATAACTTCTACTTCACTGTGAGCTACAGGTTACTGATGGACTAGTGGTGAACAACCCCAGAATACATCCTGAGAATTAACCAGCATTATCTTTTCTATACTGCCCTTATTATCAACATAGATAGTTCTTGAAAATTTTACACTGACAGGATTTTCAGAAAACAACCAGAATCCTCAAGCTCCCAGGCCTCTTCCATGTACTAGTAGTAGCACTAGTAATAATACTAATACTAATACTAATTTCCTATAAGTGGCACAATCACTAAATATTTGGTGGAAGCTAACACATATTTTTACAATCTGGATGTTGTAAATCAACCTGGTTGAGGAGAACATTCAGGTAGGGTGAGTTGTAAGCAACTACTATTTTAGTCAGTTCTTATGATTCTACAAAATCTACATAGAAAAAGTTGCTGTACAGCCATAGGAAAAATTTACCAAATGAGTTTTTTTCTTAGGCTTCTTCCCATTGTCAGTGGCCTTCAGACGTATTAGAAGTCCATGACCACATAAGGACCTGAAGAACACATAACAACCACACTGCTCTGTGGTTGTTGTTATTGGCAAGGGTGGAGACAAGTGGCTATGTTAGAGACCCAACAGATTACTTTCTTTTCCAAAATCCTCTTGCACCCACATGGACAGTCTCAATTTTTGCCATGGCATTAAAGCAATTTTAAGACAGGTCTAGGTATAAAACTATGACTGTAACTTGTATATTTCAAATTTTCTGGTTTGTTTACAGGACAAGTCTACTGAATTGCATCCTGGGTATTATCAGCTGCACTGATAATGGTTTATGCTTAATAGAGTTATGTTTTTATTAAAGAATTTCTGGATATGCTGATAGGAGATGTCATGCAAATTTTAGAAGGACACAACAGCAATTTTCAGTACTAATTCCTCATTAAAATGGAGCTTCTAGTTTATGTGCAGTTATACCAGGGAATTTGGGGATGGGAGGGAGAACAAACTGAGGACAATACCCATTTACCTGTTTCAGACACAACAGTTTGTATGCCAGGACCAAAAGCAAGTGCCATCTGTAAATCTCAGTGTACAGCTAGAGCAAATCCCAGATACAAACCAGCCTTTGCTCTTGCCCATCAGTGTTCCCAGGGATGGCAGCTTGGCTGAGAGAAATGGTGGAGAGTGTCAAGACTATGCCTCCCTTGAGAATGGCAATGGGGCACATCTTGTGCAAGGCGTGCTTCTGCCCCACTGTCCTTCAGGTTGATAAGGCTTACCACTAACATTCTGCAAAATTATTCAGCTTCACATTGAAGATAGGCAGGTCAGGAATATCAGGAGTATGACTTCCATACTTGACATGATTCTATGAATCTTCTAGGTGACGTGGCACCCCAGTATGGCTCTAATAACTTACTCACAGCAATAGTTTCACAATGGCCTTAAAAAATATCCAACCATGAAAGCTTCTTATCTTTCTTTGTAGTCTTTTCCCACAGGGAGAAAGCATTAAGGTTCTCTTTATGGGTCTAACTTCAAACATTATGATCAGGCACACAAAGAGTTATCAGAAAAAGAAGATGATGTTGACTCTTGGAGGATTTGAGAGCGATGCCAGGGAACATTGCTTTTAGCCAGCATTCAGAATAAGAAGCCAGTATCTGTTCTCTGCACACACATATGATAGAAGTGCCATAGAAAGGCTTGTCTGCACCAGATAAAAGCAGTCTGGGAAGGCAGCTGGTGAGCCAAAAACATATCTCTAAGCACTGAGGCTTGCCTACAGAATTATTTATTCTGATACAAAATGAATTATCCTCCAAACACATGCCTGATTCACAGCAATACAAAAAGCTGCAGTGTTTACATCTCTTTTTAATCAATGTAATGGTTTTTACTTAGATAAAGTGACCCCATAAGGACAAGTCTAGAAATATTTCCTTTATTAAGTGCATGTGTGGCTGAAATATTTGTATTATTTCTGCAAATGGTGTCACGTAATCCTCTGCATTTCTTCATAGGGCAAAACTCCTCTTCAGTACAGAATTCTATGTGGAGCCACCACATTAATAGTGAGGATAGAATTACAATTGTTTGCATTGTTCCTAGCTCTAGTCAATGCATATTAAAACATTTATTTTCTGATTTGTATGGATTAAAGAAAAAGATAAAGGGTGATCTAATATTTACATCCTTGCAATGCTTTTCTGCTAAGCAGGACGCAAATTGCCTCAAAATCATCAAACTGAATGCACAAATTAACACTGGTGCACAGAATGAATTAGAAAAAATGAATTCAAAATCATATGTATATATATATTCACACACATTTATATGAGACTGTTCTATTCTCAGAAACCATAGTTATAAATGCTACAGCAACTCAAATCTTTTTGTTTTTTTCACATTGTTTTTATCTTACATAGCAACCTCCATCAAACAGACTGAATCCTCTATACAGAATTTAGAGCTGCTATTACATGATAATTTTATTTTAGGCTTGGAACCTGTACCAGACAGGAATTCCTTCTCTGTTCCATCATCCAATTCTCTTGCCACTGACTATCAGAGATAAAGAAGCATAAGAAAATCTATTTTTAAGAGATAGTCCAGTCTAGCCTTTTACATGATGTCTCCTAAAGATTTGTTGTAAGGGATGACAGTTTTGTTGCATGCACAGTACTCTGTGCCAAGATACATAACTGAGCATCAGACTTAAATGATATTTGGTTATCTCACCCAGAACTGCCCTGCTACATATTCAATCTCTTAAGAGTTTCTATGAAATAACTACATTTCACTGTGCCTTACAGCACTTCTGCAGACATGCTGCAAAGAACAAATTCCACCTTATATCAATTCTACCTCTAGTTTCAGTGGGATATTTCTCCATTTCTGTCCAAACTTGTTTTGAATGTTCCTCTGTACTACTCAAATTGATGAAAATAGTATGGTGTAGCTTTTCTATTTCTAATGTTTGAGAAACAATAGGAAGAATTAATATTCCTTATTTATTTACATGGTAAAAACCCTGCAATATTGTATTATTTTTTATAGCACTGCACATATAAAAAAAGAGCTGCCCTGAATAATAAGACAAATATTTTCCAAAACCTACCAAAACCCTGGATGGGATATGAGAAAGAAAGACAACACTGAAGTGGAAATGAAGAGGAATATTGAAAGCATATTCTCATATTCTAAATATACAATAGAAAGAGTAAGCAAGAAAATACAATTAAATCCAACAATGCAAGTACACCTATATGGATGTTAAATTGCTCTGACCCATTAACCAAAGCAGTCTCTTTATGTAAGAAAACTATTTATGAGGCTCATGAGAAAGAGGAAGGCTAATCAAAAAGAGCAGAGAGCTCACATACCTTTGAAATTTTGTTTCCTAGGGAGCTATTAAGCCTTCATTTCTCTTGCTTTTAAGTTTTGATTGGCATGCTGAAAAAAGATGCAGCTGACCTGTGTCTGAGCAGTGGCTGATCTTCTGGGAGTTTTAATCATTTACAGCTATTGTTCTAACCAGATTGCCAAGACATAAAAAAATCCCAGAAAAATTGTGAAACACTTTTTTCAGTGCACTTTACAAAATTTCCAGGAAGAGAAAGGCCTTGGACTTTGGGAAGTTGATATATGGTAGCTCTATGGAGACTAATAGATCTGGTACATTGCAATACCCCATGTTAAAACTTTGCTACCATCCATGAATGGAAAGCAGCCCAAGGAGAGGTGTTTTCTCTGTGTATATAGGCTGTGAATATGACAAACAGGAGCACATGCAAAGTTTCACATATGTTGCTATTTTGAGCAATTTACATATTCAAAATACAAAAACACACAATGAAGGGTTGCCAGTTACTCTTACATGAAACACCAAAAGCCACCTCCCCTACTCTACTGGAAATAAGAACTTGCACTCCCCAACTTGATAAATCTAAGTTCTTGAAACTTAAGAATACCATTAAATTACACAGCCTCTCTTGATCTGTCAAGACTTGCTAAATAACTCAATTGGATAAAAGATTCAGCTGCATTTGCAGAAAAATTTTAACTCAATGCCTGGTACAAGTAATGAAGCTAAAAATCTTACCTATGCTCACAGACACTTCACAGCTGCTTCAAAAGCTGCCAATTAATTCTTTCAGTATTTGTTTAGTGGCAGCCTTTAAAGGTGAACCTCATGCTCATCACAAGAAATTATATATAGGTGCTGATCAAACATTGCAAACAGTGCTCTGTTACCTCAGTATTCAATCCATGTCCAGACCACTCTCCTGCAATTAAGTCAATTGATCCAAGTAAATATGTGGCTGAAAAAACAACTCCTAGAGACTGCAAAGCAGAGAGATAACTGACAAAATGAGACTGCTGATTAGGGTTGGGGGAAAGAGATAAAGAGAGGGGGGAAAGGGGGATGCAAAAGGACTATAAATATTTTTACAGAAAGAGCCAAGTGACAAAAAAATATTTCAAATATTTGAAGACAAAAAGCTTCAGTAGGGGGTGCTGTCTTAATCGTGAAGCAAAAAGATCACCTTTGATGGTAGAAGTCTGTCCTCACAATCACGTCACCACAAACTAGTTTAAATTTGGGCTGGGAAAGACCTTCTGGGTAAATTGCTTCCTGGTCTGCCAATGCAGAATACATTACTTCATTGTATTTTCTATTTATTCTGGTATTATGCTAAACTCCCAAGTGACACAGCTCACAGTGCTTACCACATGAGAATGTTAAACAGGCCAATAGAAAAGAATCATCTAAGAAGTTTCTCAAAATATGGGTATATTGACTTAAAATTTAAGCTGAATTTTACATTCTTCAAGAAATTTGTACCAATATTTACCAATGCAAATAATTGCTCACTCTCTATATTTTTATTTACTGATTGTAACCTCACCATTTGGAACACATTAAAAATCTTTTATTAATACAAGTATCTAAGCAAACTCTGATTTTTGACTTATCTTAGGTCTCAGTCCACTCAAGTGAAACTAAAATAGACCTTGAGAGTACCACATATACAACTGCATTTTAAGCTATCAAGCACTATATCAGCTGATCCCAAGAGTCTCAAAGATGGAAGTCCATTCAAGGGTTAAAAGAGCTTTAACTGACAATAACATGGACTGGAAATACAGGAATACCTAGACAGTCCTACTGAAAATGTAGAACTGAAAAGGGTTTGAGGTAACATGTAGGAAATAATTGTTATAGGAAATTTAAGGCCTTTGTGTCTACCTAGACCAGATGTTCACTCATTAATGCCTAAATTATGTCTCAAGACAATAATGTACTCAAAGAACAATGTCACACTCCAACTGTAAAGAGATTTGCATCACTGGGTATACCAAACTACTCAGTGTCTGTGAGACAATCTCAAGTGGGATTCATCTGAATAGACAATGTTGCCTAAGTCTAAAATCATGGCTTGGTGGTCTCTCTGTAGTTTGAGAAAATAAATAGGCATTTTTAGAATGGAATTCTTCTCATCCAAACTAGCTGAGATGAATCATGACCTAGAGGAATCATGACCTAAATGGCTTAAGAATGTACAGACTTTTGCTGCATGTATGAAATCAGGTGAGAGGAATCATTTCCTTCAAGCGACACATCTTAAGGGATAGAATATGTGAGGCTCATACATTCAAACACATGTTAGGAAGCCATTAAAAAAAAATAAAATAAAATAAAAGCTCAAAACCTGAAAAACAAACGAAGCCTAAACATCTGATCAAGCCCTACTGGAATAATCCCACACAAATAATCAGTATCTATCTCTTCATTCCAAGTGGATGTGAAGATCAACGGATTTTACTGCTTTGTAACAGGTGAAAATGCTGTCACAATAAAAGTGAGCTACTCTAGGGGAAATCAGAATCTGCTCCTGTCACAAAAAGTTGCCTACAATTATACCTCTTCTTTCTTGAAAGTTTAATGTTGACTTGGCAGATAGTTGTCAATAGTCTCACAAAAATTTACTGATTTATTTTAAGTACAAAAGGCACAAATACACCTCAAGTACTTCAAATTTTGTCATGTTTTTCATTTTTTTATGCTAGAGAAAATGTATTCTGTAGCTACTCAAGTCAACAATAAACCTTGTTGTTGTGGTTTAGGAATGATACTCTCTAATTTAGTCCTGCTAAAACCATTCTGCACTTGCTTTCCTCTCCCCCTGCAAGTGGGAGCACAAAAGGCATAGATCATGGGTTGATCTAAGAACCATTTACTAGAAAGAGCAATGAGACAAGAAAATTAACAGTAACAGCAACAGTACTAACAGGAAAAGGTGTAAGACAAAGCAAGGATTTACAAAGAAAGCCAGCAACAGTAGACAGTAATCAAATACCAGTTAGCTCTTCCCCATGATATTTTCTCCCACTGGAAGGAACATCATTCTCAAAAGCAAGAGAGAGACCCTTTTCCCAACCCCAGGCAATGACTGTGAGATAATACAGAAAAACCTCCTAGGTCATAAAACCTCATAGCTCTTCAGCTACTGCAAAAAATTAACTCTGTCCTGGCCAAAAGTAGGACACTCATGAAGACAAAAAGTAGGCCTTTCACTGTTTTCTTTTAAACCTTTGAAACAGCTTTGAGAGTTTATTTGCCTCTCAATATGCAGAACATTTTTTTGACACAGTCTTTTCTTAGCAGACATGGCTTGGCCTATTTCTGGAATATAACACTGATGATCTCTTTATCGCGTCATACAAGTTATTTGTCCTGAATAAATAACAATAACTGGGACAATCTTATGACTTCTACCTGTGTAAATACCACTCCTTAGATCTGAGTAACATGGATCCCTGACCTAGCTACAAGTTCCCTCCTCACCCATATCCTGTGCTTATATTTAGAGATTCTATGATTCTTTGTCACACAGTGAGATTAAAGAAATTTAAATCAGTCTTGGTTTGCAACATGTTTTATAATAAAATTTGTAATATCTTCTAGTATTTACTGCATGAGTTACATGAGTTACATTGTCTGTAGAACTTTTGATTTTATTTCTCATATCTAAGCAATTTTTAATATCATATAGTACTGCAAACTTTCCTCCTAAAATATCCTAAAAGCTAAATTATAAGCTATATTATAAGGTTGTTAATCCACCTTCATCCAAGTTAACTACAGGATGTATGTTGTGATTTTAAGACCAGCTGAAAATTGAGCATGGCACAGCTGTTTGCTCAACCTCTCTCTCTCCCTCCCACTCTGATGGAATGGGGTGGGAAATTAAAGTAAAGCTTTTATGTTGAGATAAGAACAGTTTAATAGTTAAAACTGATGGTAACACTGATCTACAACTCAGCTGGTGAGCTCATTCAGCTGGTGAGCTACCAGAGGTTCTATTCCTCTTTTCAAACAAACACATGTTCCAGCCCTTCAAAAAGTGCCAAAAAATTAACTCTGTTTGAAACGTGCAAAAATTAAAGAAAAAAGAAATGCTAATTATCAATGCAAACAATTCTTATTTTCTCTGCTGAGACAGCTGTCTGGTAATTTGCCCTCCCAATTATTAAAATGTGATTCATGTCACAAACACAATGCTAAATTAGACCACAAATGTGCACTGCCTACACTGCTGTATTTACATCTAAATATTGTCAGTCTCCCAGACACTCTTGGTAATCAACACACAGAATATGTATCATTCAAGATAAAGAAATTCGAAGGTCAGAAATCATCCACAGTGATAAAATAAGCACAATTGCTTCATGTGATAAAACATGCACGGACTTGTGAACAGTATTTAGCCGGATAATATCTGCATCTCATATGTATCCAAATTTACCATTAGCCTTACATAATCAAAAATCAGATATGGAAAAAACTCTGAGAGAGAAATTTAGCAGCTGGGTTTTTAGAAAATGTGGTTTCTGAAATTAAAAACTCAAATCTAATTATTTTGTTCACTAGATGCTCAGACTGGCAAAAAAAAGACTGAAACAGTCCTGTAAAATGTATTATGTACTCTATCACAATAACAGTATCTACCTGAAGAACTTTCTGTAATTAATTGCATTATATAGTTGTGTACAAATATTAAAAGGCTTCACCATAAAAAGACGAAAGATGCCACTGTCCTACTAATTGTTGACAGCCAATAACATTTCAGAGTAAAAGGGTAATCCTGAACATATTACTGCATCTAAAATATAACCAAAATACACAGAATATTATTTTTATAAGAAAAATACTCCACACTTTTTTTACATACTCAATATAAATTTACACATAAATTCAATGTCTGCTACTAAGTAGCATGCACACAAATTTCAGATCAATACAAAATCTTAATATTTATATTGTACTTCAATTACATTTCCATAACAAAACCAACTTTTTCTTTTAGTAATTTAGATGTACCAGCCTAAACAGCCTTTAGGTTGTAAGATTGTTACAGCTATTACTGGATAATACTAACAGCCACATTGAAATACTGGTACAGTATTGATTTGTTTTCAAAAATAGAGCACTGCTTCCCAAATCCCACAAATTTACACAAAGCAATGTGATATGAATGATGTTTCATTTTAGAAATGCTTATACGTACCAGGTGATGCAGTCAGAATGTGTGATTTGTCATCATGTCACTGTGAGATTCTGCATGAAAATGTTTTGGATGTTCATAAATCATGAACATCCAAAACATGGACCAGAAGGGATCCATCCCAGGGTGATGAGTTTGCAAAACTGCTCTCCATCATTTGCCAACAGTCCTGTCTCACTGGTGAGGTTCCAGATGACTGGAAGCTGGCAAATGTGATGCCCATTCACAAAAAGGGTGGGAAGGAGGATCCTGGTAGTTATAGACCAGTCAGCCTGACCTCAGTACCTGATAAGATAATGAGGCAGTTTATACTGAGTGTCATCACACAGCACTTACAGGATGGCCAGGGTATCAGACCCAGCCAGAACCGGTTTAAGAGAGGTAGGTCGTGTCTGACCAGCCCAGTCTCTTTTTATGATCAGGTGATCCACCTGATGGATGCAGGAAAGGCTGCAGATGTTGTCTGGTCTTCAGCAAGGCCTTTGACACTGTCTCCCACATCACAATCCTGGAAAAGCTGGCAGCCCAGGCTTGGACAGGAACACTCTGTGCTGGGTTGAGAACTGGTGGTGAACAGTGCTGGGGCCAGTCATCAGTGGTGTCCCTCAGGGGTCTGTGCTGGGGCCAGTCCTGCTCAATATTTTTATTGATGACATGGATGAGGGTATTGAGTCCTTCATTAGTAAATTTGCAGATGACACTAAGCTGGGAGCGTGTGTCGATTTGTTGGACTGAAGGAGGGCTCTGCAGAGAGACCTGGAATGGTTGGATGGATGGGCAGAATTCAATAAGATGAAATCTAATAAGTCCAAGTGCTGAGTCCTGCATTTTGACCACAATAACTCCCAGCAACGTTATAGTCTGGGGATGGTGTGGCTGGACAGTGCCCAGGCAGAAAGGGACCTGGGGGTATTGGTGACAGCCGGCTGAACAAGAGTCAGCAGTGTGCCCTGGTGGCCAAGAAGGCTCCTGTCCTGTGATCAGGAGTCGTGTGGCCAGCAGGAGCAGGGAGCTCATTATCCCCCTGTACTGGGCACTGGTGAAGCCACACCTGGAGTGCTGTGTCCAGTTCTGGGCCCCTCAGTTTGGGAAGGACATTGAGACACTTGAGTGTGTCCAGAGGAGGGAACGAGGCTGGTGAGGGGCCTGGAACACAAGTCCAGCTGTTGGTGTTGTACGGTTGATCAGCCTGGAGAAAAGGAGACTCAGAGGTGACCTTATCACCCTCTACAACTCTCTGAAAGGTGGCTGTAGGCAGGTGAGGGTTGGTCTCTTTCTCCAGACTGCATTGCCCATTCAAAAAAAGGGTGGGAATGAGGATCCTGGTAATTATAGGCCAGTTAGCCTGACCTCAGTACTGGGGGTAAAATAATAGAACAGATTATACTGAGTGTCATCATGCAGCTGACAGAAGCTGCATCAAGGGAAATATAGGTCGGATATTAGGAAAAAGATTTTTTACAGAAGGAGTGACAAAATACTGGAATGGTCTGCCCAGGGAGGTGGTGGAGTCACCATCCCTGGATGTGTTTAAAAAAGATTGGATGTGGCATTCAGTGCCATGGTTTAGTTGAGGTGTTTGGGCATGAGTTGGACTCGGTGATCTTGAAGGTCTCTTCCAACCTAATTATTCTGTGAAAACACTGAATTATTACTACTTACATATTTCTACATTCTTGCTGTTTGTAGATTTAATAAAACTAAATTGCATCATACAAGTAGAGCCTAGAAGAGAAGAAAAAGCTCAGAAAACAAGGTCTTTACCCAAGGAGTGTATCACATTGCAGTGATAGAAATTTAATGGTTCTTCAGGAAGCATAATGAACAGCCTTATCTCAGGAGACCTCTGTTCTCCACACCCATCGAATGGTGACAGCTCATCCTTACCAGAAATCGATACATAGAGGAAAGCACTTGCCTGAGAGCATTAAACACTGTTAAATTCCTGTTAGATGCCTGCTGTCATCAGAGACAAGCATTACCATGCAGCCTACCAACTACTAGCTCAGATACTGCAGTTCAGGCAAAGAGACCTTTCTATATTTCTTAGTACTACAAATCAAGAACACCTCTGTTTAATTTGAACCTGTTTGCTTCTACTAGTCTGGCAGTTCTAGTTCCCCATACCACTACATCAACAAGCCAGATCTGGTCTTGGCAGGCAGTGGGGAGCTGCACAGGCAGTAAAGGCAGTCCCCTGGAGTGGAAGGGAACACACAGCTTTATCCTGCCACATTAGGAGCAGTATTGATGGGCTGCAAGACTATTTTGCACAGATGTCCTCTGACAGAAAGTGGATCTCTAATACTGAACCCTTGAGTATAAAGATAAAATGGAAAGATGTGAAACATTTGGGGTCACAGAAGCATTTGACTAAGCTTTCTCCAAAATAACAGCAGAAAGAAAACCAATCTAACTCAGCAACTAAACATTTACGCACACAACATTCCTAGATAATAGGAAGCAGAACACAGTCTTTTCCACAAGAATTATTGTGAAAATTCATGACCTGGTCATTCAATCCAACTGAAGCAAGCAAAAAGCTGTATACTCCATAAGAGTTTGAGCTAGAGATGGGTAAAAAGATTTGCAAGCAATAAAACATATACTCAGCTGTACTGTAAACAAATATTAACAACAACAACAAAAAAAAAAAACCACACAAACCTATCCCTATCTCTCTCAAATAAATATTTCTATGCCTAATTTTTCAGTAAGTTCAAACTGTACTCTAGTATTTGCAATAAGAGGAACTTATTGCTCTGAGATCAGCATATTTTATTAGCACTCCACTGCAGTGCTGGACAACCACACTAAACATCAATACCTTCAACTGCTCAAAGAACAATTACATTCTGCTTTAAATATATCTCAGTTAAAACATACAGAAAACATCACTGAGAGCAATATCAGACTCCATTCTGGTGAGCCGTAAAAGCAATTTGTTATTCACACATTTTTTAAAAAAGTAATGTTTAAATCTATTTTTAAAATCTGGTTAAGCTTGTAGGGTCTTTGTGTTATGAACATATTTGTTTGCTTTGAACGTGCTATGAATTTGTAGGACCAAGAACAATGGCACACATTCCCTCCCTTGCCCCTTTTTTATTCTTATCCCTTAATAAAGTGAGTTGAAACAAATAAACATAGCTAATTTTCATGACTGACTCACAAAAATTGGACTAGTAACAAAGGTAGGTATCTGTGCAGTTTGCAACAAATGTATCATAACACTGTCAAAATGCAGAGACACATATTATAATTTATGACCTGAAATTGTTTTAATTACATACTTATAGTAACATTTCTCTGCCTAATATTTTCAAAAATAAAACATAATCAAAACAATGCTGATGTTTTATAAGCAATCCACTTTCTGGTCCAGCTCCTACAATCAGGCTAAGAAGCATCTTAGCAGTCATTCACGCTTAGAAGAACACAATTTTCTATCTCCACATGAAATGGTGAAAGAATTAATGACAATGACCATGAGATTCACATTTCATCACCTTGTTTTGTGAGCTCTCTTTCCTTTATATAAAAATCGTTTTTGTGCTGGATAAACCATTTAACACCATGTCCTTCATTAGCACAGAATGAAAACGAAATGGAGAAGAAGACAGTCCCCATCCTGTTCACAGCAGGCAACCGCATATAGTAAAAAACAGACAATGATCACAAAAGCAGGTATTAAATGTCAGTTTTAGCAGAGCCAGGAGGCAAGCTGGAGGCAGTCCATCCAGGACAGGGCAGATGCACAGGAGAGATAACCTGCCTTACTGCTGTCCAGGGTGTGTATGCACTCTGGGTACAGGACCAGGCAACACTGTCAATCTGACATCTCAGAGGAGCCCTTAGTTCTCTTGTACAGGTATTTAAAAATAGTTTGCTGTTTTCATGATAAAAAAACTTTTTCTCATGTATTCCATTTATATTGTGCCCTTTTGCCAGACAATTTTCAAGTGCTTAATATTAATTAGCTCTCAAAAGGCATATTTAAAGAATAGACAATCATTTCATCCACACTTCTATCCTCTGTGGCACAATGTGGTGACAACAACATGACAGCTACTTAAAAAGCAAAATATAATAATGGAGAACCTAAAGCTGCTGAGGGTAAATTTTCTTAAGCTTGAATTTTCAAAGCCTATTCAAGGCCCCAGCTGAGCTCCTGTGGGCTTCTTTGAAGCTTCTAGCTTTCCTAATCAACCCAAGGATCTTTTTCAAAGAGAAGTGAAAATCTCAATATTATTAAACCCTATTAAGCACATACCTTTGCCCCATCCTGGCTTTATTTTGTTATTTGGGTATTTTTTGAAGTTTCTGTGCAGTATTTATGGGTGTTTTTTTGTTCCCTGTGAATTATTTTGCACTCTCCTACTTTCTAGAAGGATAGCCTACTACTATTATCTCAGGCTTAAGAGTATATTTTCTATTGACCTTCATGTAAAATTCAAAATATGAATTTAAAATCATACACAAAAGCAGAATAGAAAAAGAACAGTGTAGGAAACAATTATGAGACTGTATTTCTAAATGTCTGAAAAATGCATAGCCAGACAACAACTAGCAGGTAAGCTATAAATAATGTCGCACAGTTCGTTTGGATTTTAAAGACTTAATGTACAAGCAACAATAATTAATTTGCAGTTATTTGCAATTGAGATTTTTTTTTTGTTCATCTGCACTATTTATTATACACTTATTCCACTTTTTCAATGGCAAACACTGAAGGCTCCAGGTCAAGCACTAGGAAGTGCATTGGAGAAGCAAAAAATAAAGGTTTCCGTTTTGTCAGAACAGCAAAATACTATTTAAAAATATCTAGTATGGATATGGAGATGGCATAGATAAATTATCTGTAATGAAAGAAGTAGCTGATGCTAATAACTGAGCTAAATTGGTCAAATAACTAATTAAAGTGTCATCTTTACTTAAAATGCCAATTAGAGCAAAGGGTTATTAAGATACATGTCAGTCACTAAAACTGATGAATCCTAATTCTTTTACTGGATGTCTTTTCTTTAGCCTCCCCCAACAGCAAGAGCTCTTACCCAAAATAAAACCAAGCTCTCACTTCCTTTTTTTAAGAAACAGTGCATTCAAACTATTCCAAAATGCAAAAATTAACAGTGCTACAACACAAAAATAAATTAACTGTCTGTTAAGACAAAGAAATAGCCAAGATATCCAACAAGAAAAAAAGGGGGAGGGGGGGAAATGCAGAGAAAAAGGAAAAAGAAAGGCAAATAAGTTAGCCTGAGGGTAGCTTGTTATGGCAGCTGATATGAAATGCAGATCCTTCTTCCCAGCCCCCCACCTCTGGAAGGAAATCTTCTCCAGATTTCAAAGCTTGTATAATGAGGAGCCAATAAAACATTATAATCTGCTAATGCCTCTTACCCCTGATTCACTTCCTTTCCCTTCAATTTAGCCACATCACATAGATTGCCATGGTTTACTAGACAATGCATGAGGATGAGGATTACACTACAATTGACAGAAGATAATAACAAACACAGTAGAAACACAACAATAATACTTCCAACAACCCCTGTAATTGGAGACAAGATATTGTAATGACAGATCTATTAGCACTAGGCCAGTGGGAAAACATCTGGGTTTCAAGCTTGCAGGGGGCAGTTGTCTGAGTTGTTTTGGCCTGACCAAAAACTCATCATTCTGTGTTTTCTTCCCTGCTTAGCTCAGTGGGTTTTGGATCAAGACAGCATCATTATTTTGGTATCTCAGTATTGCTACATTCAATCACCTCAAGAAACAATAAATCCATGCATATAAAGTAGTCCAACTACTGGATATCATGCTGCCTTCCTTCAATTTCCTTAAAACCAAAATATAGCAAAAAGGAACACAACCCATTGAAACTGCATTCACAATCTGAAAACAGGCCTCCAAATCTAGAAATCAGCAGATAAATTAACAAATATGCACTCATACCTAATTATTTTGCTTCAATACACTTCCTTGATTTCATTTCAGCCTTGCTTCTCTTTCTTTGCTACCAACACTCCCTAAGACTTGTTTCATTTAAAGATCTCTTCAGAAAATGCAACTTATTTCATGAATATGTGAGCCAAATAAGCTGTTCCTGGCCTAATCAACCTTAGCTTCTATGGTTTCACCTTCCAGGATAAACCTTACCATGTTTACCAGTTTACAGCTCTGGAAATGGCCCTTTCAACACTATAGTCACATCAAAACAGATGTTCAGAACTTTGGCATTCCTAAACTGGAGGCTAAATCTTCCATCCTAGCCCAGCACAAGCAGAGGAAAAGCGGCAAAAGTCACATTTACCACAGTGCATTGGCCACAACAGATCTTTAATGAAAATTGAAACAGTCCAGAGACTGTTTTCATTTACACTCAATTCTGTCCAATTCAAAGAAATTATTTGAGGAATGGGAAAGTAGAGGTATAGTCCAGCAAGAAGTTCTGCGAAAATTTCTTTCCAGATCAAGACCTGACAGGAGATGTGAGAGTTACAAAGAAATCCTCAAGGAACTCCCATCTCTGGAAAGCAGAGTAAAATTGGACTTGCAACTTACTATGCTATGCTACACTATACTGTGCTACATAATGTTCCACAGCCATAATATTTATTGCCAGGTAGAGGTCTCTTGGTATTTTGATTCTTCAGGAGATTAATTATAGTGACTTAATGATGAGTAAACAGAATATTGGTGACTTAGAACATTTGGTTCACATTAAATTACTAAAATAGGAAGAATGAAACTTAAAAACCACCAATCTCTGACTTCACAAATAAGGTAGTGTAAGTGTAAATATACTTCCACTGGATTATTTTGGCATACTCCGTAGTGAAAATAGACAAGATGAACTGTTTAAGATCAGAAAGTTTTCAGTATCTAATAGAATGTTGAAGCAAGTGCATCAAAGCAGATTGCAGCAGCTAAATAAAACTTCAGTACATCAGAAACTTCACAAGAAAAGAAAGGAAACAAGCCATACCAGCAGAAATAGATGATCAGGAGCAAAGACACCTAGAAACACAGCATAAAATAAAAAAAAAATTTAAAAGGAAAAATGGACTAAACTTAAACAAGTTTAAACTCTTTACTACCAGGCATCCCTTCTTTTACTGCATTTAGAAGTATCTTTTCAACACACCTGCCCTTGGTTTCAAATAAATCAACTGATCCATCAGTTATACAGATCTTCCTAGTAGAAACCCTATAGTCTGAATAACTGAAGCAAGGGCTGCCAGAATTAGGCTTAAAAACCTTAATTAATACTCCTATGACCAGTAGGCTTGCTGTAAGTATAGATTCTATGTGTTGCCTTGAAAAAAACGATATTAATTAATAACATCCTCTCTCCAGATTATTAGATTTTCAGATCTAACAAAAGAAAGAGAACTGGCAGAAGAGTTGGCATCTTAAATTGGCCAAATGAAACACAATACACTGAGAGGAAGATAACATAGCTTCTGATAGTGAAGTAGTGACTGCACCAAAACATATGAATTGAAGAGAATTAAAGATACTGTAAAACTGTAATTTTTTTATTAATATCTTCTATAACAAATTTGATGACACATGCTACATTTAAAGTCATTGAATGTATGCATTAAATATAGTTAGCTTCATTCTGAAATAGTGTTTCTTCAAAAAAGGTGAGAAATACTATTAGGATGATTTAACAGTCTTGTTTATCGCTGCATAGAAAACTATTCAACCCTGACTTCATGACTTGCAGTCCATCCCTGGGAAAGACGTTATTCCCATTCTGTCCTCTGCTTGATATATCTGCATCATTTCATCACCAGGGCCTGTTCACCAGTAGAGAACAGATTACTTTTCCATCAAAAAGACTAGAGACTTGATCCTCTAAGTCTCTAATGCCATCCAACTCTCTTGTAAGCCATTATATTTTCATCATGCAGCTATGCTTGCTAAACATCCATAAATGTGTATTTTTAAAGGCCTAACATATGTAAAGACTCAACTCTCTATTTGCCTTTGTAAATGCACATAGCCGAGGACAGGTTGCCTTTCAAGAAAAGCGCAGAAAAAAATACCAAAATCTTCACCCGTTGGTTTTTAGTTTGAGTTACTGCTTGAAAAGCTTTATACCAGTCATATGGTGTCTTAGCAAAGAACTGATCATTTTTAAGCACAAATTTCTTTTCATATCACTACACTGCTATTGCCACTACTTAATGACATGGGATTTGTATACCACCCAAGCCACAGCACATCTAGAGTTAGTCAGTGATGTCCTGTCTCACCATCAGTCTCCTCATGCTTCAGGAAACAGTAAAACACCACACATCAGGAAGAGATGCTTATGATCCTCATTTGTGTCTAAAAACAGAGGACTATAACCCATCTCAGCAGAAACATTATTCCAGAAACAAGTACCCATAGAAAAAGATGAAAGTTTCTTCTAGCATCTTATATATTTTCATATCAGAGTCATATTTTTTCCTTGATACTGCCAAAAACCTTCTTTAGGAAAATATGTAAAATCACTTTGTTTTCAGTTGATAATAAGCCTTAGCAGAAACTCCTTCAAAGCTCAGCCTAAGCTCTTCTGCACAAGAGCAAACACATCAATCCTGTATGTCCCAGACTCTATGGGCAGTGAGCTGTTCACACTGATGTGTCTTTCCATACCCTGCCCACAGCTTCTGTCCTTCAGAAGCCCATGTGCTAGCCTGGACTATGGCATATTTATACTTTTCCTCCTTGGAGACTCCTAATGTTACTAATTACTCTTCTCAACGCTGCTAGTATTAGACACTACAACAAACAATGTTTTCTCCAAGAGCCTGCTGAAGATAAACATCCCAGAGACTCCAGCATCCAGATCAATTTGACAAAACCATCCTGGAAAACTTAATTTGATTATAAATGCTAAGGTCACAAGAGGAAGGGAAAACAGCCATTTAGCATGAAGTGACTGAAATATTTACATAGCTGAAAAATTAAGCAGCACAATGCACAACACAGAGCCTGAAGGACTGATATTGTTTAGTCCTAACATGACTCATAGCCTTAAGTGCAGTTATGTGCAAAGCTAAATCAAGTTGTTTCAATATTTTTATTCTTGCAAATAAAAGCTCCAAAACAAACAGAAAATCAAACCCTGCCACATGACCACCACAGGCAGAAAAGGCAGCAAGCAGTTCAACAGTTTACCTGACACAACCCTTCGTGTCCAAGACTGTCTCTACCTCATTCTACCCACGAGGGCATCTAAGGACTGCTCTCTGCTGCCAGCACCAGTCCTATGACTACACTGATGATCACTGATGGAACATGGAGTCTCTTCTCATGTTGTGCAAAAGCTCTATTGTTTGGCCACTAGCTGCTCTGACTACAGAGTAAATCTGCTCTTTGGATAGAGTACCCAGCCCTAGGCTGGAATGAGGAGGGTTTGTCCATTTGGGATCTTGATGACAAACACAAACACAAAATTCTGCTCCCAAAAAGTAGCTGATCCCTAACAAAAGGGCATCGTTTTGTTTGCAGGTTGTAAGTTCATCACTACATTCCCCTGTGTCGCAACCAGGACCATTAGCAGCATTTCTCTTCCATCCTTTCTGCAATATCATTCTCTAGGGAAATTAATTAAAAGCCTACACAGAGACTTGCATTTCAATCTGAACAGTTTCCCTCCCTCCTCCTCCCCCCCCATCTCCACTGTGGACATATGATAAAATTAAACAAAATTATTTTGAAGGAAAATCAGATGTGATGCAGTATCCCAAATGTTTATACATTTCAGAATATCATCATAGAACAATTCCTTCTTCACTGGTTCCAGTGGGAGAAAGTATAAGGAACATACTACTAATATCAGAAGCTTTTCAAATGAAAATAACAAAGAAAATGAAAAAAAAGACAGCTCTGTGTTCTGTATTTCAGAAAATTACTGGTAACAATGAAGTCATGTTACCAGGATAGATTTGTGTCTTCTCATAGCATATATTCAATTAACAGGCACAGTGGTTTTTTGTGTTTTTAAACTTTGACAGCTTACTCAGGGGTAAAGAAACATGTAATACATCACAAAGTTGCAAACAACAGCATTCTCCTACAGGCTAGTAAAAAAGTTATTAATTTACTCCTCATAACACACGGGTTGAATGGTTCTTGATAACTCAAATAGAGAAGAATATCTGTTTATAATCTTACAAGATAACAATACTTAAAAATTCATATTAACTGTGCAGTGAGCTATCTGAGAATAATGCTTCGTTCTTTTAATTTCAGATAAGCACAAAACAGTGTTTATGCTCTCAGAGCTGTTCTCATACTAGGATAAACCAGCACATTTTCACATGATCTCTACTAGAGAAGAATCCAACAACAAAAGTGGAAACAAAATTCCCAACAGAAAATGATTTGTTTGCAGGAATGTCTTTATAGATCCTCAGATTTATTAATAACACATTCTTAGCTATTACTGTATTTCCCCATCAACTAGACACATCAGCTCCAAGCTACAATTTGCAAAAAATCACACTTTTCAATGTTATATTTCAATATAATTAAGCATATAAATGACTTCTTATATTTTTATAGGAAAAAATAAGCAGCAATTACTGTCAGAAGTGACTGTTGTCATTCAAAAAAAAAGTCACTATATGTTTACACATGTATTTGTAGGGAAGAGGAATGATAATTGGTGGTTTGGAAGGACTCCTTTTAGAGTTCACATGGGATACAGGGCATGAAAAGTAACAGGACAACAATCAGCTAAAAATAAGGGTACAAACAAAATTCCATGTTCCTCTGCATTTCATATATCTGTAATGCCCCAATGCATGGCAGTTGCTTTAAAACATCCACTGTTCTCAAATAAGCCTGAGAAAGAAGTGCTAACAACCTTATTGTTGAAGTCTCAAGGAATAGATGCCTCTCCCAAGCTCTCCTGTAAAGCTTAGACGGCAATGCAGTTATGGGAATATCACCTGACAGGTTTGCCATTTGTGCACCAGATTTGCCAGCATTCATCTGCACCTGCAGAACGAAACAGTGCACTGAGATCCAGTGTGACAATCCACTGAGAACAGCGTGACAACAGACTACAAGACTGAAGCTGATGAGGAAAACAGTGCCTATGAGGTGTTCCTGCTGTCACCAGCACAACCTGTGCTAAAGCCAGGGTCTTTTCAGATCTACAGTTTTTATGAGTTTGAAGAGACCATCCAGGAGTAATGCTGAAACCAGAAATACAACTTCTCTCCAGACAGATTACACATTTTACTTGGTTTCTCCACCTTCATGTTCCTATATGGACATATCTGGCATTAATAATTTTTTCAGAGGCTTTGTCTTATTTTCCCCTTAGGCTTTTTTTATTTATATATTTACATTTGGAAAAAAAAAAATGCTGCTAAGGAGGAAGACAGAAAAAGGTTTTTGCACAGAAAAGATACTGTTGCAAAGAAATGTTTAGTCTGCATGAAATGGAAGAATACTTCTTAGGAACCCTTAAGGCAAAAATCAGGAAAGTGGGCTAAAGAGAAGGCACACATGCATATCTCAGCATGTATTTCTGCTGATTAAAGAATATTCTTCTTATTAGAAAACAAGTTAAAAGTTCCTGAATCTTATAGTAGTATTTAGCTCTATACTTACACTAATGCAGCTTTCCCTGAGCTAAACTAGTGCTCTCATTTGAGAGCAGAGTAAAATAAAAAAAAGTCATTTAGTTACCATGAGAATCAGTTACTCTTAACATGCCTCAACAGCTCTTGACAGGTTACTTCACCTGCAGAGTATCTGAAGCCAGACAGTTCTAATAAGTGCTGAACTACATAAATGAACATGAATTTGGACAAAAGCAATTAAATTTGAACAAAAGAGTGAGAATCTTACATTAAGAAATTTGAATCTGAACAATTTTGTGACTAGTCCAGCAAAGATCTGATAATTTTTTTGATATGCTTTTGTTTCACGTTCTGAAAAGTTGTTTCTTTCTAGACTCAATGCTCTCTTGGCCACCTAGATTTTTTTTATTATTCTTTATCATAAGTAATTTTTTATGATAGCATTTATTTCTAATCAATTGTATATTTTCTAGAAGCAGCAAGGATTTGTATAGCACCAAAAATAGCCACCTACAAGAAAACTTCGTATGAACTTGCTTTTGTCATGAAATAAAAATAAACAAATCCCCAACTGGCAAATGACACAGTGAAAACTAAGAGGTTGAAAGACATACATCTGCTTTTAATATAGATTAAAAAATACATTTTTGGGGGTTTCTTCTAACTGAAAAATAAAAAATATTAAATTTCACTGCAAAATATGTATGTGCTCTCACAGTTATTATTACCTTCAGCTTCTGCATCGCATGCAAAAGAAGTGGCAATATGTCAAAAGCAGATCTATAAATTCATGGAAACCTCTAGAAGTGAAAAATCAGATATACTGGAAGACCAAGAATGTAACTTAATTGGATATTTTAATCAAGATAATAATTTTCTGTTACAACAGAATTTCATTATGTGACTTAAAAAACATTTAAGTACATTAAGAAAATATGAAAAAATTGTGAGAAAAGACCTGACAAGAAGAAATTAGTAAATGTTACAGGGCAAAAAATGGGGAAACACTTAAGAGTAATCAGTGGCAAAATGCTATACTATTGTGATTTATGAAGTCAGCTTCATTGTGCTTGTTGCACCTGAACATTTCCTAGACTAAAGAAAAAATAAAATTACAAAGCCCAATTCTCAGTGAATGTTGCAGGAAAATAACCAATTTCTAAGTACATTTCTAAGTACATGGCAGCTAAACAACTAACTTTAGAGATGAGCTTACAATCCCAAACATAATTACATACCTTTTGACTTTGAGTTGAAATATTTGCTATTTATATATTTTAGATATATTAATGAGCTTATTGGTTTTGAGGGACTTTATCCCTTAGAATAATGCTATTATGGTTGAATTTCTTCCTACCCCCTTAAGGGATGAAAATTGTTGCCAGGAGAGCAGACTTTCACTTGATATCTGATGTCTAAGTTCAGTTTCTGCAAAACCCCTAGCAGAGAAAATAAAAAAAAAAAAATCTGTGGACATAATGTCGCTAACCAAAGTGCACCCTAGCAATAATTCCTTGCAAAAATGTATGCACCTACTGTAGGTGCATACATTCATATGCAATATACCTACATTCATATGCAATTCCATAAGCAATTGTCCATAAGCAATTGTCCATAAGCAATTGATAAGCAATTGTCCATAAGCAATTTATAAGCAATTGTCCAGCTACAAGATGTTACATCCCACCACCAAAGGAGCAGAACAGATAGCTGTTTCCTGGTGTGTCCTGGCACAAGCAGAGTTCAAAGTCTGTTTCTCTTCTATTATAAGAAAAAAAATCTTTTTCTGAAGGGCACAGAAGCTGATTATCAAACCTTTCCAAGAAGAATAATTATGACTGAAATCTAAAAAGCTCATTTAAGAGAAAGTGTCCACACTGAAAGTCAGACATAAGGCACACAGGGCAACCTTGGAGCTCAGACTGGTGTACCACTCAACACCAGACAAAGCTACCTAACCCTGAAAAGCACAGATATACACAAAAGCAGAATTTCTTTCTGCATTTCCACAGTCAGAGACTGGATGGGATCACAAAGTTGACAGTACTGATTCAATCAGACTGGAAACTCCCAGGATAAACATACAGCAGATGGCTGGAACAGTAACATACATGCTGCATTCATTCACCCCTCTATTATTCATCCTGAAGTCCCTCTTGACTAAACTGTAATTTTCAGGAAATTACAATGATCATGGTAGGTAAATGAACAAAAATTAAGCCTAATGCAAATGAACTTCATCCATAAAATATGATTCATGTTGGAGCCATGTATTTTTCTTAAAAACAGAAAATGGAACTGATCTGTTCCTGTATGCAGATGTAAGTAGATACACAAATACACAAGCACAACAATTGCACAAATAAAATTTTGCATGTGATGGTGGCTCTGCACAAAATAGGGTCCATTAGTTGCATTCTATTCTCTCAAATATTACCCTCTGGTTGATAGACCTATAATTAGGAGCTGAAGGTTTGTTACACTGTCAGTTGAATGAATTGATCTGCAATGAAGCTTAAAAAAAAGAATGTAAAAAGGGCCTTAAATAACCAATCTTCAGCAGACTTTGTAGCCAGCACAACACCTTTTCAGAGTGAAGCACTGTAACATCTGCAAACAGAAATTTCTTTAAAACTAAGCATGTGTTAAAGTGAATTGAAAGCACTGTTATATGTAATGAAAACCAGTTTAAATCTAGTTCAAAAGTTTCCTTTTATGGAGCAGGGAAGAAAAACATCTTTTGTATGAGGATATTATTAAATCACTCCACTTTAATTGCATATGAATTACAATAATAGAATGTATTTTGATAGTAAAGGCACGTATATATATATAGGGCAAACCACAGTCTAATAAAAACTGCAAAACAATGAGGCTGATAAATCACTAAGCTGATCACTCTGCTTCTGTGTAGAGTGACTGTTCTCTCTGACACATTTCCAAGTGCCTACTTATTCAATGAAAAGATTATGCAAGAGCCTGACATGCATCAAACAGTGTGACAGACAGACAGGCAGACACACATATTACTAAGCTCTATTGCAAAGCTGCAATTTGTGGCTGAACCCAATGCTAATCTAACCTCTGTCACTATAGCAGGCACAGAAATTGATCACAATCATTACTGCAGATACAGTCAGGTTTGCTTATTCAGCCTTTCCACCAGAAAGTCCAGTGCCTTTTGTGCTGTGGAACTGCATCTTTAAACAGTTGCTTGAATTAACACAGGGAGTCTAACAAAATACAGCTCTTGCCTAAGTTCAGATTTTAAACTGAAACAGGACCGTGAAGCAGCATGGTCAGAAAACAACTGCACTTAACCTGCTACAGAGCTATCTTCCAAATGAAATAATCAACAAAAAAGAAAATATGAGAAAAAAAATCTCAGAAATATTTCTCTTTCTCTTTGAGCATGTTTTATAGATTTCCCATACACAGAATATCATATGGAGCACTAAACTAATTTTTCAAAAAATGACATTACCTTCTGCTTCTAGTAAACATTACTCTTGTTCTTATTTATGTTGTCTGTATTAAAGAAGCAAACAAAAGTCCATACCCTGTCTAACTAGAAAAAAGCAGGTACCAACAAAAGCTGCATCACTGCAATACCAGCAAAACCAAACCTAGCATTCTCTCTCACATTATCATTACTTATATAGGCTGGATTGTTAATAATGGAAAAGATACAAGAGAGACATAATAATAAGCACTGAAGACTTACCTGGACACAACAAAGTTCTAGTGACACCATAAAAACATATACCAGCAGTTGTGAATCCATGCCATTAGACAACATAAAACGTTTTCAAAGGTGCTTGAAATATGAACCTACATAGTATACATTTTCATGGCACAAGCTTCCAGGAATTCCCTTAAGAACAAGTTATATGATATTTGGGAACAATTGTATTTTAGAATTCAGGATCTGAATTATGCACCATTTCACTTCTTAAGGATAACACTGGTTGAGAAAACCAAACCCAGGAGAAGATTAAGCTAGTATTCAAATTTGTGAATGGCTTTAGATAAGAAAGATGTTTCACAGATATGAATATTGGTTCTTCATTGTTTGGGCCTTTAAAACTTATTCTTATAGCTCACAGGTTCAAGACTGATGACTACTCTGTAAACATAAGTGGCTATTCATTCTATCTGCTACAAGAACCAAAAAATAATTTGCTGTTCAGTAGTTTTACAGGTGCTTGGGTGCAAGCATTTCCAATAAATGCAAGTCAATACTGTATCTGTGCAGCTTGAATGAAAGAAGCTGTAAGTCTGCAATTCTCGATGGCATTGGCAAGAAATGGCTTGTACTGAAATTTCTCTACCTCATTCTGGTATAACATTTTCTCCAGTGGTCTGGAAAGCATCTACCACAATGCTTTTTTGGTTAAGAGTTATTATTCTATATTTGTCCTGTGGTACTGCCATGACATTCTAGCCAAGACCATGATTTCCTGAGCTAAGTGCTACATAATAAAATACTAGGTCTCCTTTCTGAGAATTTTAGCAGTATTCAGTAAATCATGGACAAATCCACTCTATGCATGGAAATCTTATCCATGCTCCTATTCATCATCACAAGCTACTTAAGACATTCATTCACAGGGAGAACAAGATTTGCAGAGATTTACAAGTATCTAATCACACAAAACACTTTGTCCACATTTCAGCACCCTGTTACTTCTCAAGTCTCTGGCACATTTCAGCTTTTCCCTCTCAAAGTTTGCAAGTCCTTCTACATATCAATAATTTCTAGCCCTCGCAGGATCCAAAAACCTAAAACACCTCTCTAAGGTAGCCTCAGTTCTGAGGGAAGTGCCAGAAGACAACCAAGTCCCCAGAATTCTCAGGCTCTGAAGCAGGTTGTATTCATCCAGCACTGATATCCAAAAGTAGCCAGGGGAAATAAAAAAAGCATATGTCTGTGTCCTGCTGAGCCCAACTTTCAGCTTGGATATAGCAGGCAAAGGTACAATTCCCCGTTCTGCCTGACTTGGAACATATGCACTAGAAATGCTACAGAATTTATGATTCTGCATAGAAATGAGGGTTCTGCTTGTTGCATCTCCCACAGTGCAGGAAGAAATCTAAAAATAGAGCAACTGAGTAAATCATACAGATTGATTTTGGCAAAGACAGACTTAACCCCACCAAGGCTTTTTAGGAGAACTACAAGACAAGAAAGAAACTGCTTTCATATTAAACAAAGCAGACCGAGAGACCCGGGAAGAAAGGATCAGGCAAGGGGAGAAAGTTAAACTGCCAGCAAAATTGAAATCTGAAAAAGACCTTGTACATAAGAAAGCAAAGAGTGGCATAAAAAATACTCTCAAATTCTTAGTTTTTTTTTATTCTCCTCCTATTAAGTAGACCAATACTGAAGTGCTTAATTATAGTTCTTGTCTGAAATAACAGGGTAACAGCCATCCATCTACCCTGCCACCTGACAGTCCTCAGTACAAGCCAGTACACTGCTCAAAACAAAAATACAAGATATTTAGATGTTCCCATGCCCTTTCACGAGTCATTTCTTGCATGACTGACTCTAGTACTATACTATGTGACTCTTTCACAACCATCGTCTGCTGTTGTCAGACTGGATTCAACAAATAACTAATACTTCTAACAAAGACAGAGAATAAAGAGCATTGGAGAACAATTTAACCACTTCTGATAAGATTCCTCTTTATGGAAGACAAGAACTAAAGCCACAGACTTTTTAAGCTCTCAATACCAAAAACCCCCGAATTTTACAAATATCAATACCTGATTACTGGCAGCTGATATCTCCTTACCAAGCAGTGCTCCAAGACAGCGGAATGGAAGACGCACTGATCTTCACAGTCGGTGTGGGTGCCGCTTCTGTGCCAAAATCCACTCCCAACACTGCCTACATGAATGCTGCTTCATCCTATGCTTTTTCCATCAATGGCCTATTTCATACAAGTCTTATGACCTCATAGATTCTTTTTTAAAATATGGCTACAGTCCCCAGAATAAACTCGACACAAACAGACTAATTACTCTGAAATACTGCATTTTACCCAAATCTAAGAAAAGACCAAATTTAGAACACAAGATCACTTTAAAAAATTGCTTCCTAAAGCTAGAGGCTAACAATACAGCTCTCAGTTTGGTAAAATGGGAGGTATCTGAAAAGGAGGACAAAAAATGTTCAATTTTCAAACACCTTTTTATGTAGTCATGTAATTTTAACAAAGCAAGCCAGTAAATATGTTTTCTTGTAACCACGGTGCATTACTAGGAAGGGCTACTTTTCCCCTCTTCATACCTCTGGACAGCAACTAATTTCCTTTCATTATGGTTGCTGTTCACATACATGATGAATAAATTTCACTGGATTCTCCCTATTTCAGATAGAGATCCATTGTGAACTGAGCAGAAATAGTTTCCCTAATTAGAACACATTCTGAGCCAGTTGTAACAGTTCAGAAATGGCACAGTGAAAATCTAAATAATAAAAATATTTTTCATTGGGCAGATAACTCAAATTCTCCTGCATTCACAGACAGGCAAGAGCAGGTATAAGAACACTTAGCTGTGAACAACAACACCAAAAGTAATAACAATAACGGTTTATGTGTCAACATCAAAAATGAGTTTTTAAATGCCCAGAAAAAAACCCCAAACAACCTGATTTGAATAAATAAGGCAAATAAGATACAAAAGCTAGCTAACAGGCCACAATGTGGATTCATGCACTGTATTTAAAAAGGTTGCAGCTAACCTGTTTGGAACCACAGAATCATCAGTGTTGAAAAAGACCTCTAAGATCATGGAGCCCAATGATTACCCCAGAGCTACCAAGCCCACCACTAATCCATGTCTCTGAGCACCACATCTACAAGTCTTTTGAACTCTTCCAGGTACAGTGAGTCAACCACCTTCCTGGACAGCCTGTTCAATGTTTGGCCAGCCTTTGGGTGAAGAAATTTATGCTAACATGTAGTATAAGCCTCCCCTGCTGTGACTTGAGGCCATTTCCTTTTGTCCTATTTGTCATTAACTGGGAGAAAAGACTGACCCCTGGCCTGGGTACAGCCTCTTCAGGTAGGTGTAGAGAGCTCTCCTCAGCCTCCTTTTTGCCTGGTTAAACAACCCCACCTCCCTCAGCCACTCCTCATAAGACTTGTACCCCAGGCCATTCAATAACTCTTTTTTGTCTGTCTCTGGACACGATCCAGGTTTCTAACTTCAAATTGCTAGGGCCTAGTTACAAGATGAGTCAAAGAGAAAAGAAAGAGGAAAGTAGTTCTTGCTGCCATTCCGTGCATCAGGGCTACCTGCACTGACATCAGTCCGACAGACACCTGAGTCCAAGGACGCCACAGAGCTGAGCAGTGATTGCTGCAGCAATCCATAATCGCTGAGGGCAGCAACAGTGCAGACACACACACACACCAGCCAGCGGCACTCCTGAGGGCACTCTGAGTGTGTACGCTGCCACATTCATATCAGGGCCCAGACAGACCCACGCCTGCTGTGAAGCAGCTGTCCAGGCCTGGGCCCCGTCCTGCCCCGAGCTCCCAAGCCTGCTTCACCTTGAGCTCCACATCTGTGTCTCAGCTTGCCAAGCCCTAGTCCTTGGTACTGCTTTGGGAGGCACAGCTTCTGAGGAACAGCTGGGTGCTGAAGGGGCATGGGGTGGAGGAGATGGCTGACTGACACCAGCTGCGGCACAGTATGGGGAGGATGAGCAATGGGACACTACACACCACTGACATAATTGTTTCTTCCACTTCACGCCACCACCTGAGGGCCTTCTGCAGAATGATTTAAAGAATCAAGGCATGGCTGCAATGGCAGTAAGGGATCATCTCTGTTTCTCCTTCTTTCAGTTGCCCACAGAGAGCCTCCTGGCCACTATAAATTTTCCAATTGCATCTGTCTGCCCAATACTCCTTATTAGTTTATCTGACGGAATTATAAACACCACATTTTGTTTTCCAACTTTGACTGCAATTTTCCTCCCATTGTGCAGCATCCTAGTGGCCTCTCCTGCTGGAACTGGATTTTCAACCACTTTTGAGCTATGAGGAGGCAGGTAATCACCCTGCTTCCCTGTAGTCCCACGGAACAGTAACACAAATTTATCACATTCACTCTGTCAAGTCCCGATTTCAATTCTATTAATGAGATCACAGTAAAGTCACATCTTACTGTGGTGGTTTGGCAATCATAACAGTAATGGAAAACCCTGCTTTTGAAATTATGCAGGACACTAAATAAACAACTGAAATTACGAAAGTTCAACATTATTTTTCTTAAAGGAACCTATCCTTTTGATGGTCTGAATCACTTAAATGGAGAGGGGGAAGAATGTGAAATATGGGGAAAGTAGCATTCATTCCTAATAAAAGTATCTTCCCAGATGGAAGTATTTCCAATAATTAGTTAGCATATGAATGTAAATTAAGTCCAAATTAGAACAAATCATACTTTTATGTGACTTTTTGTTTATTTTTTCTGTTCTTTTGGCTTTTTGTTGTTTTATGTTAGGTTTCTTTCTGTAGGTTTTTAAATCATGAAAAATCCTTTTTGATTTTGTTTACTTACTTTTCTAGTGGTAAACCCAACTACAGGCTGCAAAGCTAACTGAAGCATACCCAGATCCAGTTGAGTTTTATCATCTCCTTACTGTGAGGAACTAGAGAATAATATAAGTTTCACAGCAACAGACATTCAGGGACAGTTGTTTGGCCTGGCAAATGCCACAAAAAGTAGCTAAGAACTATTGTTCACATTGACCCTATTTTGCTCAAAAGCAAAAATGCAGAGAAATGTTTTAGTCATGTTTTAGCTGGTTTAGCTTACAGTATGTGAACCAAATCTTTGTTACATAAACATTTTAAATTCCATATAATCAAGGGAATCACATGCTGACAGGAATACCTGTTAATTTCCTATTTTTGTTTGGTTGGATTTTTTCTCCTAAGTTTATTAAACTGCTATCTTAAGAAGCCTGAGATGTAGCTACAGGAAACAAAAGCGACATAATTGGAAAATGAATCATACATAAAAAACTCACTAGACCTCCATCTCCAAAAGGCTTAAGATAGGTGAGGATTTCTAATATGAATTTCAGGACACACACAAAAATTGATTTCTGCCAATATATTTCATCTTGGTAACTTCAACTGTTATTAAAAGAAAAATGTGCAGTAACAGATGTTCTTGTAGATACATAATTCACCTGGAAACATTTGTGTGTTTCTGTGCTTAAAATGGATGCATTGGATGGGCAAATTCATGCTTTGGGACCTGTGCCAACTCACCTGCTCTAACTTCTGCAGGGACACTGAAAATTCTGGACAAATCATCTGCAGACCAAACCCTCAGTAGATTTATCTACAATAAGAAGGAAAGTAACTCATGAAAGGAAATTCTGTTATCTAATATGGAAAAAAAGGTATGTTCTAATTTTTCTTCAGCAAGTTATGCAGTTAGCAAAGGAGACCCTCAAACAATGAGGTAAATAAGGGAGGGACCATCAGAAGTATCCTGTAAATAGTCACTGAAATTTCCCTGGAATTGTCAGCTGGAGAATTGTCAGCTGACAGAGTGTTAAACATTAATTTAGGTCCAAAGTACAGCGGCAAGTGCTTTAAATTCAAACTACTAAAAAACTTCTTATAAAAACTTGCCTTGAACATAGTGATGTTTATTGTATGCTAACAACATACAGACACCTCAAGATATTTCCAGAACACAGAAATATGGCTGGAAATTTAATTTCAATAATCTTTTGAATGGATCAATAACCTTTTGCTGTCCCTTACACAGGTTACAATACATCATGAAGATAATCCTTTATGCACTTTTTAAAGGCAAGGCTGTATTCTCAACTAAAGCACATATTGATTGTAATGTATTACCATGTAGTTTGGAGAGGGGAAAAGAAAGAGGGTCTGAGATTAAGTCTCCATGACTTTCTACTTCTTCAATATAGTGATTAGAATTCTGATTTAATGTATAAGACAGCCTTGATGAACCTGTGGTTATAAGTTGAAATGAGGGGGGCTTGTTTTAAACAACACCAGAAGACTGGGGAGAAGGAGAAAAGCCAAACAAATTTTAAATCCCTGAGGCTGTGCAATATGTGTACATTTAATAATTTAATTTAATATTCAAAGATGAGACATAGTTCAATACACCCTTCTACAGAGAGATGAAAAGCAGTGGCTGTAGAATCCTTTCTTTATTTCCCCTGTTTGGCTTCAAACTTTGATATAATAGATTTTTATTCATCTAATTAAAATGTTTGGGATATTTCTGTGATAAGTAATCCTTTTTGTGGGATTTCAATAGTGAGCATCTGTGCTGTGACAGGCCTATGTGCATTATCTATCCTGCAATATTAAACTGAAAGAATATTTTAAAATATAGTAAGTCTGTATTAATGTTTAAATTGAAAACACTAACAATAAAAATTCTATGGGTTAATTGGTTGGTACCACCACAGTCACCTAGATTGCTATCTCCACTGCAACAAGATTAAGTTCTCTACACTGTAATTCTCTGTTAAGAGCTCTCACAGAAATTCTGAATTTTTCACTATCAAGCATGTAGCAGCAATATCTGGCATTTGAAAGAGACTAGTCAAAAAGCATAATTTTTTCATTCAAGAAAATGTTCTGGTAATTGATCTTCTAGAGTTTATATGAAATTTAAGAAATGGAATCTTGTGCCCTCAAAACATCTGCATTGCTTTGAAGTTTTAAGCTGATATGAAGTCCAGTTAGTCATTAACCCACAAATTAAATATATGACACTGCATCCAGGTGATACTTGTTCTATCCAGTCACATTTATTCTCAACTATCTTTAATTCTCAAAACAGACACTTAATCAAGGGTTGAGGAACTTTCCTTTATCCCATATTAGAAATCATATGCCTGGCAGAGGTAAAAAAAATAGATAATATCATTTCTCAATGAGCACAGTTGATATGCAGTGTGAATGCCTTGGGAACTTTTCTGAAATTTTTGTGATGCCCTCTGTCTGGTAAGATAGTTAAAAAAGCTTATTGCCACAGCCAAAAACATAACAATGCCAAGGGGAAAAACAAGCCTGAATATCATGTTCAACAAGTGAAGTCATGGTAATTTCTAAGGACACTGTGCAAGACATCCTGTGCAGTGAAGAGAAGAAACATCCAGTCACATCTCCTGCTGAGCTGTGCAGCACACTCCTGTTCTGGAGCAAGATGGGCAAAGACAGCAGCATGTGAAAAGGTCTCATCTCCAGCCCACACGAGTGCAGGAGCTTCCATCAGAAGAAGAAATAATGATAAGGACTGCTCAAGGAAAACTCACTTGTAGATAATTCTTTTAACATCAATTCCACTCACTACAGAACTTTGGCAAAGAAAAAAATTAGTCCAAAGTGAACGTGACTATGAAATTTTACAGTTCTGCTGATGAAAACATCAGCTGTGCTCTTTCACACACACACACTTGAAGTTTCACATCTAGTTTTTATAAAGACAAAACTTGTCTGTCTTCTCATTTCAATTAGCCCTTAATACATCTTTCACCTTTCTAAAAGGTGAAAGCACTATACTTATCTCTGAATAAGCATATCCAACAAGACTATTAAAGAGCTATTACGTCCAATTCAGGAAGCAGAAATCAATCCAAAGTTAGTGATCCTTTAGGGGGGGAAAAAAGGAAAATAACTACTTTTTTAAAATACAGATTTACATTGCAAAGCAAGGAGGTTGGTTACAAATGAGATACGTCAATGATCCTGAAAAGTTATTTAAAATACTTTTTTTAATCCAGCACTCAGAATTAAAATGTCAAAGCTGAACATGATTTTCCACACCAGGCAGCTTTTCTTACCCTGGCTCATCATTTCATGCTTTAGCATATGATGTGGGTAGGCACTGAAAGGTGACTTAGAGGCATTTGTTAAATCAACATGGTTTTACCAAATACCAAGATAAAATCTCATAAGTAGTCTCCTGGGACATAAATACCACATTAGGCATCCTTCTCTTTGGGCATCTTGAACAATTGGTCAGGTTTGGTCAGATGGCAGTGGGGAAAGTCTAAATTGCAGCAAGAAGTTAGACGAAGAACACCAAGAGCATTACATATATTTTTTTCTAGTTTCACATGAAATAGTGTTACAATCTGGAGTGGCAAACTGCACCAAGATCTGCTTCTAGTATTTTTACTCCCATAATAGCAGAAACCAAAAATTTAAAATGTTAGCAATTACTGTTAGAACCCTCTAATTAATATAGTCTTCTTGGTAAAAGAGTTAAATCACCTTCTTTTACTAATATACATAATTTGAAACTAGTGTCTACTCTTTTTGCTTCTGTTTCACATTGAACAGATATATATATTGTCCAAGATAATATATATAACTCAAGGTTGAGAAAGGCCAGATTGGGTCCTCTAGTCTGGTTTAGTGTATAACAGCCCATATAATGTGGACCATCATAGTTTATCTATGACTGAAACCAAGAACTTATGACAGACTAGCACATACCTTTGAAAAATGCATCCAAACTTGAACCAGCCTAGGCACATATACACAGATGCTCATTTCACTTCCTGGGTTTACTTCATTGACAAGAACAAATTTTAAACAAAATGCAGAAGTCATAAGAACTGAGTCCTTAGGCAGTGGAAATAAATTTAAGAAATTCTTCATGAAGCAAAATGGAAGAGAATATTTGCTACTTGAAACTTTGGACTACCTTATCCTTATGCTCAGAACACACAAAGAAGCAGATTGATGCAGCCAACAGTATCAACTCTGGACACTAAAGGGAAAATGTTATAGAACATTTCTGAAGGGACTCTAGTGGTTTCTTTCCCTTGGAAGAGGTCAGATCTGCAGCATAAACAAACATTTTCATTGAAGATTACTATACCTGATTTACTCCTTTTCACAGCTTAGTTATAATAGAAAGTAAAGATCATCATGAACAATGCCTACAATTGTTAAATTATTAACTGCAATCCTATTTTAATTTTCCAATATTGCTTCAAATAAAATGTGAATATATTTTGCTTTAATCTATGTATGAAACATAGTTTATGAATAATTCATTCAATGATGACTCCTCTAATCAGAGAATTATTTAAATACTTTTACTAGTGTTATACTAACTCTGTTCATTATTACTTCACTAAATTCCATGAACAAAAATACCAAAATTTCTCTAAACTCTATTACTAGCAAGTAAAGTTTTTCTTCCACCGCAATTTCCTACTCAAAGGAAGAAAACAAAATTCACACTGGTTACACAGAAGTTTCCTACCACTATGCAAATATAGACATTTAAATAAATAAATGTGTAACTCTAGGGAAGAATGGGAGGTCTTTCGACAAATTTAAGGATTGAAACTCAGTGGAAGAGAGATGCATCCTAAATCCATTTTGTCCAAACAAATCCCAAGCTTTTATACACACATCTTCCAACTGTGGTTTTAAAAGTTTACCCCCTGGAGCATACCTGGCAGCAGCTGAAAATGAAAAGTGCTCCAAATCAATTTCCTGTAATCACAACTGTGACCTCCCTTCTTCTGTCCTCCAGGAAAGATAGCGAGGCACACACCATTTGAGAAAAATTGAAACCAAACTGATTATTCATTTGTATTATCATCATCCCCTCCTGGATTAAACGAGAGGCTTCTATTATATAGTAGACTTCAGTTTCACAAAATCCTTTTTAGTTTTCTACTTTGCTTTCAGATTCATTTTTATCCTTTTTTTCCCCTCTTGTGCAAGCTTTATTGTCTTCCTTTTCAACTGCAATTATCACTTTTCAATACTAATCCTTTCCCAAGCAGCCTAGATTTTCACCCCTTTGTATTGATCCAGATTCCTTAACATTTGATCCAGTAACTGGCTTATTTTACTCTGTAATCCCTCATTTGCCACCTCTGCATACAACCTGTATTTTTCCCCACCTAAACAACTCATTTTCTATGCTCATTACTTCTTCCTTTGTACTTCTTACCTCAGCCTCTCTAGTTCATAGGATTACCAATTCCTTTTCTGTCCAATAAACCTTGTTCTTTTCTAATCTAATCTTATTTTCTCAAAATATATTTTAAGGTTTTCTTCTCCTATTTAATTCATGTTTAATACTCAGACTTTAGCTGAATACTTTAAGTTGTTTTTTGTATTGTGTAATAAAGAAAATCAATGATAATCAAAAAGCATACAAAAAACAAAAAAGAAAAATATAAAAGGGATTTGTTCTTTTATAAGAAAGTGGTATGAGTGCACATATATAACATTGTTAAACTACATTATCTCCGTATTGAGTTGTGATGATCCTCTCTCTGTCTGTAGTGGTAAACACAATAGAACAAAAAGGCTTCCTTCAAACTGGGTTGTATAAGCATAGAGAGGAGTGGAGTTCCAAATGCCTAGCATCAAGTTAAAATTACCAACAATTTGCAAGGGCTGTGAAATAAAAATGTTTTGATCAACCACAGCATCTGGCCAGATGCTCAAAATCTGGCCAGCATCACCAGACACAGAGTCCTGCCACAGCCAAGATTTTTAAGTTCCAAAGAAAACTTGATGCATTCCTTTAGACTTCACTGATATTTCTCACTAAATATAGCTTCTGTTTGAATGAAAAGGAAAAAAACAAACCAGAAAAAAAGATGCAAAGAGAGAACACTGAACAGTTTAATCAGACAAAGAGCCATTTATTTCTTAAATTTTAATAAATATTATATACAAAGATATCTTCTATAGACACAGAAGAGCTTTGTCCACTTTCCTGACACCAATGGCTTTAATATGACAGGAAAGACTCTCCACCTTTAGGCAGAGAGGTGTGGACTGGTGACACAGGGACATTCACATGCCAGATCCCACATCTGGACAGCAGCTCCCAGGGTATCATTTTTGCCTACAGGAGCTGGAGAGCGCAGGGACGTGCAGGAAGCTGCGCACTCCCGACATGACCCTGGCCAAGACAGGGATGGCACACAGAGCCAGGCTCCAGAACGCCAGGAGCTGGTGTGAGAGCTGGCTGTTCCATTCCAGCTCCTTCCTTTGGGAGTGACACAGCTAGCACAGCCTCAGGTCCCTCAAGAATACTGTCAGTGTCTCCTTGAATGTTTATATCCCAAATATTTCCAGTTTACACAAGATATAAACAGGCATTGCTGTAGAAGGACCCTGGTTCAGCTTTACATTAGAGGCATCTGGCTCAACTAGACGTTTATAGCACTGAACAGATATTTCTTCAAAGATGAGTCTTTAAAAGTGAACAATCCAGTATATGCTGTACTTGGATTACATTCTTTTGGAACATCTGCAGTGATACAAATATCCAGAAAGCAGAACAGATTGTAAGGATTTAAACCTACTTTACTGTTAGTTTTATGCATTTACAGTTTCATGCAAAAAGCTCTGAATAGTGAAACCCATGGGGTAAAGGAGGTTAATGGGATTGATTTGTCAAACTATGTGAATTTCTGTAACGTTAAAATGATAGATTTTCTTTCCTCAGAAATGTAAGGATTACTATCAGATGTCTAGAGGGCAAGTACCAAGGCATAGAAGTATGTGAACCCTTATCAGACTATCTTTAATGTGCAGTATTGTTAGAAATAATGTAATTAAGGATAGTAATAAGGATTTTTTAAAATAAATTATGCTAATTATATTATCATTTTAAAATTATAATTAAATAATCAATTATAAGAAATACAAAGGAGATTCAACAATTACATGGCATGTCTCTGTCATGGTGAATATGTTTTAAATTAACATAGCAGCTCATTATAACCAGCTGATTTTATCCAACTACATATGGCAGTTTTACTAGGTACTTCCACTGACATTTAAATAAAACTCAAGACACAGTATTATGGAGACACTTCCATCCACTTGCTCAAGCTGATGATCTCTGTTCAAAGAACACATGCAACTATGTTGAAATATATGAAAATGGGAAAATCCTCTTTCTTTTGTGCTGCATTTTACTCAGCTTTTTTCCATAGAGCTCATTTACAGTTCAGCTGCCCAATGTCTATAGGACTTCTACCATGCCAGTGAATAAACAGTAAACTCCTACTCAGGAGTGGCACAAGGCAAACAGGGCTTAGAAAGGCTTCATCACCAAAACTGGAGATTTTCCTGTACTACCTAGCCTGCCTACCTCACTGTTCATGGAAATTCCTAAAATCCGCTCTGAAAGATGTTTATCTAAATATTTCTTGACGTTTAAGAACTACTTGGGATTTAAGTGGTTCCAGAATAAACAGGCATTAGGCAAAGAGGTCAATTTAGAACTTTGCATTCCCTTCCTTAAATAAAAGGAGCTCAAGCAAGCTGCAGGTGGTTGAAGGTTTATCCTAAATAGTTTCCTTCCTCCCCCATCCCTAAATATGTTATAACTATGTTAACTACATACTTTTGGAAACATGTTAAGTAGAATGGAAGGGGAATTAGGCTTTTCCTAAACTGGAAAGAAAAAAATTAAAATAATTTATAATAAAAACCCACCCACCTGCATTATCACTTACTAAAACTCTCTGTTGCACGGTAGGAGAAATTTGATATACAAAGTAGACGTAAATAAAGCTTTTATTTTTTGGCCAGTTTCTCAGAAGTTAAACAAACTTTTTGAAAGTAGTTTGAAGGACTGTATGCAGGAAATCCCTAAAGCCTCAGTTCAAACACTAATTGAATCATAAGTCAGCTCAGAAAATAAAGAGAAATTGAAATTTATAATGAAATATCTGTTTATTTTGGGTAAGGTAATCTAAAAACTACAGATTTCCCTCAAACATCATCTTTTCATCAGGCAAATTCTAAATGTTTCTATTTATTTTTTTTAACAGAAGTAATATTCCACTTAAATACACGTGAATTCTATGTACAAGATAAAGAAAAAATATTAAGATAATTTAATTTATATAATCTAGTTTAATGAAAAAGCCTCTAAACCCACCAATTTACATGCTTAGTGATAAGTAAGATGTCACTTTAAGTAGACTCCTGTATTGCCACTATATGATCTTAAATAAAGATCAAGTCCTCCTCATACCTCTTGCTATCATTCTCAAGAGAAGAACCACAGTTAGTAACAGTACAACGAAATTAACTTTAAATGGTATTCAAAGATAATATCAGAAACTTACTGGGAAAGAAATAAAGCCACACACTTGTACCTATAAGATCAGCTCTTCATGACTCTCAGCTTACAGAAGCTGCAGTTACAGCTGGCTATATTGTCAAACATCTGTACCCTCTTACAGTACTCCTTTGAAAACAGAAGCTCCCAACTTAAGAGACTACAAATAGTACTACCTAGAATTTTTGTACGGTTGGA
Organism: Parus major; assembly: GCF_001522545.3. Taxonomy (NCBI): domain Eukaryota; kingdom Metazoa; phylum Chordata; class Aves; order Passeriformes; family Paridae; genus Parus; species Parus major. The sequence continues at coordinate 36,313,386 of NC_031773.1, read as the reverse complement.
GCTGTTGTTTCTCTCATGGTACCTTATTTAATTGGCTGCAAAATATGTTCTTTCACCTCATCTTAAGTGAGTGAAGCAAATTGTCAAAGTTCTCCTTAAGGCAGACAAATTTGAATGTGGCACAAAGAGCCAGCAAGCATTTTCACACTGTAGGCAATACTGGCCTGTGCCTTTCAGCAACTAGGGGCCAAACACCATAAACCCTAGCTAAGCTGCCCTGGTATCTTCACATTTTGAATGTTGCTTTGTTTACCAGAACAGGGGTCCTGTAGTGTTCACACACATCACAACCCCAGGTTTCCAACCCACCCGACCCCGCTGTATCAGCTATTAGCAGAACTTGTCAGATACTCCGAGGTTAATAGGAAATTCAGCATACTGGAGAACAAGTGATCTTACTTGTCTTAATACTAGAAAGTAGGTGCTCCTGTCCTTTAATTTATGGGACAATCTAACGCCAAAGCAACAGCTCCATGGATCACTCACCAAGCCTTGAAGAACTTCAAAATTTGCTGTGAAGTTATTCAGAGAATCTAGGGAAGATCTTGACAAAACCTCTGTAAGAAGCAGGCTACCAACTAGAAACAGAGAAATTCAGTTGGTGAAGCTGCCCAGGAAGGATAAGGCAAAAATCCCTTTTGAGACTCACAGGAAATGTGTATTATTGATTCCTCCGAAACCGTCTTTTCCATACAGCTTTTGCTGTCCTTCCATACATTCTCATATGAGTGACACACTTTAAGAGAAAGATAATTTCTATTTTCCCAAGTTCACCACTGTGTTTTATCTACACACATGGAAATTACATGACATAAAGAGAAACAAATCTTTCCAGGGAAAGTATTTAATAAATCTGTTGTCAAACCCTATCAGGTCACTTTGTTCTGTCACTTTATTATTTGTCACCAATGCACCCCTGTCTCCAGGCAATAGGAACATTTGCTACTCCACGAATGAAAGTAAGTTAATTGTGATGGTGATGCCAAGACTGACCTTTTCACAGCTGTTCTCTCATTCCCTATCATCCCCAAAATGTTTGGAAGTTAAATATGAAGCAGTGTTACTAGTACCTCAATGAGCCAACAACTGATAATATTCTGTGTTCTGGATTTTAACTTTTCCTTAAAGTAAAATTAGATACCCAGGCCTTATAAATAAAAATAAATAAATATTGGAAAGTCTCACTAAACATTCTTGTGTGGGAAACAAGCACTTCCATGCACTGCCTTCTTGACAGAGTTGTCCCGCAAATCCACTAAAGCATTTAGTGAAATTTGGTGTTAAACCCATCACATTAAAACACAGCACTGAAGCATGGGGAATGAAGAATTAAGAGAGAAGGTTAAGAAGGGTGCTATCTTCACCTGATAGAGGTATCCTCCCCTTTTACAGCTCTTTCAAAGTATGACATCTGCACATAACACAGTCTTGCAGATTAATGAGATCACACACATGACCTGTGGAGCCATCTAGTTTTATGTCTGACAAGAGATGTGTGCTGTGTTTCAGGTTCATAATGAGCACCAACAAGAGTGTTGCCCAGGGGCTGGTAAGTGCTCTCAGTCTTGGGCCAGTGCAGGTTGGAAAGCTGATGAACTAGAAGGTCTCACAGAAATATGCCTATTCTCTGCCTAACAAATACACATACCAATAATGCCAGACATTTCTTATTCTGAGGCTGAGACTTTTCACCTGCTTGGTACTAGCTTACTAGTAGTAAGGAGAGAGCGCACCTGGTTCTCTTCCTTTCATCCTCTCTACTATCTCCAGGAACATACTCATCACAGCAAGAGGATTGCAAGGCCAAGAAGGACAGCTACACCCTGCTGACTTCTGTACACCCCTCCTGCCTCTTCAGATAATGATAGGTACGAACAGTTCAAGAGCCTGTTGACAAACTAGATCAAGAGGGGTCAGTCCATGCACATGCAAGCATTCAACCTGTGTAATCCTCGAACCTCATCTCTTCATTTTCACATCTTTCATTTTCACCTAGGTTGGAAAAGACCTTTGAGATCATAAAGCAGCACAAGCAACCATGCATTTGAAAGAGATAGCCAGCCAGCAGTGTACACTGCTTTCAGGCCTGCCTTGCTCAACCAGGAAAATAATATGGGATTTTGTATTCACTGTGTGAAGTGCCATGTTCTAGGCAATGGATGTTTTTATTTGGTCTTGCTTTGTCAAGCACAAGCACAATTTGCATTTTCAGACAGTAAGTGCTATCTACAGCCATCTCTTAGCTACACTTCTGTTAATCCATGCAAAGAATGGTTAGATGGTTTTTCAACAGTTAGAACTGACAGTTCCAAACATAGTCTTAAGCCACTGAACTAAGGTATCGAGAGAAAAATACATGCTAACATTTTTTCCTGTTCAACAACTTGAATGAGGCCTTTTCATCTGAACAGAGCACACAATCATGCTGCAAATAAGGCAGGTATATGCTGTATCATCACACTTGCATTAAAAAAACCCAATCAAACAAGACACCAGCAAAACCAGATTTTCTGTAGGCAGAAGAGGGAAGAAGGGTGACAAAAGTTATTGCTCTCTGAAGAAAACTGGAGCACAGAAATGCTTAATATGTCTCAGTTAAATTTGAAAAGGAAAATGCAATAGCTTTGCTTCCCATAGACTGCATTTTTCATCCACTTTGTATTTCCCAGGAAAGTCAGTTGGACTCTTTCCACAGACTTCACAGAGAGCAGGATCAAAGCTGTTCTACCAAAACAATAGCTTTCCCATTTGTCCCAGTTCACTAGAACATTTAGGCATGCAAATGCCACAAGGGAAAGAAAAGGACTATTTGACTGAGTGATGAGTGCTTTCCCCCACGCAAATGCAATTTCTGAAGACTAAGGCAGACATGCTTCAGCCATTATTGGTACATTTTCTGCATCTTTCCTTAAGAGAAAAATTCTCCTGCTTTACTCTAAAAAGGTACCAAAATGCTATGGAGCACCTTAATCAAGCTTCCAGAATTTTGCATTGCAGTTGGCAAGCAAAGGAAGTAAGACAGTGTGATAGCCAGTGACACAGAAGATGAAGTATTACATTACTTTGCTTATTATATTATCACAGCTATTCCTCTGAAGATTGCAAGAATATTGGGGAATTGCATCTTACATCCCTGCTTATCTCTTACCCCCTCTCATAAAAAGATGGTAATTTCTTAGATTATAAAAGGGCAATCTAAATAACTTCCACATGTTTCAGGGCAGCTTACTGAAATACAAATCTATATAAAACAAAAGAATAGAAAAGCAGCATAGAGAAAGAAAAAACTAATGGATTTTATTCTGTCTCTTTTCCATACTCCAGAAATATATATATGGGACAGAAAGTCATCTCAGTTCACATGCCAGCAAAAGCCCTGATGGGGCTCTCACTGTCAGCATCAACTAGAACTGCCTTCAGCCACCACATGCTGTGTGAGAGCTAACCAAATCCCTCTTAGCCCTGTGTATAGGTATTGAGATTCCTTCCCAAACTACTTGCATTTAGTACATTTCACGTGTGCCTGAAAAATTGACCCAGATACTTGAATTGCCATTCTGTCTCTTAATAAAATTAAAAATGAAAAAATATGAATATTTAAACCCTGCTTCATCTTTATACAGCTGAATAAATTCTTAGACTCTGGGGATTTTTTCATCAGGTGACTATTACCATACCATACTTTTAAGCAATAGAATTACATACAGATAGCATGGTTCTTCACAGCTGAATTTGATCCCCATTGTGATATTTTAATAACAAGATAAAACCAGCATGTGCATAATAGCTGGCTGATCAGAGTTTAAAAATAAATCTTCTCTTCAAAAGTAATAGCAGCAGCACATTCCCTTCTCTGCTGTTGCTTTCGGAAATGACTTTATTTGGGTAGCAACTGTCAGATTCATGGAAACATTCTGAAGAGTGAGAATGCTGAAATACTTTCTAATAACAGTGATCACAACTGCCATGCAGATGACAGTAAATGACTTTTCAAGAGAAGTAAAAGACAGAAAAAGACACTTAATAAATGTTTGTCATATATTACCTGCACATCTCAATCCTCCTTAGTAAGGTAAAATACAATTGATATGTGGTTTTATAAACACATTTTCTCCTTTTGTCCAAAGTACAAATAAAATACTAAAGTAGGCTCTGACACCGAACAATAGCTATAAAATCAAAGTGTCATCTATGTATAATGGTAACTATGTTAATCATATATTTTACAACACTAAGAAACAGTAAGAAAGCTCAATACTTTTCTAAAACTGCTCAAAACTATTACTAAGAAAAATCTGAGTTTGAGAAGTATTACACTAGAAGAGTGCCACTGCCATTAAAAAATGTAATTATATTTTAAGAAATTCATCTTTTAAAACTACAAGAGAGCGTTTCCACATTTAAGATACATCCTGTCAGGAAACACATTGGAACAAGTTGATAAAATTATTTCTGGACATATGGCTGGTTTTATTTAGAGAATTCGGAACGAGATTTTTATCACTTCTTCAGAGATATTTACACACTCCTCCTCCTTCTCTCCTTTCCCCAGATCATGGGGATCACTGAAAGAGTTCTCATTAGAGTTTCCCAGGAAGTAACAGGACGTCTTTCATGTCTCCTTCAAATTGAAGTTGTTCATGCTTTTAACATAATTCCCCACTAATCTCACTGGGGCTTCTTATACATATGAGGTGGCAACAGACTTTGCCCAGCATCCACAAAAGCCTATGTAAACTAACAATAAGGACACCTTAATACCTATTACATATAAACAGACTTATTAGCAACTAGTTTGATGCTTTCCATTCATAAACACTTTCAGAGCTATTTGTATTCTGATTCATAGATTTCACTTGCACAGTGGGGCTCACACTCAAGTAGCACAAAAGAAACACAATCTGAATTTGGTGTCACAAGGGATGAGTTATGTTTATAATACAATGTAATATCCCCATGATGCACAGCAATATCCAGTCTCTGCTTGTATGCCTAGTGTATGGCATCACCTCAAAGAGGAAATAAATGAATCAAAGAACCACATCCACAAAACCTTGAAAAAATAATCATTTTCACACCCTCAGATTTGGAAATATAGGCACAAGGAAAAAAGTTCAAAGTCTTGGTAAAGAGCACTTTTCCCTCTAACAACTCTTACATGACAAAGAAATCATAATGAACTACACATATAATTTGCTAGGAAAGCCAGCTAGAACTGGCTTCTCAGACACAAAACCAAAGCAGTTATATAAAAGTCCTAGAAGCATGGAAATTGTGCTTTGGCAATATGAAAGTGTAGAGGCTCTGATAGTAACAGGAGAACTCACAAACGTAGAGTTCTCTTTCCAGAGTGACTAATTTATCTCCATGCTTAAGTTTGGCAACAGCAACATTTCCCTTACAACAAACACATATAGAAGTGAGAAGTCAAATGACAATGACCAGCAAGAAAAACCTAAGGATTGGCAAGGTCTTATTAAAATTTCCCTTATGAAAATAAGGGAAAGCAGCTATGTCTGATTTTAAAATACCTTCACAGGCTCTCATCATGTTGCTTGGACTCTAGGCCTGGCCTCATCTGCAGTTACTTTAGAGCACTTGTTAGGAGACCAGACATCACCTTTGTTACTGTGATCCTGTCCACCTTTCATTAAATTCTCTTAAGACTTTTCCTATCCCAGCTATATGTAAATTAATTCATATTTTAATAATTCAGAGGAAAATTAAAATTATGTTCAACAAAGACGAAGATCTCCAACCCAATTTGTAGGTGATTCAAAACCAAACAATTTAATCTTGAAACTTTGCAGTGAGGTTTCACTTACAATTCTTTCAGTTCTTTTTCCCTGGATTTATTCATTTTTTATGTTCAAATGCATAAAATTAATCACAATTTCACCCTTCCCCTACTGCAAAAGAAGATTTTTGGTTTGGAGGTTTTGGCTACTACTTGCTAACTGTTTTCTCTTCCTTTCAAATGTCATCATTAAAAAAGGAACCATATTTTCATAAAGACAAAAAAAGCAAAGCTTTCCATTTTCTGTCAGATGCATCTAGTTTGAATAAGCACATTCCTTTATACAACATCTACCAGAATAATTACTCTCCTCTCATTCGACAAAACTAAAATGGTTGGCTGGCTTACATATATATGTATTTTTTTAGTGTAGGGACATAAATCTCCCACATTTCCTTTACATCCAAGTGACAAATCTTTGCCTTTTTACTTTGCTGTGTCTGGGAGCTCTGAATTCTATTTATACACAGGAATAAAACTGTTCTTCATTTCCTACCCTAAGGCCTTGTCTTGTCAGATCTCCATTATAGCTTTTCATCTGAAAAACTGGATGCCTTTCATCATGTACCCTTGTCCATGTCCCCAGGTATCAGTCTTTATATAACATCATGTATTATCACTCAGCTGTATTCCATTAGCCACCACAAACCCCTCTGTATGTGTGTCCACAATGCTGAGACAGCATTCACAGCAAAGCTAACTGAGACAACAGAGAGTTACACTTCTAGTTCCAGTCTGGTGGTTCTGATGTGGATACTTTCCTCAGCCAAGGAACAGGGGCACCCCCAGGCCGCCCCCTTGTCCCAGCTCAGACCTCACACTGGTGCCATGTGGCACCCTCCAGTTCCAAGGAACTGAACAGTATTGTGAAGAAGGCATCTGAAGAGTCTTCTGACATCATGGCACTCTACATGTTACATTTATGTGATTAATGGCTATAGAAATTACAGGTAGCATGTAAATGTCTACATGATTGCTTAACATTCAAGTGAAGCAGAAGCAGAGAAGGAATTTCTAGAATTCAGAATTTCTAAACACCCAAAGAAAGAATTCCCCATGACCTTTGATTAAAATACTGAAATTTAACAATATTCTGTGCTATTCTCATGCTGTAGCTATTCCATGGAGGCTCTCAACAATTTAAAAGCAACAGGCAACCTAGCCCATCTTTTTTGTAGAAAATATTTTTATTTCTAAATCAAGAGTGAGTAAAATTGGATAGAGTGCTGAAAGGACATTACTGATGCAGTCCTAGAGAGCAGCTGTAGGAGCTTCCACACATCTGTGGCATTTACTACTCTATTCCTTCCTATAGAGCAAAAAACAAAAGGAAGAAATTCACCAAAATATTCAGTATTGATCTCTCTGTGTTCATGGTAAGGCCAATGGATTCTGCAGTGGCTTTACTGGAGCAACCACTCCCAGGGAAAGCATTTTCAAAGGCTCCCTTAAAATTTCTGACTATTAGCATCATTGCTAATAAGACTGCAGAGATTTGCCATCACTAGGAGCTGCAAATATCTACATTGATAGAACTGACTGTCATCTCATATGATAATAGTTGGGTCCTCAATTTCCCCAGTGTTTATTCATACAAAGAAAATTTATTCCTGTGACCTTTGCTTCCTAAAATTAAGCAGAATAAATGGAGAAATTATTCTATAATTGAAACCCACAGCATGACTGTTGGCAGTTCAGCTCCAGAGATTTTTACCTTTAATCCACACCTCATAAAACCTGCAATGAAAATTACAATTAAATACAGGCAATGATAATCGTAATAATAACAATAGCATGCTGCTTAAAAATGCCGGTAATTTTATTCTGTTCTGTCAGTGCCATAAACAGAATGCATAAGAAAAGAATATGATAATAATGAATTCATGACTAGTATTCATGTTTTTCAACCCCCTTTGAATGAAACTTTTGGTTTAAAAAAAAAAAAAAACAAAGACTGAGCTACTAATTCTTATTTGAACACCAGTAGGCAAAAAGGACAAGTGAGACATGTAAAACATCTATAATTCTGCACTACTGTATTAGATATTAACCTGACAGTCTTCTGAGGGGAAAAAAATAAAAATATGTCTTTAAAATATTTTTTCAATTTTCTTTCCTTTAGACAAGAAAACATTCTTGTTCTATTCTATTTTCCCTATAGACAAGAAAACAGGAATCTGCAGGTAAAAAAATCAACCCTCTATAGTCTCTCACCACCACCATCTGAAGTGTAATTAACTATTGTATTTTTTCAAACATCAGCTTATCTCCTGCCACACACACAGCTTTCTAATATGTACTATCAAGCACCTTTTACATTTTTCCTGTTTAGCTAAGCCTTAATTATGAAAGAAGAAAATCAGAAAATCCATTCTAGGGCAAGATTAAGAAAATGTTGCTGCCTGATCTGAATTTTAAGTATGTTTCCAGATAGATAACTGATGCAGCAATAAATATAATTTGAATCAACTTTTCATTAATAATGTATGGTACCCATAGATAATTACATCACCATTTGCAATGTTTTGGAGTCATTTGAACTTTGAGACTTAGGTTTCAAAAATAAGGAATCTTTGTCCTGTGGGTTTCTGACTGAGTCATGACCTTTCAGATGACCTAGACTACACCTTTTCTTACACTCAGCATCCCAATGATATCCCCAAAGAAGACAAGAAGGGCTTTGAGTCTCCCATGCTGGGTTTTATTAGGATAAAAGGTAGGGCCTTTTAAGGTAGAGGGAACTCCTCTGTGGTGTGTAAAACAGAGTAACAGTAAGACTTTCAAATCCCTCTCCTCCTCTGCTCAGCCTGCCTTTTCCAAAAGGACCTTCTTGTTCACGCTTACACTTTCTCTGAGGTTTTTTGCTCCCCTTGACCTCCCCCACCAGGCTCTCTTGAGATCCAAAGGCACCACATAGAGAGTCACCCCAGCTGCTTCCCATGTGTTTCTTCCTTGCTGTTCCCAGGAATTACCATTCTCCTGCACATTTATTTCTCCCCTTGGGAACAAGCCGTCATCCTCCTTCCAGAGCCTTCATCAAAGCTGGCACTCGGCCCTCAGGACAAGACAAATGGGCAGCTGCCTTCTTTCCTGCAGCCCCACCACAAGCAAGAGAGCAAACAAAGGAATTAAAAAGCAATATAGCCCGCAACATTTTAAAAGAGACTTATTCTTGCAGCAGTGAAGGATCTAAGACTAAAGGACTTTAGATGTAGTATATTGTTCTGGCATTCACTGCTGGTTTTTAAAAGCCCATCCTGATTCCTGACACTGCAATCCCCCCTGCCACACACTTCCATGCGTCCAGCCTCTCAGGCAAAGCTTGAGTGAAGCAGGCGTTTAGGCCAATCATTTAAGTAATTAATGAACCACCAAATTTCAAGATACATTTAACATGCCTACTCCAATACTTGCTTTTGCTGGATTCTCTTCTCTAGTTCCACTTTTTTGCCCCCCTCTCCTTTTCTTCAAAGAGTTTCTTGCTTTATCTCTGCATAGCAAGGCACATCTGAGTCAGGTACTTGGCAAATTCACAGGGTGGACCTTCGTAGGGATTTATCCCTTGTTAAGGGAAGAATGCTGTATTATAAAGATCACTACAAAAAGCCACAAGAATCTCAATAGTCTATAATCTGGTCCACAATCTGCAAAGCTTCCTGTCTAAAATTTAAATTTGCAGGAAATAAGGACATGGATAGTAGCCAGTTGATGTATAAAGTTAAGTGCTAAAATGTGGATTCAATTTCCAGATCTGATACCAGTTTCCTCCATGATTTTCCACAAGCTTCTGTTTCTATCTTCAGGTCTGTACATTTAAGATATTGGCATTCCCCTGCATCCTACAAAGATTCTAGATAAGGACTGTGCTACAGCACAGACAGGAAAAGTATAAAGGAAAACAAAAACCCATTTAAAAACCTCCTAAGCAAGGGGTACCATAAAGAAACAGTAGGTTTCTTAATGTTACTGATATGATACAAAATCTGTAGAAGAGGTCTGCATGAAAACAAACAAACAAACAACTCCAAAAACCAGTATTACAATCATAGTATCTGAAATGGTCAGAAAAGAGTTGACAACTTCCTCATTTCCAGACCTCAAGTTTCCACTCTTTATGCACAATATTGAACATGGTACAATCTGGAAGGAGCAAACTCCTAAAGAATTCTACTACACAGAAGTAAACTTTACAGTTGAAGATACATAATTAATTGATTTTAAAATATTGTCTCCATGAGCAAATTTTAACAGCAGCACATACACAAGTTTGGAAGTTCAAAGTCACTTTCTAGTGCAAAGTTATCTTAAAATGCAACTATAAATCAAAATTAGACATACAGATAAAATCATGACCCCAGATCTCTATAAAGTACAATACATTCCTATTTGTTAGAAATAGAAATGTTTCTTTTTAATAAAACAGAGAAATACTTGCATGTCAATGGCAGCCAAGCTTTGTAAATGCTGTTTTCTTTAAGATGAAGGATATTCCCATTTCCCCCTGGTTTAAGAGAAGAACTAGAAGCAGAAAGGCTAACAATACATAATGGCAGAGTCCTGCATTTAACTGGTGTTAAATATTCACTCTTTTTCTGATGCCTTGAAATCTAAATTAGTTCTTTAGAAAATTACTTCTACCATATTCATAGGATAAAACTAATCTTACTTAGTTTTAAATCTTTAAATATGAAACAAAATTCAAAAACAAGTTAAATAGAAAAGTGTGAAACTACAAAATTGAGGTTTAAACTCATAACAGTAATAAAAAAGCATCAGTGTAAAAGTGCATGTACTTCACATTTTTCTTCAGGTTTAATTTTAAGTAACTCCATAACATTTAACTATTTTTTCCTTCAACACCAGAACTATTATTCTTGCCAATGATTTGGCACTGTTATCACTCTCAGTTCATTTGAAGTCAGACTTGCACCTGGCTTCTGATTGCTGGCACCCATTTACAAATTTAAATCAATTAAACCTATTAGTATGTTCTCTGTGATGCACTTTAATTTTTATAGTTATGCATTATTAATGTAATCATCTCATCAAGTCCTATATCATATAAAGAGGAAAAACTGGAAGGATTCAAGCTACAGGAATTTAAGTAGATCAGAAGTTACTGTGCTGTATATTGCTTTAATGTTAAAACAAATAATTTGGTGAATATTCACTGTAACTTTTATATAACTGACACACTCTAGGAGAAATATGAGTAAAGCTGACAGAAGATTAGCAGACAAAGCAACTGCAAGGGGGGCAGTCTGTGTAAATAAATTATTCTATATAAATAGATAATTAGATTTTGTTACTGGGTTTCTGTACTGAAACAAAAGTAATCCCTCTCCAAAACCAAGCATGAACAGTGCATATAACAGAGGCTCAGGTTGTAATATGCTATCTGTATTTGACAACTGATAAGTACATTCTCCAGGAAAAGGTGATGTTGATTGCTGCTGCAATTGCCTTCATGGACTCATCCCTGAGCAAGAGTAGCTTTAAATTCAAAGGAAAATTTTCAAAATAAAAGAAGTACTGGGTGTCATTCAAATAACAGTGATGGAATCCCGAAAACAGTATTTGAAAGTCTGTTCAGTGCTAAGGATTTTGTCCAAGAGTTTGTGGTTTGAAAAGAAAGGTCATTGAAATAATTTGTTGCCGAGGACAAAACCTCCTACCTCTCTAAAATAGGCTTCTGTTAAAATCAGTTGGCTGAACAAGAATTCTTTCTTTTTTCTCCTTATTTACTTACAGGTGCATCTTTCAACTATTACAGACCCTCAGTTCTTCCCATCATATTAAAGAGATTTTTTTTTAGCTGTATCCCTTATATAACCTGTCTTCAACTAATGATCACCTGTAAGTAATCCCATTTTAAATAAAGGTCAAAATTTTTTATCCATTAGGGTAAGCAGGGCTGCAGAAAATGAAGCTAAAGCATGCAATATTTTAATGCTCCAGACATCAAATCATTCTTAAGATGGGTTTTCACTATTAAAATTAATTAGCTTTAGTATTTTATATGTCATTGCTAGTTAAACTTTGTGTTAATGAGCTTCGGTTCAACAAGCAAGACCTCTTTGGAAATGCCAGTTCATGAAATACAGCTGTTTATCATACCTCTGGAGCAATAAGAAGGGCACACCATCTGATAGCTGTAGCACAGAAAGCAAATGCTATTTCATGCTTCACAGCATCAACTAATCATAGCAGAGGCTGTGACAGACCTGCTTATGGGCTGCATCACCTCCCTGGACTGGTACATTCTGGGAGCTGCCTCAGCTGAAGCCTGTGCCTAAAAGCTCTATAATAACATGACCCAAATGGCACTGTTGAGGACACAGGACAGCAATCCTGATGTCCCATCCTACACACCAGTTTACAATCCTTGCCCCGCAGCAAGGCTGAAGAGCTACAATTTGGCACATTGGGGCAAATAGGAAGAAATCTACCACTCCAGAGAGGCTGAGGACCCTCACCTTCCTTTAGAGGCACTGGGAAATGAGCATGATCAACATCAGGCAATACAATGCTTACAGAGCACACACTGTTTTCTGTCAGCTTGAAAGGCAGGCTGAGGCACATAAGACACTGTCCTGTATGACCCTTAGCTCCTGTAATTCATCACTTCCATGGAATTGGAAAAATGGTGATTTTGGAAGGAGCTGAATGTTCCTAATTTTTCAAAGTCAGACTTATCACACCTTACCCAATGCTGCCAACTCTACATTTTATCTTAATCCCAGGATCTGATGGGTTTTAGCAAATCTCATAGACAGACAAACTACAGGTGTGGCAGTGAAAGCTCCTACATCATCCTGTAGCCTATAAGAACAGGTTTGTCAATATGTCCTAATTAACAGACATCACACACAACTATTGAAGAAGAGCTCATCAAAATTCACAGTAAGAATTGTTTTAGGGGCAAAATCCAATAGCAGACGTTCACAGAATAAAAATCACTGCAGCTATAACGCAAACCAATGTGCCCTGTCAGTTTCAAGCAGCAACTTTTTGAGACCTCTAACATTTGAATCACTGTATCTGTATCTACTGGAAGTTTCTGCTGGTATGTCTAAACCCCTTTGAAGATAGTTTTGCTTGTGATCTGCTTACCATTTGGGGCAACTAATTGCACAAGTATTAGTTCCTAAAAGTTCAGAATAAAAAGCAGAGACTTCGGTTCTACTGCTTAGGCTTGAGTCTCAGATCATTTCAACAGATAATGCTAAATGAACAGAGGTTTAGACCACACAAATAGACAGATTAAAACATAAACATAAAAAAAGGGAAAAAAAAATTTATGTCTCCTTCAACATTCACTGAACTTCAAAATAAATAATTCCATCAAGAACACATGTACGTAGCTAAGTACAACCCAAAGTAAAAATCATGCAAAATGTGTTATATGCATGTGGAATATCTGAAAGCCTGGCTCACTCAAAATAGCTCACATGGCTAGAAAAAAACACCCCTGAAAGTAATCAAAGATCCAAAGTTTTCTCAGTAGAAAAGAACAGGATTTATTGTTGTTCTTTTATGTAACATATATATCCAACCTCACTCCCCCTTCTAAATGTTTTTCCTTTGTTTTGATTTATTCAAGAACATATTACAAAAGAAGGCCAGAAAGGTCAGATGCTATTTCAAAACAGGAGGTGGAAAAAAAGAGCCTAATATTATCCACCCTCAACCCTCCAATCCTCAATACATATCTGATTTACTGTTTGAATCAGACTGTGATTTACTGTTTGAATCAGAATGTGCAGAGGAATATTATGAGCCAGTCTTGTTGCTCAGAGCAACTTTATGTGCACACACAAAGCACCTTCTGCTGGAGGGATAGAAAGAACTGGTAAGAGGGTTCATAATTCACACCGAGAGAACCAAATTTTTTTTTCATTTCTTAGATGCACATGGAAGCATATTTGAACATTGTAACCGTAAGGAAGAAATGAAAAATTTAAAAGTTTACAGAGAAGATAGGGGATATTGGATCTAGAGAGAAAAGGTGAACATCTTGACAAGGAGAGAGAAGGCAGGAAAAAAGTGGGTGAACATTTTATGAGGTATGAGGAAAATAAAGAAGAAATTAAGAAGGAGTTGAAGGGGAAAGGAGAATTAAAAACCACTAGAGACTGTGAAAGGACAATGCAATGCAGAAACAATGAAGAAGAAATGGAAAGAAAAAAAGATAAATAACGTAAGAACACCAAGCAGTGAAAGACACAAGAAAGGACGAGGTGAGAAAACAATGTATGATGAGATAAGCAGAAACTGTCACAAAAACTCACAGGTAGCCCATGTTAACCAGGGAGAGAGATTAGAATTCAAAGTGTAGAATTGCAAGAGTAAATATTTATTCAGGTACATGAGGTGTCAAAGCCAATCTGGGGCACCTCAAATGTAATTCTACAAAGAGCTATTATACTCTTCAAATTTTCAGGCACAATACAATTTTACAAATACTAGCATCCCCACTACTGATTACTATTTAGAATAAAACTTTGCAAAGCAACTATATTCCTGCAGCATTCTTGATATGTCTATTGATCCAGATGCCAGTCTTGCTATAGCTACTCATTTATGATGTCAATGCTGGCAATGTTTCAAAGACATGCTAGTGGGGACAGAATTCTGGTGATATTTTGGCTGTTCAGGGATATCCTTTATCCTTCACAGGGAGCTCTAAGTTTCTACTATGCAAAGCCTTTATTCCAGGACTAGGCTCTGTTTTACACTGTTTCACTTAAGCATGAACAATACCAGAGTCTCTAGTAAAATTCCACTGCCTCATTACATTAGAGTATAATGTAATGTAAGCTTGTGTGTGTGTATATACATATACATACACACACATTGAAGTTAGTACACTTTACTATAAAAAGTAAATATACTATTTTTTTAATATAATGAAAATATTAGAAATATAAGAAAATTATAAGAAAAGAAAAATAAACATTCTTTATTTATAACAATTTTTTGAGAAAACAAACATTTCTGATTTATGATTAAATGGCCCTAAAGGATAAACATTTTGAAGTTCAAAGAAGAAAACTCCTCCTTTTCTACACCACTGGTCTTTGACTATTCTCTAATCCCATCAGCAATTTACCAATCACTGATTCTGTCAGAAGGTATTTCCCAGGTGAACTGTTACTGTCTGTGTATTCTGGGCATAACACACATTTTCTATTTTTATTATTTCTTTAGATTAATAGAAGGTGTCAGGCATTCTGGAGGGGCCTTTTCTGTGGTGTAGAATCCTGTGTGACAGAAAGATTCACAATCTAATCAATGTCATTGCAACAAACAGTAAATTGCTCCATGCTCACTAAACAGTCCTGTAATGGTCTACAGAACAAATAAAACACCAGGGGAACATAAACACTCCCATATCCTTTCCAGTGATTTCACAAAAATACCTCAGTAACTGCCTGCTCTAGTTCACCGTAACAAAAAGTACTGTCGTTTCTGTCAATGCTGTAAGCAGGCTAGATATTGTCCCTCTTAACTAAAATTTAATTCTAGAAAAATTTAAAGGTCTCAAAATGGAAAACCAGGGATTTTATTGAAACATGCAGGTTTACCGGAATAGCTCCCAAGCCACTACTTTAGGCAGACTTTGCTGAAGGCCAGTGGGAAATTGCTGCTCTTACCTAACACATCAGACCAGTGTAACTGAAAGGTGGCAGATGCACATGAAGGACCAGAGTAAGGTCAACCTGAAAAACAGACAGCAGCTTTCAATATTCCACACTAGGCAGATGAAAGATGCACAGCCCCTTTTATGGTGGTTATCCAAAAAAAGCTGCTAACCCAAATACTAAAATGAAAATGAGGATTCTAGTAGCAGTTCTGTTGCAGGTTTCCCTAAAGTACATCCAGGTTGTCTAAATTTCATAACCCATTCAGAAGAGTGACCTATCCTCTTTGGAAATTGATAATACCACCTTCACATTTGCATAGTTCTATCAGTTTTGTGTCTGTGCTCTCACAGGTATGTGCTATCCACTGATTTGTGGATAGCTGAAGTCTTTCCACACTGCACTGACATTTAGGGATGTGAATTCATATTTTATTATGGCTTTAAGCCATCTACATAACTCCTTTTTTTATCTACATGTTGAGAAAGTGCTGTAAAGAGCTTTTTTGGTTTTAAGTCACTTGCATATTCACTTATAGCAGCTTTGATATTCAGCTATTTTGTCTTCTGTGTGTTATACCTCATTAACATAGAATGCAGACACCCTAGTGAATAATTAGCTAGGGTAGGATACTTGACTCCCATAGACGCATTCTTAATTTGACATTTAAATTAATATCAGATTACTGTGGCTTCATTCAAAAGTCACCAAAAAGTACTAGCAATGGTAACCTATACAAGAACATATTAATTGGAAACAAAAAAAACCCCAGAAAATGGTCTGCTAGATACGCTACACAAAAGTGCCAAGTTATTTATGAAATTAATTCTACTGTGCTGCTCAAGAAGAAACAGAACAAGGCTGTGCCTAAAAATAAATCAAGAGGAGGGAAACCTGTTACAAGGCAGCAAACAACTGTTATTTAAATATTTTTAAACGTGGATGGCAATAGGTGATCCACTTTGCATGAAGGGCAGCTCTGAAGAAGGTATCCCAGGCTGACTTAAGAAGTGTTATGGTGATTATGTCACTTGAATGAAGCGTCCTTTAGCAAATTCACTTATGTACTGACAGTCAATCACTTCCTACTTTACCAGCACAGCTACAAGGCTTGTAACCTTTCTCAAACTATTGTCATCTGCTTATCATGGTCAAAAAGGCCAACACTGTTTATCAGATATCTATTTCCAGCAAAAAGTTAAAGGAAATTTTAGATCACAGCATCCACGACACCAATATAGCTTTTTCCAATTTCTCTTCAGGAACCCGGAATCCAGATAAAAAGGCAGAGTTGAAATTGGTCACACAGCTGGGCGTTTAACTGGTTCTTCTCTACGGAATTACATTTCCACAGGTGAAGTGTAAAAAGTAGATTATATAAATTCTGGTTTATAGCATAAAACAATAATTTTGATATTTTGATAAAACCTATCATCTTTATGAAGGATATGCTGAACACTAGATGAAGATTATCTGATTTCTTAGCCCACCAAAAAATTGAGTTATAAAGGTATGAAGAATGCTGGCTCAGCCTGCAAGTTTAAGTTGGCTATTTTCTCGTGATTGTTCCCAAACTTTGAATTGAAAGGATGGAAAAATCCAACTTTAATGTCTAGATTCAAACCACAATGACTATATGACATAAATAACTGATCTTGTCTAAGCTTGAACAATTCTGACAGTTCAACTTGTGGAGTTGCATTACAACAGATAAGGTATCACCCTCTATCAGTAATGCTGTCACTTTATCAGGTATTTTATCTGCCACAAAAACCATGAAGCTAGAATAAAACTCAATCATACTTTCTGACTAATGCAAAAGGAATGCAACTGCTTGAGTAAAGCTGCCACTGAAGAGTTTGAGATACAAGGAAGCAGGCATATTAACCTGTCTTGCAAACTTCCAGATTTTCTTCCCATCATCATATCATGTCCTTTCCTGCAGTTGTTTATTTGGTCTTGTTGGCAGGGCTCAGCAAGAAAACAGTAGTTTACAGTAAAGGGTTAGCTGTTGACTGGAGAAAGCTCAAAAATAGAAGAAGTATGGAAGAGCAGAGGCTCACTGGTTATAAAACATGAACAACTTCCCTCTTGGGTGGAGGGACCGTGTTTTTGTACAAAAACTGTTAACTGTTTCATAAAATGGCACTGCCAGTCTTGTATTTACTCAGCTCAAAACACCTGTTTTGGTGCTCCAAGCACCCAATGGCACAGTGTGCCATGGGATCACTTTCTGTCTTAGCTAAAAGGCCTTTCCTATACAGAAGTGCTGGCCAAAGGCTTCAGAGCTCCTCACAGATTTCAAAAATACTCAGGAAATGCTAATGAAGGTTGGTACTATATGGAAGCTCAGTTGGGTGGAAAACAGGACGGGGAGGCCCTCACTGCACCACAGGAGGAGAAACTGGCCAGGAATGGTTCTTCTGACAGACAGAAGGGTTCAGGCAACAACCTTTCTGCATCCCAATGCCACGCTTTGGCAGCCTCGTGCTGGTGGGCAGGGTGGGTCCAGCTACACCTGGACTTTTCTTTAAAGTATTTTAAAGTAAACGCTTTTCTTTAAAGTATTTCCATTTTCTAAACCCACCATTTTTAATTTATTTGTTTTAATCTAATCTTTTAATTTGTTTTCTTTACCAGGAGCAAGAAAACAATCATATTCTGCCATGCGAAAGGCCGCACTTCTCCTACCCTGTGCTATTGTCTGACTGCTGAGCTAGGAGACCTGCACTCATTTTTAATCTAAAATCCCCCACAACTTTGGTTCCCTCAGTAACTCAGCTACGCTGCATGCATTTATTAACACATCAGCACTTGGTGGCACTGAGAAGCATACAGCACTACTAAGAGTGCAAGCATGGAAGAATCATAGTTGCTTTGGTAACCATCACTTTGAATTTTCCTGACTTCTTTTTTTCCTTCTTGCCTTTAAATTCTCAGCCATAATTCCGCATGTGTCTGCACTGATAGTCATAAGATTTAAGTAAAATATAGTTTATCCAATGTTAAAACCTGATAATGGCAATTTTTTTTTGTTTTAAGCATATTCCTCTATATATTTAAAATTATTCTCATCCTGGGTTTTGCGGGAATGAAAAAACATGAACGTAAGGATGGCTTCTGATCTGATGGTTTCCCTAGGGAGGGAAACATAGAAATAGAGAAATACAAATATACAAAAATACAAATAAAAAACAAGCCATGACTCCAGATCTGCTTTGGTACTCTCTTAACACATCCCCTCACATGACATAGAGAGATGGGGCATAGGGAGCACCCAGGGTGCTGCCTCCAAGGGGTGCTCCATGTGCGTCCAAGTGCCTGTGCTTATCACACATGCAACAACCATTTACTCCTGATCCTAACTATGTGTATTACAAGGTTTGTCACTGCTAAATAAAAGCAGTATTTACAACCTTTAAAGGAATGCAGGCTCTTTATTTTTATAATGACTCATACCATCAATTTTAATAAGTACTTATTTTAAAAATTATTTTAAAATTTTGACATTAAATTAATCAAGGATCCATTTCTTCTAATGCTTCCTTTTTTCTGTGGAACATCACTATTCCATTGCTGAAAAACTTCATTTCAATATACAGAGCAATTTTTAAAAAAAAGCCTTTATATAAAATTCTTTATAAAGAATGAAGATAGCAAAACCAACACAAAGGTTTTTATGGACTCAACATGAAAGTACTATTTACAACAAATCTAGACTAAGGATAGTATCAGAAAATTAAATATTTCCTGCAATTTAAATTTATGCCTGCAACAGGGAGATTTCCTAGCAAGGGATAAAAATCTCACAATGATTTTAGAATACTTCATTTGCAATAAACATGAAACCTGATCTTCTCTTGAAGAAATATTAAGAACCAAGAACTAGTCCTGTTGAGGGAAGGCAAGGGGGGACAAGAACTGGGTGAGGGGAACCCTCCAGTATGCTGCTGATACTGTAACTGGAAATACAGGGAGATGCCAGACTGCTCCAGACATGCCTCCCTGCTTAGCCAGCAGTTCCTGGGCACAAACAAGTCAAGAGGAGACAAAGCTCCACATCATCTACTGTACTTCTAAGGGTTGCACTAACCTTTAAAAACCAAGTTCAGCTACTGTGGATTTGCAGAAAGTACAGCTTGGGTTTGTGAACAGGATGGAAGAAAACTTGTGAGTTTTATGATATTTATCCTTCCCCCCACCAAAGTCTGTGCACAAATATCACATGGGGCACATGTGAATAGAAGGCACACCATTTCCCTGTACCTAAAAGTCACCTACCAAATGACAGAAACAAAAAGAAATCACCTTGAATCTTAACTGGGTGACCTTCACTTGCATCCCTGTGAAAAGACTAAGTGGAAATCAATACTAGGGCCACTTCAGGCAGAGGAGCAAGCAGCCTGAGGAGAGAAAACTTGGATCCCCACAGTTCATCCTCAGGATCAGCCTTGTGGATGAAAATACAGGGTCTGGAAGCAGATCCAAATCACCTACGTGCGTTCAACAAAGTGTATCAAACCTTCTTATAAAATGCTAAGGATTACTCTACCTCCAAAACACTATAGCTACTAAACAAACTCAGAACCCAGGTCCTACCCCTAAAGAACTAATTTATTTTTAAAACACCCCCCCTCATTTTACGTATCTCTTCTTGTAGAGAATTTTAAATAATAATAATAATAAATAAAATTTTAAAAAAGAGAAGATGCCTGACAAGTAGAACGAAATGCTCATGGTTCAAGCCTTGCTTTTTACTGCCTTGCTATTACACTAAGACATATCAAAACAGATTAAGAAGGCTAATGCTGAATTATGCAGAAATCAGTAATACAGATTTATAGTGGGAAAACCAAGTAGTCTGTCAAACTGCCTGCAGAGAACTTGGAAGTATCTGGGGCATTTGCTAGATAATTTATTTTCACAGAACTATCTACCATTCTAATTTTTTTAGGATCTCCATTGTCAGTTATACAGAGAGAATGCTTCCACATAAATTTTCATTCACTGAAAAATACCATTAAGATGGTCAAAATTGTGTACAAATTCAGAATAAATGTGGTGAATAATTTTGGATTAACAAAGAACTGAACACTGAACAGGATATCATGATTCATCTGTTACATTCTACTTTTTTCAGTTGATTTCCCAGCAGCCTTGCACAGAACTGGAAAAGGAGATGCAGGTCTGACTTATAATTCAAAGTCTTCAATAACAAACTTATACAATTCAATTGCTGTAATAAAGCATTTAGGGACTTCTTCGTTTTTGCCATACTAAAAATCAAAATGTAAAAAGAGTAAAGGCAAATTACAGGAAACATATGGAAGCAATAATACCTATTGGTAGAGCACAACAAATAGAAACAAAGCAGCACAATTTCCATTTTTCTGCTGTTAAAGGCTACAGCTGTATCTCCTGACAGAGCTCTGTAGAAGGAAGCCCATGGGAAGCAATACTCGAGCATTACTCCTGGTGCCCCCAACCAGATCCCCCCTGTCTCAGTCTGGAAGACTGAACAGGAACCACTGTTCCTGTCACCTTCTGGTTCCAGCCAAGCCACACTTGCTTTCCTCTCAGCTCCTTTTACTTACAAATCAGCTACCAGAGTTTTCCATCTGAATCATATTTTGCATGCGGGTACATTTTGTATGACACCCTTGGCCACAGCATTGGCTGTAGCCAGTCAGGTTATGCTTTACAGACTGCATTAGGTTTCTGTAACAAAACAACCCGTAGGCATTCTTTGGGGGTTTTATCAGAACTACTCCCCAGATGTCTAGATATATTAAGCTTCATGAATAGAAACAATTCCTACAGCTGCACAATACAGAGCAACTCCATATGTAGCTCAAGAGCAGGAATGATCTGGTCCACCACATTTCCCTTATATAGTCCAAACAAAGCCAGGTTCCTACAGAGTTCCTTTGCTGATTGCTATAGGAGCACAGCTGCTGCATAAATTAGCAAGTTAAGTAAATCAGCTGAAGCCAATCTGAATATTTAATCTTGGCATGGAGTTCCAGGATGTGCATTTACATACATAAGGTAACTATCTTCACTATTTGGTTTTAATAACTAAGCCATCTAATTTTTTGTATTAAGATAGATAATAAATTGTTATAGTACCAAACTTTCTTCACACTTGTAAAGATGCTTTAGATAACAGCTGCTGTTTTACTGGAAATCAATCTTGCTATCACTTAATTCCAGAGGACAAAGTATCCTCTCATTTTTTAAAACAAAACAGAGCTGCCAAACCAAGTTTATCAATTACCTGTCAAATTACAGCACAGTTCAGAAACCTACCCCTGCATCCTCAATTATGTTTTCCTACCCAATTCTCTGCAAGCTGATGGAAGAATTCAATTAATGAATTTAATTAATCTAGTATTTTTTCTGGTTCCTGTGCTAAGTCTGAGATGATATACCTGCCTGTAGACACAGGAACCTGCCTGCTGCAGCTGTACCAGGGCCACCTCAGTCTCTGAACATCAGTAGCTGTCACCTCCAAATAACAGAAAAGCCAGCCCAGGATTAAAACAGTTTCCAAAATGTTCACATTGGCAACTACTCCAGAGCCCCAAAAGGCAAACACAGACTGAAATGGATCTCTGCAAGTTAAAAAAGAACACAGAAAATTATTTTGGGCAATAGATTACAGCCCTGCAGTTCAATAAAATATATTATTTTGTATTTAATGGGAATAAAGGGGAGCAAGTTTTGTCTCTAATTATTCCCCAGTGCTTAATCCTGCCATTGAAACCCTTTTTCTAAGGTTCAGCTGTTAGGCAATGACATAGCAAAGGATCTCTGCACATCAGAGTAGTAACTTCTTGCTTGGATACTTATGTCTATGCATTAGTTTTAAATCTGAATCAGGTTTTATTATGGCAAAAAATGTATTAATTGACCAACTATTCTATTTTGTACAGTTGTATGAATTACATTATCACATGCACATATTACTTGAAACAAAATAATCTGATTATTCTGGTTAACCACATACATGCTCAGAAATTATGTTACTGAACTTTCCCTTCTCCAGGCCAAAAAACAAATGTTACACTGAGCAACAACTTCATTTCTCCATGTTAGAGGCTCCCTACCCAGCAAAAGAATACCACAGAAGGAATCAGTAAGATCTTTCTGTAAATTTGTACAGAGATGACCTTTACAGAATAAATGTAGAAATATCAAATTCAAGGTCTGCCCTTTTTCCATAATCCATATACCAATAAGGAAAGGATAAAACATTTCCCAGTTCTCCGTTTGAATGTTTCAAGTCGGGCAACAGAAGCAACATATCTGATAAAAGAAAAGATGGGATTCCCTCCACACCCCTTCACTCTCACATCTCAGAACCTCTCACAGCAGAAGGGAAAAGCAGGTTGTATTTGGTGAACAGGGGGCAGGAAGCTGAGACACTAACTTTCAAGCGTTGGCCAACGTGGACCTCAGGACACAGAAACTCCAAGAGACAGAACAACTTTAGGTGCAATTTGTGCTCCCACAGTAACACATCTGTTAAGGCAGCAAATGCACAGGCACCTGGGAGTTCTGCCCTCCTCCCCTTCATAGAGACTAAGGAGAAGGACTCTAGTTATAACCCTGCAGTCCAAATGCAATTCATTTAATCTACCTGCATGCAAAAATTCCTCCATAAAAGATATTGCTTGAACCATGTCTAAAGAGACCTTTGTGGGCATTGTGAACAAACAGAATGGCTATTTTCTACAAGACTTTAAATAAACATAAAATAAAAGTAAATTCAGTTGGCAGTAATTTTAATGAACAAACAGGATGGTAAGCATATTAGCAAAATAGGTCACCAGAAGCAGGAAATTAGGAAAAAAAATAAAAAAAAGCAAAGCTTTGAAAGCCTAAATTAAAAATAAATGAAAAACACAAGTATATATTTTAATTTATAGTAGTTTCTCATTTGTGGACAAAACAGCAGTAGACAGAAGAAACTATTTATCTAATCTTAAAAATTAATTAAGAATATGTCAACCATACCCATATTGCCAGCCCCTAGAAAACCCCATGAAAGCAACAACTACAAGGCAAATTTATTTATGAAGTCAACAACTAGTTAAGAATGTTTTGGTAAGAATGGTCCAAAGCCCACTGAAGTCCTAAGAATTAGTCCCACCGCTTCTTAGCATTTATTCTTGAATATGCTTGTGGGAATACCTCCACTATTTTGACTGAATTGCCTTAATTTAAAGACAATTTCTTTGTAGAAGTGCAGATCTAGCAGCTGGAAAACACAACCTAGTGGGTTTTGAAGGACGAGTTAACTTCTTTTCTGCCCAGTTAGGGCTATCAAACTTACATCAAGGAAAGAAAAATATCTGCAGGTATTCTAATACTCTACTTTAGCATTTAAAATAATTTATACTATGAATTTGACTGACCAAACTTGGAATAAATTGGCCCTACATCTGAGGATTAGCTATCACCTTCAACGATTAAATATAAAGGAAAATAGAACCTTATTTTTTGCTACATGACAGTTTAGTAACCTACTGGGATAAAACCCAGTGAAATATGACCTTTTAGTCATTAAAATTAATGAATGAAACAGACAAAAAAATATAGAGATCTGAAAGCTGCAATTTTTATAGTCAAGTTTCAGTTCAGAACCAAAGCACATTTATCCTCTCAGCTAAAGGTACATTTTCATTTTTTTTGCTAAGACTCTCCTGACAAATTAAAGAAAAAAGGCCCATAGTATTAGAGAAACTGTGAAGGTGAAAAAAGTAATGACACATAAAATACATTTTAGTTGGCTCACATGACAGTATGTACTACTACTGAACTTTACTTCTGTAATGTGTTTAAGAGCAACTGGATATATTCGCATATATAGGATACATTCACATTTTATTACTAAATACTCACTATTATCTTTGTTATGTGTTTCATGATTTAAGTTTTAACTTAAATCTGAGCATCTGAATGTCTTGAAAGACTGATGAATCTCTTAGTTAAGCCTTTTATTTATTAATCCTATAAACACACATCTTTCTCCAGCCAATAGGCTGCTTGAATTCCTCTAAGCTCAAATGATCTTCACCAAACACTGACATAAAACACCAATAACTTGGCACTTTCACTAATGACAGCACTACTAATGAAGATATAACTCTATAGTGAAATCTTCAGCCAAATGATTTTATGCCACTTCTATGTGGCATAAAATAAACTGAATTCTATCTAGCTCACAAAGACTTTGAAGAAGTCCATCCTGGATTACAAAGCTATTTGAGCCTCTGGAATGAGGAGTTATGCAGTTATGGAGTAGGAGTATACTGTTATTTTTAAAGAAATGCTCAGAGATATCTGCATATGCAGAGATGAGGGTGCAAACATCCATTCCAATTGCACAATCTGTTTTAAGTCTGGTTTTGATTAGTTATATCTTTGACAACCTGAACTATTTCAACTGACATAGTCTATGCAGAGTACCTATTTTAAGATGCATTCATTTAACATGGAACATGGTAGTACAGAGTTCCAGATAATTCTGACTTAGCAGTTCCACTGCTTAAGCCCTGCTAAAATCAATCAAATGAGCTGGTAGTCGTTTGTCTGAGGAACTCTAGCATTTTTAATTAAATTTTTAATTTTTATTTAAAGCATGAGAGAGGAGTGCTCCATGCATCTGAGGAAGACTTCCTTTGGTTTTACCCTCTTTGCAAACCAGAGGGATTCCTCTGCCTGCGAGGCCTATCCACACCTATTCCTTTCCCTGCAGTCCCAGAACATCATCCCTGCCCACTGGATTGGAGAAGGTTAGAAACACCCTGAGAAACAGGAGGGAGGAGAAAATGCTGTGATAATGAGAAATCACAGATATACACTGTGAAATCTGTTATATCCAAGCCATTATTATCTGGACACTCCTCAGACACAAGAAGACACAGATTTTTGACAAGAAATTTGAATGAATGAGCACTCATAGAGCATCCCATGAATGGGGTGGAGTTCCCATTCTCAAACAAGAGCCCCAAGCTGGGAATTTCTGTTTGAGAGGCATAGGTTTCAAAATAGCCAGGCAGTATCTCTAACTTCTCTCATTACTGATAATCTGCATTGAGTAAAAAGTTCATGCACTCTCAAATACTTCCTAAGAGATGACAACTGAATTCCCCAAGAACCTCAGGAACATGTCTAGGGTCCAACCTGGCCTCAGCTATACTTCTCTGCAGCAGTCCTGCAGCTGCTCTCAGTAACTCCACAAGAGCACTGTGCAGCCCTGCTGCCCTTAGTACAGTAACAGTGGTAAGAAGAAAGTCCTTGCTGCCCAAACCATGCTCAGACAAATAATTTAAACACTTCTTACAGTTCAAGATTTATACATACGAAGCCTCACCTTACATAAATTGAAGCAAGTCTTTGGATTTTAACAGGGTTGTAACAAGCTGCATCAACTAAGATACCCCATAAAGAGAGTCCATAAAGACCTGTTTTTAAATAGGATTCTTCAATGGTTTTGGGAGAAAGGATGGGGGGTTTTATGCTATAAAAGTCAATAGCAGATAGAAATGTCTAAGTTTTTATGCACATCATTCTGATTTTACATGGTCTTGCCTCCCTTCTCTAATTGGAGTAACATACTTTAAGTAATAACATCGGAAAAACCTGCTGGATGTCTCAAAAGAGCTGGGTTTTCATAAAAGAAAAGTATCAGGAGAAAAATGTTATCACTGTAAGGAATCACATTTAGGATAAATGTCCATGTCACAAAGGAATCAGACTTAAATATTTAAAGTAATTTGCAATATGAAGAACAATATCCTACTCGTAATTCCATGAGTATTAATCCCATTGTGTTTTCACTCATTACTTATTCAAGCATTGTCTGATATTCCTGAAGCACTGCACATCACCTGTACACATCCCCTTAGATAACATCCCCTTAGATAACACTCCCTCTCTTTTTTTGCAATGATATGAAAGCTCTGAACCTCCAAGGCAACTTCTAATTTTATCTTAACCTTTAAACAAACTGAATTCTAACTTCCTTAAAGCTCTGGTAAATCAGCAAAACAACCATCAAGAATGTGGAGCTTTAAAAATACAAAAAAATTAGGTAATAAAACCTTAGTTTTTGTTAGCATTCACAAACAAAACCTTCATATACCTAGACTTTCCCAAGTGACCAGATGGAATTGTGAATCTACTAATTGTACCTTTGCCTCTAACTTTGAGCCAAAACCCAAACAAAACCACAGAGCCATAGACTAAAGCAGGGGAGGAGGTCTGCGCTCTGCTAGGAGAGAAACAGAACAGAGGAAATGAACAAACACATAGAAATCAGAGAGAACTTCAAAATCTACTACTGAAAACAAACATGAATACAAGCCCAGCAGGAGCTCACACATTTTCTGGCTCACTCTGCTGTACAGGATGCTTGGAGCTGCCCTGGAACAGGCAAGTCCCAGGCAAGGCAAGCTGGGTCAGTGATGCCAGGGAAGCTCACACTGTGCTGCTGGGTGCAGTGGGGGCACCTCCCCACATGTCTAGGTGATCTGTCCCCAAGTGCTAAGGTAGGGCCAAGTCTTGTGCTCATGCTGCATAACAAAAGAAAGGATCAAAGGCAAGGATATGGAAGGGGGGAGGGGGGAAAAAACCCAAAAACAAAACAAGTAAGCTAATCCCCAAACCAAATAAAAAACCCTCCAAAGTAATCACCTTGTTTGCCTGTTCAATTAGACAACAGAACTCAGCTACTGGTCAGAGAAGTTGCAAGTAAATAAAACACGCTGTAATTTGGTAACTTAAATGTAAAATAAGATGATTTATTGGTAAATAATTTGTTGACAATTTATTAATGACATAGCAGCAATAGTTGTGTCCCTCAAATACAATTAAGTGAATGAGAAACCTACAAAAAATTGTAAAGCTTGCAAAATGGTTACAAGACTTGTTTTCCCTAGAAGATGTTTTAATGATCTCACAGCATTTCATTCTTTTTTCCAGAATGTCATCTTAAACCAATGTGTCAGTAGAATAGCTGTAGGACAGATTGATAAAAAATGGTAACAAATTTTCAAGGCCAGATGGCTCTCACCCCAGAGATTTGAAGGACTTCTTATGTGAAACTGCCAAAGTATTGTCATAACCATTGTGCAATATCCCATTTGTACAATCTATCATTTAAATCATCTTCAGTGCTGGAAATTTCAGTAAAGAATAACATCATTAGATTAATGAATATCCATGATATACAGGAGAAGAGCCAACATAGATTTAGCAAGAGAACTGATAACAGACAAAATTTAAAAAAACTCTTTGAAGGAATTAGCTAGCATGCAAATAAAAGATGATCTCATGGGTTTACAAAATGCCTTTGATCAGGAAGCAGGACAGCAGTCACAAAACCAGCAAGGTTCCAGATTTAAAGCTGTGGAAAACATGGCCATCTTGAAATAGGAGGAAAAATCAACTTCAGAGATTATTATGTGCTTAATGATAAAAGGAATATGAATGAAAAGCATCTTTAGTAGCTCTGAGAAATTCCCAAAAAATCTAAACTACGAAGAGCTGTAGAAAACTCTCACAGTACTGAGACATTGGACAATAAAATGCCAGTGAAATTCAAGTATCAAAATAAGGCACGTAACCAAGACTTACTTTGGCTGTCAAAAGCAATAATAGACTCTAAACTTCCTATTACCATTTCAGGACTGTACTGTAGATCCATTATCAAATGCACCAGTAAAAAAAGAAAAAAAAAACACTTAAACAGCTACAAAAAATCCCACACAACCAAAGCCACCCCATAGACATTTCTCAGTTTGATGGCTTTCCAAAGGACAACAGAATATTGGGAAGAATTACAATGAAATCTTCAGCAGGTAGTTTTATATATAAATATATATATATATATATTTATGCTACACGCTCACAGTTTGAATACTGCATTAAGTTCTGGTGTCTAACTTTCATCACAGAAATCTGAGAGAAGAAATTGAGAGGGAGACAAATTAATGGAAAATACTTTTGTATTAGAGGACTATAAAGCAGAATATTCAGTTTGAGCACAGAACAGAATACAAAAGTGATATAAATTTCTGTACAATCATAAGTCACATAGAAAGGTAAATAGAAAATAATATTTCCTAATTCTAATAAGATATGAAGTGTCTAATAAAATTAAATTAGCAAACAGAAGTTTGATGATAAAAAAAGAAAAATTAATTTCTTTCCAGACAAAAGAAATGCAGTGACACATACTGCAGCATATGTTAAAAGACTAAAATAGGTCCAAAAACTTTTTAGGCAAGCTCACTGATTAAAATTCAGCATCTAGTACTGTTCAGGCATGACTTCAGTTCAAGAAGCCTGTAAACTGAAGAAGAGATAGATGAGTATATAATATAAGCATACTTGGGAGTGCTGTGGTCACACATCTCTTCCTTTCACTGGCTTGACTGAACACCATCACCTACAGAGTGAATATTATGCAAATGCATCCTAGCTATCACACTGCTCAATCCCTTCTTTAATATTGGTAGAAGCAGGTTACTTATTAAAAGATGAACCCGTTTCACACCGAGAGATATAAGCTAGCTAGCATTTTGAAACACAAAAGATATGCAATATTAGAAAAATCATGCTCTCCTCAGTGCTCAGGCTTATATATCTCTGTGTGTCCAAAAAGATGGGAACCCTCTGAAACAAACTCAGTTAATGACCATGAGGATATCCACAGGTCTAGAAAACAAGGTACATAAAAAGAGAAAAGTGAACAGATGTGGTCCATGAACACACACAAACTTCAACAAATTTTTCAAATGCTGGTGAGAAGTGACTTAAGCTGATCACATGTAGGAACACAGTGGACATATGACCAGGTCTTTTGCCATCCCTATTTCTCTGGATTTAAATCAGTGATGACTAAGATTATACGCTTTTAAGAAATACAGTTCTCAACATTTGGCATCCAATACCAAAGGAGCTGGAAGGTGAGAGAGATAGCATAGCCTCCGACATAAATTTACACTCAAATAAATTATACCTGATAACATCTTCAATATATACCAAATTTGCCACTCAGTCTCCTTTTACCATGCTGTAAAGATATCTTAATATTATTCTTTAGAAGCAGTAAATGTAGAAGTTAAAGCAAAGCCCTGTAATTTTCCTTTAACTGTCTTTTAATATCAGGCAATAAATCAAATTAAAACTTCAGAATCAATCCGTAGACAGGAATTGTGCTCTTTGTTTTTGAGATTTAGATTATTAATAGGTAAACCAAAATGTTTTCAAGGAAAAAGAACCAAAAGCAGCACTCTTTAAATGACATATGCTGCAAATAAAATTAGAGAAATGTTTTGTACAATTTTTCTAAAATTTGAGTCAAATTCTAGCCCAGGATGGCAGACAAATCAATCCATGACAGTTTCCTGAATAATTAAACGACAATTAGCTTTAATAATGAATGATATTTTGATATAGACTTTTAGATTAGACTTGCTCACTGAAGGTCTGTGATAATTAATGATAGCTGAACTTTGGCCATCTTAGTATAATGGAATTTTAATACTGTTTCCTATTAAAGATACTCAACTTAAGTCTATTTTTTCAAAAGGTTTAAGAGGCTTGTCATTCTTTTAAGTTATGAAACACTGATTATTTCAGAAAGAGGGTGCAATATTTCTTGTAAAACTCAATCAATTTCTGAGCTCTTCTCCCTTCAAAACTCTGGAAGACACAGAAAGAATCCAGCTACATACATTTAAAGGATGAAGTGGGGAAGAAGAAATTACTGCAACATGAGTCACAACTCCTCTGTGCCACACTACAGGCTGGCAGGAGAGTGGCAGAAATGCAGCCCAGAGGAAAAGAACCTGGGGATGCTGGTTGACAGCCGGCTGAACATGATCCAGCAGTGTGCCCAGATGGCCAGAAAGGCCAATGGCACCCTGGAATCAGGAATATCAGAAT
Source organism: Parus major (assembly GCF_001522545.3). Classification (NCBI taxonomy): domain Eukaryota; kingdom Metazoa; phylum Chordata; class Aves; order Passeriformes; family Paridae; genus Parus; species Parus major. The sequence goes on along the minus strand of NC_031773.1, from coordinate 36,282,984 downwards.
AGTGTGGCCAGCAGGAGCAGGGCAGTGAACCTCCCTGTGTGCTCTACACTGGTGAGGCCACACCTTGAGCAGCATGTGCAGTTTGGGCTCCATCACTACAAGAAGGACACTGAGGTGCTGGAGAGTGTTCAGAGATGAGCAGCAGAGCTGGTGAAGGGTCTGGATGACAAGATTAGTGAGGGACAGATGGGATTGTTAAGTCTGGAGGAGAGGCTTGCAGGAGAGCTTATCCCTCTGTACAGCTACCTGAAAGGACTTTATAGCCAGGTGGGAGTTGGGCTCCTCTCCCAGGTAACAAGCCATAGGACCAGAGGACATAGCCTTAAGGGGACATTTACATACGATATTAAGAAAAAATTCTTGATGAAAAGGGCTGTCAAGCATTGAAACAGGCTTGAAACTTACAGTAATACACCAAGAAAATATGATTTATGGAGACTAATTGCTTAATAATCTTGTTGCATGTGTTCTTCATAAACCAGGATGTTCACATCCTGTTACCCTTTCAAGGAAATTGCTCATGGTAGAGTGATTTAACACTGAAACACATCCAGAGCAGTGGATACTTAGACATCATTGCCATAGCACCATAAATGCTATTCTATAATATGACAGGGAAAATAGGAATCAAAGTATAACAGTATTTAAATAGTCCATCTCGACACCACAGGAAAATTAAAGTTAAGAGCTGTTGCAGACAATGCAAAGCTCTCTGCAAATAGGTGAGTAACTCTGAAGAGGTACCTGTTCAAAGACTGTCCCCTTGCACTGTGTTCACTGGACACAATGGTTTCTTACACCTGAGCAAGACCACAAACTCGAGGAATCATCAGTGTCTGCCAGTAAAGACACCATTATAGCTCTAGTTTCAAAAGATATTTCAACACTGGTCAGAGGCCGTAACATACTTTAATATAATTTCCTTGACAGAATCATCTAGCTTGGGAATAATCCAACAGCACAGCAGACAGCATCTACCTGTCCTGAACTGATCAAAGAATCAAATTCTTGTAGAAGAGCAAGAGAGAGGGGGAAAGAGGGAAACATCCTATCTTAAAACCACAGCTGAAACATGCTTGATAGTTTCTTTCCTCAGCAGAAAGCTGATAAAAATCACTTCTCTGTAAAAATGTCAGTATCAAACTATACATCAGAAGAGTATATCCCCTCACCAATTCATAAAGTCGGATATAAACATTTATACTGCCCATCATCACAGGTTTTGGATATACTTGCAGTTTTTTCTCCTTTTTGGAGATATTAGCAGAGCAGCCACCAAGTACTTTACTTCATTTCAGCTACAGGTGTTACAATAAGTTTTCTATTTGATAAGAAGTTCGAGAGTCCCATTATGCTACAGCTATTTCCCTCTGAGGAGAAAATTACTGTTTAGTATTTTCATTATGGTAATAGAGAGAGGTTCCAAAGCAATCAAGATTTTGTGGCATTACCAAGGGACAGGGCTTGCAACACTTAAAGGACAAGATGAGACAAGATGCAATAAACACACTGTGACAGCATAACAGCTAAACAGTGGTGGCAATGAACAGTATGATACACAAAAAATTCATTACCAGATAGAAAATCAAAAACAATGCACAGTTATGTTGCAAATAATCTTTCAATAGTAGAAAAAGGGGTTGGACTTTGAATTGATCTATGCTGTTTCTACATTAGCAGAAAAAGGAATATCAGAGCACCTGGAAAATCCGGGAAGGCTCAAGGGTTTGCCACTGGATGGAGTAAAGATTAGAGCAGTAACAGGGCAAGAAGAGAAGCAGGCAGCACAAGCAAGCTCATCTTCCTCTGCTCTGCCTGTCCTGGCAGGCTACACGCATTCATTCATATGGGATTCACACGGGTGAGCGCACAACTCAACAGCAGCTCCCAGGATTAACAGGCAGTGTTCACAGCCATGGTTGGAGGTATGAGCAATGTATGGGTGTGCCAAAAAGTCTTCAGAAGTCATCTGAGAATTTTCACACTTCTGCTCTGACTTATATGCGAGCAGAGGCACTGGGGAATCAAAGAGAGAGGGGGGGTCATTGTGGGAGTGGGGCTGTGAAGCCACAGTGGGGTGGCTGGTCCAAAGGTGCTATCCTCTCTGATACAGGCAAGACCCTCTCACAGCCAGGACATCCATGGGGCCCAGCATTTTAAAGTAAAGAGATTAAAATTAATATTATAATAATAGTAAAAATTAAGTAATGCAGGGTTTCATCACAATAGCTCTTAATAAGGATGGCAACAGGAAAATCCACCTTTCTTTTGATGAGTACAAGGAATCTGCCAGTAGAAAGAAGGACCTACAAGTGCAAATTTGCAGCTTCATTGGGGATTAAAATTTCCTGTAATTGCATAAAATTATAAAAGTTGCCCTACATAGGGCTGTTATCGTCACCAATTTCCCTTGAGATATATTCATTAAAGCACACAGAGACAGAAAGAGTAAGATCAGCAGACGTATATAATGCACATGATCTTGCATGATGCACTGGTAAATCATGCGTATGCACAGAGAGATGAGCTCAGCCATCATATGCACTTGTGAAGAGGTCAAAAAAGAAGCTGTGCAAGCTTGAAACCAAATTATTATCTACCTGAACATACAATAAAGCTGTGCCAGGCTCTCAAGCTACAGGCTCAAAGCAGCCAAATATTTAACACTGAGCTTTTTCTCTGAAACTCTGAGACAAGAGGATCAGAGGTGCTGCAAGCCACAGGTCTTAAAAGTGCTTCTCCTTTATGATTAACATTGTTAATTTAATTTCATTAGTATATAGGTACATATTTGCATTCAGCAGTTTAGGGACTAAAAGATTTCTAAGCTGCCAAAGCATAGTTCTGTAAGATGCTGACCTTAGCTGGTGGGTTTCACAAATTAGAGTTTGTGTATTGAACGCAGATTTTTAGACCCAGTCTGATTATCACTTCTGCTGATTATAAAGCAAGCCCTCTGCCTCTAGAAGGAGAGTGATATTTTGTTAGTTTAGGCTCCAAAGCAGAACCAAGTTGTATCTCCAGGATGAAGCATTCTCCCCATCATGGTGCCCTGAGTCAGAGCACCCATCCTTCTTCCTGTCAGCAGAGCTTTAGGGCTGTATCAGGAAACAGCAAATCCCAATACAGGATTTGTAGTGTGAAGCAGCTGGTGCTGAGTATTTGATATCCATGGTACACATATAGTGCGTGGGAAGGTGACTATTTCTAAATAACTTTGTGGACTGAACACACACTGGTGGTTGGAACACGTAGTTTCATCCTGGAGGAAAGTGTTCCAATACTGCTCTATGAACCAAAATGGAAATACCAGTTTCAAAAGTGTATCCGTAATTCAAGCTCAAACACTAATATAAACAAAAACTAAACATGGAGTGCACCATACTTTCACAACCAGGTCATATGATTAAAAGGCCTATCTCCTGCTCTTTGCAGCTACCTTGCTTTTTGATGTGTGAAGCATTAGGTAATTAATGAGAGAGCAGAAGACCCTGTCCACTATTCAAACCAGTAGGTGTTCTGAGCATGCCTACATTCCAAATCCAGGAAAAGGCCACGAAACAAATATTCTTTTAATTTGAGTTCATCTTGTCCAAATACACCAGATCTGATGGCTTAAATTGCTTCCGTAGTCTAAGGACAAGCACAGATCTGTTTGGGAAGAGAGAGCAAGAGCATGCAGATCAGAACTCCCCAAGAAGCAAAACATGATTTCCCAAGTGTGTGGTACATGGCACCTCCATCTTGAGTCACCCTGTGTTTAAGTTCATGCTGATTTGCATGTGTGGATCTCTATATGGTACAATCTATATGCCACCTGCTCTGTGCCTACATATGCAGCAAAAGACATAGGGACATATTCCCAAGCACGAATCATCTTTTCACACCGAGATATCAAAAAGAAGCTCTTATCCTGCCAGACTTCACCAGCCAAAACCCTATTCCAGGAGATTTCCTGCTAGCATACATCTGACAGTGCCAAGCCTTGGTCTAAACTTTTTTCTGCCCTGCACTGGGAGCAACATGCTTGGAATCAACAAAGAACATACTGGTTCTCTCCTCTGTGGCAGAAATTTGTTACTGAAAGATCCTACTCCAGTGACCTAGAGCTATTTGAAGAGTTAAAGTTAGAATAAACTCCCACTGTGTAAAACCTGGCTCTTGCCAGAGAAAATCTGTACTTGTAGCAGTATCCCCCATTAAAAAGTGACAATTTTAGCCATTGCAGATATTGGCTAAAGTGCTGCCTGACTCTGAGGGGCAACACTTATATCTTCAAATGCTTTCTACTAACCAGAGGGTTTCAAAGAGAGGCAGGGAAATGTAGATTGGACACAGCTCTGCCAATTAAAATAGAGCAGAAAAAGTTTTAGGGCAAAATGAAATGCTTTGTCCTCTCCTATCCTTGGGCTGCAGTCTATCTCTTTCAGTACACAGAGTGAAAAAGGATTTGGCTTTCTTATTATATGTAAAATTCCACCAAGCATCTTGAAAATCTGTGAAAAAATACACAATTAAATACTGTTACTTTAATGCCATCAACAAGATGCTATTTTTGAGAGCATGTGTGACATGACGTAATTCTATGCTATGCTGAATTTTAATACTCTAAGTTCTGCACAGATTGAAGTCTAAGAAAGTAAAGATTGTATTTTCAGTGAAATGCCTCAGAGAATTTTCTTTGTGACTCATGTGGGACATCTGGGCTCCAATTTTTATTTATAACTAGGTAGTTTTAGCTTTATCCTTCTGTAAAGATTGACAGGGAGAAAGGGGTCTTGAAAAAGTCCAACTTTTTCCAAGTTCAGGTGTATTGCAGGATAGCCCAAAAATGGCCACATGGCTAGCTCTAGTGTAACCAAGAACAGTGGAAAGTTATGATTTACGTTTTCCTAAGGGCAGGGGTGCAGCAGTGATCTATTTGATGGGATTAACAGGCCCTAGCTGGAGCAGCACACAGACAAGTACCTGTGATTTTATGTGTTCATGCATTGTACATGCAGTCCAGCACACAACAGAGGTGGTCCACAAAATACAGCCTTCATTCAGAACACTTCTAGAATTGAGATGTGTGAAAAGATGGATGTCATCTTTGTCAACCATGCCTGTCTTTCATCATCAGTGAGCACAGAGAAGGACATGTGTATTCCATCATGATGTCCAAATCCACAGCTTGCAATCAACACTGCTCAAAGAAGTCTCAGACATTATTACCCTGAAAAATTAAAATAGGATCAGAGTAAGATGTATCAGCTTGACAAGAAGATCTGACTATGAAGCTGTGCTCCACAGTAGAGTATTGCAGAGGCCAGTATCCTCCTCAGTACTGGCACTCAGCAGGGAGAATAGGTATCCCACGTGGTCACTATCACTGCCCCACCACTGGAGAATGTGGCAAGGATCTGTTGGCACAAAGTCACAACATCAGTAATTTCTGAGCAATTACAGCCTTTGCAGCATTCTGCCTCTCTAAAGCCAGCATTATGGAGGGATAGCGTGAGTTACTCATATTAACCCTAGAATCCAAATCTGAGAGATGATCCATGAAGAAAACACAAGAAACCTGATTATGATTGCTGAGCATGAATATAAAGACCACCTGATTTTTAAGCAAAGTATGACTGGAAGTTTTGTCATCCTTGTTTTCTGCAATTTTGGAAATTTTGGAAAATTTCCAAATTTTTCTGCAATTTTGGAAATTTTTTTTTTCTTTTACCTCCTGGTGTTGTTTTTTGAATTTTGTGAGGGCTTGTGGTTGTTCTGTAATCAAAACTCCATTTACTGAGGCACCAAATGCAAAACAAAACCGAACTTGAGCAGAACAGTGTTGAGGGAGATGTTTTTTATTCATAGATTAGACGGGCATAAACCTGACTCTAATAATAAACTGGGCAACTATTTTTTCTAAGGCAATAAATCTTGAAGAGATTAAAAAGACTGCAAGTGAAATCTATATAAAAGCAATGAAAATATTGTTCCATCACTGACATCAGTCATTCATCATCCTCCATAATTGTCCATCATTGGCATCAGTTGGGTTATCACCTGAAACACTAAATGTGATAGGATATGGACACTGTTCATCTTATGCAGTATCTATCATATTGCACAGTCATTTAGCTACTCTAATATTTGTAGTGCAGCTAGACTATGTTTCCAATTGCAACCTCAGCTATGAAACCTGCCTGGCAAAAGTGATTCCCAGAACATGCCATTCCTTCAGTGTTTATGGCTTAATCCTGAACAGAAGGCCTGCTCCAATAAAGCCGCTCTGACCAGCAATCAAGTGAAGAATGGCCATGCTTGTCAGATGAGAAACTTGACTCAGGACCTATGTGAACACAAGCAATTTAAAACCATGCCCTGGCAAAATCTAGGACGGCCACCTTCCTCCTAGCAATAGCAAGTTAGCAAAAATTTGAAGAAATAGATAATTCTCCAAAGCAGGGCCAAACATGTGTATGTACTAAATCATGGAGAAGAAAGGCAAGGAAAATATAAGTTTAAGTAATTGCTAGATTAAAAAAAATTAGAAAAATCACACAGTACAGACTCAGAAGAAAAGACATGCTAAAGATTTGACAAGAAACAGATAAGGTAAGAATAATCTACAGGAAAGAAGAGAGAACCATCTGCAGAAATCAGACTTTCAAAAATAAAGTTCTAGGGAGATCTCAAAGGATCATGGCCCAGTTTCTAAAGAGCCTTCCAGAGAGGTGAGGATGGAATGAAGAACTAGTACTTTCTAAAATGAGAAGTGCTGAACTCTTTGCAAGGAACACATCTGTTTGCTTTCCTCACTGAGTGAACCCAAGGAGATGATGCCCTGTCAGCACACTATTTTCTAGATCCTCATCTCAAGCCAGTTACAAGTTTGAAGAAGCATGTAGTGGTCACAAGTTCTCAAGTTTTACAAAGAGAGTTCAAAACAGGGAAACTTAGCAAGTTACTGCAGATTACTAGTTTGATGCTCAAAAGATGAACAACTATCTCTGTGCATGCTAACTTTGGCATTTGGTGTGGGCTGAAGACTTCACTCAGCCCATGAGGAAACATGGTTGAACAAAAGCTGCAGCTTCGCAGGGCTCTGCAAAGCAGCTGCACCACAATAACTCAGACACAACCTGAACCATCAACTCTTGCTTGGGTGCCAGAGACAGCACCTTATGCGTGTTCATCCAGAGAAAGCCCAGCAACAGAGATTCAAATTCAGTGGGATCTATGTGCAGAAGCTGAATGAACGACCCAGGCTATTGGAACTAATACCCTCTTACTGGCTGTATTTTATTATTGATGCAATAATGGGGCATGTTCCATAAAGGAAATATCTCTGCATTTTTCTGAACAACACACCAGATTAGTTTTCTGCTATCAGTCTTTACTTCTCAGTCACCCTTTGCCTTGCATCCTTATGCAAAACTCTAACTTTCATACTAAAAGATTTTAAAAATCATCTGAATGTAAACAAAGCATTTGCTGCACCAATTCCAAAAAAATAAAGCAACATTACATGTGATTATTTGAGACATCAGAAAATTTAAAAAATAGATATATAAACTTAATCTGCAAGCCAAACTTAACACTCCAGTGACTTATTCACCACATCAACTTACACTTTGGTGAAGGAAGGGTCATCTTAGTAGCAGACAGCTGTACAGTCTAAACCATAAACGCTAATTTTTTAACCTGAATTCTCCCATTCAGTGCAATGGGGAATCATGCCTCAACAGAATCCAGAAATGCCTTCACATTGGACAGTAGCTTCCAAAGCTAAATTACATTAAAATCTGAAAAGGCAAAATCTACTTAAAATTCATACCATTATTCTGTCAGTGAATTGTCTCATAAGAAATATTTGAAGCCCACAGAAAAATATTGAAGTTCGCTGCAAATAAAATTTGTTTCCCTCAAGGATAAATGGTAGCTGCATGAACAATCTGAAATTTTAAGGTTTTAGTTTAGATAGAATAAATTCCATACTTTCTTGTTGGATCTAGCCCAATAATATATTGAATATTTAAAGTTGAGCATATGCTTAAATATCTCTTTCAATTTCATCACTGAAGAATTAGCTTTTCCACCCATTTTCCCAGTAATTTTATGCTTCTTTCAAAATCAAGTTTTAAGAAATTCAAAAGGAAACCTTACTATTTTACTCAAGTTTAATGCTTCCCTCTACCTGTGCTAGTCATTTACAAAAATGTTTCAGCCTGCATTATTTTACATGTATGGAAAAAATTAAGACCCCTTTGTTAGGACTGGAGGTTTAATTGTATCTATATGACATTTTTCTCCAACTCCTCTTCACAAACTTGATTTCAGTTATTTGATAGGGATCATATGTACAACACCCCGAATTAGAAGATTTTTAGATTCTGTTATTACGGTTTTAAATGTCAATATTTTGGACAAATCCCATGACTGCCAATTTACCCCTAGCCTTTCTGTAAAATGCAGTCAACAAAGCAATGTTATTGCTTGTAGCAAGGTGGGAGTCTGCCTCCTCTCCCAGGCAACCAGCAACAGGACAAGCAGACACAGCCTCAGCCTGCACCAGGGAAGGTTCAGGTTGGAGAGCAGGAAGAATTTCTTCAGAGAAAGGGTTGTCAAGCATTGGAATAGACTGCCCAGGGAGATGTCATCACTGCCACCATCCCTGGAAGCACTCAAGAAACAAGCAGACATAGTGCTTAGTGCTATTGTTCCATTGATAAAGCAGTGATTGGCCAAAGGTTGGACTCGATGATCTGGGGGTCTTTTTGAACCTAAATGACTCCATGATTAGAATAATACAAAAAGGAAATAAGGTGGTTTGCATACTTGTGCTGGTATTGGGATTTTTTTGTTGTTTCTTTGATTTTTTTTTAATAATGTCACTATTGAAATAAAATAGGATCTATATTGGCAACAATTCAGACAATATGTGCTATGCAGCCTAGGAAACTGCTAGTAAAGAGATATGCCTTGTTGCTCAGAAGTCAGAGTGATTAAGAGGCAGGCAACTGCTGGATGGATTTCTACTGCTGCAGATACTACTTTAACCAAGATGACATAAAAAGTCAACACTAAGCAGTTTATGTAACTATTATTTATAATATAACTTATTCTGTGGAAACAATGGAGAATAATGTTAAGTGCTGTTAGGATAATTTGAAATTAAATCAGATGATACAAGAAACATGCTCTTAGTGTATATGTGCACAGGGAGACTATATGCATGCCCATGTACAAATTATTCCCAGCAAGCCACTTTCAGCTCAAACAATTACTGAACTAAGTATTCTCCAGCTAGATATTCACATCTATATATAGGTTTTCTAGCAACAACATTATGTAGTTAATAATAAAGAAGGCCAGCACTAAAATGGAAAATCTTATTAAAGGTTTGTTATTAGTGAAAGCTGCTGCTCTACAAAAATTAAGTTCTCATAACATAAGTTAACAACTAAGGCAGCCAAAATCCCAAGCTGTTATCAGAGGCAAGGTAATTGCTGTGGTTGGGATCTATCCAAGATTAAAACCTCCATACTTCAGAGTCTCTGAGAAGCATTATACTGAGAAGCAACTCCCAGTGTAGTCACTAGTCAAGGCAAGGGATTTAAAGTATCTACTTCAGGGAAAGTCAAGTCACTCTCTCGGAGCCTGTAGCCTGTCCTGACTCGAAGCTCAGTGCAGTTTACCTTGCCATTGGTGTGTCACAGCACCCAAAGTGCCCAAGGGAGGACAGATACCAGATGGGGCTGATGGAAAACTCACATGTCTATGGACAAACAGCTGAGAGCCACGAGGGGTGTCTATTCAGGAACTTCTGAGATCTTCATCAATAGCAGGAGTTAGACACCCTACTCACATGTAAGAACTAATGATAAATGTTTAAAATTCAGGTACCAGTCTCAAACTGCAATCAACCCCAAAATATATTAGCACATAAGGAAAGGGGAGAGGAGGGGTGGTTATCTGGTGCTCAAAACCAAATATTTTCTTACATATCACTTCAGAAGCTTGCACCCCTTCTCCCACCTTTCCTTCTGGCCAGCATCCAGAGATGTGCACCAACTGCCAAGCTGGAGAACAATGACAAATTGAATTCAAATCCCATGGAAATGCAATCTACTTCCCATGCAAAGAATAGAAAAATACAGCCCCAACCACTATATATTTAAATGACAAAGGATTACATAGCACACGTAGAAATCTGTTTTCAACTTGAAGAGTTGAAGAAGGGAGTAGAAAACACTTTGGCAGAATATTTACTACGCATTGTTCATAAGCATGCCTAGGAGCTTTTCTTTGTAATCCTGTAGAAAAATGCTGATAAACCTTAGTTAAAAAATAGCCTAGGGTATCATGATTATAGGGCTCAGTGTAGTCCACGGTTTACATGTGAGAGATTATTCCAGCAATCAACCCTCAAATAAAGTTTTTGTGTCTTCACTGTAGAAAAACACTTTAAAACCTCTAGCTGTAAACCTGAATTCAAGTAAGGAAATAAATCTACTATCTACCATTGACACTGTAATCTTGTATTTAGTTCTTATTGCCATGTTAAATTTTATTATCAGCTTCAATTGTAGTTTAATTTAGATAGCTGATTTGTGGCTATATCTTGTCTCTCAATGTTAATGAGAAATAGGATTTTGAATTACATTCCCGTAAGTTTTATTTCTTCATCTTGCACAGGATTTTTACCTCTGCTTCTTCTAATTTTAAGCACCTTTGTGTGAAGGCGAACCAGAAATTTGCCTGGTTTTTGTAGCTCATGAAATACAGGCAGGCACTGACAATGCTCACATACCTCCAGGAGCTGCCACTGAATCCCCCCTGGGGATATTATGAAGGGATCTGGAAAACAACTGAATATATGTATTTAAATGTGTATATATTTAAAATGTGACACCTGAAGAGGAAAAGAAAGGTCTGGCTGCAGCTCGGGAAGGCAGTTGCTTCTGTGGACATCACCTCCCTCCTGTTCAAAGCCTTCAGGTACCCAGGAGTCTCTTGTCCAAGAGCCCTTCAGACACACAGCAGGGCTGTGGGACTGCACTGCACTGTTCACAAATCTCTCATCACATGCACTGCAGGAAATTGAAATCAATCACAGGGATGCGACTGTCTGCCTAGGGCTCTCCTGTGGGTTTCTGCTGAGGAAAGGATGAATTTGGCAAAACAAAGCCACATTTATACAACAACAAATGCATCCCTTTTTCCTTCAACACTTAGAGAAAGGGCAGGTAAATGTAAACATCATTTTGAGAAAGGCAAAAGAGTAGTTTTGCATTCAACACTGCCTGTGTTCAAAGATTCCTAATGAAAATTCTGAGATAGAAGTTAAACACTAGCTTTAAAAGCTTTCTGGAAAACATTCTCTGGAAGCATTCTGGAGAACATAATGAGAATCATGATCAACATTCTGGCAAAATAAAAACAAACTTAAAAGCAGCAAACCTAAAGTATAAATTATATATTAAAAAAAAAAATACAGCAATTCAGTCACAACTACTACAAATTTCAAGCATGCAAAGCATAGGGACACTGACTTTTAAAAAATCAAAACAAGACTTGCTTTTCATTTGCTTGGGATTTTACTGCTATGTAGATTCTACACATCTCCCCTTGCAAATAGTGAAATACCTGCTCCTAATTTACTTGCCCCAAGGAAGAACAGGAGAAAATAGCTAGATCTACAATACCACACTGCACATTGAGTTGGCCAAAATAGCCCTCTTTTGGGAGCTACAAAAGGGAAGCAACACTCGCTTTCTCGGGGGCATTTGTAATCCTTGCTGACGACAGGATGGTGTTCAAACCCGGGGTGACCACTGACAGCACAGCCCCTCATTCCTAACTCATCCAGTTGTCTCCTCTTTAACCTACAGTTACTCTACTGGCACCTCAGATATTCCATTTCCAGCTCCCTGAATGCAAGGAAGTACTTTACATCCTCTTAACAATAAAGTCTCTCATTCTGCCCAGGAACAAATAACAGGATAGAGATGAAGTATTCTTGAGCTCTGTCTCTTGGCCACTGACAGAAGCAGCTACAGAGAGGTCTCATTCAGTCAATGCTTGCTGGCTTGAAAAATGTTGCATGAAGATGAAATTTTAATAATTTCCTGAACATTAATATGATTCAGTTGTATTCAGAACCAATGGTGGAAATGGCAATTCTGATGAAACCAAAATTTCAATCCTTTTAACGATTTCAATTAACAAATGGGAGTAGAACAACAAAAAATATTTTGAGTTCTATGATTTTTTCTTTCTGAAAAGCCATGCTTCATTCAAACGCATATAATTTAGAATGTTATTATATGGAAAAATTAGAGGAGTCAAAAGCCGAATACAATGTTTTGATTTCCTTAAAATAGTGCTTCAATGAGGCTAAAATACCATGTTTTGAAAAATCAGTTTTATGGACAAATTAATGTTTGTTTTCATCTTCATTCAAAAGAAAATTCAGCATTGGCATTTCATTGAAAACAGGCATGCCAAGTTCCAACCAGCTGTAACATTGTAAATGTGAAAACAGATTCCAGAGGTTCATAATCAGATTTGAGCTATTGTTAAAAATTATACCCACACCAAACAACCCCCCTCAGAAAATGGCAAAAAGATACATGATTTCACAGAAATAAAAAACAAACAAAGAAAACAAAAAACCAAAACAAACCAGAAAACCAAAAAAAACCCAAACACTTTGAGAAGAGAACAGCTTCTCAGCAATATTCCTATGGGAGTCTGATACAGGCAAAACAACTCACTTTTCATACACTTGCTCTGAGAAATGGGAGAGTTGCTTTTGGTATATTTTCCACATAAACCTCTTTCCCTCAGAGATCTTTCGAGACATATAGGAGCCACAGATGATTTTTACCCAAAACTTGAATATTCAGAAAAGTTGCAAGCAACTTAGGACATGATAATGTAATGTAACTCTCTTTTAACAGAAAGAGATGTATAATAGTTTTCCCCATTTATGACGTCTAAAATGATTTACATTTATACCACATAACAAGCTAATTCATACAAATATGATGCAAACATTTCCAGGAGAGGCACATACATACCTTACTGCACTCTAAAGACTTTATTCAAGCATTCATTCTGAGATTTTGATTTTATAAGGCCCAAGGCCATTATATCACAGCATAAGTGGCAATTCTAACACTGCACTCACATCCAGCAAAAATCAGTTTATGTTTTTCTTTTAATCAGTTCAGCAGTCACTACCACCTTTCCTCAATTTTGAAATTGTTTGAGTGATTTTTGTTTGAAGAAGATTAAATCTTCTGTTGGATAGCACCATGAAATTGTCTGTGAAGTACCTGTTTCATCTGCTACTAGGATGCTCAATGATTATCTGATGAGCTGTGGTGGTTGAATGGCCAGAAACCACACATACTGTGATTTATCTTGGATAGGAAAGAAAGAAGAGAAATGTATACGATTTTCAACTAGTGATTGAAGACAATAAAAAGTCATACTAAAATCAACTGTAAAATCAAATTGTAGAATAATTAAGATTGGAAAATATTTACAAGATCACTGAGTCCAACCTTTGACCAAACATCACCATGCCAACTAAACCACAGCACTAAGTGCCATGTCCAGCTGTTTCTCAAACACTCCAGGGATAGTGACTCCCCCACCTCCCTGGGCAGCCTGCTCCGTGCTCTCAGCTTACCTGCTGCAGAACAAAAGCTGTCTGGAGGCTTTCAGGACCAAAGCAAAGCAGATGCCAGGAAGTCTTTTCAAATAAATGGAGCTGGGAGCAAGCCAGACAACATAATTGAAGTGACACCAAATACTATTTTTTTTCATATTATCTGCTACCTGTAATTATAAAAAAAAAAAAAACAAACAAACAAAAAAAAAAAGCAAAACCAAACAAATAAACAAATAAACCAAAACCCCCTCCAGCCTTTCTATTCTTTCAACAGCTTGGAAGTTTTTACTCAGACATGTGATTTCTGCTTTTCTTTTGCCATGCATCACACTCCCCAGACATGGTCAGTCCTCACTGCCTCTGTAAAGGTTTTCTGTGGAGAAAAACAGCTTACCTAGCATCTTGTTTTTCCATCTACCAACAAAATAAGACCTTCAGTTGATTACACCCCTTGAAAGGCAGTCTAGGTAACAGATAATTCATGTGCTGAAAGCACACCCCTATAGGCAGCCTATCATCTTAAGAGATCACTTTGAATTATCCTTAAGGTTTCCAGGGTGGCTAAGTTTGACCAGTACTTTAAAAAAATTACACCTATTAATTTCTGCTAGTTCATTTGACATTTTAGCCCTATTTCCTTTCTCTCAGGCATATACATTATGCCAACATACACAATTATTATTGAGTATTGTTTTCTGGGTTTCTGCCTTAAAGGGAATTATAAAGGGCCAATGTTGTCACTATAATTCAATTCAAAACTTCAACCTGTCAAATGTCAGACTGCTACCACTGCACCTTGAAGGTGTGTTGGCACAGTGACTGTAGTTTTCTTTGACAATGTAGAGAAGAGAAATGTTACCTTAAAGGGGCAGCATTTTCAAGTTTAAATGACATTATTTCGTCTTAATTGGTATCCAAAAATTTGTACACTGGAGTTTCCAGGTTATATAGTGTCAAATTCCTCTTTTTTCCTCAACAGTCATTTGCACTTTGATGAAAATTCTTTTGCTTATGAAGCTTTAGATTATCCTGCAACCAGAAGAATGTGACTGTGGAAATTGATTCAAAGTGAGCATGATCTGTGTAAAGCTACACAGACACCATTTATTAACATCATGCCATGAGTTTTACTATTCTAACTTCTTTTAATTCTTCTTCTGTAGAATTGAGGCAAAAAATATACTCAAACGCCATAAAAAAGATACTCTATTATGAAATCTCTTTGAAAATACATTGTGTTTTTCAACTATTTTGCAATGCACAGTATTCCTGATTTATGAGTCTCTTACTGCAAACCAGAGCATTACTGTCACATAAAGTTGGATAAATATATCTATAATTATACAAAGAAAAAAAACCTGTAGCACTGACAAAGAGCAGCAGAAATACAGTAACGAACCACATAAGACTTCTCTGTCAGCACTAGCTACAGATGAAAATAAAAAGCTATTGCAATTGCCCAAGAGTATAGAGGTGTTTTCAGTGATTCCTCAGGGGAAAACAATAGAGTGGAGGCAGCGTGGAACAGGTAGGGATGGTAGGAACTAGCATTAAGAAAACTACCCAGCCAGATTTATACTCTGCCTCTCACAAAATACTCACTGACTCTCCCCACTCCATCTGGAGCAGTTGCTACACCCTGCAGATGGGCACAGCTCTGGAGCTCCAGAGTGACCCAGCACAGACCTGCAGGGTCAGTGCCAGCACAACTGCACAACAAAGGGCGTCACATCGCAGCAGCAAGAGCTCCTTCCAGCTCAGGAACAAGAGTGCATTAATAACATTAGTTATTAGATGGCTATAATGACACAGAGAAACCTTTCCACCTCGGACAGGAGGAACTTGCTTCCCTGCAGGAGGTGGACCCCAGGCTCCCACAGCCCCAGCTGCCCACCCACAAAAAGAAGGCGCTGCATTCTCCTGCCCCATCGAGCACAAGGGCCTTTCTCAAGGGCCTCCCTTTGCTGCAATAGCAGCAGACATCCCACACCAGCTCCAAACAGAGTGACCTGGCTGCCATGCTCTTCCATTCTTGGTGCTGAGTGACCAACACAGGGCTTATCCATTATGGTGAACAATGAATGCCACCCTACCAGTCCCTCAACCCCCTCTGGTTGACTGAGGGGCTGCCAGGTGATCCCACTCAGCTCCCACTCAGCTAATTCCTGCACATGGCACATAAGAAAGGGCATTCTTTATCTGTGCTAATGCCAGGCTGAGGGTGAGGTGGGGAATGGAGAGAAAAAATTACAACAGTAGTTTGGATTTATGGGGCAACAAACATCCTGCAGACTAAATGAGAAGAGTAACAGGTTTCAATTGGAGAGAAGTCTAGAGCCTCATTGCTACCACCAGTTGTCACCACACTGGAACATGTACAATACATGTACTGGTACATGGTACAGACTACCTATGCAGCAATAGCCAAAGGAAAAAGAAATAATGGCTAAAGGGAAACAGGAATCTGTTCACACCGGGGGTCATCATTCTGGAAAGCTTTATGTTTCAAGAAGAAACATAAAGACTGACATCACAGCTCTGAAAGGGTTGATATGAGAACAAACCCAAAGTCAGACGTGTTTTCTTTCTGCCTTCTGCCACCCAGGAACCATCTCCTTGCATACTGATCTAAAAGTGACAGTATTAAATCAGTCTTCAACAGTTAATCAAGATTAACAGCACACAAATGTTAACAAATCAAATGGATGCCCTCCTACTGAAGGTCAGCTGAGTTTATCTTCCATGGTAAAATGAAAGGGCCTTCCATGGCTCCTTGATCAATGTCAGTGAAGTTTTCTGATTTAAAACTTTGAGACCAGACACACTCCTCTCCCAACCAAATGACAATTGAGCCCAGTATGGTGATTCCAATTAGTGACCCTCATTCTGATCTTATTTGTCTGGGGAATAATATGGAGTTTTAATTTTATTTTATTTCCCTACAGATTAATATTTTTCTGTTTTCTTCACATAATTAGGGACAGCTTTAAGGTTATAGAGTTTTGGGGATTTTTGTGAGGGACCTGTACACCAGATGCCTGAAGAAGGAATGAAAAAAAAAAAGGCAAACAGAGAAATTCTCCTTTAGTAACTCCTGGCAATAGTTTAATGACATTTCAAGCTTGAGGCTGCATCAAGGACATGTTTAATAACAACCAGTGCACCTTTCTCTCAGCATAAGGGATTTAATCAGTTTCTCTGGCACTAACCAAGCAGTTCTGCCTTCTCTTAATAAGGCAATTTAATTCTTTTTAAAGTATGCAGTAAAGAAAGATGGCGAGAATGATTGGTTAAGATACGGAACTGAGATTCAGAAAATCTGATTTCTTCTTTGTTCTCTGAGCAAGTCCACGATAAGGGGGAAGTTTTTGTTAAAAATCAGCTATTTGACTCACTTTTGCAGGTGGAAGATTTCCTGTTTAAATTCACCGAGATTCAATTCACCTTTAATAAAGAGAATAAAACTTCTTTTTCAGTCTTTATTTAAATTGTAAGACTCTAAGAGCAGGGTTCATCTTTACTGTGATTCAGTATTCTAGTTCATGGAGGCCAGTCTTGGTGGCTGTAATTTATAACAATACTACTGATATATGAAGTCTTGGAAGAACCTAAATAAGCACTCTGCAGCTCTTCAGCAAATATTTTAAAGCTCCAAGATGGATTTTTTTTTTTTATAAAATCCAGGAAGTCAGAGAAACAAATGCCAATAAAAATCTTATGGAGCCTTACTCCCCAAGACAGCTGAACTTCCCACCTTCAGCAGGTAATGTAAAGCAAAGAATGAGGACTGACATGTGCTGCTTGTCAAGTTCAGTTCATACATGCAGGTTGTCACCCTCAGGCTATCACATTTCCTCTCCACATCCCATTTACCCTTGTTGGTAAAACTATTCCTACCTGCATTTAGTAGAGCAAGAAAGAGGTTACAAGTCTGCTCAAAGCTCAGATCTAACGCAGAACTTCTGTTTAGGTTGGTTTGCTTTCCACAGGCTTGGCCTACAGTCAGTAGGGATGGAGAAGAAGCAGGACTGTCCCTTGCTGGCAGCCTGCAGTTTCACTGGGTTAAGTGTAGGATGAGCCTACAGTGCTCAGCAGCCACCTTCATCATCACAGCTGCCAAACACAGCAGTCCTCTCCTATCTTCATTCCCCTTGGCCATTGCTTTCACTCCCTTCCCATTTTTAGCCATTTATTCAACAGGCTTGTGATGAATCAGATCAGGGAATGGGGCCTTTTTTCCCCAGCTGGCTCATGAAGCTGACATAAAACCACTGGTGATAGCAAAGGAAGGCAGCTGGTAGGGACAGAAATAAACAGGGCAGTGTTACACATTTAAAATTTTTTAGTGGATGGTGTGAGGCAAAGCTGTTATCGAGTGTGTTCAGACAACATCTCAAGTTTATGCAATCTTGGGGTTGTATAAAAAGAAAAAAGAAGAAATTGCTAATATCAAGTTATAATTTTTAGATCTTCAAGAAGTGCCCAAGTGCTATAAGGAATAGATAATTTAACCTCTCTGCATTTGAGTATGTTGTTTCAACAGTTCATCAGCAAGAGGAAACACCTACTTATTTTATAGTGAAATATGATACAAAGGATATAAAACCCACCTGATTAGTTCACAGGGGAGCTTGTTCATAACATGTTTTAGAGAGGTTAAACACCTACTTGAGTTCACATATTACCATTTGATCATATCTCATACATTTACGTGGCAGCTGCTAATCACAATCCTTTCCAAGATAAATTATCAATTTCTGCTATTCACACAATATTTCTGCATTCTAATTTTTCTTATACTTTTGATGTCAAGAACCAGGTGTTGCCCTACAAAATAAAAAACCCAGCCTGAATGAGATGAAAACCTCTCCACTTACCCAAAAAATATTTTCTCTGTCAGATCCCATGATCTTTGGATGTGGGATTTTTGCATGTAGGATTCAGAAGTATTTGAGCAGTGAGAGCAGTTTAATAGGGGTTTTTTTGCAGTGTCCAGCCAGCCAGAAGTCACTGTATTTGAGATGTGCTCATTTGAAATACTTCATCAAATATGGTGCACAAAGGGCATATTCAAAATAGGTTCATATGACCTTATCTTGTATTATCTCTTCAACCTTCACATTCCTCTAAGATGAATATTCAAAAATAGAAAAACAAGAAGAACAGATGCAAAGCTTTGAAAAGCTTCATTATTAGTCAACAAATTAATGGAATTTTAGACTAAAATGTGTGGTGACTTCTCGCCCTTTCCCAGATGCATTAACAGTTTCTGCTCTTCACACAAATCTGTGTTCTAATTTGCTCCTGAAATATAAAGGTTTATAGAGAAAAAAAACTTAGAAAGGATAGATTCCAGGCAGTGGTCAAATAAGAGAAATAGGACTCAGGACTCATTGACCCTTCTGGGGAGGTGAGGACATGCAACATCTCCCCCCCACCATGCTTTAAACAATTCATTATTCATATCCTCAGTTCAATAAACCCAATGTGTCAGAGTCAGAGTATCTACCATTAGAGATCTCAGTTTTGGGGTGCCAGAGGAGTCATTGAGAAAGCTTGCTGGAGAAAGCTGGTGCTAAACTAGCCACCACATACATTTTAATTTTTTCGTGAGTAAAGGTATTCATATTTTCCTTTTGAAATTTTGATCTTATTGTAACAGTATTTTTTGCTGTAATTAACATGAAAGCCAATTTCATTTGGCAAGGGAAGATGATTTCTTGCCTACTTAATCACAGTTTACTTTCCCATAGAAATTTGGAGTGCCATTAATCCACAGTATATCTGAATTTAAAAAAAAAAAAAATGAATTTTACTGGCAGACATAGGTAGTAAGAATATTTACTTAAAAGTTCAATAATAATAGAGACCTGGATAAAAGAAATCTTGTGGTAAAATTAGAATTAAATTAAATTGAAACATTGCCTTACGCTGCTGTCTCTTTCCAGTGCTGTAAGCTTGATTTAAATAGTTTTCATAATTGTTTTATTATGTCATTCTTACTATCAAAAAATTAGAAACCTCATAAAACCCAGACTGGGTGGACTAAATAGATAAGATCTTTTGATCTGGAGACTGATATCACCTTCTTTATGCACAAAAATAAAACCTTATTTCAACATGAATGTGACAAATCACACAGCTCTAACACTTTGTGGTTTAATTCTAGAGGTTTTTCTATAGTCTGAGAAGAAAAGCATTTTTTTTTTTACAAATTGAGGAATTAATTGAAAAATACTACCATGGAAAAAAAAAAAAAAAAAAAAAAAAAAACCAGCAAAGGCAAGGGAGGGTGGTGAAGAGAGAATATATTTAACCTTCATATTCTCATCTCCTGTCATTTAAGTTAGGACCACAGCCATACAAAAATCTAAGCAGTGAATCCCTTTGTCTATGACAATCCTCTGCTATTACCACTTCTCTAGCATTTCAATACATAAGTTTTCCAAATACCATTCTCTGCTACAATCTCTTTCTTGCCCTTTGCACCTCTGGCCTCTCCACTTGTTGCAAACCATCCTGTCACCCTCTCAGCTCCAGTTGTTCATAAAAAAGCAATTTCCCCTCTGTGTTACAGCCAGAGCCCTGGGCATTGTGTTTACCCTCTGGAAAACCCAGCTGAGATTCAGCTCTACCAGACTGGGAGCAAACTGTCTCCCTTTGTGAAGAGCTGCACACTGGCCTCACAGTCTTGTAAAGAGGAGAAAAAACTTTCCCACCTGAAAGTGTCTGCAGTGAGCAGGCAATTTTCACAGATCAGGTGGAATGTATAAAAAGACAAGAAGCTGTCTAAAGTCTTGACGTACTACCTCCAAATTTGCCTATGTGAAAATAAGGAGTGAACAGCCAGACTCATTTTTAATTAGTCCCAGCGAGTCATTAAATTGTTGCTTATTTTGCAGGCTACAAGATGGATAATAGAGTTCCTGCATTACAATCTGGTATAAAAACAAGAAAGTAAACTTATTCAAACACACACAAATCCAGGCATATTGCTAGTAAAATGTTTATTGATGTTATGCAATATAGTCCAAGCACATCTCAAATATTAATTAAGAAAAAAAAGATTGACACAGCAAATAAACATTTTTCCAATTAAGTGAAAGCTCTTTAAAAGTTTAGGCTGTATTCATTAAAATTGGATTCCATTCTGAAGTTAACTAAAAGCAACTTTGTGGGGTTCCACATTTATTTTTTTTCAGTAATTTGCATATAGAATGCAGCCATTTGCAAATCAAAGTACACTTTTTGTG
The DNA here is from genome assembly GCF_001522545.3 of Parus major. Lineage (NCBI taxonomy): Eukaryota > Metazoa > Chordata > Aves > Passeriformes > Paridae > Parus > Parus major. The sequence continues at coordinate 36,262,065 of NC_031773.1, read as the reverse complement.
CTGCCTGCACTGCAAATTCAACATGGAATCTCAACACAAATTCTTCTCAGGGCTGCCTCTTGCATAGTATTCCTCCATGTCCTCCAAATGCATCAGAAGAGCGAGAGCTGCTAGTCCCAGGTCCCCCCTGCACACACCACCTGTATGGAGCAGAGTGATGCAGAGTCCCCAGGCAGTGCAAAGGAGAGCTCCTTTATTGCAAAAACAAGGCTTTTTTAAAGCACTTAGCCAGTTATCAGTTTACACAGTTTTAAGGCACAACAAACCCAAGTCAACCAAGCATCACACACCTCCATGTGGACATGAGGCAGTCACGCAGCGCGTCTCTCACCTCTCTCTACCCCTATTCCAGCTGAGTCACTCTCCCACAGTTCCCTTCCACTTAGCCTAAGCAGCAGGCCTGAGCCATGATTTTACAAGGGTAAAAAGGTCCTTATTTTGTAAGGCTTTACCTATATGAACAACAGCCCTCACTCTTCTCAGCATCACACGTGGTTCCCTCCTCGGCTGTGAAGATAGGAGCAGTGTGGGGCTCTTCCTCAAGTACACATACAAAGAATTATTGTTTGTCAATGCACGGACTCTCTCTGTGCTCACCTCTGCACCTGTTTGGACACTGCTACAAGGCTCACATACATGGCAGGTGGGCTGAGCTGGCCCCAGCAGACTCAGCTGAACTCAGGTGAGTTGGGTGAGCAGCAGGTGGACCCACCAGGCAAGGTCTCCCCAACTCCTGTGGGCACCTCCTCCCTCGGCACTGCCTGCTTAATGACAGCAGCACTGTGTGTGGGCATTGAAACATCACAAAACCACTTCACACAGGAAAACTTGGAATCTTCTGCCATTTCCATAGATAAAATAGGCTTATAGTGTCAAAAGCAGCACAGCCACTGCAAGAAAGGGGTAGATGACGAAGTCATGGCAATGGGACAGGAGAGAAGAGGAGCATGGCTCTCACTCCAGGCAGCAGCAACACGGCAGAGAGGCTCAGCGACTTCAGACTGAGCATTCTGACTGCTGTAATGAACTGGCAGCTTGTTACAGTGAGAGGGAAAGGTGGAAGGCAACTACACAGAAAAATCAGGAAAATCACATTGCTTCAGGGAAGCTCTGAAGCGTGGACGTTTCACATTAAATTTCTGTGAAAAGAGGTGCCAGGATGCCAGTATATGTAAAAAGACTTCAGTTTAACACATGAGGAGGGACACACAGAGCCTGTGTTTGAAGCCTGCTATTGCACTGCTGTACTGGCACTGTGTGGCCATCTTCCTTTCCTCCATGGGCATGAGTAAACACAGCTCAGCACTCTGGGGGCTTGTTCTGCAAGGCAAGGTGATACCCTTCCCTCAGAGCTATTTTCCTGTCTATAATCACATTAATCTAGTTCATTTTCATCAAATATGATTGGAGAGGAAAATTAAAGTGCATTTTGTCTCCCCTGCCTCTGTGAAATGGGTATATCTGGAATACACATGAGTTGCATCTGAAATACCTACTACTTGCATCAATTTTAATTCATTTTTAAAAGCCACTTCTTGCACAAACTGCATGAGTGATAAGATAGAAATGAATGGCTGCACGCTACCTTGCAAGGGCAGGTTATTTCATTCCCTGGGTCCATTGGTGTGATTAACCAACAATCAACCAAAGTTCACCAATTTCATCTCAGTATTGTGCCTGAAGATACTGTCAATGAGGTACTATATCTACCTTGAACTTGCTGTAATTTTAAACTGCTCCACTTTATCACAACTCATCATCTGAATGACTGGTGCCAGGAACTCGCCACTGTAAAATTAATAACATATTGACACTTCCAGCCCCTCAGTCTATCTTTGAAGTTTGAAAGCAATATCAAGGAATAGGTTATTTTAGTTGAAAATGATGACAATTTGTCAAAGACCACTCCAAATGTAAACAAAACAGAAAGTACATATTTTGGCAGTAACAAATAAATCAAATTTGCATTGGAAAGCATTGAAGGTTAGATATTTCTGGGCTCTCTAAGGACTCCAGGACACAGAGGAAGAATGTTAAATGATCTCTTTCCTTCATGATTATAATCACTGGGGATAGACTGCTCTCTCCCAAGGCTGGATAGATGGGGTCATGAGTCCAACTCCCTTTTGGAAAACACCAGCTGTGATCCAAGCTGTACCATCATGCTTCTCTCTTGTACCAGGGATGGTTCCTTTCTCCCTCCATGGGCCCCTGCATCACCTGCATCCCTTGAAGGGTCAGCACTACTTGTAGGAAGTGGAGTCCTGGAGTAAGACCACAGGGAAACACAAGGATTTAGAGGTAGCAGCTGTGAACTTCACAGGGTGCCTGCTGCCACTCAGTGACTGCAAAGTACCGACCACATGTGCAATTCTTTCCTTGCCACTGCCCTCAGTGGGGCTGCTTCCCCTTGCCAAATGTTTATTCTGACAGTTCTCATGGTAGAAACGAATGTGAGTTTTCACCTGGGTTTAAGCCAGGACATTCTACTGCCTACACACATTCTTCTGAGCCACAGTACATGGTGCTACGTGTCTGAGTTGCCTGCACAGCTTTGGATATCCCTTAAAGGTAGGACTTCAACCAGTTGGTCAAGCTTTCCTGTCTTGCATGAAGGTGCAGGGTGAAGCCATCAGAAAGCATTCAACCCTCCAGTGTTACAGAATAGAATCATTAAGACTGGAAAAGACATCCAAGACCATCCAGTCCAACCTCCAGCTGAATACCACCATGCCTGCTAAACCATATCACAAAGTGCCCCATCTGTTCCTTTTTGGAACTCCACTACTTCCTCGGGGAGCCTGCTTCAATGCTTAAGCACCCTTTCAGTGAAGAAATCTTTCCCAATACCCATCCTGAACCTCCATTGGTGCCACATTTCCTTTTGTCCTTTCTCTAGCTGCTTGAGAGATGAGGCCAACCCTCAGTGGAACTTCTTACAGCCATGAAGTCGCCCAGCCTGGGCAGTCTTGTTGCTTAAAAGCTCCATGGGAGTGGAAGCAGGTACCTTAAAGACTCATAGAACAGTTTGGTTCGGAAATGTTGCTCTCCTAGCCTTTAAAGGACAGAACAGTAATTCCTGCAGCTGATACAACTGATGGCAATGAGCAGTGGGGAGTTACCCTGGTTCAGCCCACAAAGCTGTTGAATTCCTGTGTCTAATCACGTGTGGCTGAGCCCAGCTGCTCCCAGGAATAGTGGGAGGAACAAACCTTTACTATCAACATCCTTGCACACAGGTTAAACTTATGCATAAGTTAAGTTTGGGATGCCAGTACATCAGGAACACACCTGAGCAGAAATATTCCACATGCCTCACATGGAGCCATAACTTTTCCAGCAGATTTGCACAAAGAAGAACACAGCAGTAACATGGAGAAAATGAAAAGTCAGAGGGACTGTGCTCTTGTCTTACAAAAATACACTACAGAAGTCAGAAACTACCTCTAATATTCCTCGAGCATCCTCCTGAACGCAGTATCCAATAAGACTGGCTATTCTTGGACAGCAGTACACTTTCCTCCTCATAATTTATTCATTGCTAAGTCTAATCCTCATGCTGAAAAGGCAATATACAATAAGGAAAAGAAAGTAATCATGTTTGAGGACAAGAGTAAGAAAGCATGCCCAAGCCATTTCCCGCTTTGTCACAAATGATTTCAGCACCGTTTTGTTTTATTTCTTCCTGGAAGCTGAAAAACAGTGTCTAAGGTTTCAACCAGAGAACTGTGTTAAACATAGTCTTTTCTCTATCAGTATTATAAGTCAAGGATGAATTTCATACCCTGAAAACATGGATAAGCTGGATTAAAAGGGAAAGAAATGGTGGGAAGAGCACTGCTTTGCAGGGAATATGATACAAAAACATGTATGATATTATTAAAGTTGTCTTGTTCATGACTGAAGCCTCTATTAACCTAAACCACAACTAGAGCTGTATTGAATGATGATGGAAAATGCCACTGGACTGGTGCAGCTCCTGGAGAACTGTCCTAAAAATTTCTCTGCACTTCAATGTACATTCTTCTTGCAGGGTTCATACCACTCATGTTCATACAATTTTTGAAATTCTGTTATCCACCTGTGACCATCTTTTTCAGCCTAGAATCTGTTGTTATGTCTGGAAAAGGAAGGAGAGAAGTGGCCTCAGTTAAGGAGTCAATTTGAAGGTTAGAATGTCAGTGACTCTAAGAAATAGATCTCCCACTGGCATATAAATCACAAAGCAAATGTCTTTTCCATCCAGCACTGTCCCCATCATACACTATGAGGGAATGATCTCCCCATCCTTGCTCAAGTATTTGGATGATTTGTGTCAATATTGGGATTCTTTACAAGTAATGCCTGAACATATTGCAAAAATAGCATGAGGCAACTATCTCAGTTTTTTGATCCAGGAAGTTTCAGGAGTCTTTCATACACTGCAACTGAATGAGCTTTCAGATTAAAGACCCATCTTCAGCTCTTTGATCTGGTGTGCATCAGTTAATTACTGAACTCGAGCATCTGCTATTTCCTAGAGGAAATCATACATACATACATTTATAACAACCAGACAGGTAAGAAGAAACAAGTAGAACGTGGAGATCAGCAAAGAGAATGGAATAATACTGGGCAGTGAAACAGTACACAACGTGCAGCTTCTCAGAAAGGTCTTTGGAGGTCAAGCAGAGGATGTTTCACTTTCATTGTATAAAGCAAGAAAGCCAGCCTTGAACAAAAGAATGGAATCAGCATTGCATGCATCCAAAGTTTATTTTATGCACCTGATTCAAGTGAGATGTGACAAGAGGAAAGGAAAAACCAAAGGACAATCCAAAGGATTATAAACTGTCCTAAGGGTTGGAAAGGATAAAAAAGAGCTAATATATATGCATATAAAAATATTCAGTAAATACCATCTTCATAAAATATGCAGCATTGCCCTGGGAAATCACCTAATGTATCTCACAGACCTTGGCTAATTTTGTCATTATCCACTGTCTTTTTAACTTGATCAGCATGTTGGCATCATCTCATATTGTACAAGATTTGGTTCTAAATGCAGCAGTGTATTTCACATAGATGTAAAGTTACATTTTTTATAGAGATACTAGGCAACTAGAAACTTTATTACTGATGCTTCAGGTTAAATATGGGATTTTCCAGGGTTCGGAGCCTTAAGCAGCACTCGCTGAATAAAAATTTTGATTTCATATATGTATAAGGCAAGTAAAATGAACACAGTGAAACATGGTCCCACATATAAAAAAGATTAAAAAAAAAAAGGAAAAGATTGTGTTTTATTACTACTTTTTATCAGAAATTACTTGTTCCTAATTGAAGAATTGATTTTTTCTCTCCATTACATGCACGTTGATTTTGAGCAGCTTCTTGTTTTAGATGAAGAATTTCTGAGTTGATCTTGTTCTTAGAGCTTTATGAAATTGTTCTATAGTAACTATGTTTTAGTCATAAATATTTTTCACATTTTAGCCAGCAATATTAGAAGCCAACATCCTTTAAGACAACTTTACATCAAGCTATTTGAAACAAGTCTCACTGAATAGCAATGAACATTTAAAAAGTACAATTGTGACCTTAGAAATATACATGTATAGTACAGAACTGTGACAATGTTAAGAGAAGAGAAGGAATACTGTGATCTTGTTGCCGAGCAGAAAAAGATCATAAAATTGAGAGAAAAGAGAAACTTTGGAGGGTGAGATAAACTTGTCATCCCAAGAATGAGAAAGATCATTTATTAAGCTGGGTTTTCAAGCACAGCCTGTCAGCTTCAAAATTGAAATTCTGCTTGTACAACATGTTTTCCATACATGTTATAAACATAATTTTCCATATAAGGGAGCTTCCAATCACAATGATTGTAAGCAAGTTACCATTATTAAGATTATAACAAAATAAGAATACACAAGATACTTGATTTTTTTTTATTTTTTTTTTAACTTTGCATTAAATGATTAGGCTTTTTTGAGTTGTAACTTTTTCCCAAAATGTATATAAATGACAACAGTAGTAATTGTTAGACTGGGGTAAAAAAACTGCTGAAAGGAAAATAAAGTACTAAGGCTGAGGAGGAAGGTACTACAGAAAAGGTTTCCGTGGACTGGGGATATCAGTTAGTAGTCCACAAGCAAATAAGTGATCCTTGTCAGATACCAAGCCCCCATTGGACCTGACTGTCTTCAAAAGAAATTAAAATTAACTTTCCTCTCTTAGAGAGATAACATGTGGGAACAGATGAGAAAGGAGGGGAAAGAAAGAGAGATTGAAATAAGAGAGACAGGATATGTCTGACAACTAGCCAAGACAACACACTTGCATGCCATTGGTTTTAAAACCTTACAACAGAGGAGGAATCTGAGGGAAAACAATCATACACACCACACACCCCCAAAACACAGCTGAAGATACTTGTAGGACTATCTGCAAATAAGGGCTAGAGGAAACACTCAAGTGGTAACATGAAAGTTTTGCAAAAGCATCTTAAAACTTGGATTGTAAAGGCCAGTTCATACACCACTAGGAGGGCTTTGGAAGTAAAGTGAAATATCTTAACCTCAAATTAAAGGAATGAATAGGAAGGAATGAATAGAAAGGAATAAACACAAATAAGAAAAGTGGATAGCAAGAATTGTTACAATAAGTGATAAAAGCATTAATGGATGAGAAAGACAAAATTAATAAGAGAGAAAGAAAGGAATAAATTTCCAGAGGAGATAAATATCACAAGACAAAGCAAGTTACTTCCCTCTCCTTAGAGGATAAAAGATCTCTATCCACCAAAAACTTATTAAGGAAGTACTGAAATGGAACCAAATATCGGAGTAATACACCCAAAAACTTTAGAGCCTCATTCACCCTGAAGGGAAAGACCTGTATCTACAGAGTCTACCAATCACCCTAAATGGTGATCTCAGAACTTCCCAGGGATCAGACAGAAAATTCCTGTCTGGGCTCAGGAGCTGCCTTGATTGAACAGCTGCTTTATCTCAGTGTTCTGTAAAGTGCTTGTCTGTGATGACTCCCTGTAATTGCTGCTCTGGAAGGAGCTGCACGAGAGCTTACACAGGTCTGTACTGAAAGAGCACATGCCTCCTCTCTCACACAACACAAAAGGCCACCTGCTTGCATTAATTCTCCTTCACTTGCTTATGGGCAATAACCAAAACAAAAATAAACAAAGGAGATGTCCGTGGGCAAAAGAAAACACTTTCTGAGAATGAACTTTAGAAAAATGCACAGAGAATCCAGGACACTGCAAACTAGTTAACCTTACATCAGTACCTTGAAAAATACAGGTAGCAATGAACAGAGATGGGGAAAATTAACACTTTAAGAGTATTCATCTTAGCTTGTAATCACACATAACATGCAAAGACAAAAGCCCCTTCATAAAGACAAATGCCATTTCAGAGCTTGGTGGCAGTTACACTTCAATGCTTTTGGGGACTGGAAACCAGTCCAGCATGAATTGTATAACAAATGACTGCATTAAATCTACTCACCAGGCATTAGAATCCAGCACCAATCCTGAAATTCAGTACAAAGTTACACCCAGGCTGGTGAAATCATGGGCTGCCATGGAGAGAAGCACTCTCCCTCCAGACTCTGTCTTAGCATCAGAAGTAACAACCAGGAGACCACGGCACCAGCTGGCGCAGTGACCTGCCTGGCAGAAGATGAATCTGCCAAAAGGTTTTTGATCCAATCACTTGGCTGAACTGACTCACTCTGCACTCACAGATTGCTCAACCCAGTACAGCATAAGCCAGGGAAGCAGATGAGATGGAGGAAGCGTGGGACTGAGCACAGCCTCTACTCAAACCATGTTATGCATAAAGCCAAACCTCACGCTGAGATGCTCATAGGGGCTAGAGGGGCGAATACGTCAGTCTTTGCAACTACTTAGTTACTGAGATTTATCTCAAAAAAAAGTGTCATTTTCCCACTGTGACCATGACTGAGCGGTCTGCAGATTAACAGCTCTTAGAAAGCATAGACTTCAGACCAATATGGAGCTTCTGGAACTGGAACCTAAATGCAGAGCAAATACATATTTCCACACAGAAAATCTGTCAGACTATGTCTAAAAAATTGATTTCACTGTGGGAGAATGTTCCAGCACAATACTGCACGTAAATCAACAGGCTTAGCAAACTTAGCTCATTGCAACTGAGGAATCTCCCATGTCTTCAAGGACAAGGTATTTTCACCAGCTGCACCTTCCTGAATGGAGAGGAAACACCTGCAGCATCCACAAGATACTCTGTACTATGTCTAGTGTCAGAGATACCCACCAGCCAATATTAAGATATAATTAAGCTATTTTGGATTTTCCTTATCAGCTGAATCCCTCTTTGACTCAGGTACAAATCAAACACTTTATTATTCCTACTACTCAAAGAGATCCATATGGAAAAATGTGTAGATGACTGTAATGGATCATTAAAATATCACAGAAAAGGCAATTCAGATACAAATTTAGACTCTGCAATACTGTGTACCTCTGATGACTAGCAACGTATTAAATTAGTAAAAATCTATATACATGAGTGATAAAGATCCCCATTAAAAACCCCATTAGAATCAAATTAAAATATATAGCCTAGTTTCTCTGTCCCTTCTTCTTGGGTGTAAAGAGTGTGTTTGTGACACTTGCAGAGCATGCTTCCCTAATGGCAAATGGCTGCCAAACAAATGAAACATTGCAGCTGACACCATGGAAGTTTGGATCTTTCCTTTATTCCCTTAGGGGAGTTATCACACAAGCATTTGCCTCTGGCAGCCCATTCTAATGCACAGTGTGATAATGTCTCATTTGGACACAGACTGGCAAAAATTATGCACAGTTTACACAGAGACTATCTCATATTTTCAAGGCCTGATATTGGACACGGTTAATTGAAAACATGGGTCCCTTTATTCTTCATGCTTTGGTTGTCAGTCACCACCGTATATTTCTCTAGTGCAAGCCCTGCTTGCTCCCCTTTTTCTAAATCTCATTCCTGTATGTTCTCCAAAGGGAAAGAGCCATGGAACAGTGACCTCCTCATACATGATTTATTCTGCTGTCCACATTTTCTTAAAACAACATACTTCGCTCAGGAGCTTTGGTTTGCATGTCAGGGAAATTAAATGGCACGATTTGCGAATGAAGTAAGTTATACAAATTAGCGCACACAGCATGATACTCATTTGCTTGTAACAGAAGGGGATTAATTCTGTGTTCTTAGAAGTTTTTTTGAATTTTTTTTGAAATCTATTGGATTTTTTGGAAACCTACAGTTGGCTGTACGCTCATGCTGGAGTTTATCCCTTCCCAGATACCCTTTGCACCTCTCCTCATGCACTTCTCCACTATGTGGACACCCCTTATGCTTCAGGCACAGGTTATCCAGCCTGGAGTTTTTCTAAGCTTGTCCTCAAAGGCTCCTCTGGCCCTGACAGTCCTTCCTAGGGAACCAAGGCCAGCATGGATACTCACACGCCACCTGCCCGCTCTGTGAAGTGTCTGGGCATGAGAAACACAGTCTGCTAGAAGCATCCTTTACCTCAAAGCACCGAGTCCTATTCCCAACCTGAAGAGAGCCAGCTCATGCTTGCATGTACTGTAAATCACCTGTTCTATTTTTCATTTTCCCTTCTCTAATGCTTCAGCTATCTATTGATATACCACATGATTTCAGACTCAAATGTCCACCTACCTCCATTTTCCACCCCTTCCAAATCTTTACAGTTTGGAAGAAGAACTGTCATAGATCTGTGTTGCAAACAATTGCTTCTCTCAGCTCCATCACTGGGAGGTAGTAGTCTTTGAAACCAAAAGGAACTATGTTTAAACAAAAGAAACTCTTTTTCACATTTCAGTGCCTTTGGTTTTCTTACAGAATTTTTAAGTATGTTTTATTTTAAAACTAAGATATTATTGACTGCTTAGTGGCACATATATAAACAGCACTAGTGAATACATGAGGGCTCTGTTACTGCAAAACATGGAAAAATAATGATGTTGTCTCTTCTTCACCCATGATTTCCTATATAGTCACTGGTTTCCTATTACTGCAGTATTGCAGGAATCTGATGGCATAGAGCCAATAACACTGTCAAACAAACAAAAAATTCCTGGCAGCAACAGACAGAGATAGATGGGAAGAAGAAAATTCAAAAGCTACCCGAATGACAGTGTGTAAAATATGTCACAAATACCAAGAAAACAAAGACAACTCCTGTGATAAAGAGGAAGCAAAGGTCCCTTGCATTTTATAGCTTCCTTCTTCCAACTTCCAGTTTAATGCACTGAGATTTCTGGATTATGTAACCTCTTCAGTGGTTGCACTTTGTAAGGAATTAAATACAAAATTAAATGACTGAATCGATATAGCTATTAATGATGATAGTACAGGCCAGCAAAGAAGCAGCATCCACTAAAAAGAACAGCATTGTCCCTTGTGAAGTAGTTGAGCAAGATTTAAAATTATCAAACCACTAAGTTTCAGAGTTAATAACCTCCCAAATTAGGTTCTCATATTTCACCTCGTCAAGATCATGAAGGAAAGCACACTTCCCTTCACATTTTTTAAGATTGTTTTTGCAGCAATAAGAGTCAAAAGACCATTTTCTCTTTAAACAAAAGTTCAGATTTCAGAATCAAATGCTATAGCAAAAGATACATTTTGAATATGTACAATTCTAGAAAAGATAAGATTTTTTGCTAAATTATCTATCATGTTCATGCTAAGAAATAAGCACTATTTTCAAAGTCTTGACACCTTTCTAGAAAAGATTATTTGAAAATAGCTCTAATTATAAGGTACCATGTCTTTTATTAGGCATGTTCCTAATTTGAGATATACATAAAATACGCAAAGAAAATTATGAGCAGCTTTCTAACAAGAACTGTACCCATCTCCACAGAGGTACATATATCTACTAAATCTCAGACCAGACAGAGCTCTAGGACTGTAAAAATATGGATGCTACTAAGTTTCTACTTAATAGCATAGCCAAGAAACAATGTCTCAAACAAAGCTCCATGGCCTGCCAGAAAAAGTCAGCTTTACTGCCTTCAAGCAACTGTGGTCTGGAAAACAAAACTAGCCAACATCTATCACTGTCAAATCTTTAAACAAAAACACATTATTCCTTTCTCAGATTTTCCTTCTTGCTATCCCTTATAAAGTGCAGTGTTTGTATTTTCCAGTGTTTCCTCATAAAATGGTCCTAAATTACAATATGCTACTGATTCTCAAGCATGAGATTAAGTCATCACAGGGGACAGAGTGATCTGTCTAATTAAGGTAGGGAAGATACGGTATTTTTTGAAGGGCATCCTTCTTGAAGAAACACATTTCTTCATAATTTCACCAGATATAACACCAGATATATGGTGCCAGCACAAAGTCAGAAGCTGACACCTTCTTGTGCCCACCACTTCTATCTTAGTCACTGTCCTGTAGGGAAACGTGCTGGTCTTCATTTCCATGCTGATCACTATCAGCTTTGACTGGTATTACCAAAGCTGGGGCAGTTTGTGAAGAGCTGCTGCCCATGGGAAGGACCCACTCTGGAGCAGTTCATGAGGGACTGCATCCCATGGTAGGAGCCCCATGCTGGAGCAGGGGAAGAGTGGGAGGAGGAAGGAATGGCAGAGACAAAATTTTATGGAGTGACCACAACCCCCATTCCCCATCCCCCTGCACCAGCTGGGGGGTGGAAGAGGTAGAACACCTAGGAGTGAACTGAGACTGAGAAGAAGGAGATGGGGAAAGTGTTTCTCAGTCCTGTCTTTCTTTCTCACTGTCCTACTCTGTTTGAAACTAGGAGAAAATTAAATTAATCTCCCCCAAGTTAAGCCTGTTTTGCCCATGATGTAATCCATGAGTTACCTCCCTCTCCTTATCTTGATACATGAGCTTATTTTCTTTGCTCATCCTGTTGACAAGGAATAGTGAGACAGCAGCTTGATGGGCATCTGGCAGCCAGCCAAAGTCAAAATTGCCTTTTGCAATAATAGCAACCAATCCCCACCAGTGGAAATAAAAAACAATAAAAGCACCTGCATAGCTGGTTAGAGATCACTCCAGCTCTCAGTGAACAGAAACTTGAGCATGTCTGATGAGGGACCCTCTCCTGCTTCTGCAGACAATCCAGATTCAGCTGTGAGGAGTACAGGACAGCACATTTCCAATTTGGTGGTTTTTCATGAGGTGTTCACACTAACCAAGCTGAATATTACTAGCAGATAAATAGCAGTTATGTCCCAAGGAAAGAAAACAAATGTTTTTCAGCAGGTGGAATATTTCACAGCAGCAGAAGGGTAACATTTTATGCAGATATGTTGCTGCAAATCACCACTTCTGTCAGCAGCGCTTTGGTTGGTTTATTTCTTTAATACGAATATATCATTTTGTGAGGAATCTCAGGAAATATTTTTGGAAAAGGAAGAAACGGATATCTAAAGATCCTTCAAGCTGAAAATCTTTAAATCCTCCTTACAGTCAAAGATGGGGTGAATGACAATATAAGGTATCGAAAGGCTTGGCTTGAGAAAGTTATTTCAAATTGAGCCATACCTTTTCTGGTCAAGAAGCTCCACTTCAAAGGACACTGGACTAACAGCATATCAATTGCTGTATGCAGTTTTTTCTCCACTTGGTTTTTTCCAAAGACGATTACAGAGCAGCATATGTGAGGGGGTACAAACTCGCTCCTGTTTTTGCTACCTTTAGCAACAACCAGTCAGTTTCCACCAAATTTGACAGAGAGAGGAACTCAAAATCTACTAAGTTTTACACTGTTTTTGAAGACAAGAATCAGAACAGAGATTTAAATTTGAGCAGCATCCCCACTGAGAGAAAAGCTAAATTCTGAGTCTGACTTTCAACACACAAAGAAGAATCCACTCATATCAAAGAAATGATAACAGAGACTAAATTGCCTTTATCCCCATTCAGAAAATCAGATTTTGCTTCTAACTAGATGTGAAAAGGATCAAACTATACTCCATATGACATATGCACATCTACACACAGAAATACTCTTAATAAACCAGGCTTCACAAGTGTTCCTGAATGTATTTCAGTATTAAAAACTAGTAGGGGTTTCTTTCCTTTCTTCAGCAACAAAGGCACTTTAAGCCCAGTTAAATGCCATTCTTATTTGGATTGACCCCAGAAAGCTGGGGGACAGCTTCAAAAACAAAAATATCAAGATGTCAGTCAGTCAGCAGTCCCTGGGTTGTTTGGCTCACCTGACACAGCCTCAGTCTGCCCTAGGGAGAAAGTAAGCGGGTGTGTAAATGCAAAACATAACATTTCAAGTAATCTCTTTTGAGGCATAACAGCATTTGCCATACTTACTCAAAACCACAGATCATTTCCATGGAGAATACTCCAAGACAAAAAAGACAAATCACCCCTCTGCATGCCAAAACCCTCTCCATCTCTTTAGTAAGGAACTGGAAAAGGGTGCAAGCACAGGGATACACACCCCAGGATGACCTGCACATATCCCCTCCTATAAATGTTTAAGTAAGTAGGCAATTTCAACCTCATTTCTAAGCTCATACCGCACGCTGCCATGTGACGACGGTTCCTTCTTCCATACGAAGTTGAAGCAGCTTAAAACAGGATTCGAAATCTGGCAATTTATGCATTTGATGACAGGAATACAATTCTACAATTTTAAATGATTTCCTGGGGTCGCTCCTGTGCATTGCCATATAAAACAGTGTCAGTATTAGTCCCTTGTGCTGCAAGAGGGCATTAACACTACTACATCAAATGTGCGGTGTCAACAAGTAAATCATGGAGAGGAGTTGACGAGCTGCAAATTGAACCTACCTTTCAGTAGGGCTGGAAGAGCGACAGTCTGGATGGTTACCATAGTAATCCTGTGGCAGCTTCAGATTTATTGCCTTGTACTGCACAGTTACAAAGGTTCTTGAGCTACCTTCTGCACTGCTTCCAGAGTCAAGAGGAATTCTATGATAAATGTCCACTACCCAAAAGATACATTCAAGGGGATGTAATGCGGGAAAGCTGTACTTTAAATGCAAATTACATGCTTTTTGCCCCTTTTAGAACATTAAAGAGCGATTTCAAAGGAATGAAAACAAAGAACTCTGACCTCTGACACCATGATTCTTAGCTCTACAGATCACAATTTTCTGTGGGACTGCCTGCTGCATATTTAAGTAGCATGAAACTGAAAATGAGGTAATAAATTCCACTAAAGATAGTCTGAGTAATGCATTGATTATGAAAATAAGCATACAACTGAGCAATTACTAGAGCAGGCAGTCACAGGGTCTTGTTCAGTCTATTTAGATCATTCTGTAACCATTAGAAATTAAATTATTTCATTACATTTAATTTATATTCCTTTATATTTTCAATAACACAAAGGGATATTGCTGTATGGAATAAATATGATGAACCATTAGTATTCCAGTATTCACACTCTACACCATAAAGAGCGTGCATTAATGTTACCAGATTGCATTAGATTTTCGTTTACCTCCATGATAGGCTTTAAAGGAAAACACTGATAATTTGCCTTTTATTACTACCCTAAATATTGCTTGCTGCTCTGTTCAGCCACGACTTGAAAATAGCAACTTCTCTTGTTAGTAAACATTGCAATTCATGAAATATTCCATTATATTTTACTGGATTTTTATGTCCATAATTCTCTTTGATTGCACAGCAATAAAGGGCTGAGGGAACACAGGCTATCTTTTCTACCAAGTGCAGAAGCACCATGCACTAATTTGTGTATTAGCAATTCCCATGTGAATACTACATTATTGATTCTGCCATCTAAATTCCACTATATGACAGGAAGGATATTGTGTGTAGGATTAATAAAATTATTTCCTCAAGCAATATTTTTTAAAGCATTGATTGTGTACTTTTACTTCAGAAAAGCATCTCACAAATGTACTTTACAATGTGAAAACAAAATAGTTCTGTGGTGCAACATAGTAAATACAAATGAGGACATGCTGTGTGACACCAAATCTGCCATACGCCCGTGTATTAAAACATCAGGCTAAAACTGCTTTTAAAACACAAAGGGAGATGTATACTTTATAGATGTTTCATGCAAAAGGACACAGCACTCATCTGATTAATAGAACACATATTGACATTGCAAGGTAAGCTATCCCAAAGACAAACAGCATAAGGTTTACAGTCTGCTGTTTGCACCCATGCAGCCCAAATTTTGTGACCTTTGCACTGCAGAAACAGAGCCTCTGTTCAAGTGTTTGCTTTTAAAGACAAATTGAGAAAACATTCTCTGAAGTGTCATCTCTTGCTTGTAAGATAAATAAAGGGGAGACTTTGGCTGGCTTACTGTATCCCAGAAACACCAAGGCACACTTAGGTAGGGGTCTCTATAAGAGATGGTTACACATGAGTGAATGCCATTTATTTTCATTAAATCTGGGCTGCCCATTCTGCCTTAGGGGTGACCCCCCCAGAATCCATCCCACTAGAAGAATCTGTTAGCTTTAAATCAAGTATATTTTGAAACAAATACAAATGAAAAGAAAGGAATTTAAAAAAAAAAAAAAAAGCAGGTATAATAAACCTCTAAGAACTATATGTAGTCCCTCTTTGCCAAGCCTGACTGTAGCTGAAGCAGCCTAAATGAAATGAAAAGTTCATCAGGTCAGGCCACGGTTCCTGCCTCCATATGTCCTTTCCCTCACACCATGTTTTTTAATGACTCTGTATGCAGACATCAGGACAGACCAAATGGAGTTCTACACCTGGTGACAGGGTGTGTGGCAGTGGCTCTGGGTGTGGGTGTAACAGCCCATGCACTGATTGTAGAGTGCTCTGCTGTTCAGGCAGCAAAACCCATCCCCACACCCACTGGGGCCAGGCAACCTGATGGAGCCAGTGCCAAAGCTCCTCTGCCCCCTCTCAGCATTTTCTGATTTCCTCTAGCAGCAAAGCAAGTGCAGGGTTTGAGCAAGGCTTCATCCTGGTCTTTACTTTTTATGCTCATCAGAGGTCTGGTCTTCATGGTTTACACCATGACCCAGAGTCACTGAATCTACAAAGCTATAATACATAATCACAACTGGTTATTAGTTGTATTTCTGCCCATTAATTGCTGTGCAATGAGTTGGGGGTCCTTGCACTCTCCCTACCTGGCCCCATACGTACCCATGCACTATCACAGAGAGATATCCCAACTAGACTTCAGTGTAGCAAAACATAAAGCTACAAATGTTTCTTATTGTATGTTATTATCCTTATAAAACGTGTGTTGCATGGAGGGATCTAAAAGAGTTCTCCCAAGACCAAAGCCTGGTTAATATTCCTCAGGAATGACAGGTTCAATCCCACATCATTTCTTCCTTAGGAACAAGTCCCAGAAAATTAATTTCTCAGTAGCTGACTGAGAAGCACGGAATCAGGCATTATTAGAACTGAAGGATGGCATTAATAAAACATAAGGAATAGAAACAGATCAGATATGTAAGACTCAACAGCTGGTTGTCAATGAATTCATGTTGCTCGTCAGACACTATTACATGCTGTTCTAATCACTCTCACCAGGAAACATTTCAATGCACTATATTTTAGGTCAGAAAAATATTTATTTCTGTTTTATATAAAAATTATTAACCACCATAAATGCAACTATATGTTTCTTTTTCTCTCCTTATCTCTCCTGGTCAAAAGAACTTCAATTCTGGAAAAGGCAGGAAAGGATGAGGGATCAATTCTCCTTACTGACTATATACACCAGCCAATGCTGGCTCCGTTTCTCTCTGTGCAATGGCAGCAATGTCACATTTCCAAGCAGCAATGTTTGCTGACATCATGAGTCACTTTAATGCCATTTTCTGTGCCTCATTTATCAGCAGCCATTTAAATAAAAGGCTGTGAAGGAAAACAGAACTCTGCAGACCCCAGGTTTTGCTGAAAACTTTGTCTACCTTGCACAGACTTGGGACAACCCAGTGTGAGGCTTGATGCAGTTTGCTGCAGATCAGCAGTCTCATTGTTTGCCATGCTGCAGATAATAAAAATAATAATTTTTGAGTGCACATGCAACCACAAGATGCAATGTGAATTGAAATGAAGTGACAGTGGGAGGCAGCCTTTACCCTACATCAGAAACTATACAGAAACCATAAGCTTTTCCCTCTGCAGGAAAAAAAAAAAAACACTGAGGTAGGTGAAAAATGCCAGCTTGTGGCTGTGCTGGTGACTAGCAAAAGCATTTTGGTCAGTTTGGTATATTTCAATACTGACACCAGATTTGGACAGTGAGAAACTTGAAGTAATAAAAGAGCTGGGCAGAAAAGTTACACCAGTGTCCAGTCAGAGCAATCCTTCATTACCTTTCCTGGTGCTGTGCTCCCTGGCAGGAGAAAAGGTTGCTGCTGGGGAAGATGGCCTGTGAAGCAAAGAGAAAGGCACAGGGATCTAGTTACAGACAAATCTACCAAGGACATTATGATATCCTTTCAAGGGCTGCTCCTGCAGAAAGCTTTGTGGCATGGAAAACAGCCATGGGACCCTTCTCTTCTTCCTCACAAGAGCTGAGGAGTAGTTCAAAAGAGGAACAGAACTAAAAACCTTATCCTGCCCAGCAGTTTAGAGAGAAGTGGAAGGAGTGGAAAAACAGCAATAAACATAAACATAAACATATATATATGTAAAGCAACAGGCTCATAAAAGTTGGGGGCTAACAGTTATGAGCTGAAAGTGTAGCTTGACTTACTGACTCATGACCCAGCATTTGATTTAAGAAAAAAAGTCAAGGTTACCTCCCTAATTTGAAATTGAATGTCCAGGTACTCTCAGGGGTCAACACAAATAGCACCTGTTGTTAAAAACATAGACATTGTCCAGCTGATTCCAAACTCAATGGAAAAATGTATCTTGATGAGAATTTTAAGTCTGTTAACTGAAAACTGTAATAGTTTATCCAGGGCTGCTTTACTGGTGCACCTTAAGCTACTACTGTTATTCCAGAAACTATAGAAATATTTCTGTTTCCTTCAAAATACTCAGCATGGGCAGAGTCCCTCCTTCATGGCAGGTGAACTACATGGACCTCATACAAAAAGGAGGCTTTTGATCATACTTAGGAGAACTATGTTTAATGACAAGATGTATTCCCCTTCCCCCATTTTTTCCAATCACATGAGAAGATTAAAAATGCATCAGTGGTTCATAAAGTGTGGCCTTTACACATGGGCCAGGTAATTTTTTTCTCCACGTGAGTAGTGATGCAGGCGTACTCAGCAATATTTCTTGTAGGGGATTTTAGATAGAAGCATCAGTTAGGACTGGGGAGCTGAGGCAGTAGGATTTGAGAAGCAATCAGCATATGAACAGAAAGAACAAAATAATTTAGCAGTAGCCAGCCTCTTGGATTAGTCATAATTGAACAATTAAAATGCCATCCATGTTCCAGAGGAATTTTCATTTTTTCCTTGTGATGGAGCAGTAAAGTCTGCAACAAGGATGAGCACAAAAGACAAGGTGCCTTCCTTCTTTTCCACCTCTCTGCAGCCAGTGTGGGATCTTTGATCAGACTTCAAAAGCCTTAACATGCTCAGTACAAGCTGAATCAGCATGTGGAGGATAAGGAGTGAGGGAATGAATGGGATACGACCAACTGAAAACCTGCTCAGCTCTGTCTGATTCTGAAAAGATTTCCTAGTTACAGGAGAGTTCAACTCATTCACATTCAAGCCCTGAAAGAGTCTATTTTTTCACAGCTTCTTAGCTGAAGTGGGAGAGCAGCCCAGGAGTGTTAACACTTCCTTTGTTCCCAAGACCTGAACTTAGCTAAATTTTCTCATGCAAACAGGTTGACAATTCACTTTTTTTTTTTTTTTCCTCTTAATTCTTTTATCTAGCACGACCCTCACTGCCAGTAGTAGTATGGAATAGCTCCCCAAAATCAAGGAACTATTATATAAACACTGAAGAAATTAAGCACTGTATTTTCTAGTGCATGGCCCCGTTCTTATCAGAAAACAAAGATTTGGTACATATATTTCATTCAATGCTCAAAATACTAAATACTAAAATACCTCCTGATAACATAGTTTTAATTTTTAAGAGCCTATTCTGGTACAACTAATTATGTGATTAAAAAAAAGATTAAATTAGCATTTTGGACCTTGGAAAATGAGCTGGACTTCTTAGGCACAAAATTACTCTAGAAGTATTCAAAACTTATTGTCTGTTGATTTTAGCAGACTGTAATTTGGTCACACAGGAGAAAGAAGTTCCCTATTATGGAAAATATGTACTTTTATGTTGTTGCTGTTGTTGGCCTCAAATTACTATATTGTGCAGTGACTTCTGCTAGTAATAGAGGCAGTATTTGACAAGTGCAACATAGCAAACATCCCACTGCTAATCCACCAAGGCTGTAAATATGACAACTATTGTCCCAAGTCAAAAAATACTGAATACCTGAAATATATTGCAGGAGTAAAATTCAACCAGTTACTCAAGGTGGGTTATTAAAAAAATTTCCTCAAAATATTTAAAGGGAATTATGATTATTTGTGAGGTTTTGTGCCAGGGCTAGCTTAATGGCACGCAGGAAAGCATGCTGAATGGAGAAACCAACTGGAGGGAGCACTGATTCAGCTGAATAGTAAACTAATATGCTGACCATCTGCCCTCAAGGCATTGTGGTTAAAATTCTGACATTGATGCTTGAGTTAGGAATTGTAAATAGGTGATACGTGTATATACACAGACAAAATTTTAACTCTGGTATATCTAAACAGCAAGCTGGTACTTTGGAGCTGCTGGTCTGTGGGTTTGAAAGAGCAGGTGGCAATTCTAATGATTTTGTGTTATGAAGCAGACTTATTCCTCTGGATTATGGCTTTCATTAGGATTTATAAAGATTGCTATTCCAGATTCTCATTGCATCTAAACTTGGTCTTCAACAAGAATTTTCTTGCCTCCTTCAGAAATGTCAACAGGAAAATATTTTACCCAGCCAGCTGAGAAAAGTGTAATAAAATCATAATATGCATTTCTCATTATTTTAAAAATAAACATTTTATTATTCTTGCTTTGCAATAATCCTCAGAGCATTGTAGGACATTTTAAAAGACAATTAGAGTCACCTTAAGAGGGTTTTGGTCTTTTTGAGAATTAGGGTAAAAGCCAGGTCCCACAGAAATTTAAGTACTACCAAATAACAAGGTAGTAAATAAAATAACAGAATTTGACTTAATGATAAAGAACTGTGCATGTATGAAACATTAGACACACAAATGTCCTCCTGAATGCAAAGAATACCACACAACAGAAATTAAGTCTTCTTTCACATTTTCCTGTGCCATGACTCTTCAATGTCTGCAGAGAGGGCAGACCAAGCACAGAGAATAAAAGGCATTGTTTGCATGTTATTCCTGACCCTGACCCTTTAACAAAAAATTGGAGGGTTTAAAGTTTATAGTGAAGAATGATCTGCATTAATAATTTATGTCACTTTACTGATAGAGGAGACCACTTTTCAGCCACTTCATACTATGGGGACACCACACTATTAAAACCCCAGCAGTATTTTCTATTACTAACAATGATTAAAACTCAAAAAACAAATAACTGTGACGTTCAACTCCCGGATATGCCAAATTATTTCTGTATGTGTTTTCTGTCCACGCATATACACATGTCATGCACTTATTTTCCAAATCTTCAAAACAGGAATGCAAAACAGTGCCATCTGAACATTCCATTCCCTTGTACCCGGGGGTTTTAGGACAAGCTGGCAAAACGCGTCAGAAAACCCAACGGCTGTGTTCCTTCTCTATCCCAAACAATAGATAATACAAGAATAAAATAAAAGTGAATCTTGTTAGAGCAACTGCTGAGCATTGCACACGAGGCATGGAGTGCCTGGACTGCAGAGGATGTGCCACGTTGTTATGGTAACAAGATAACAACTTTGGTGCATGCAGCCGGCACTGTCACCTCTGAGACTGAAATCCAGATTGGCTGGGGATCTGCCCCCTGCCTTGCCCCATCACATCACTGCCAACGAGAGCCAGTGTTGGCTTCCCAAATTGGAGTGCACGCCTTGCATGACACAGGTGGGGAATGGACACCCTCCCCTGGGTGTCTCACGGCCTCCCCACCATCTTCAGAGTTTGCAGAACATGCTGCAGCTGCCAGGACATTACAGGGTATGGTAGAAAGGACACAGGCATCTCCAAACCACTATCTATCTCTACAGATACCCGTGAAACCTACTGGCATTCTGAACCGGATAGCTGGATTGAAGCCTTCATTTTAAACAATGATGTATAGCACTCCCCTGCTTATGCAAAAGATGCAAAGCGATTTTCTTTCTGCCTAAAAATAGACACCATTCATTCTATCAAGTCTTTTGTCTCATTGCCTTTTACAATGAGTAGTTGGTCCAGTCTATCCTCTGCCAGCAGAAGACCATTTCCCTCCCTTCCTGTGTCCCAGCTTAACCTCTCTCCCTTTACCCCATCGCCCTCCCCTGCTATTTATGTGATCGTTGTTAATTTGGTATCTCTATAAAGTTTGGATGGTAGGTTTCCTGCAACACAGTACTGCTGTGGGCACCTGATGCAACCTCTGTGCTCCAGGTATTATCACAGCTAACAGCTTCCAGCATCTAGATCAGCATTGAGAGTCTTGAGTCTAGTGCCCCACTGCTTTGTCTCCTAATTTTGCCACTGCCACACAGGGAGCTACAGTGAGAGGGAAAACTGGACCTTGTTTGACCTCGTCCAAGAGCAGTTGCACATCTTTCCAGGCAGGTTTCTGGGATTGCCTTCAAAAACAGTTCTATTGCCCACAATCAGCACAAATGCCTGGAGCTGGGAAATCGGCTTCCCATTGTACCCATGGAAGTGAGGTGCAGCACACAGGGCTGTCCCAGGGAGCAGACATGGAGAGGAGAGGGGGTCAGAGTGAAGCTGCAGGGGCAGCAGCCAGAGCACGGCTGGCACGGGCTGTGCAGCAAACCTGAGCTCAGAGCACAGCTCCGTGTGACACAGCCCTGAACTGGCACCAGCATAGCCCCAGTGACACTGCAGGAGCCTTGCTGCAGGATGGTACCCGCTCTTCTCTCAAGGACCCAGGTACTCAGTCCTGCAGCTGCTCAGAGGAAACAGGATCTTCCAGCACTGGTAGTGGCTAACAGGTACCAATTTGGCCCCGCAGTGCTGGAGCTAAAGGATCGCTACCTGAGGATCAGAGGCCAAAGGTGCAGCACATATCACTGCAATGTGAGATGTCCTTAATCCTTAAATATTATGAGTGATGGTCTGATTGGAGAAGGATGAGGATGAAAAGCATTTTGCAAACTTCTGCTTTGAGGTCTATTTTTACATACGATGTATTGGCCTTGACCTATTTGTGTGCCTGGAGAAATTCCTTAAAGAAAATGTGTAAGAGAAGAGATCATTATAAAGATGAACACCATGTGAGCTTTTTCTCTTAATATTATCTTGGGGAAAAACACAGTTGATACAACTAAAGACATTTGAGATTCCCTGAACCCCTATGTTCAGGAGAAGCACACACTGCACAAATGGACAGCAATATAAATACCTGCTTCCCACAGCATTAATTCCCTCATAGATTAGCTATAGTAAAAATGTGCTGAATTTTAGAGAAAAAATCCTGCTTTGCTCTGTAAGCCTGCTTCTTTGGGTGTGAAAATACATAATATTTAAGAAGCTGAAAGTGACTTCGATGTCCACATCCCTGTGACCTGGCACAGGGAGTGAGGCAGTTGTATCCACTATCTTTTGCTGAGTTCCTTCTACAGCAACAAATCTACAGAGAGCCAAGATTGATTTACATGGACATTTACCAGTTACATGGGCTTACCTAACTTGATCGTTTTTTGGACCGTGTGTAAAAATAAAGTACAAAATGTTACAGAACCAAGTTCTAGTTGTGGTACAGTAAGCTAAAAATTCTATATATTAAGCGTTCAGCTGACCTGGTTAGGGCAGCAACAGTTTCTGCCAATGGAATGCTCTGACCTCTGGGTTCCGCTGTTCTTTCCTCTTAAATCTTTCTTTGCTAACACAGAAACCACACTGCTCTTAGCAGCCCTAAAGCGATGACCCTTCAACTATCCAGTAGTTTACATGCACTTTTGTGAGAGCACAGAAACCTGATATCTGAAATGAGACAACATGCAAGTCTCATCTTGAAAGAAAAAAAAAATCAAAACTGATAAAAATCAGAGATGGTTTCTTTCTTTTCTTCTTTTTTTTTTTTTTTTAAGAAAGTTAAGGAATATGTCTATTTTAAGGTTGTTCAGATGCAAATTATTTTAATTAAGAGCAGAAAATGTAATTATTTTTTTTTTAAATCAGCCTGCTATCCAGAACAGCACATGCTTATTACATTCTTCTGGCTTTTTTTACTGTCAGTTTATCTTTATCCTACCACTTCATCATTTTCCTCTTTTCACTTCTTTCCTGTGATGAGAATTAAACTAATTTGGATCTCTCCACTGAGGGAGATTATAGGGAAATTCTGGTCTTCACACCATGCCAGAAGTAGACCCAGGATCACTCTCACCTTTGCTGGTCACTCAAGCCATGCTTGAAGTACTCTCAGCCTTTGGCTCCCAGCTCCACACTGTGCTGTCATCACAGCAGCATCTTTGTCAAACCTGTGCATCCTGGCTGAAAATGCAAAAGTAGTTTACAAACAGGCCCTGGTCCATTAAGAACAGCCGGATCAGGACCTCAAAGTGTACTCTGAATTGAACAGGGAGCCACAAGAGTGTGTAGAACATTAGTGTGATGTGCTCCTGGTACTCCTTCCTCCCCAAAAGACACACCATTTGTACAAAACTTTTAGCGGTGGCTTTCACCTTCTTTGCAGCTTATGTCTCTGGCATGACGCCCTAAATCTTAAGTTATATGAAACTGGAAGGGATTAGCAGCTTCTGTTTCATCAGTTATATTACTTTTAATTGCCTTGAAGGATTCATTTGTCTTCACTCCAGTAACCTTTGGCAGCAATCAGCAGTTCAAACACCACTACTCCTACACACAGCAGCTCTTTTTCAGTCATGTTACCTTTACTGAGAGGTCCTTAAGAAACAAAAACAATCTCATTCAGATAGCTTTCCAGATGTATTTATTTAAATTCCACCTCTGATAAAATTAAAAGATTAAGTATACTTCTGAGAAGCAAGAAAATGCTTCATCATCACCAGGAATGGGCTTTAAATTCACGTCTGTGTTTTACAAACAGCATAATCAAAGTTCAATAGAGAATATGCAAAGATTGCAAATCTATAGCAGACAGAGACATTTACATAAATAACAGATATGAATATCTGATGTTTACAGAAATAAAACTGCATGCTATGCAAACAGACCAGAGTCTACAACACTAAAAACATTTCATTATGCTGATTTTTCAAACCAAAGCTCATTGTAGGTGAATATGTAGGAGATATTTCAGTCATGTTATGCAAGAAGAAACATCTACAGAAAAAAACAATATTTATATATTGTTATGCTGCATTGCTAAAAGAAATTTGAATTGAGGATTGGATGAAAATGGGGGCTGTTCCCCCTTCAAGACCTTTGAATTTCACAGTTAGAGCAGAGACACGTACAATTCAATGGGAACCTGGTACCCAAAGACCTTTAACAACCTTAAAAAATATGTTCTTTAGCATCTCACACTGAAAGTGGGAATTTGATTTTTTTAAGGGGGTCATGTAAAATACCAATATCAAGTAAATTGCACTGATCACACTGATTCTGCTCTGGAAATATGACAAGGTCACACACAAAGATGACAATTTACTCATTACTGTGAGTTAAAATGTGAAATATAATAAGACTGTCAGCAGTGCAGTACTTAGCCCAATTCATCCACCCTAGAGCTGGCCTTTCTCAATGTATGACTGAAGGTTTATAAGCCAAACTGGATCCTTGCAAGTGGTTTCCATTGGGAAACAGCAGGACCCTACATGTGTGGCAGAGACAGAATTTTGTCTGTTACTCATTGTTTGTTTTTTTAAGGCTAAAACACTGGTTTCACTAGTATCTGCAAGACAGTGACATCTCGTCACATTAAGAATACTGCCATTACTCACACAAAAACATAAATAAGAAAAAAAATAAGAAAAGCCTGAACGCCAAAATTCCCTAAAAAGCAAGGAGAACCAATACCTCACATCTCCAAACACATTGTGCTCAACAAGGTCACCCTCCTAATTCAGAGAATTCAGTTAATCCTCTGGATGAATGCAGCATGTGTAGCACTCCCAATGAAACCACACAGGCTCCAAATAAGAGGCCATCAACTACTGCTATAAATGCAGACAAATGGCTGGGAGCCTGAATAGAATAATCTGATTTTTCCCTCTCCAAAACAAACAAACAAACAAACAAAAAAAACCAAAAAAAACAAGGAGAATATTTTACTGAAGGTGTGCATTGTTTAAAAGGCTAAAAGGTGCCTTTCCTTCTAAATCTTAAAAACATTAATCAAGAACGAAATAAACAACATGTGCAAGTCAAAGGTTAATATCCCAGGGTCTTTAATGTGCATTTACCACCCACTTCTTTTCCATTAACACCATCACCTCCTCCCTGTCTTTCAACACCCCTCCAACTATTCTTGCCTTGTGTCTCACTTATTCACACAACTGAAAAGTCGTAATTATTTTGCAGTTAATCTTCAGGAAACTGCTGCATAGAAAACAGGCTTTGCCTTCTGTTCCAAAGTCTGAAGGGAACAACCACTAGAGAGAAGCAATTGTTTCACTTCTCCTCTAAAGAGTTTGCCCGGGTTTTGTTTGTTCATCTGTTTAAAGATGAGACCAGTTTCACCATTACCTTGAAGACACTAACATCATAACATAAGAAAAATATCATAAGCAAGAGGATAACCAAGGTCTATGGAGGAGATTTTGATGTTAGAGATAATGGCATTAGTCCAAGATAGATTTAAACTATTTAAATAATGTGACTGTAGAAATTCACAAGCACTTTTAAAGATAGAGTATGGCTCTAATTATATCTGAACAATTAACCTTTACAATTGTGCTGTTTAGAATCCTTCTCTGAGTGGGTATATTCTTAATAATTGGGCCATTAATTAAAATTGCTATCTCAAGGGTTGTCAGAAATCTTCAGCTTAAAAAAAAGTATATTGGGCTGAGATGGAACCAAGACAAAATAATCCCTCTCTGAATGTGTGTTCTATCATATTCACTGGAAAAAAAACAAAGAAAAGCAAAGAGAGGAAAGCAGATATTGTTCCTGCATATTCTCTACTTATCTAGAAAACATAGAGCAGTATTTGAAAAATTTCAAAAAACATTTCCATATCAATAAGGAGAGGTACCAAAAGGGTAACCAGATAACTTAGATTTTTTTTTCTCCTCTGTTCATTCTCACAAGGTAGAATG
The DNA here is from genome assembly GCF_001522545.3 of Parus major. NCBI lineage: Eukaryota > Metazoa > Chordata > Aves > Passeriformes > Paridae > Parus > Parus major. The sequence continues at coordinate 36,235,617 of NC_031773.1, read as the reverse complement.
AACCTATTGGTATAATACATCTCTTTCATTTCTCACACTGATATTTTTTTTAAATTCTCCCTAAACTGTCTTCATGATTCTAAGCAAATCTCTAACATCATTACTTGTATTTACAGAAGGAAGATTCTTTCAACAGTGAAAATAAAGGCTACTCTATTTACTCAGAAAATATTTCTCAAACTCCATTAAGTGATTATGTTAGAAAAGAGGGAAAAAACCCCACCAGTGAAATTCACCTGTATATCTGAGTCAGGAGAATCTCTGACCCCTGTCACATCATGGTTGGACAGACTGAGCTTGCAAGCTCCTCATTAGGTTTAATTCCACTCTACTGAGCACATGCTTTGTTGAATTAAAAAAAAAAAACAGATGAATATGTAACTGCTCCTCAAGAGCAGCAACTTATGCTAAACATCTTTGATTTTAGCAGGTAGATAAAAAAAATCTGACCTCTGATTATATCCAGACAAGCTTCCTGGTGAATACTCTCAGGTGACAACTCATATTCTAAACCACAGATAAGCCTTCAATATGCAAGTCCAAAATAACTTGTCTCCTTGTAACTTCTGGCCTTATTGTATTGAGTCTGTTAACCTTACTGCTAAATAGCCTTCTGTTGTGGAGTTACTCTGTGTTGCCCTGGGTGGGAAGGCACTTCACATGTGCAGCAGGATGGACATTTTATGATTATTTTGGCCAGCTCCAGGAATCTGTCAGGGGAGGCTATTTTTATGCCATGTGGAAAGTTTTTTGGTGCTTTGCAGACAGATTTCTTCTGCCTTAAACTCCAGACCCTCCATATCTGCTGTTTGCTCTCCTGCATGCTTCAGGCATAAGGTTGTAGGGCACTGTCAGGATTTTCACATAAAAGACATGGAAAATCTATTTCAGTATCTCAAAGTGGAAAGTGGTAGTATAGGTCACTTACCACTATCGGTCATTTTATCTCACAGGAGACATGGATGAGAGGGTTGGGTAGAAGGAGATTTATGCCTCAAGCAGCTCAAGACTGGTTCTGTCCTGTCTGCTCCCTGAAGCAGCTTGGGTACGCTTAGGTGCTACTACAAACATGTGCAGCTAGGAATGGGCATTAGTATTTTTGCAAACACACACATTATTCAGCAATTTGGGGAAGTGGGCTTAAGAGAGAAACAGAAACAAATGTCTTGGGCCCTTTTTGACTTTCCATTCCTCTGTAACTCACTGCTTCTGAAAATGCACTTTTTAGTTTTTTCCCCTTTTCTTCTCAAAATGTGCCACACATTTTCAGAAAACTAATGTGAGGTTCTTCAGTGCTAACTTTATCAGCAGTGCATATGCATTTTAAATAACTGAGTTAACCTTAGGCTAACATTAGCCTATGCAGTATTTGGTGGCACACACTGGAAGTCCTGTGTGCCCGTGCAACAACGAAGCAGCAGGAAGAAATCTAGCACCAAGCTTCATTTAGTATTCCTTCATGTGTAACTCTCCTACTGGGGCTACAAAGAAACTGCCAGTTAGTCTGGGTCCTACAGGGGAAAGAAACTGAGCTAAGAGATGATGCTGGGGCCATTGGTATGTCAGTCTAGGACCACTCTATCTGTAAGAGACAGTGTGCTGCGCCACTTGAGGCCATCTCCCACTCTCTCCTGAGAGAAACCTTACTTACCCCTCTCATTCTTCAAGGAAGGACATACTAGTTCTGTGCCTCTGACTGTGTGAAGATCACAAAATATGTGTGTTGGAACATCAGAGGCATCTGCTTCTGGAAAATGTATTGCTTGCAGTCCAAATACCCAAGAATCTCTGCCACCTAATAGCTGGAATAAATCAGGATTTGACTTGCATGTGTTGACTGGTCATCGTAAAGTGAAAATTATTGGGAACTCAGAGCCTAAAAATCTTTGCACAAAAAACTAATGTGATATTAGTAGGGAGAACAGCAGTTTGAAAATGGAAGGAACATGTGATGGGACTGGAAACAATCTGCAGGTAAATCTCAGCTATATTCAGGTCACGAACTCAACTCCCTTGTTACTTCCAAGCCTGAAATTTATTTAATAGAAAGAAATAAAATGTGAGAGAGAAGGGAATAAATTATCCTGTTTTAACATCATTGAATTATGTGCCATGAAGTTACTGCACTGAAGTTTTCATCAGCATGAGCAGAGGATGAGTAAGCTAGGGCGGAGCAGATTGCCAACAGCAGCCTTTAGCTATACCATTATATATGCTTTAAAAAGTGCTTGTAAATTTGTACTCTTGGGAATTTCATGGACCCACACCTGGTGTTAATCTGGTCTTTAATCATGTCATTGATGATAGCAAATTCTTGCAATGATCCTTAATACCTAGGGAAACTGATTTTACTTTACACAGATTGAAAGCTGTTTACTTTGCTCTTCAACATGTAAGCCATCAGTTATTCAGTGTTGTAACCAGTATGGTTGCCTACCTTTCTAAGGCAGATTACAAACAATAAATAAAAAATGAAGACATAAACCCAAGGAAATGTCCCAAGGGACCACAGAATATGGTAGTGCTTTCCAGGTAGTTAGCCAGTTGTCCCCAAATTGGTTACTTTATATTCACTAGATAACTTGAGAAGCTTCTGTTTTTTCCCATAGCTATTTGTAACATGCCATGCAAGAAAAAGATAGAGTGTTTGGTGTAGATCCAGGAAGTTCTCTTATAACAGAGATATTTGTTAATTCCCCCCAAATAAAAACATAAATCAAAGGTATTTGAGTTTAATTTTCTATCAAGGTATACAAAATTAATAGAAGGGAATGGACTAGGATGTAGCAAGAATTCTTAATTGATTCCTCTATGGAAAACATCACATAAAATTATCTTACAGCCAACCTATTGTAAAGAAGAGAAACTTATGTTTTGTTTCTAATGTAGCAGACCTTCAAAAAACAAATTACAGAGCTTTAGTCCATAATGACTCAGTGTGAAAGTTAAAAACTGACTCCATGAAAATGAGCAGCTACAGATAACAAAATAATCACAAGGGCACAAGCATCATTTAAAAAGCACTACTGAAAATGTGGATTTAAATGTTATTAGTACACTGTTATCCAAAGCAATAGTGTGTCTGCGTTAGGCCACTTGCATCTTTTTTAGTGCCACTATCACAGGCAAGACTCCAACACTTTTCCATTTACCAGCCAAACCTACCTGAGTGATGCAGACTGCAGATTTTGTCTTTATCTGTTTATTAACAACATGGGGTGAGAAATTACTTACATGTATGAGCATGGATGCTTCTTGTACTACACTTACAGTAACTTGTTATAGAAGTCCTTTCGTTCTAGCTCCTTTTAGCTAGTTACTAAAAACTAACTAAAATGTCTTTTCAGTTCAGAATGCACTGAGCACTTTCCAGGAACAGGACATCTGCCACCCTTGTGAACAACCTGTTCCAGCCTTTACCACCTTAATTGTAAAGAATGTCTTCCTTAAGTCCAGTCTAAATCTACTCTCCTTTAGTTTAAAGCCATTACCCTTTGTCCTATCACACAAGCCCTGCTAAACAATGTTTCCATCTTTCTTATAGGCCACTTAAGGTACTGAAAAGCTGCAACAAGGAGCTTGTGGAGCCTTCACTTCTCCAGGCTGACAGCCCCATCTCTCTCAGTCTGTTTTCATACATGAGGTTCTCCACCCCTCTGATCACCTCATAGCCCTCCTATAGACCCCCTCTATGTCCTCCTTGTGTTGGGGACTCCAGAGGTGGATGCAGTGATCCATGGGGAGGCAGAGTAGAGGGTCAGAATCCCCTCCCTCAACCTGCTGGCCATGCTGCTTTTGTTGCAGCCCAGGACACGATTGGCTTTCTAGTTACATCCTGCTTTTCATCTACCGGTATCCCTGATTCCTTCTCGGCAGAGCTGCTCTGAATTCCTCCATCCCTCAGCTTGTGCTGTTACTGGGGGTTGCCCAATGCAGGTGCAGCACCTTTCACTTGGCCTTGTTGAACCTCATGAGGTGCCCATGGGCTCATTTCTCCAGCTTGTCCAGTCCCTCTGGGCAGCATCCCATCCCTCAGGGGTGCCAACTGCACCACTCAGCTTGGTGCTCTCTGCAAAGCTGCTGAAGGTGCACTCGATCCCTCTGTCTGTCAGCAGTGAAGACACTGACCTGTGCTGGTCCCAGTGCAGAGCCCTGAGGGACACCCCTTGTCACTGACCTCCATTTGGATATTGAGCTGCTGGCCACTTCCCTCTGGCTGTGACCATTCAACCAATTCATCATCACCTAACAGTCCATCCCCCAAATCTCTCTCTTCAGCTTAGGCAGTAGGATGTTTTGGGCAACTCTATCGCAGTCTTTACACAAGTCCATGTAAATGCCATCTGTAGCCTTCCTCCTGTGCACAGATGCAGTCATTCCACCACAGAAGGCCCCTCAGCTGGTCAGGCAAGACTTGCCCTTGGTGAAGCTTTACTGGCTCTCTTGAATCACTGCCTGCTCCTCCATGCGCCTTAGCACAGATTCTAGGAGTGTTAGTGTTGGATGGGGAGAGGGAGAAAAAAAAGCTAAACAGGCATTGCTTTTATTTAGAAGTAACTCATGATCCAGGCACTGTATTCTGCTAACAATAAAAATCTCAGCAGGGTGGTTTTAAAATGGTATCGGACTGCTTGGGACTGTTTGTTTCTACCCAGCTGTCCAGACTGAAACCTACTTATCGATGCAGAGCTTTGCCTCTTTGCTGAAATTATCTCCAATGACAATGTTGTGACAGTCTCTGAAGGTTTGCTTTGATTACCTCTGCATCATGGTGACACAGAACCACTGGACTCCTTTGATACTCAAGAGAAAGGACAACAGGTTACATAAACAGTGTTTTCTAGCCACAGAAGATAAACAAATTCCTCCCAGACCCTCTAAAGTAACAGCCTAACTCATTTATTACTTCTCCAGACTAAATCATTGCCAGGATTTTTCCCTAAAACTGGTGTGTTTGCCTCTCTCTTAAAAACCAGCCTGCATCCCAAAATAAACCCTTCAAAAATGCCCTGTGCATCAGTGCAGACATGACATACTTCACTTTCTTTTACTAAGTTGATTCCTATATGCAGTTACCTCCTTCTTATATTCTTCAGAATGATATTTTTCAGTTTCCTCAGATATATCTCAAATAAAATATATGAGTCAAATATCTGCCCCAAAATATATGAGCTCTACAGCAGTTTGTGTCTGTAACATGCAGCTAAAGTTTCACAATTAAATAATAGCTATTTTACTGGAGTCTTGTACTCCCTAATAGTTTATGGTGTAACTCAGTGTCTTATGCATGCTGAAATGCCTTCAAATAACTGCATCAATTCTCCAGTGTATATTCCAAGATATATTGACTCTTGCTTTAAATATTTTGGTGGTGTGGATGACTAATCAGCTTTGTTGTGAGTCAAGACTTTCTGTAAGGATATTTGGATTTGATACTTCCAGAAGAGCAATACTGCATGAATTTGCAATGGTTTTAAATAGATCATAACAACCCTTATCATCTTAGGCTCTTCTGCAAATTCATCAGCTGTTCCATCAACAATTTTTAACTGCCGGTTTGTCAACGTTATTTTAACTTTTGCCAATTTAATGTACTTCCCCTTGCTTTATTGATTTTTAAAGCTTAATAACAACACATTAGGACATAGTCCAAAGATGAAAGTTTTATAGTCCAGCTGGAGTTTTACCATAAAACCCATTCATCTGCAGTAAACAGAATCGTTCATAATGAACAATTAAACAATTTTGGTTTTGACATGCTCTTCCAAGTTGCCATGTTACCTGGGACTGGTTTTCCAATTAATCGGATATTATATAAAAAAAAGAAAGACATGGATTTCTATTTACAAACAAGGTGGAAGGGAACAAATTGCCCAGAAAATGTTAGATGTTACACACATTTGAGGAAAACTAACATTTCACTGCAAGAGATAGTTGACATAGTGAAAAATATAAACAAAACAGAACCCTTAATACAATAATGACTCCTGAAAAAGGTAATTGCACCATAATTTCATTTGTAACTGCAAACTTAATTAATACTTCATTAACAGATTGTAGCATCTTCCTTATGGATGATATTTCTTCCCAAACCTAAAACAGTGATTCTGCCAGTTTTCACAAAACATTTTGTTTCAAGCAGCATCTATCATCTTGTTGATGAAAATGTCAATAACACAGACAGAAGCAGCGCATTTTCCACAAAGAAGGTACATCCGTAATAAATCTAATATGAAAAATATCTCATGTTGTTTTTATGACATGTAAACATATTTGATATATTTTCCCTCCAAATCAAATTATTTAGTACACTGCAGGACATCCCACTTAGAAGGACTCCAGGATTGCATTTTATTTCTCTATGAGCATGGTTCCAAATAACAAAAAAATTTCATGTTTTCTATTTGACACTGACAGAAGATTGATTAAAATCTGGGGAAAAAAACAACTGCTACTATTTCTGTCAGCTCCCAGTCAAGCATTCTCTCTTACAATTTTTAATAGTGCTTAGGCTTTTTTTAACTTTATGCAAATGTTTTTCTGGTTCACTATAAATAATAACTATCTTTATTAACACTATTATTTCACCAACTTTCGGTTAGTTCTCAATTATTTGCAGTGTTTCCATATAAAAGGTATCATCAATGAGCTACACCCCAAGCACCAACTGGGGTCACCTCTGTTTCAAATTAGAGCTTAGCACCCACTGCTGCAGTACAAGTAAACCAAATAGTCACGACTGCATTGTGGTGAAAGGAATACAATTATTATTGTTTAAATTAAGTTTGGAGTTGGAAAGTCACCAGAGATTGAAAGTCATCAGTAGACATAATGGTGTGACCTTATTTTTCTTGCTCACATTTCCTTTCTGTCTCTTGGAATTAGTCTAGAAGGACATTGCTGCCTGTTTTGAAATTTGTTTCCTGACATTGGTGTCTGGATGAGGAACACAACTGCTCTATGGAGCCATGAACCAGTCATTGTCACTTAGTGACATTTACCAGCCCGCTTCTGAGAGGCCTGACCATCTCCATCCACAAAAATTAACAGCCAAACCTCAGAGGATCTCAAGATCCACTGGCTCAATTTCAGACAAATCCCTGGAAAAAGCCTTTTTTGCATGCAGTTTCCTGATACATTTACACAGAAGGGAGCATTAGTGCTTGCACCATCCAACACTGTCCCCAGAGGACACCTGATTTGCATGCAGCCATGTGAACCAGTGCTCCAAGAAGCTAGAGAGGACCAAGAGGCTCTGCCAGAATAAGCACCAACTTGTTAAATGCTTCTATACTGCACAAGGTTTATGTGATGCCTCAAGGTAGCCCAAATCCAGAGAACTGAAAGAACAGAGAACAAGAACTGGTGAGCCTTGGGAAGGCTAAGAGATGGGACTCAAAACCGAATCCTGGTCTGCTAATGTCCAGTTGAGAAGTGAGGACAGCTCCCATTATCCTATCTGTCTTTTTTGGGTTAACAGAAGAACATTTGTCACTCAATTAAATAGATACAAATAGATAGGGAAGTGGCAAAAAACCAAGAGGTGCTATTTGTATGTAGCCATTTTCAAGAGGAGTATAACATTAGAGTACAAGCAAAACATAGAGCAATTACCAATACACACTACATATTTTACAAAATGTTTCTGCAAGGAAATTTTACCACAGCATTTCTTACAATGTTTGTCAGGCAAACAATGAGAATGTGGGTAAGGGTCTGATTCGACACTAACAAAATCCCAAGTCTTTTAATGGCAAGCATAGTATCAGCTCCTTGAAATGTATATTAGACATAAAAAGTCCTTGCAATATATATTATTAGCATAAGCAGACGTAATAAAAAGCACAGTAGTGGTTTTGCCCCCATCTTGCTTATTTCTCTGACATGATACATGAAGTTTATCTTAAAGAGGCCCAGTTTTCAGAAGCCAGCATCCATCTGTGGTAACAATTTTCCATGCACGCATTTATCTTTGCAGTAATAACTGATCTACATATAAACAAACCAGTTCCTTACATACAAATTCTAACAGCTCTCAGGCAGATTATTTCATCAGCACGTGCAGGCAGTACCACAGGAGGCTGGTACAAGAAAATTGCATATGCATCAGTTCAAGTCAGATTCCCTGCTAAAAAAAACAGCTATGCATCTCCCAGCCATACACCTCTGATCCATCTCATAACTGCAAAATTTAGGGCAAATTAGATAATACTTCTTCAAGAAAATGAGAAACTCTGTACTACTACATCCCTGTGTTACCAATCAAACATAATGAATTTTTGATCCTCTGCAGTGTAAAGCACAGTACTGCCAGCCATCTAAAGCAAACATTCCCAGATTCTGAAACACAGCTGTAAATATTCTTGCCCAGGGTGCTGATCTTGGTGGCAATTTCTGGCATTGACTCATGCCTACTTTTCTTAAGTCCATAACAGTAAAATCTGAGTAAAACAATAGCTTTATAAAGGCTTCTGTTAGTTCTTATGAATTACTGCAGCTACTTGTCCAGTGATGTGAAACTAACATTATTTTTCACAATTTTCTTAAACTGAAATTCAAACTAATTTCAGCTTTCTCTCAAAGTATTTTAGTTGTATCAATACCATTCAGCCATTTTGAAAGCTATTATGACACACATAAAGTAATACATACATGAAAAAAATTCTTTAATACAGGAGAATAAAGGTTATGCTGCAACTCTTTTTTATACACATGCAATGTTTAAGTGTTTATTAGAGAAGCCCAAGAGGGCCTTGGGTTCCCTCAATACACTGTAAGTGCTTTTCTCCCTGCAAGGTAACAGCCTCACATCTCCTGCACTTTAATCCATTCTGTGACTGATGGTGACCCCTCCTCACAATGCACGGCAATATTCACTGCTAAAAAGCCCTTCAACTGCTCTGAATTTGGCCCCCTGAAGTCATATTACCATAGGAGTTTTTGATTTTAGCTGTGGTAGTCTAGGCTAGATAGAATGTGAACTCAGAAAGTGAGTATATTAGAAGGTTCCTCAGTTCTCAGATCTGATTTTTGTTCATATTTAAAGCCCACAGTAGGGAAAGAGGAGAGAATTATTTTTTTTTCTCCTTGCAGCACTTCAGAGTCAATACATTCACCAAGATACAATCTGAATTCCATTCTGATTTGCAGAATGGTTAGCTAATTGGCAAGCACATACAATTTAAGAACTAGATTTCCTAGATTAAACTCATTACTTCGAGCTTTTTATGTTAGGCTCCGAGTCCCCGCATAACCTCTTCCCCTGCCGATTATCTGCCCTGCTCCCTTTCCATATTTCATTCCCCTGCTTCGGGGCTGTAATCCAATGCCTTCTCTGGAAAGGTTGCCTCACCTGCCCCCAGTGCTTCCTCCTGTCCGGGCTCCCTCTCTCGCAGCCCCGGCTCCTCATAGCCCAGGCTTGACCCGCAGCTTCGGGCAGTCCTCTCGGAGCCACCTCGGCACAAATGGCTCGTCTCACTGAGCTGCTACATTTCCCGGAATGAAGCCGCTTCCCAGGCGGCGGAGCTGCTTGTTGATCTGTGATACCCTCCAGCTGACTGCCTTTTTAGCATGCACGATCTTCAGGCCACAGACTACGCCTTTCTTTTGTGTCTGGAAAGCCTGTGGCAGTTGCTGGGCTCTAGGAACAAACCAACCTTTGTATTGGGGGCTACAAAACTCGTCTTACCTAAGAGGACTGCAATTGCCATTCACCTTCCCTAAAGAGAAAGATTAAATGAGGTCCGGGGATGTTTAAGGATGAGCGGACTACTCCGAAGCAAGGCTTGTTTTCTATGTTGACTGTTTTGCACTGAAAATAAAGCTCATCAAAAGCTTGAAGTTGCCTTTACTTTGAAAGAAATACGTCATCTTCAAATATGCAAAGCGGGTTACTGTTGATAACCCAAGAGTTATTGACCTTGTATTTCAGCTGTTCTCAGCGTGCACTTTGGCTTTTTCTGTAATAAGATCATCTTACCACCAGATGATTATTGATCATTTATGACAGAAACAAAAAGCCTTGAGCAGACTAATCTATTCATTGTGCTCAGTGCAAAGTGATGTAAAAAATGACAAACACTCCCCTCCTCCTGCCCACCCCAACCCACTTCCCTC